>NC_062554.1:51198505-51853922 GCF_016906955.1 Phacochoerus africanus | reverse complement strand
TTGGTTTCTTTGGTGGGTAATAATAAGTTCCAAAATTGATTGTTGTGATGGTTGCACAACTTTGTGAATATACTAAAAACCATTGAGTTGTACATTTTAAATGAGTGACTTGTATGATACATGAATTATATCTCAATAAAACTGATGCATTAAAGAGGGAGGCTCAAATGAAAGAAAAAAAAAGAAAGAAAGATGAGAGGAAAAAATTACATAAAAAGGAAATGAAATCAGAATGGCACTGGACTTTTCTAAAAACAGGCTTAGATACACAAAAAACCTGGTAGAATAAGATCTTCAAAATATTGAGGGAAAATGACTTATTTAAAAATTGAAGGATACAGATGGCCAAAAACATATGAAAAAATGTTCAACATCACTCATCATTAGAGAAATGCAAATCAAAACCACAATGAGGAGTTCCCGTCGTGGCGCAGTGGTTAACGAATCCGACTAGGAACCATGAGGTTGCGGGTTCGGTCCCTGCCCTTGCTCAGTGTGTTAACGATCCGGCGTTGCCGTGAGCTGTGGTGTAGGCTGCAGACTCGGCTCGGATCCTGCGTTGCTGTGGCTCTGGCGTAGGCCGGTGGCTACAGCTCCGATTGGACCCCTAGCCTGGGAACCTCCATGTGCCACAGGAGCGGCCCAAGAAATAGCAAAAAGACGAAAAAAAAAAAAAAAAACACAATGAGGTCCCACCTTACACCAGCCAGAATGGCCATCATCAAAAAAATCTACAAACAATAAGTCCTGGAGATGGTGTGGAGAAAAAGGAACCCTATTAATCTGTTGGGAGGTTGTAAATTGGTGCAACCACTGTGGAAAACAGTATGGAGATTCCTCAGAAAATTAAAAATAAAACTACCATTTGATCCAGCAATCCCAATCCTGGGCATCTATCCAGAGAAAACCATGACACGCAAAGACACATGTATTCCGATGTTCCCTGCAGCACTCTTTGCAATAGCCAAGACATGGAAACAACCTAAATGTCCATCGACAGAGGAGTGGATCAAGAAGATGTGGTACATATACACAATGGAATAATACTCAGCCATTAAAAGGAATGAAATACCAGCATTTTTAGCAACATGGATGGACCCAGAAATTATCATGCTAAGTGAAGTCAGCCATACAATGAGACACCAACATCCATTGCTTTCACTGACATGTGGAATCTGAAAAAAGGGCAGATTGAACTTCTTTGCAGAACAGATGCTGACTCACAGACATTGAAAAACTTATGGTCTCCAGAGGAGACAGTTTGGGGGGTGGGGGGATGTTCCTAGGTTGTGGGATGGAAATCCTGTGAAAATGGATTGTTATGATCATTACACAACTACAGATGTGATAAAAAAATAAAAATAAATTCACTTTTTAAGCCTAAAAAAAAATTGAAGTATATACTCAGCCATAAAAAAAGAATGAAATAAAACCATTTGCCACAACATGAATGTGGCAACTAGAGATGATCATATTAGGTGAAGTCAGAAAGAGAAAGACAGATGCCATATGATATCACTTATATGTGGAATCTAAAATATGGCACAAAAGAACCTACCTACGAAGTAGAAATAGACTCACAGACATAGAGAACAGACTTGTGGTTGCCAAGGGGGAGAAGGGAGGGAGTGGGACGGACTGAGACTTTGGGGTTAGTAGATGTCAACTATCACATTTAGAATGGATAAGCAATGAGGTCCTACTGTATAGCACAGGGAACTATATCCAATCTCTTGGGATAGATCATGTTGGAAGATAATACAAGAAAAGGAACATGTATGTATGACTGGGTCACCTTTCTGTACAGCAGAAATTGGCACAACATTGCAAATCAACTATACTTTAAAAAATTAATAAATAATTAAAAATTGAAGTATAGTTGATTTATAATGTGTTAGTTTCAGGTGCACCGCAAAGTGATTCAGTTATACATATATAGGTAGATATATATATTCTTTTTCAGATTCTTTTCCCTTATAGGCTATTACAAGATATTGACTATAGTTCCCTGTGCTATACAGTAGGTCCTTGTTGTTTATCTATTTTATTTTTGTTGTTGTTGTTGTTATTGTTGTTGTTGCTATTTCTTGGGCCGCTCCCGTGGCATATGGAGGTTCCCAGGCTAGGGGTTGAATCGGAGCTGTAGCCACCGGCCTACGCCAGAGCCACAGCAATGTGGGATCCGAGCCGCGTCTGCAACCTACACCACAGCTCACGGCAACACTGGATTGTTAACCCACTGAGCAAGGGCAGGGACCGAACCTGCAACCTCATGGTTCCTAGTCGGATTCGTTAACCACTGCGTCACGACGGGAACTCCTGTTTATCTATTTTATATATAGCAGTGTGTATCTGTTAATCCTGAGGGAAAATGACTTTTAACTAGTATTTCTATACCTCGACAAATTATGAATCAACTTTAAAGTTGAACAGAGATATTTCCAAAAATGCAGTACTAAGAAATATTTATTTCCTTCAACCCTTCTATAAAGGTTTATAGAAGATCTGAATATCATCCAAATAGGCAGTAAACTCAGAGAGAGGAAGATATGGGATCCAGGAAACAAGGAGCTCCCGAGGGAGAGAGAGAAATGAAAGGAATCCTCAAAATGTTGACGCAAAGAAGTGCCACTGGCCTAAAGCTTGACCTGTCTGGACTGGAGCAGGAAGGCAGATGCTGTAGACAGGCATATCCTCAGGAAAAATAAAATGAAACTGAACTGACATGGAGCTGATGAATTATCTGATATCCGTGGCCAAATTCTCCCAGAATGTCTGGGGCAGAGTTGGTAATAAGTACATATAAAACTAAGCAAACTTTTAAAGTACCAATATTAACTTTAAAAACAAAACACACAAGGAAGTGCAATCATTGTACATGACCTGGCTTAGCTATAAACATTTCCATAACTAAAATGCTATAAATTCTGAATATCTATTTAACCAAAAATTATACAACAACTAAATGAGGAGGCTTGAGGGAAGAGAAGCATGGGTTTATGTGTGTGGAAAGTGTTAAGAGAGTTAAATGATCATCTTCCAAAGGAAGAGGGCAACAGTGATGGCAAAGCCACAGCCACAGCCACACGGGATCCGAGCTGTGTCTGCGACCTACACCACAGCTCATGGCAACAGTGGATCCTTAACCCACTGAGCAAGGCCAGGGCTTGAAGCCAAAACCTCATGGTTCCTAGTTGGATTTGTTTCCACTGCACCATGACAGGAACTCCCAGAAAAACCATGCTCTAGAACAATTACTGAGGTAACTTTACTAAGAAGTCAATAAGAAATGGTGGGGGGCATAGCTCAGCAGCTGCACAAGCCAACCCAAGCTTAAAAAGCATAAATTTGTGGTGAATCCAATTAGGTTTTGTTTTGTTTTGTTTTGTTTAAGTTTTCTAGTTACTTTAAGCTGAGAGAGCTCATATAAATAGAATGTCTTTTTGAAGGGCTTTACAAACATGTCATGAATCAATACAAACAGTATAAATATCTAACACTTATTTCCTTAAGCAAATCTCTGAGATAGGTAACTTTTTTCTGGTTTCCAGATGAAGAAACAAAACCACAGAGAGGTTAAGCAGCTTGCCCAAAGTCACACGGCCAGTTCAGGATGGAGAAAGGATTTAAATCCTAGTAGTTTGACATGGTTGCTTATATTCTTATCAGGATGCCATGCTGCCTTTAGGTGACCTGCAAAATTGCTTCCATTTCTCATTTTGATACTCTTCAAATTACCTCCCAATTCTGGGGTGTGGGTGTCCTAGCAAAACATTTCTTTTGACAGCTCTGCACTATACATCTTTCCTTTCCTTAATACACAGGATCCAGTATTGATTTCAACAATCCAAATCCTTGATGCTATGGGCTAGGAAGGTGATTAAGTTTTCTTTGCAGTTAAATCAAGTACTCTCTATATGACCTCTGAGAATAAACTACTTTAAATGAGATCAACAACATAACCCCTTAGAAATTCTGCAAATGTCCAGTCTGTTTTATGAACCAACATGTTATCCATGTTCCTCTTTCTGAGATTACAAAGTAATTTAATGCCTCTAACTATTATTCATTTTATCTGTAAAGCCCTTTTTGACTACTGATCCATGATCATAAGTTCTGTTTAGCCTAGGTTTGGAATTATCAACCTCCTAGGATTGTGTTTCTGAGGACTTTGCAGAAGCACTGCTAAGGTTCTAACTTATACGTGAATTAATTCAAGGAGAACTCAGGGAAACCTACTAACTGGTTTATTAATGCTGTTATGAGAAATGCTTGAAAAACACAAGGGCGATTGAAGAGATTAGACACTTTAAAGCATCATTAATCCATCCTCAACCTATTTGACTTTTGACCCAGCTCCAGCACTTGACAGCAAAGGGGCTGTAGGCTTGAAACCCCCTGCCTGGGTGGTAGCTGGCAGAGGCAAGGCCACTCGCTGCTGTAATGGGAAGCAGAGAAGCAAACAGCTTACCTGAAGGTCGCTGAGGTGAGAAGCAGCTAGGAGGGGTCAAGGGACCAGGATACATGGCAGAGAAAGACTGCACCCTTGGTCCGACCCCATCATTCCTCTCTCCAGCTTCTGCCAGCTCTGCCTCTAGGGTCAAAGGGCTCAGGGAAGACTCCAGGGCTCCTATCATCCAGCCCCCTCCTTTTTCCCCAGTTCTTCTCTTGGCTCCTTAGGTTCCCTGCTCCCCCAGTGGCCAAATGCTGTGCTCCATTCCAACTGCTCTCAATACCATTCAATCCGCATCCTCCAGTCACCTATTTTCCTGGTACACTCACTCCCAGAGAGTCTTTTTTTTATTATATATGAATGTATGTTTTTTGCCATATCGCAGCATGTGAAAGTTCCCAGGCCAGGGATCAAATCCACACTACAGCAGTGACCCAAGCCACAGAAGTGACAATGCTAGATCCTTAACTGCTAGGCCACCAGGGAACTCCCCAGAAAGTCTTTTTTTTTTTTTTTTTGTCTTTTTGCTATTTCTTGGGCCGCTCCCTCGGCACATGGAGGTTCCCAGGCTAGGGGTCTAATCAGAGCCGTAGCCACCAGCCTACGCCACGAGCCACAGCAACACGGGATCCGAGTCGCATCTGCGACCTACACCACAGCTCACGGCAACGCCGGATCTTTAACCCACTGAGCAAGGGCAGGGATTGAACCCGAAACCTCATGGTTCCTAGTCGGATTCGTTAACCACTGCGCCACCACAGGAACTCCCAGAAAGTCTTTCTTGATTACATACTGACACAGGAAAAAGGCAGAACCAGGAGAATTGGAGACTCTTTTTATTTCTATTTAATTACTAAGTTATTTTGTTTGTTTGTTTTTTGCATTCCTGTTCTTGATTCTGCTTCTTGCTTAAATACTAATTGATAGTGCTTTTTCTTCAAGTCACTTTTTGTATTTCCCCAACAAGTCACATCTGATGCTTCCCAACACTCTAGAGCTAGGATAAAACCATCAAGGTTTTAAACATGAGGAATTCCAGTTGACCCTCACTGAGTAACAGATATTTGGGATTAGAAGATTAGAACATGAAGGGGGCATTGCACATCTCATTCATTCCAAGTGGTTCCACTTAATCTGGTCTTATATCCCCTACAATTAGAAAAGCCTTGCTTTGTCTAACTTAAATGTATTGCTGTTGTGCTCTCCATCACAGGAGAAATGCAGACTTTCATCACATACTTATCCTCTGGTGAGTCTCTCACAGCCCTTTAAAACAGTCACCATCCCATGGCTATAGTAAGAGGATGTGGGAGAGGGAATAAAAGTCATCCCTTCTGACAGATGAGGAAACCGACATCAACGGGGAGAAGGGACTCCATCAGAGTCATGTACCTGGGAGAGAGGGCCAAGAACAGAGACTAGAACCCTGATCCCCAATCCTCAATACCTCCTGCTGCTATGCACAGAGGGTTCTCTCCTTTCTGAACCTCCGTGCTGACCTCTTGGCAGCTGCCAAGAGACATTCCCCAACATCGTTTCTTCCCTCTAATCTACTCCTTCCAGTATCCAGTATCCCCACAGTGAGGCTAGTGTTAGATGGTTCCTTTGTTTTTTGTTTATTGTTTTTTGTTTTGTCTTTTTAGGGCTGCACCCTTGGCATATGGAGGTTCCCAGGCTAGGGGTAGATTTGGAACTGTAGCCACCAGCCTACGCCACAGCCACAGCAACACCAGATTCGAGTCACGTCTGTGACCTACACCAGAGCTCACAGCAACCTGGATACTTAGCCCACTGAGCAAGGCCAGGGATCAAATCCACGTTCTCATGGATGCTAGTCTGGTTTGTTAACCGCTGATCCACGACGGGAACTCCTAGATGGTTCCATTTGCTTTGATTCTAACTCCCTGTTATCAGCCCTGTCTGGGTCCTTCTCTTAACCAAGAGACCTGCTTTCATCAGCATCTGGTGTTGGCTGATTTCTGAGAAGGATATAGTTGTACCTTTCAGAAGCAGCTTACATCTTGAATTCCTGTTAGGATGATCAAAACTGATCTCTACCAGGAGCTGAATAAAGATGATCCCACCTGGCCTCCTCTGGGGTAGAAAACAGAGTTCCCAAGGTGCCTACCCTCTTTCTTTCAATTACATGAACTTTGAAACAAGTGATCTGTTTATACCCTTGGACCAATTAAGTTCTGAGAGAGAAAATGTCTGCTGCTCTTAGTTTCTTTGATGAGCTCCACAAGGAAAAAAAAAAAAAGTAGGCATCTATGTGACCCATTATTCAGGTGACCTGGAGAAAAGGTCTCATTTGCCAGGTCAGCCTCTCAGCCAACTATCACGCTAGGATTCTTGGCACACTCCTATCCAAAGAAGGACCTAGAACAAAGAATGCATATGGGAAGTGCCCAATAAATATTTGTTGAATAAATGAAAAAATTTTAAAGTCCCATAGTATCTCTTCAGTATTTGGATTACTCTCACTTTGGACTAGAGGCTAAAAGAGATAGGAAAGAAATTTAAATGAATTTGGCACCCAGGCAGAGTAAAGCTATGTCTAAATATGAGATCGAAATCGCGTCCTTTCCTAGCAACCCAGATTCTCCACACGCAGCGACTCAGGAGATAATATTGGCAGACAAAAGAGAATGAAACTTATTTCCAAGACCCCCAAACCAGTGACAGTGTTCCATCTCCATGATCCAAACATCTAGGCCTATTTTTGACCAAAAGAAAGAGAAAAAAATTTCCTCTCAGGAAACCCAAATGTTTGCAGAGCTGAAGAACTTGCTGTTTCACAGCTTTAGCTAAACAACGCCGGCTTGATTATCAAATATTAGAATTGGGAGAAACAAGCATTGATGCAAGTAAAAGAATATTCTGCCACTGATTTAAAGACAACTGAATCGCTAAATATTTTTATTAGCAGCAAATTTGCTGCTTTCTGGAACTAATTTCACGCCCTGTAGATATGGTGCTTAAGTTGGAAATGGCGTTAAATTGCTCTCTCCTTGAGGCGGGTAAGGCTTCTGCTGGCAACAACCGCTAGGTGGCGCCGACGAGGCAGCTCCTCCAAGACAGGCAGCTTTGGAGCCAATTACAAGCAAGTGCAGAGGAAGTTCCGCCCTACACTTCCCCTCCTCCTTCTAATGCCATGTTTGTGTCTCAAATTGCCAAAACTTTTTAAAAGGGTGTTGAATAGAAAGCACGATTCCTCCTAATGTTCTTGAATTTCCCACCTCAATCTTTTCTCTAAACTCACATAACGCTTTTAGTTAGTACATTCAATTGTCACTCGAGTGTAATTTACAGTGTCTTGTGTTAGCCCTATCTCTTCAGCCAAACCAGAGAGCTCCTAGAAAGGAAAGATCACATTCTACAGCCAGAATTGGAACCAAATGAGCAAACAGATCCAGCCTGCATGTCAGGGAGCTGGAAAAGAAGAACTGAATTGAAGATGGTAGAGTAAAGGGGGAGACCAGGTTAGACCAAGTTAGAACAGAAAATGCAGAGGCAGTTTTCTGGAGTTCCCATTGTGGCTCAGTGGTTAACGAATCTGACTAGGAACCATGAGGTTGCGGGTTTCGGTCCCTGGCCTTGATCAGTGGGTTGATCACAATGGGAACTCCAGACCTCATGGATGAGGTCACACACTGCTTCCCTTTTCTTGAAGAAATCTGACTTTTTTTTTTTTTGTCTTTTTGCCTTTTCTAGGGCTGCACCCGTGGCATATGGAGGTTCCCAGGCTAGGGGTCTAATCAGAGCTGTAGCCGACGGCCTACACCACAGCCACAGCAACACGGGATCCAAGCCTCGTCTGCAAACTACACCACAGCAACGCCGGATCCTTAACCCACTGATCAAGGCCAGGGACCGAAACCTGCAACCTCATGGTTCCTAGTCAGATTCGTTAACCACTGAGCCACAATGGGAACTCCAAGAAATCTGACTTCTTGTCAGTCCTCAAGCTCCCTGCTCTTTGTCACTTCCCTCCTTTCTTCTCTCCTTGTCCCCTACTTACCTACAGACTCCCCTAACTTTATCAACTTGAGGAACATGTTGGCAAAGCAATCAGAGAAGTAATTCTATTTGTCATTTATTTATTAGATTCACTTAAGTCACATCTACTGCCCTCAATGCCTCTGAGTTTGTACAGCAAACTCGTATATTAATATTTTCTATTGAGCATGTTTTGGCGTGGTGCCCAAAGGTGAGCAGAACAGGGTTCCGGGACAGAAAGTCCCAGAATGAGGTCTTCAAGGCTTCATTTCCTTTTTATGGACAAGGACCCTCACCAACAAAAAATGCGGAATTTTTGTGAACCTGCGCACTCATGCTGGGCTATGCCTAGGTACTTGTGCACCCCTGAGAGAATGATATGCCTAATCCTGATTTAACCCTTAAATCTCTCCCTAAGTATTTGGTTTTTCCATCCCAGAACACAGCACCGATCTATAAGAAGCCTTTCAATTTCAGTAGCTGAAAGTTCAAATAAGATTTGTACCCACATTTTAAAACCCCTCAGTTCTGGGTCTGGCCATCTCCTTTCACTCAGAGGTCAAGAACTGTGGCTACACTACCAGCAGCCTCAGCTTGACCCTGTTCTGAAATACCCTGAAAGAACGGGTGAAAGTGCTCCTTGGTGTGACCCCAGCTGAACGGAAGCACGTTTCAGCTGCTTCTCAGGTGCAGTGAACTCTACATCTTGTAAGGAAGCACGGGGCTCAGGCCTGCCACGGGCTATAACAATGCCTCAAGACATCTGCTAATCCAGAAACCCCATGGTTTCTCTAATATTCTCACACTTTCCCATAAAGCCTCATGACTTTCCTTCCCCCACCCACCAAATGTTCCTGTATGGGCTCCAGCTGAGTTTTGCCATATATAGCCTCCCAGCAGCTGCCTTGTGGCCTGCCTCTCAGGCTGCAGCCCTTTCCTCCTTCACAAGAGGTGAGGAAATCAGATCTACTGAGTCCTTCTCCTGCCAGCTGCTTTCTATCAGCTCCCCAGAAAGATGACTGCCTCGAAAACCCAGTGCAGGGCACGGCCAGTGGTAGCAGATTCTCTTGTTGTTTGATGCTTTACATCCTCCAGTAAGAGGACAGAGGGACCTGAAACTCCACTTTATCACTGGCCTTGACACTCTCCAGGAGAGGACAGCATTTCACAAAGAACCAAGAAATCCCGGGATCTGGCATTGCTGTGAGCTGTGGTGTAAGATGCAGATGTGGCTCGGATCCCGTGTTGCTGTAGCTGTGTGGCCAGCAGCTGCAGCTCCAATTCGACCCCTAGCCGGGGAACTTCCATATGCCTTGGGTGCAGCCCTGAAAATAAAAAGAAGAACCAAAAAATCCCATGCACCCTACAGATGAGGAGAAATACAAAGAGCCCCCTCACTCTACATCCTGGGAAGGAATCGGCAAAAACCAGTTAGCAGCTTGGTGTTATGGGAATCAGGCCCTGTTCTGATCACAGACTGCACTAACTGATAACCAGTTTTTTGGCTAATCAGATCATGTCACTTGTCTACGCAAAAATCCTCCAATGCATTCCATGTCACTCAGGAGAAAACTCAAGCCCTACAAGGAAATGAAGCCCTCTGCCCTCTATCAGGCTATCCAGAAAACAGAGGGCTGAAAGTTAAGCCTGAGTCACATAAACCAGCTGCTCCCCATTTACCAGAACTCCGGCTTTTCAAATGATGATAAGCATAATCAAAGTCTGACTCCTCTCTCTGTCCACCAGCCCTTTCCTCCTTCTCAGCTAAACAATATTAGCCCCTAGACGGGCTTTCCCATCACGAAAGGCCTTTCTGCTATCAAATAAGCCAAATGAACCCAGTCTGCTCGTGGCGGAGGACCTCCAGCATTTCATTTGATACTTCTTTTTGTTGTTGTTGTTGTTGCTATTTCTTGGGCCGCTCCCGCGGCATATGGAGGTTCCCAGGCTAGGGGTCCAATCGGAGCTGTAGCTACCGGCCTATACCAGAGCCACAGCCACGCGGGATCCGAGCCGCGTCTGCAACCTACACCACAGCTCACGGCAACACTGGATCGTTAACCCACTGAGCAAGGGCAGGGATCGAACCCGCAACCTCATGGTTCCTAGTCGGATTCGTTAACCACTGCGCCACGCCGGGAACTCCCTTCATTTGATACTTCTTAATGTTAAAGCTGATCAAGTTCTTCCTTGTTTGGGCAAAACAACCCTTGCAGAGAATAGAAAAAATGCCTAGCTCCCAGCTGTTAAGCCAACAGGTTGATTTTCTTTGAAGAACATTCTGGTTTGTAAGAACCGAGAAATAAATATCAGAAATCAAAAGCATGTTACTTGTCTTGTCCATTTCTGACTCCTGCCAAAGAGGAACTCTAGCCCTTCTCCAAATCCGGAAAGCAGGGGCTTTCACAAAACACAATGCTGCAATAATTCTGAAGGAAGCTGTCCAGGTTTGCTTTCCGTTCTATTGTCTTATCCTGTCAGCTCCCTCATCCCCCAGAATCCAGGCTTAATAATTTACAGCGGAAAGACATTTAATAAATAAACGGCCAGATTGGAGCTGTCAGCTCCGCACAATGGGGCTGTTTGCATCTTCCGCGCGGCATCCGCACCCGCTCTCTCTCGGCTTGCTTCAGTTAAAACAATCCCATTTGCTATTTTCATAAAATTAGTTCCTCTGCAGTTTCTATTAATCAGAATGTTCTTTGGAGAGAATTATACTGGGATTTCATCACCCTCTGAGTTGAACCGCTATGTGAATCTGATGAATTTTTATCACCTCTGTGAGTGGCAGAAAAGGTCTTAAAAAAAAAAAAAAAAACTTGGGTGGGCCAATGTAAGTGAGCAAAGAGCTCTTCCCTTGTATTATGTGCAGTCTTAAAGACCTGAGAACCTAGATCAGTCCCCCCCACCGCACATCTGAGCAGTTTTCTCCCCAGAACACATCTCATTTTATATAATTCCAAATGTTCTTGGAGTTATGGACCCTTAAAATCTTATGAAAGCTATGGATACTCTCCCCAGAAAAACCCACATATGCACATACTCACTGAACCTTACCCTACAGTGGATTTCTGGACACCCACCTCCCCTCTGTACACATGTGGTCCATCCATGGACTCCAGAGTAAAAACCAAGTTCTATCCCTTTCTAGTCATCTCCACTTCCCTTAAGAACTTTAGACTGGAATAGAAAGGCAGCTATCTCTGAATTCCTTTGTTGAAAGAGAAAGATTTTTTTTTAAAGAAAGAGCATAAAAGTGAGAAAGTTTTTCATGAGGGCCATACACCTTTTGATAAATGAGAAAAATGGAAGACAGAAAACAATTCATATTGGCTGAAATAATGAAATTCAAAGTATCTATAAGTTGATTATGGTACACTATATTTCACTAGATGAAACGTGAGATCAAAATTAGGAAAGTTTTTTTTTCTTTTTTCTTTTTTATGCTATGTCTGTGGCAGATGGAAGCTGTAGCTGAGGGCTATGCCACAGCCACAGCAACATCAGATCCGAGCCGTCTCTGTGACCTACCCCTCAGTTTGCAGCAACGCTGGATCCTTAACCCACTGTTGGAGGCCAGGGATTGAACCCGTATTCTCACAGAGACTATATCAGGTCCCTAACCTGCTAAGCCACAATGGAAACTCCAAAATTAGGAAAGTTTTTGATTAATTCTTCTTGCCTAAGATAAACTCTACATGAGAAAAGACAGGACATGGATGAAAAAAACCTTGGAACAGTGAAACCAGGGTTCTAGTACCAATTCTGTCCACTGACTATGTGATTTTAGGAAGAAACCACTTAACTCTATCAATGTAAGATTTTTTAAAAAATTAAAAATACATAATTTCAAAAGTCTGTTTCAGTTCCAACATTCCATCAAAACTAATTCATGAGAGCCCTCTAGAAATAGTAAGAATTAGAACTTTTTCTAAGAGCCCAATAGTAAATATTTTAGGCCCATAGGCTGTACAGTCTCTGTATTAACTACTCAACTCTGCTGTTTTAAAATGAAACAGCCATAGTTAACAAGAAAACATATGAGCATGTCTGTATAAAAACTTTACCTACAGACATATTTTTCATATTTTTCTTCTTTTGATTTTTTTCCAACCATTTAAAAATGTAAAAATCACTCAGCTTGCAGGTCATACCAAAAAAAAAAAAAAATAGATGACAGGCCAGTTTAGGCACAGAAGCCACAGTTTGCTAACCCCTGGTCTATGGCAATAGGTAAATATTATGATTTGAAAAATCATAGTGGTGATTCTGGGTGACCATGGAAGTCCAGTGACTTGGATTCAACCTGTGACGATAGTACTGAGGGAATATTTTTAAACCCAGTTTCCTAATTAGCACATAGGACAATGGTAGGTTTGAATCTACCAACAATCACTTAAGTTTTAGATACATTTTCAAACCTGAAAAAAAAAGGCTAAAATAATCACACATGAGAAAATATGTACAAAAAATTGGGGGCTGTCTGGCAGGAAAGTTTTGAAAACTATAAAATGGACAAAAAACTTTGTCTTCTCTTAAAATCATTCCTTGCACTCCATAACCCTAATGACCACTTTTTGCCATTCTACCTCTATCAGGCAGTGTAACAGTGTCATTTTACACATTTGAAGAGGAAATTAGACATTAGTTATTACTGTTTTGTTTTTTGTATTTGTAGGGCCACATCCAAGGCACATAGACGTTCCCAGGCTAGGGGTCGAATCAGAGCTATAGTCACTGGCTTATGCCACAGCCTCAGCAACATGGGATCCCAGCTGTGTCAGATCATTAACCCACTGAGCAAGGCCAGGGATGGAACCTGTGTCCTCATGGATACTAGTCAGATTTGTTTCTGCTGAGCCACAGTGGGAACTCTGGTTATCACTGTTTTTGCCTGGACTTTTTCGTTTGTTTAGGAGAAAAGAAAATTGTACTTAAACAAAATGATAGGGATACATATATGGCACCTAAGTACACTCTACAAATACAATGCCCTCCATATACAGCGGAGATATAGAACATTGTATAACACTTGTACAAGGAATCAATCTTCTCGAGAGTGAACTACAATTAAGAGATGGCCAGAGTTCCCGTTGTGGCGCAGTGGTTAACGAATCCGACTAGGAACCATGAGGTTGCGGGTTCAGTCCCTGCCCTTGCTCAGTGGGTTAACGATCCGGCGTTGCCGTGAGCTGTGGTGTAGGTTGCAGACGCGGCTCGGATCCCGAGTTGCTGTGGCTCTGGCGTAGGCCGGTGGCTGCAGCTCTGATTCGACCCCTAGCCTGGGAACCTCCATATGCCTCGGGAGTGGCCCAAGAAATAGCAAAAAGCCAAAAAGCCAAAAAAAAAAAAAAAGAGAGAGACGGCAAAAGATGGAGCACTACAGTGTCAGCACTTTGTTCAATTTCAGTGAGTGGCTAGGATATCATCATTTAGTCAGAAAACTAATATCTCCTCCCAGTTGAGGGGTAAGGTAGAGGTGGGTTTGGGGGGACAGCTCCTCCTTATGAGAGAGAAAACCTAAAAGGTTATCTCCATTCAGGAAGATGTAAGAAGTCTGGAGTGCCTCTTCAGTCATGCCCTATTCTTAATTTACTTTAACTAAAGTCAACCTGATCATTAGAAGTGTAAGATTAACGTTCCCAATATCCAGCTTTTGAACACGTTTCCCCACAAACATGAAGGGCTCAGGACTGGTCCTGATCAGGTCATCTGCACAATGCTATTGTCCCTTATCTCTGCTCTGGCTTGAACCATGATCCACATTATTCCCCAGATACTAAGTGCTCAATCTTGTCTCAGCCTCTTTGTTTAAACCACTTTCTCTCCATGGATCCTCTTCCATCTCTGTTCCACCTCTCTCATTTCTATGCTTATACCAGGGCCCAGCATTAGTTCTAGCTGTAACACTATGAAGAACCACATTAAGGCAAGTCAAAGCAATATTTCCCTCAAATAATTCAAGTGAAGAAGTGTTTTGAAAACTACAATGCTCTGCAAATATGTAGTAGTATTTTTACCTTTGGAGAAAATAAATTATAAGTTAAGTTTGGCACCATTGTCATATCTTGCTTTAAAGTACTTCCTAGTTGTTTCATATGCTGTTGACGTTTGCAAACCACAGGCTATTAAGCCAGGAATCACATCGTATTTCTTTCGTATCCTCAAAGTCCCTACCAGCGCTTAGCTACAGTTAACACTCAACTCCAATGAAATGAATTAATCAAAATAATGGCTTTCTTAACCACAGAACTCCTCATTGGGCCAAGTAAGGCTAAGCTGTTAAACATATAAGAAATCATTGGTTATTATACATGACTGCAAATTAAACCTTGAAAGTAGATTAAATTTGAGACATACTTTAGTGGACTTCAACCATCTTCTTCCATTTCATTCATTGAGCTGTGATTCAGGAGCTGAATTCCCTAAATCAACGATTCAGTGTTCCAGGATTGAATAGTTTGTTTTATGATGTTTCAAAATTTTGTGTAAAGTCAGAGGTTGCAAAACTGCAGCTCTCAGATTGGCATCATTTGATTTTAGTCTGTTCACTCTTCCTGATTCAGCAATGAAGCATGCATCCCATGTCTTTTTCCTTTAGATGGCTTGATTTACTGATCTTTTGGTTTAATAGGCTATAGCCTCAGAACAACATGGCAAGTTTTAGTTTGCAGTTAGGCAAGAGCAGTTTGCTAAAAACATGGACCAGCACCAGTTCCGGATGCCTGGCGGTGTAGTTACAGAAGATTTACTTGATTTGACTCTGGCTCCCCTTCCCCGATCTGTCTCTTGAGTAGAACGACACTTGCCCCAGTGTATGTCGTAACGCTAAAGGAAGAATAATGCCAAATACAATAGGCCAGGTAAGACTAAATGAAAACGTGATGTTATTAAAACTAGTGCTTCAGACTTGGTTCTCTCCAGCAGGGTTGTTAGTGACTGATGACTGAGCCTGACCCCCTTTCTGAGGCCGAATTTGACTTGCCCGCAAATACTGCGGTCCACCACAGCCAGGAGATCGAGAACTGAAATGCCCATTAGATTCCGGAACAGGTACTGAGGTCTAGAACGGGAGAAAGTGTTGGCAGGACTCCCCGTCTCACAGCCCGGCGGTGCTGTCTCCATGGTAACAGCGAGGAATGCCGGGAAAACGGCTCTCTTCCGCCCAACAACCCGCCCTCAGGCTAGACTGACCAATGGTCCCGTGGGTTACCACAAGAATGGCGTGATTGACAACGGGATGGGACGAGAGTAGGGAGCCAAGACTGCCTCTATCCAATTAAACTTGAGACCGGTCACAGGACCAACAGGCACCGACCAATCGGAAGGCGTAACGGAGGGAGACGTGCCCACCCATCACGTTCCGCGTTGCCTGGAGCCGCGGGGGGCGTAAGCAAATGAGGGGGAAGTTGGGCGTTGAAAGAGCGGCGTTGATTAGCGAATCTGGAATCACCTGGATGAAAGTCCACTTGTGATTCGTCACAAGTAGATCAAAGCCCTTGTGGGCTGGAACTAGCCGGACTGAGAGGTGTGAATAGAGGACCCGGGAGACTGGGAGCCAGGTGAGGGGGGTGGATATGGGGAAAGTGGGGCCCGCCGCGAAGAAGAGGGAATGGCGGGGGTTGGGTCTGGGGCTGAGGAGGCTGGAGGAAGGTGTGGGCAGATGGCGTTGTAGAGACCTCTCACACTACCCTCACCGCCGATCTGGACTCAAGGCCCAGCGGCCAATTAATGCTGAATTGGAAGCTGAGAAGGAAGGGATGTTTTATTTTTCATGCCCCTAAGAAAGTGAAATGGCAGTACCTGATTCGAAATACCTTGTGACCTAAGTCTTAATCTCTCTCCCAACTGCTGGGAGGTAGCTGGGCGACCATTCTGAAGATGAGACGGGGGCACTTTTTTCTTGCCGCCCGTTTGAATCAGCGACAGGGCTGGGGGATCAGCGTGTTAAGAGATGATGCCACATCAATGGCGTTTTGGTAGCCTGACAATTGATTTTTCCCAGACTTGCATTTTGTTTAACTGCAAAGGTAGAGGCATTATTCAAATATTTTAAAATTCAAACCGTATTGAAGTGTTTAAAGTTAAAAAAAAGGGTGCGAGAGTATTCCCCACCCCCACCCCAGGTATTTTTGAAGGTAGGAAACAGCTATAAAGGAAAACGAAAAGGAATCCCCTAGAAGAGAAGTTCACTCTTGTAACCCCCTATTTTCTTTTTAATTTTTTTTAGATTTGTTTTTTATTGAGGTAGCATTGGTTTATAATACTGTGTTTCATGTGTACAATGTTGTATTTCTACTTGTGTATGCTCTACAGTGTATTCACCACCAGAAGACACCACACGGTATTTGTCTTTCTCCATCTGACTTAATTTGACAACATAATACCTTCAAGATCCATCCGTGTTGGCATGGCAGGATTCTGTCTCTTTTTAATGGCTTAGTATTCCATTGTATATAGACACCTAACTTCTTTATCTATAATCTGTTGATGGGCATTTGGGTTGTTTCCATATCTTGGATATTGTCAGTAATGCTGTGATGAACATAGGGTTGCATATATCTTTTTAAATTAGTGTTTTTATGTTCTTTGGATAAATACCCAGGAGTGGGATAGCTGAATCTTAAATCTTTTTTTGTTTGTTTTTTAGGTTTTTTTTGTCTTTAGGGCCACACCCAGGGCAGACAGAGGTTCACAGGCTAGGGATCCAATCAGAGCTGTAGCTGCCTGCGTACGCTACAGCCACAGCAACTCCGTATCCGAGCCGAGTCTGCGACCTATACCACACACAGCTCATGGCAACACCAGATCCTTAACCCACTGACTGAGCAAGGCCAGGGATCTAACCCTCGATCCTCATGGATACTAGTTGGATTCGTTAACCACTGAGCCACGACAGAAACTCCATGTATTCTTAATCTTTTGAAGAATCTCCATACTTGCCCATAGTGGCTGCAACAATTTACATGCCCACCAACAGTGTATGAGAGTTCCCTTTTCTCCACACTCTCACCAACACTTTGTAACCCATTGTTTTCTGCTGTTTCAAGGGCTTGAAAGTGAAAATCAGGAGATGGGTGAGATATCCATCTCCCACCAGCAGTGCTAGGGCCATGTTACCCTCCAAGGAATCCACATTTGTACTGGACAGTAAGTCAGCTGGTTAATGCCTGTTACTGTTCTCACACGTGATCCACTGATGGGCAGTGTATTTTTAATCCAATAGGCTACATATACAAGGGGTCAGTGCCTTAATATATCAGTTTTCTCTGAGAGCTGAGTGAAAGGGTAGGTAGAACAAACCATTAAATAGATGAAAAATGCACCACAAGTACCTCTAAAAAGTTCTGGACAAACCCTTTCTAAAGAAAGACCTCAAAGCAGAGTATGGAGGGGAAAAAATTGGCCCTACGTTTCCTCTCATTGTCAGCTGCTAAACAGGGTATTCAAATTTAGACAGATAATTTTATTCCAAGTTCAGCCTACCTGCAGTTTTAAATGCCTCAGACTTTAGGTAAATGGACTTACTCTACCAGGTTCACTAGACCCTCACTTCTCAGAAAAGTTTTGAAAAAGCCCTAGATGTTAAATAAAAATGTTGTTTTTACTTTTTTATCAAATCTTACTAATTTAGTCATTCCAATAAGGGATATAGGAATTGCTTTGTGGCACAGTGGGTTGAGGATCTAGCGCCGTGGCTCCTTATGGCATGGGATTGACCCCTGGCCTGGAAACTTCCACCTGCCATGGGTGTGGCCATGAAAAAGGAAATAATCACAAGTATTATTCCCACACTGAATTAACAAGATAAAGTGACTGGATGTTCACTCCTTCAACACCACAGCTCTCTGTACTATATCCAGCATTTCCCTTCCACGCTCAGCATGAAAATGTATAGTTTGGTTAGTTGTAAAGTGATGAAATTCATCCTTATAAGAGCTTAGGGATATTCATCTCATTACTTTAAAGCCATACCTTATATGGAACCCAGTGTATCATGAACTTTTTAAGTATCTATGGAGGACTGAAGGGCAATGTTTCTGATGATGCCAGCTTCAACTACCATTTGCCCTGTATTCTAGGTCTTAGAGTTGGTCCAAGTCTTAGAGGTAATTTGTGTCATATCCAAAACAGCAGCAATTAAACTTACCTCATTATCATAATTAGGGCAGTACCATCAGCTCAGTCAACCAAGCAGGAAGCCTGAGTCATCTCTAATGCCACTTTCCTAAGTGGCTTTCCACTTCCATAGGTAAATGAAGCTCAGACCGTCATCATTTCTTATCTAGAAAATTGCCAAGAGTCTCCTAATTGGTCACCACAACCTCTGATCTCAATTCATGTACCCCCTGCTACCAATTATCTTTTTAAAAATTATCTCAAAAATTTCAGAAATAGTGAATATTACATTGGATATTATAATAAATTAACACACTAACATTTTGGCACATCTGCTTAATTTTTTTATGAAACAACTTTTTTTTTTTTTGCCACACCTGCAGCATATGAAATTTCCCAGGCCAGGAATCGAATACCAGCTGCAGCTGTGTTAATGCTGGATCCTTAACCCACTGCGCCTGGTTGGGGATTGAACCATGCCACTGCAGAGACAACACAGGATCCTTAACCCACTGTGCCATAGCAGGAACTCCCTTAAGTTTATTTTAAAGAAATACAACATCACAGATTTAGTTCAGATCCGTTTGTTCTCTTTCCTGACCCCATTCTCCTTCCTCCCTTTCTCCCTCTCTTCCTCCTGCCCCAGAGACACTTCCAAAATTGTAGTATCATTTATGCCCATGTTTTGTTGTTGTTGTTTTTCTTTTAGGGCCGCACCCGAGGCACGTGGAGGTTCCCAGGCTAGGGGTCAAATTGGAGCTATAGCCGCCAGCCTACGCTACAGCCACAGCAATGCCAGGTCCAAGCTGTGTGTGTGACCTACACCAAAACTCACGGGAACGCCGGATCTTTAGCCCGTTGTGTGAGGCCAGGGATCGCACCTTTGTCCTCATGGTTACTCATCAGATTTGTTTCCACTGAGCCATGACGGGAACTGCTATGCCCATGTTTTTATATGTTTACTGTATATGTCAGCCTCAAAAACAATGTATATATTACTGCTTAGGTATTTTTTTAGTTTTAAAAGTACAAGTGATATAGTACTGTGGGCTTCATTTTGCAACTTTGCTTTTAGACTCAGTATTGATTTTGAGATACATTCGTATAAGTATAGCTAGATCAAGTTCATTCCTTTTAAGTGTTCATGATGAGCATATAATACCCATTCCCTTACTGATGGACATTTAGGGTTTGTTTGGTTTTTTCAATGTCTTGCTGTTATGAACGTCCTTGTACATGTCTCCTTGTGCCAGGTTTTCTAGGACACTGGTCCTTTAAGGGGATGGTACTGCCCCTTTGGTCATTTGGGAATTCGTGGGGGCATCTTTGGTTATTATTGTGATTTTGGAGGCACTGCTGGGGCTTACAAAGCAGGGCAGGGGCTCCTGGATGCCCTGCAGTGCAGTGGACAGCCCCTCACAGTGAGGAATTATCCTTCATCATGCACAACTTTTGCATGTCTCACAGGATACTCATTTATAATAGGAGCCTAGAACCTCACTCCATCTTTCACATAAACGTAATGTAATTTTTGGCACAGTTTAATATAGTAGAACTTCCAGGAATGCAACTCTAATGTAAATCAAGGGGAAATTATACTTATTTGTGGTTTGGAACTTTAACAAGCGTTGTTCATCACCCTAGAAAACCACATAACTGAAGGCAGCCCAGCTCGTGGTATTTGAGTTGCTGTACAACACACCTGCAATCAGCCTGCACTTGTAGCTTTGGCGTTCATGGTGATTCTAAGTTTAGGTGCGAGCATCTGAGTGCCGTGCTTCATTATGTATTCTAGTGTACCCAGACTGAACATTTGTATATTTAAACATATGCTGTTTTATTATGAATTACTTTCCACTTAAAATTGGCTTCTGTGTATGACATAGAGATCTGGTTTTATTATTTTCTGATTGGCTAATCATTTGTCCTGACATCCTTGGCGACATCCTTTACCCACTGAAACATAAAGCCAACTCTGTCCTGTGTGAAGTTCTCATAAATGCATGGATCTGTTTCTGGGCTCTCTATTTTATTCCACTGGCCCATGTGTCTTTATGCCACTGTCACACTGTTTTAATTACCTTGGTTTTATAATGTGTCTTGCGGCAGTTGGCAACATGAAAGGCAAGTTTCCATCCTAGTTCTCAAAATTGTTTTCGCTATTCTTGGGCTTTTTGCTTTCCCATGTGAATTTAGGATCAGTTTTCAAGTTCTACAAAAAATAACTTTGAGATTTTGGTTAGAATGCATTGAACTGATAGATTAAGGAAAACTGAGGTCTTTCAATATTGAACCATCCCATCCATCCAGGAACATGGGTTATTTTTCTATTCAGGCCTTGAAAAAAATATATGTATATAATTAAATATACATGTTATTTAATATGCCAAACATTCATATAGTCACCACCAAACATTCGCATAATAACCATCCAGCTTCAACAATTAGCTCATGACCCATCTTGTTTCCTATTAGCCCCCTTCTTCTCCTCTCCCCTGGATAATTATAAAGCTCCTAGACATCATTTTCTGTTGTCTGCGTTGTGTGTATGTGTGATATATCTGTGTATCAGAAATAATCTTTTAGCAATATAACCAAAATACCATCACATTTTTAAAAAAAAATATTTTTCACTTAAATAGCAATTCTCTATTTTTTTGGCCATGTCTGCGGCATATGGAAGTTCCCAGGGCAGGGATTGAACCTGTACCACAGCAGCAACCGGAAATGCTGCAGTGACAACGCCAGATCCTAAAGCCACTGCCCTGCGAAAGAACTAGCATTTCTCTAATATCATCAGATATCCAGATAGTGTTCAGATTTCCCCAGTCATCTCATAAAAGATTTTGTATAGTGGTTTGTTTGAATCAGGACCCACCCAAGACCCATATTATTACATTTGGTTGATGTCTCTTTAGACTTTATTTGAAGTAAACTTTTTTGGGAAAAAAAAAAGTTTAACACATACAGAAAAATATGCAAATCAGAAGTATACAACTAAATACAATTTAACTGAATTAACAAAGCCATGTAACCAACAGTCAGATGAAGAAACAAAATTTCATAAGCAACCCCAGAACCCCCTTCATGCCCCTGCCAGTCACTACTTCCTACAAGGTAACCACACTCCTGACTCCCAACCCCCAAATTAGCTTGACCTGTTTTTTGAATATTATATACGTGGAATTATGCAGTATGAACTCTTTTGCCTTTAGCTTTTTTTTTTTTTGTCTTTTTGGTATTTCTTTGGGCCGCTTCCGAGGCATATGGAGGTTCCCAGGCTAGGGGTCAAATCGAAGCTGTAGCCACCGGCCTGCACCAGAGCCACAGCAACGCGGGATCCAAGCCGAGTCTGCAACCTCCACCACAGCTCACGGCAACGCCGGATCGTTAACCCACTGAGCAAGGGCAGGGACCGAACCCGCAACCTCATGGTTCCTAGTCGGATTCGTTAACCACTGCGCCACGACGGGAACTCCTGCCTTTAGCTTTTTATGCTCAGTATTTGCAAAATTCATTCACATTGCTGGGTATAACTGTAGTTTGTTGGTTCTTGCTGCTTTCTATTCCGTTGTATAAATGAGTAGATTGTATGTATAATACCACATGCTGTCTATTCAACTGATGGATATTTAGGTTGTTTCCATGTTTAGCTATTTCTTTTTTTTTTTTTTTTGTCTTTTTGCTATTTCTTGGGCGGCTCCCGCGGCATATGGAGGTTCCCAGGCTAGGGGTCCAATCAGAGCTGTAGCCACCGGCCTACACCAGAGCCACAGCAACGCAGGATCTGAGCCTTGTCTGCAACCTACACCACAGCTCAAGGCAACGCCGGATCATTAACCCACTGAGCAAGGGCAGGGACCGAACCTGCAACCTCATGGTTCCTAGTCGGATTCGTTAACCACTGCGCCACGACGGGAACTCCTGTTTAGCTATTTCAAATGGGTCAGCAGTGAGCTTTCATAGACATCTTTTAGTGAACTTATGTGTGCATGTCCATTGGGAACACACCCAGGAGAAGAAGAACTGGGTCTAGGGTTTATGTATATTTGTCTTTATTAGCTATTGCCAAATAGTCTCCAAAGCAGTAGTAACAGCTTACACTCACACCAGCAGGATATGAGAGTTCCAGTTACTCCACATCTTTGTCAATATTTGGTATTGTCTGACATTTTCATTTTAGCCATTTTAGTAGGTGTCTAGAGGTACTGCATTTTGGTTTTCATTTCCAATCTCCTGATAAGTAATGAAGTTGAGCACCTTTTCACCTATTTATTGGCCATTTGTGTATACTCTTTATCAAGTGTTTTTTTTTAGCTCTTTGATCTATCAATTTCTGAGAGAGGTATATTAAAATCTCAAACAAAATTTGTGGGTTTTTTAATTTATTGTGGTGATTCTATCAATTTTGGCTTTATATATTTTGAAGCTTTGTTTTAGGTTCATTTGTTTTGAGTTGTATCTTTTTGTTAAATTATTCCTGTTGTGAATGTCGTTATTAATATTTTTCAAAGCTTTACATTTTAGTCTGCTTGATACTAATAGTGCTTTACCAGACTATTTTACTTTGTTTTGCTTTGTTTGTTTTCTTTAATTGTGCTAAAAACCAAATATATAAAATTATTATCTTAACCATTTTTAAGTGTGCCTTTCCAGTGGTGTTAAGTATATTCGCATCATTTTGCAACAGATCTCTAGAACTCCTTTATCTTGCAAAACTAAAACTTCTGTATCCTTTGAACAATTCCCCCTTTCTCCACTTCCCCTTCTTGTTTTCTTAGTATTCACTTTGTATGTCTTTTTCAGTCTCTTTATTTTCAGCCTTTCTCTCATTATGCTTTCTGTGCAAGCTTTTGTATAGAACTATTTTTTTTTAAATCCAATATAAGGTCTTTTTTAATAGTTAAGTAAATCTGCTTACATTTGCTATGATTACTGTTATATTTGGGGTTATTTTTTCAGTCTTATTTTGTTTTTTCCTATGTTTCTTTCTGCTTCTGCCTTCTGCGTTTGTCCTTCCTTTATTTATTTTTTCTTTATTGGCCACACGTATGGCATATGGAAATTCCCGGACCAGGGATCAAATCCGAGCCACAGCTGCAACCTGATCCTTAACCCACTGAGCCTGGCCAGGGGTCAAACCAGCACTGCCACAGAAACAAGCTGGATCATTAACCCACTGTGCCACAGAGGGAACTCCTCTTCTCTTCAGTCTACTGGTGTGCAAGTTATTTGTCCTATTTCTTTTACTTGGTGTTTACCTATGTGCTTTTTAATATGTATATTTAGCTTAACAAAACCTATAGTTAAAATCATTAAATCTCACCTCCTCAGGGCAAAATAAATAACCATGGAATGATTTAACTTTGAGATGCCCTTTCTCATCTTCCATTTAACTGTTGACAAATATTTTAGATCTTCCTTGTTTTTAACTCATCAAAAAATTAGTCCTTATTATCATTATACAAGTCTTTACTGTCAGTGTTTCCTAATATTTTTCTTACTCTTCCTCCTTATATCTCACACCTTCTTTCTTGGTTCATTTTCCTTTTTGGTGAAGTATATCTATGAGGGGTGAACTCCCTTCCACTCTTTGTATGTCTGAAAAGTTCATTGTTTTACACTTATTCTGGTGGGCGCTTGGTGTGCTGACCCCTCCAGAGAGGTTTGTGTATGTGTCTGCTGCGATCCTATGGGCTTCTCACTTTTAGTCTAGGGTTTTTGTTTTTGTTTCTGTTTTGCTTCTTAGTGCCACACCTGCAGCATATGGAAGTTCCCAGGCTAGGGATCCAATTGGAGCTACAGCTGCTGGCCTGCACCACAGCCACAGCAACTCGGGATCTGAGCCACATCTGTGACCTACACCACAGCTCATGACAACACCAGATCCTTAACCTGCTGAGTGAGGCTAGTGGTTGAATCTGCATCCTCATGGATACTAGTTGGGTTCTTAACCCTCTGAGCTAAAACGGGAAATACTAGTCTAGTTTCCATGTTAATCTTACTACTTGGGGTTCCCATACCACTTTGGTGGTATGATTCAAACCCTCTCCTGCATGTGATGTAGGATTGGGTGCAGATTTCTTATGGGCTATTCTTTCGCCCATAGCCTCACCCACTTGACCCCTTTCTTCCAACCACGTAGGCAGCAAATTTTTCTAGTCCTTATTACAAAGACGGCCCTTTCAGCCCATCTTTATGCCTTGTTCTCAGTTCAGTTCCTCTTTGTCATGGGTCTGAGACATCACTTGTCCAGGAAGGGATCACTCCTAAGGTTTGTACCTGGTTTCAGAACCCCTGGAGACCTTTGGGCTCAGCTCCTGCTTCTTCAGGCTTTGAGTTACATTTTGTTTATAGCACTTAAGGATTTCCCTTTATTGCTTTCAAGCTCCGCTGTGTATCACATTCTTTTTGTTGTATTTTATTAAACATTTCTATGTGTTTGCTGTTGTGCGAGATACTTCCCTGGTCAGCCCTGTCCAGCATATTGACCAGAAGCTACAGTCGTCTTTCTCTAAATTAGATACAATCCCATCACTCCTTCACTGGCCTTTATTAGCACTGGTTCATGTATTCATTCAACAGATATCTAATGCTTGTCATCTCTGTGGAAAGAACTGCAGAGGCTGTAGTGAGCAAGATAAAAAGGCTCTGCCCTCGTGGCATTTGCTCTTCTAGCTGAAGAGACAGAAAGTAAACCTGTGAGCAGTAAATCAAAATGTGAACACGGTTTGTGAAGTGTGCTGTGAAGGAAGTCGAGTGAACGCGGACTCCTTTAGCTGAGCCAGTCAGGGAAGACCTCTCTGAGGAGGCTGTGTTTAAAGCTGGATCAGAAGCATGGGAGAAGTCAGTCCTGCAAATGGTAGATGGCTTGTTTGGGACCAAGGGTTAATTCCAGGCCATGGAGACAGCAGGTTCAGGGACCCAGAGGTGGGAGAACCCTTGACATGTCGAGTTACTGACAACACTGGTGTGCTCCAGTGAGGGGAAAAGAGCAAGGGGGAGCCTCCTGCTGCCCCTCCTGTCTGACCCCCCTTCCCTTGCTCTGAGTCCCAGCCACACTGGTTCTCATACAAATGGGCCCGTGCGAAATCACCTCATAAAGCTCTTCTCACATTTCAATTCCCATTGCACTCTGTTTTTTGTGCTTATCAGAATGAAGAGCTGTCTACACAGCAATGTCCTCCAATAGGTCTTAAGCTTCTGTCAGAGAAAATGTGTTGGAGTTCCCTGGTGGCTCAGAAGGTTCAGGATCCAGTGTTGTCACTACTGTGGCTCTGGTTATAGCTGTGGTACAGGTTCAATCCCTGGCCTGAGAACTTCTGTGTGCCACAGGCACAGCCAAAAAAAAGAAAAAGAAGAAATGTCTTATTTACCTTTGTGTCCCATCTTGTACCATAATGCTCTGCATGGTAGGCACAAAATAAATATTGATTGAATAAATGTGGGGTTTTGTTGTTCCGGTTTTTTTTTTTTTTTAGCAATTCATGCTTGGAGTTAGGATTATGGTTAACTTGTTGGTGATCATTTTTGTCATATTTAAGCCATTAGGGAAAAGAAAACCATCAACCTGAGGAGGAATTTGTCTCCTTGAGACTTGCCTCATACTGAAAGGGAAAATTGGGGGAGGTACCCTACAGTGTTACCCTGGAGCAGGTTGAATGTGGCCCCCAAAAGGATACGTCCACATCCTAACCCCTGGAACCTGGGAATGTGACCTTATTTGGAAAAAGGGTCTTTGCAGTTATGATTAAGGATCTTGAGATGAGATCACGACAGACTGGGTGAAACTAAATCCAGTGACAAGTGTCCTCATAAGGGACAGAACGGGAGAAGACAGACACAGAGGTTAAGCCATATGAAGTCAGAGGCAGAGACTGCAGTCATGCAGCCAACAAGCCAGGGAGCACCTGGAGCCACCAGGACCTAGAAGAGACAAGGACTGTTCCTTAGAGCCTTTGGAAAAAGTGTGGCCTGGCTGACACCTTAATTTCAGACCTCTGGCCTCCAGAACTGGAAGAGAATGACTTCCTTTTGTTGTAAGCCACCTGCTTTATTAATGCTATCCCATCACATTTGCCCCTCAGTTACCTCTTCTGCAAGTATAATTCCCGCCTCAGAAACTTATTGCCGGGATCTAATGAGATATATTTGTAAGATATTTAGCACAGGTGGATGTTTAAAAATATTGATGGGGAGTTCCTGTTGTGGCTCAGCAGTAATGAACCAGACTGGTATCCATGAGGATGCAGGTTCAATCTCTGGCCTTGCTCAGTGGGTGAGGGGTTCTGCATTGCTGTGAGCTGTGGTATAGGTAGCGGGTGCAGCACAGATCCTGCATTTCTGTGGCTGTGGTGTAGGCTGGGAGCTGCAGCTCACATTCGACCCCTAGCCTGGAAACTTCCATACGCTGCACATGCCACCCTAAAAGGAGTGGGGGGGAGTGATGGCTCCTCTTCTTCTCCATGGACTTAGGAGTTTGCTGCTGCTTCTTCTGTTTCTCTTTTTTTGGGGCCGCACCCACAGCATATGGAGGTGCCCAGGCTAGAGGTCAAATTGGAGCTGCAGCTGCCGGCCCACACCACAGCCAGAGCAGCATAGGATCTGAACATCTGCGACCTACCCCGCAGCTCACAGCAACACCAGAGCTTTAACCCACTAAGTGAGGCAAGGGATCAAACCTGCAACCTCAGGGATACTAGTCGGGTTCTTAACCCACTGAGCCACAGTGGGAACTCCCAGGAGATTGCTTCTTTTTGTATATAAAAAGTCAACAAAGGTGTGGGACGTTTCTGTCTGATTAATAAGTCACCGCTTACACCAGACAACCCGAGAGCTTCCACTTCTCATGGGCCCTGGAGCTCTTGGGTCCTGGTGTCTTTACAGCCCTCAGGGAAGGTCTTGTATCAAATAGGGTGAGTCCAGCTGGTGGGCTATGGAAAGACAGACTAGAACTCAGATACCAAATTTGAAATGACCCACACGGAACAGAAAGCACCTTCTCAGTCCTCACCAAAAAGCAAGGTTTGGGTTCTAAACGTCTAATTCCTATTGAGGGACTTTCCCAGAAACTTACCTATACTGATGATCCTCCTACAACACCAATCATCAGAAATTCCCCAGAATAACTTGGGTTTTCTGTGTTTGTCTGAACACCCCAGGAAACCCAGGAGGGCACAGGAGCCCAGTTACCCGAGCCCCAGAGACAGCTCGTCATCCGCCTCCACAGCATGGCTGGCACGGTGCTCGGCGTGGGGGCTGGCGTGTTCATCCTGGCCCTGCTCTGGGTGTCGGTGCTGCTACTGTGTGTGCTGCTGTCCAGAGCCTCCGGTGTAGCTCGGTAAGGCCTGCAGTCCACCCAGGAGTCCGGGCTAAAAGCCATTAGAAGCGAAATTGCTGACACTCTGAAATACTGAGAGTTCAGAAAGCTCCCTGTTGTAATTACCGGCAGTTTAAATGAGTTGCATTTTCACCTCTTATCATAAGCACTGACTGCATTATTTTGCTCGGAAGCAGAGGTGGGTGGAGAAGGGAGGTGGCATCGGTCAGCTCTCAGAAGAGATGGGGACACAGGAGACATGGAGAGAATCAGCTTTCACTGCCTGTTGGGTTTTTGGGGGTTGTACATGTGTGTGTCTCTTAATTGTTGAGATTTACGGAAGGGGCTTGGTCCCTTGAAATATAGTTGATTTGCAATGTTGTGTTAACTCATGCCCAGGAAGCCCAGGAAGATGCTGAGTCGTGAGTGACTTGGGCTCTCTCTCTGGTGCTGACTTGAGAAAGAATCTGACCAGAAACTGACTCTAAAGACATCATAGAATTGTAATCTGTAGTCAGATAGTGTAGGTATGAAACAGCAAGTTAAATAATTTACTAAATATTCTGGAGTTCCCATCGTGGCTCAGCAAAAACGAATCTGACTAGTATCCATGAGAACGCAAGTTTGATCCCTGGCCTTGCTCAGTGGGTTAAGGATCCAGCGTTGCCTCGACCTGTGGTGTAGGTTGGAGAGTGGCTTGGATCCTGCTTTGCTGTGGCTGTGACATAGGTTAGAGGCTACAGCTCCGATTTGACCTCTAGCCTGGGAACCTCCATATGCCGCAGGTGCAGCCCTAAAAGACCAAAAAAAAAAAAAAAATCTGGTTTAGGAGTTCCCTGGCAGCTCAGTGAGTTGAGGATCCAGTGTTGTCACTGTTGTACCTTGGGTTGCTGCTGTTGCACAGGCCTTGGAACTTTCACATGCCATGGATGCAGTCAAAAAATAGTAATATTCTGCTTTAAAACACGGTAGTAGGGGTGGTAGAGGGGCTTCTTTGATTTTTCCTGATTATGACAGTGCAGAGGCATGGCAAAAATAAAAACTACCAATTCCCATCCTTAGGAGTTTGGAATTACCAGGAATAAACAAGAACACATCCTGCTGGTACCTGTCTGGGAAGAAGGCCTTGAGATGAAGGGGAAAGCATTTCTAAATTCCCTCAGCAGGGTGGGCAGCACACCAGACTCAGATGATGGACTGAAACAGAATATTGGCCTCAGGGAAGAGCCAGTTCCAGCATAACTGATTAGAGGGGGAACTAAACAGTACTTTTAACTCTCTGTCTTCTGGCTGCAGGTTCTCCATTATTTTCGTGTTCCTCGGTGCTCTGATCATCACAGCAATTCTGTTGCTCTTCCCCCGAGCCAGTGAACTCCCAACCCCTGAGGCTGAAGTGAAGGTAAAACCATGGGTTTTGTTTTGCCACCTGAGTTATGACCGTTCTTTCTGTTGGTCTAGACCCCTGTCCTGCACCTCGTGGTCCCTGATGCCAGAAGGGCTGAAATGTGTTAGAAGAATTGAAGAATTATAGCACGAGTTAACATAACATTGCAAATCAACTATATTTCAATAAAAAACATTTTTTAACAATTTTTTTTTAAAAAGAATTGTATAGTTGAATCCAGAATGGGGGAGCTCAGAGGGAGCTTTACACCCCCTTCCCACCGCCCCCAGGAAAAGAATCTTCTTTTGATGCCCACTTGCAACACCACTGGGCAGCTATTTCCCTGATTTGGTCTCATCTCCAGTTTGCATCAGGTGGAACGAGAACTGTGCCCAGAAGCCACCTCAGGCCGTGGGCCCAGAGACAGCAGATGGCCAGGAAGAGCCTGTCCTGAGTGAGAGGGTCCCACCCCTGGTAGCCTTGGCTCAGAAACACAGGTCCTGGGCCAACATTTACGTAGTGCTCTCAGATGCTAAACGACATGCTTTTTTATCTCCACATGTTTGAAGTTTTCCACCTGTAATGGAGGCAGTACTTTCCATAGAGAAGGGCAGTGAGAAAAGAACTACATGTCTATAGAAAGCAGAAGTTGGAGAGATAGATGCTTTTAATACTAACGGTCTTTCGGGATTCCTTTGGTCCTCATTTCCAGAACCACATCTCTTAGCACTTACCTGTCTAAATGGATGTTCATCATCTCTCTTGTGGACCCCACCCATTCTGGTTCCTTCCTGACTGGGGCTCTGGCTTTACCTACAATCTTGATAATGGTATTGACTTCCATTTTCCCATTACTCCTTCTGGCAGCTTCTTTCCTCTGGTTTAAATTTTTTAAGTTGCAATGGTGATGATAGCTAACATTTTTAAGACATCACTGTTGGCCAGGTCCTGTGCTAAGCAGGTTATTTACATGCTCTCATTTATACCTCAAGACCACCCTAAGTAGTTTAAACTAGGTACTCTTTGTATCCCAGTTTCATTGGTAAGGACCTGGAGGCTGGAAGAGATTAAGGTAACTTGCCCAAGGTCATACGTGTGTAAGAAGAGGCAGAGCAGAGATTCAAGCTGAGGTCTGTCTTCAAAGCCTTCGTTACTGGGGACTCAACAGAGAGTACAGGTGGCTATTTCGACACTAGACAACAGTACACAAAATTATGCAACTTCTGAACTAAAATTGGCACACATTTTCATGTCTATCGAGGACTGACCATGGCAGAGGGAGGAAATTTGTTCTGAAAATTCCAAGGGAAATAATACCACAAAAAAAAAATCAAGGAATTATCTCCATAAATGCCAGTGTTTTGGGTCAGCATTTGAAAACCACTCTGACTGCATCAGAACCGTGTGTGTGTGTGTGTGTGGTGAGCAAGCTAGAGTGTAGACTCCCACCCCAGTTTTCCTGTATTATGGGGGAAAGGGATGAAGGCTGCATATTTCTAGACTGCTGCGGATGTGAATATTGGAAGAAGGGCACAGAGCAAACACTGTTTTGAAATCAGTCCCTCTTTCCTCTGTCATGAGTTTCAGACCCAGGAGAGCAGAATGGGTTTTGAGCAAAATATGTTCGTCAGCAGGGCCAGCAGGACTGGAGTTCTCATTTTCAGGTTCTGAGCATCAGCCCCTGCAGCAGCCCGGCTCGATACTGTATCAATAAAACATGGCCTGTGCCTTCTGCACCCAAGCCCTGCTAATTGGCTAATTAAAAAGTGAACCGTGTCGAACAAGCAAACATGTAGCCCGCGAGAGACTTGTTCAGTACTGGAACCAAGGTCAAAGTTATGTCAAAGCTGTTTCATCAAACTGACCTTTGCTGTAAGCTGGCTGCTGGGTTAATCTCTGGAGCAGCCCTTTCCTTCTTTGTGTCTTTGGATCTCAGTAGTCACAGCAGAGCTTGACCTTGACAGGTGCTTTGTGCATCAACACTGTATTAGTTACCCACTGCTGCTGTAACAAATTGCCACCATATTAGGCGATAACGCAAATTTACTATCTTAAAGTTCCAAAGGTTAAAAGTCCAAAATCAGCCTCCCTTGGCTAAAACCAAGGGGTTGGCAGGGCTGTCTTCCTTTCCAGATTTCTGGGGAAGAATCTGTTTCCTTGCCCTTTCCAACGGCAGAGACCACCCTTAGCTGTTGCCCCCCTTGCTCCTCCTTCAGAGCCAGAAAAACAATGTCTCTCTGACTCTGCCTCCACCCTCGCTTCTCTTTCTCTGACCCTCTCTCTTGTCTTCCCCTACCAGTTTTAAAGACCCTTGCAGTTACATTGAGCCGCCTATAATGGACAATTCAGGCCAAGCTCCCTATTTCAAAGTCAGCTGATTAGCAACCTTAATTCCGTCTACAAACTTAATTCTCTGTCATGTAACTTAACATATTCACAGTTTCTAGAGATTAGGATGTGGACATTTTAGGGCCCCTATTCTGTTAGCCACAGTCACCCTTCAGGTATTTGGGGTTCTCTTTAGGTGCTGGAAATTTTGGAGTCCCCTGTCCCTTGGTTTGGGCTGACACTCCATTAAGTCTATAGATTCAGTGGCTTTTTCCTGCCCAAACTTAATAAGCAGTACCATTGGGATCTCTGGAAAATAGAGGTCTGGCAGTGAACAGCAGGCAAGTGGGTAGAGCCAATACCAATTATAGGTTTCTGTCAGCAAAGGCCAAAAGCTTGGGGGTTCAAGTATGAGGCTGGGTTGTCAGGCATCCAACTGAATGAATTGGGGCAAGTTACCATCCTCTCAGTGTTTCGGCATCTCATGTAAGTGGCTCCAACCCTTAAAATGCTGGTTTACAAATGTCAGGGTTCAGAACTCTTCTGATGAAAGTTTTAGAGTCACCTTTTCATTTTGAAAATGACCCCTCCTGAATTGACCATGGGTTGGTGATGACAAAGGGTCTTGGGTATGTGGGGTTATTATACTATTGCTTTTTTGTGTGTTTAAAATTCTCCCTAATGAAAAGTTAACAACAACCAAATGAGCCTTCCCAGGACCAAGCAAGCAAGCTTCTCATGGACTCTTTCAGATAACTGATTTCAGAACATAAAAGAACTCGTCCAGGGTCTTCAGAGTATTTATGAACCTCCTACATCAAGCCATTTGTTCCCTGTACTTCCAGCTCAGAACCATGAGAAAATGGTTCTTTCCTATCCATTTACAGAGTAGACTTGGGTCAGGATGTCACTGGAAGTTACAAACATGGACTGCCCATTCATCAAAGTTCCAAATGAGCCATGGCCAGGGCGCAGAAGTGATCATAATTTCATTTTTGATGTTTCCCTCTCCAGATCGTTGATACCTTTTTCATTGGCCGCTATGTCCTGCTGGCTTTCCTCACTGCCATCTTCCTGGGGAGCCTCTTCTTGGTTCTAGTCCATCACATCCTGGAGCCAGTCTATGCCAAACCACTTCGGTCCTACTGAGCAACACTCAAGAAGACCAAGACCTTTCCTCCCGTCGCTTTGATGTCATCAGTGAGCAGAAAGGTACTGTTCGGAGCATTGTCTTGACAGCATTCATGCTTAAGATCAGAGGAACATCTATTCATCACTCAGACAAACCCCTTGAGTCCCGGCTTCCAGAAACAGGGTTGCAGAATTGTCCCTGGGATCCTAGGAGAGATAATTGCTGTCTTCTTAACACCTGCACTTCAGGTTTTCCATCTCTTTTGAGAGGGAAATGGCAACAGTGATCTGCTTAGATTTCAATCAGGCCATCAGCATGTGGATTTTGGGAAAAGGAGCACTTTGGTTTCTGCTGTTCAATAGAAGAACCTGGTCCTTTTTGATAATATGTAAAATTCTTAGTTACAAGGTCAAGATCACTTGGAAAAGAAAGACATTCAAAGTTGAAAAGTTCATTTTAAAGGGATGACCTGGGAACGCATCCAGGTGCTGGATATGGAGCTTTCTGTGCAGACCATGCCTCAGGGCTCTGCAAAGGCCATGTGTCACCTCCCACTGTTCCAGGAAAGCCATCAACAGTGGCCGAAGGACTGCTTTTCACCTCAGACTCCTGGCCACAGCTTTCTGAATTTAGCATTTCGAGTTTACTTGGGGATTAGAAGCAGGGTATGGAAACGTCTCTTGTCTGTCCTACCGCTCTGTCTCTCTGGATTCTTTTTTTCCTAGGATTGAGTGACCTTTGTTGCCTTATTTAGTTACCATAACAGTCCATTCTGGGTTATTGTCATCTCTTTCATCGTTGTAGCTCTTTCTCCAAAGCCAGTGAAGAATGTATATTCCCGGGATTAGGCATAACTTTATACCTAAGCCCCAGACCAAGTGAAATCTGTCATTAAACAGAGGGGCTCTCGGCTGCTTCCACTTTGGAAATCTCATTGTGGCTCCCTAGAGCTATTTGAAAAAGGAGATTCTGGCTTAAAATTAAGAACCAGAAAACAATTGGAAAGAGAACTTTGAGTACATGCTATGTGCCCGTAGTACACTAGTCTAGGTTTGTTTGTTTGGTTGGTTGTTGTTGTTTTTTACACAGATGTAGATGACGGACTTCCATGTTAAGGGCAAAAACATACTTTGTACAAAGTGTATTTTAGCTCGGCCTGCCTTCTGTAGCTCCTGTAACTACCAGCAGTGGTGAACTGAATACTAGATCAATTTCTACCTTCATACTCAAAACAGTCATGTCCAACCCTGGGGGAAGAAAAAGCAAACCCACAGAGTTGGGATAAGAATAAAAGGCTGGGAGGGCACAAAGTTAATTTTACTGAGTTCTGCATGGGGCACCCTGATAATCAATAGATAATATTGGCACCCTTTTGTTCATGGCCTTCCTGGAGGTAGAGCTTAAATACAAATAGATCGTCTCAGTTTCCATTCATTGGTCTTTGATCAATGCCCCTAGAGCTAGTTGTGCTCCCCAGAAGGGATCCTGTGGCAAAGAGATGTAGTGATCCCACAGGGGAAGGGAGAGTAAATCTGGGCCTCCATATAAGAAGACAGGTAGGAGTTCCTGTCATGGCTCAGTGGAAGCGAATCTGACTAGCATCCATGAGGATGCATGTTTGATCCCAGGCCTTACTCAGTGGGTTAAGGATCTGGCACTGCGGTGAGCTGTGGTATAGGTCGGCAGCTGTAGTTCCAATTCAACACCTAGCCTGAGACCTTCCATATGCTGCCCTTAAAAAAAAAAAAGAACGAACGAAAGAAAGAAAACAGGTAATTTCATTGCCTCTTAAAATTGTATCCTGACAAAAACCAAATCAGCAAGGCGCCACCCCCACCACGGAGACATTCGTCTGATCCGCTAGGTGGCGCTGTGCTGCATTTTAGAAGGCCCTCGGGCCAGCCAAACAACGTTAGGTTCTTTTTTAACAAGTTCCTTCTAGCTCTCACTTATAAAATAGAAGTAAAGCTAACGTTCTTTACTGATGCACGATATCAGACATCTAAAAATTCTCCAAAGTTTTTGTACAATGTTCAGTTACTAGGGAATGCACTGCCCGTCCTCCACGCTGCATAGAGCAGGCTTACCATTCATTCCGCGTTTACTGTGTTTACTCTGGATGTGAAGCCTCGTCCTGGTGCTGTAAATCACCCCAAGAAGGAGGCTCTGAGGCTCCTAGGCTGTCTCCCTCACTCCATCCTGGGATGAAAATGTTTTTAATTCTAACCTAATCCATTTCTTGTTCTGTTCTCTAAGACATAAACTTTTCTATCAACTGTGTCTCTTGCTGCTGCTGCTGCAGTTGAAGCAGTTTTATTTTGCTCTGATTTTTATTTGTGTGTAAAGAAACCTGCTGCAATTATTTCGTAGATGAGAAACAGGCAGAGAGATAAAGAGATTTAAAAAGTTTCACAGCTAGTTAGGTAGTGGGGCTCAAACTTGACAATGGGATCTTGTCACCTCATTTCTCAGGTAGTTTAAAGAGCAGTTTTGGCTTTCAAACAACTCCTTAGTTTTACATTGGGTAATACTATTTCTTAGCTATTTGCACCCACCATTCCCCTGACCCATATCCAAAAAAAGACAAAAGTTTCATGAAAGAATTCCTAATTAACATTTATAGTACAGATAACATTTTATCATAACTTCTTGGCTTAAACCTTTAAGTATTTGGCTTTATTACATAGGAGCAAGGTTCCAGAGCGGGGAATGGGAATTGCATAGAAAAGAATCTGAGGAAATGCTGATTATCCTCTCAGGAGCATAAAAGCTCAGGGTTGGAGGGCATTTTATAGTCCATGGAGTTCAATCTTTAGTCTCTATTTCCATCCCAATACTTCAGAATATCCTATTCTTTACATGCTGAAATCACAATTTTTATTATATTTAGCAAACAGGTTAGACATTTTTCTAAGGACTTTGTATTAGATAATCCTCGTAGCAACCGTGTGACATAAATGCTGTTAATACCCCCATTTCACAAATGGGGAGTGGGCACAGAGGGGTGTGGTGGTTTGCTTGAGGTCACTCAGCTCAGGAAGGCAGGTAGCCTAAGTGCCTCACTGCCTCATACCCTGTTGCTTTGTAAGCTGAAAACAAAGGAAAAGGAGGGACCAAGGAAATACTGAGCAGAGGCTGTTGAGTCTAGTGGAAAATCCAAATGGGCCAGGAATCTAGGGCAAAGCAGTTAGAAGCCACATGGGACCTCGGGGACAGCCTCACTGGTCAGCTCTGGTTTGGGGGTCTCCGCATGGTGAGACTTCGGCTCCCCCCTCGATTAGAGATCCTCAGCGAGGGAGCTCGTGGGCTGAGTGTCAAGGATGCAGGCAGCAATCTCTCTCTTCAGCACTGTCTATCCGAGAGGTTAATACTTGGGTTGGTTTGCAGAGGTGTGGGTGGAAGAGTCAAAGCCACAAGCCAAGAATGCGTGTTGGTTTCTTGATCTCTGTCTCTAGCAGAGCACAGTGGTGGCTGTTTACTCAAGCAAAAAAAGTGTTTGTAACCCCCCACTCCTTCCCCACCCCCCGCCCCCACCCAATATACCCTCCTGCCTCAGTTCCTGGGACTAAAAAAGTGACAGCAGGGACCGAAATCAGGACCCAGCACCACAGAAAAAAGGAGATAGTTCATTTTTCCGGTTTTCCACACACACATTGGATATTGTCAAGGATGTGTGTTTAGCCCAAGTCCTGCCTTCAGAGAAGTCAGGGGACTTACACATGTGGCATTTATGGGGTCCCCGGCTGCTCCATGGCCACCTTCACCACTTGTTTTTTAAATCTTTGAGGATTTTTTTGGTTTTGCTGTCTTCAAATTGGTATAGCCCCCATTTTACACTGGGAATATTTAATAGTATCCTGTGACAAATTACTACAACCTCAGTCGTTTAGAACAATGTAAATTTATTATCTTACAGTTCTGGAGGTCAGAAATCTGAAAGAGGTTTCATGAAGCTAAACTCAACATTTGGGAGGCTTGAGGGGAGAATCCTGTTTCTGTGGCTTTGCAGCCTCCAGAGCCACCTGTATTTCCTTGGCCCTTCCTCCCTCTTCAAAGCCAGCATCTTCTAACCTGACATTTGACACTTTTACCTCCTTCTTTGAGTATTTAAGGACCCTGTTGATTACTCTGGGCCCACTCTGACCATCCCAGATTAGCTCCCCATCTCATGGTCCTTAAGCACATTGCAAAGTCTCGTTTGCCATGCAGGATGCCATAGCCACTGGTTCTGGGCATTAGGACATGGACCTCTCTGGAGGAGGGACAATATCCTGCCTCCCACCAAATATGTGGCCCCATCTTCCACCTATAGGGACTGCCTCCTTCTACTCTCCCTCTTCTGTACCCTGCGCCTTTTTAGACAAGGCCTGCCCCGAGCCACCAGCACTACTCTCCAGTTCTCAGGGTGCCCACCCGACACCCAAGATATGTTGTTTCCTTCCCCCCAACTGGGTCTTTGTGGCAGCCTCAGCGTGTTCAGACCTACCGAGAACTGTTCTCCCTTTCTTTTCTTTACATCTTCCCATTCCACCGCCACCCCCCTCAGCAGCCCAGCCTCCCAGTGGATCTCTAAAGGAGAAATGCAAAGAGTTATTGCTTTTTAATTACAAGTGCTATTGTAACATCTATAAGGAAGAACACTTTAAGCTTAATTGAGAACAAATGTGAAGTTAAATTAAATGAATAACTAATTAACGTAATGCTCCTGCATTAGCCCCGAGTGAGTGCTGAGGCCCAGAGAAGAGGCGGGTCCTAGGCCTCCAGGGACAGTCGATGCCCAAAGCTACACAGGTACCCTGGGCCTGGGAGACAGGTGGGCAGATCTGCAAGGGCAGACCTCAGGGCCAAGCCCCCAAACACCCACCTACTGCCCCAGCCCTCGTTTCTGAGGCTGGGCCCCAAGCTCCCGCCATGCCCTTTGCATCTCCCTAGCGCCACGCTGAACCACTGGCACAAGCAAATGTCTGGTTCATCCAGGGTGTGCAGAATAAGCCCATCAGGAACACAGGGGAGAAGAGGCCAGCCGCAGAGAGCCAGGACCTGCACCTTTGTTCATCTAGTCCCTGTGCCTGATGTGTTAGGGGCTTGATACCGTGTTCATTTTAACTCCCTGGTCCACGTCCCCTCACTGCCTTACCAGACCCAACACCCAAATCATGTTCATTCTTCCTTCAGGGCGGTCACAGTCATTCCTCTGTTGCCATGGGGACTGCCTTCCTGCCAGCCCTGTCCCTTCAGGGACAAATTCTCTCAACCTGAGTCACCCTCCTCGGTGTTTGTTTTTTGTTTTTGTTTTTGTTTTTGTTTTCCTTGTATTGGTTTGAACATCTCCCTCTCCCTGTCTTATCCTCTAACTAGACAAAGCCCTGAGGGTAGGGAGGGTGTTTAACACTGACAAGTCTCCCCTGACAGGGATCCTCTGAGGTAGGGACCGCCATTACTCCTTTCTCAGGAGGAAGAGGCTCAAAGCCAGTCCATGGTGAGGCTGGGGACAAGGAGGCCTCCAGAATGGGTGCCCAGGAAAGAACAGCACCCCCCTACCCTGCCCCTGAAAGTGGGCAGGTGAGGGAGTCTCTCTACCCACTGGAAGCAGAAAGGGAGCCCAGGCCACCGCCTCTAGCATGGGATGATGGCGCCATCTAGTGGCCTCCCTGAGTGATGCTGTCAGGTAGACCTAGTCTTGAAAGATGCTTTCCTGAACCTGAACACCTGGCCATCCACTGCAGCTCTGCCCTGGAGGCCTGAGGGATTAGACATCTCAACTGGCTCCTGCTTTCAAAGCCAGAGTGGGTCTCAGGCACTTTTGAGACTGTCACCACCGGCATCTATACAGTCTGTTTCATTGTGGTGGGATCTGTATCCAGCCATTGCACTGGCCCACACAGGCTCACCCACGGGTCATCAGTGTTGTCATGACCACCTCCTCTGGTCCCCGCCAATTGCAAGCAGCCCCAACTCTCCACCTTTGTGGTCCTGGGAAGCAGCTCCAACAGCCCACATAAGACTTGACAAGGATGAGCACAGACACCTCTGGCAAAAGACATCTGTATTGATGCTGCTGCCTTTGAGGCGGCCAGAAATGCCAAGAGCTAGGCTGGTAAATCCATGGATTTGGGGCAGCCAGAACAAGCACATCAGGAACAGGAGGAGAGGAGGCTGGCTGCAGAGAGCCAAGACCTGCATACGGAACAGCTGCACCCTCTATCCTGGTTAGTATTGTCACCTGCGCTTAGGCTGCGCTTAGGCTGTCAGCCCTTTTTCTGTGTCCACTGTCTACTCCATCCTAGGGCAGAGCCGGCAAACAGTGAACACCCGAGAGCCACTGGCATTTCATTACCAAAATATTTAATACACACACCGGTACTTTTGGTCATTTCCTGCCCCCTTCCCCCACAGCACTGCCCGACAGGCCATCTTCCCTGGAGACACAGAGGGCTGGGACAAGAGCCAGGCAAGGTGGCCTCACTCTCAGGGGCCGCACAGGCCCAAGCCCAGGAGTGACGCCCCCTTTGCCTCTCTCTCTAGTCCTGGCCCCAAAAGATACAGCAATAATGCTCTCAAAATGGGTCAGCAGTTAGAAGCAGGATCAAATGGAGGGTAGGGGGAGAGGTGCCGACGTGGGGAAACACACGGAGAACACTGGTTTGTGGACCAGGGACAAGGAGAGGCTGGCTGGCTCTCAAAGACCCACTTCTGGGTACAGCTGATTACGGAGGTTCAAATTTAACACGAGAAGGAGAGACACACTTTTTCTAGGCCTTGGCCTGGCCGAACCTTCTCCTTCTGTCTTGGGAGCTGAACAAGCAAGACTCTGAGCACATCCTTGTTATACCACAGAGGAGACACCACTCAGCCCTGAACCCTATCCCTTCCGCTTGCCGCCTCCAGAGCTCAGGCCTATCTCGCTGTCAACATAACCGATACCATCTTAGGCTCTGGTTTCTCCTCTCCTTCTGTGGCCCCTACCCAGGACTCTAGTGTGCGGTAAAACACTTCTCTGTCATCAAAACTTTGTGGTTAATAGATATTGTTGAATAATCATTAGGACCGGGGAGCTTCTATGCTCTGTTAGTCCCCAAACAATGATGGAAACCTTCCCTGACGTATTCCCGGCACCCACGGGGCTGGTTACCCAATCTTAAATCCTAACTCAGGAATGCATGTCCTGCTTCTAAGCACCTGCCTCCCTAGCCTAGCTTAACTGTAAAATCGCCCCAATGGCCCCTGGGACCATGCGCATGGTGCCCAGAGCATCGTCCGCCCGATCCTTGTCCCCATCCCACCCTGTGAGGAAGTGACCCTATAATAAACTGACCCACTGATTGCACAGAGCTGCCTGCTTCATTTTTTTCGGCCTCAAGAAGCCTTCTCAGTTTGGTGGGCACTTTGCATTCCCTCCGTCCTCCAACAAGGCGCTTGAGTGGTCTGTGTCCTCCAGCGTGGCGGTTGGTCCCCTTCCCGTGGAGTCTCTTAGCCCTTGGCAGCCCTGTGGGCAGGGCCGGCTGCTGTTGGGTCGAGAGGCTTGGCCTCAACCATCTGCGGGGGTTGCACTTTGGGAGCCAGCAAGGGCCCTCCATGCTTCTGTTCTGATCGGGGCCTCATATTTCTCTATACCTGCACAAGGAGGAGAGAAGCAGTGAGACATGGTTAACAAGCCCTGGCCCCAGTGGTGGGGACTGGGAAGGTGGGTTCCAGGGTCCCTTAATAATGGCCTTTCAGGAGTTCCCATCATGGCACAGCAGAAATGAATCCGACTAGGAACCATGAGGTTGCTGGTTCAATCCCTGGCTTTGCTTGTGGGTTAAAGATCAGGCATTGCCGTGAGCTGTGGTGTAGATCACAGATGCAGCTCAGATCTCATGTTGTCGTGGCTGTGGTATAGGCCAGCAGCTACAGCTCTGACTAGATCCCTAGCCAGGGAACCTCCACTTGCCGCAGGTGTGGCCCTAAAAGGCAAAAATTAATAATAATGGCCTTTCATCCCGGTTCAGTATAACTAGGGCTCCCTGTCACCTGTTCAGCAGGGAATACCAAGCCAGAATCATGTTAAAACCTTTACGATGTTGGTACTGAGTTTGACACTTGGCAGAGCAGTATCACATGTCCCATCTTGCCGCAGCCTGAAGTCAGCCTTCTCAGGGATTTAGAAATAAGCATTCCCCCTTTGACACATAAGGACACAGAGGTTCAGGGAAGGTGCCCAAGGTGTTAGAGATGCAGGTGAGCAAAGAAGTCAGGATTGTCCAGCGTTTCTGGTTCCAAGCCCAGTGCTCCCTCTGCCCCAGCAAGTGACTCCACTCCCCACACACAGGCCTTCTGCAGAGAAGGACTCAGGATGGCAGCAGTGCTGAGAAAAGCAAACTTCTCACATCCGGGGGCAAATTCAGGCTCTGCTGGGACCAGCTGAAGGCCCAAGGTGTATTATGGGAGCTCTGAGCCTCTGTTCTCTCACCTCTAAGTGAGAACACCTTCCTCTCAAGGCTGCTGAGAGGTAAGCAGGTGTATCCACAGTCAGACTCAACTCAGGCTCAGAGCAGACGCTTACTCAACATGCATTCTTTTCCTTTTCTGCTTCACTTCCCCCCTCCTGATGTCCCCTTGGGCCTGGCCTGAGGATGGCAGGTGGAAGGAGCACTAGTCACAGGTGCCAACACCCCCCCTCCCCGCCCCACCATCCTCTGCCTCCTTAGGACAGGGCAGGACACTCCAGAATGGCTCCAGCCCTCCATTTTTCTCCCTCTGAGCCCAGATGATGCCTTCCTTTAAGGGAAGTGCTTCCCAGATAGAGCGCTGGCTACCATGACCCCAGTGGTTTTACCAGCCAGACCAGGTCCACAGCTCTGGCAGCGCCTCATTAGCAAGAGCTTCCTAAGGAGAGCCAGAGAGGCCCTGAGAGAACATTGCCAACCTCAGCACCAGCTGCGCAGCCCAGCTCCTAGCCTCTGCCTCGGCCGCAAGCCTGTCCGTGCAGCCTCCACACCCACCACCACTGGGCAACAGGCAAAGAGCAGCAGGCCAGTTTGGGGTTTTGTTCCAGAGGCTTTGCTTGGTAGTTGCTTTTTTCTGCACACCCCAGGCAGAGGCGCCAGATGGCCTCAGCTTCTGAGCTCTGGGAGGTGCAGACAGCTCAGAGCCCGCCTTCCAAGGGAAAATTCTTTCCCTGGACGCTGCCTCCTCTGTCCCCAGGGGGGCATCCAGAGCCCTACTGCTCTCCCCAAGGAGAAGAAGAGGCTGCCGACCTCCACAGAGGCTCAGGCCCCTTAGGAAACCCTTCCCAAGCACCAGGCTCTGCTTGGGGGCAGAGTCTGGAATTGGCACCCAAGGAAAAAGAGGAAGTCAGAAAAATCTGGAGGAGAGAGGCTTAGCATGCACTCCAACGCACATTAGTTACAGACTTGAAGAAAATACTCACAAAAGTCATGGGACTTGAGGAAAATACTATCGCGCATGGGTTAGGGCCACACTAGAGCTACGGAGACACATGGGGACAACAGAGGACAGGTTAGTGGTGCCAGGCAGGGGGGTTCAGGGAGCGCGTTCGGAGTCCAACTCCACATTCCTGAGGTCCAGGCTGGAGCTGGACTCAGACTGGTACAGCACAACAGAGCGCTGGTTTTGATGCCCAGGAGAAGGGAAGCGGGGCTCGGCTCTCCGAGGACTCACCCTCTGTCTCGGTGCAGGGATGACTTCCAGGCCAGGACCTCTTTGTACACCAACCGGCAGAGGAGCTGAGGGGAGGCGGTGGCACAGAGAGGTGGGGGGCAACATTAGCCTGGAGCGAGTGGTGAGTCCCCGGTGCTGGGTGACTGCTGGATTGGCACACGGTTTCATTTTGTCGGGGGTCCCCCATGGGAGGCAGTGATTCTGAGCAAAGGGAGCTGTTCTTATTGTCCCAGAGCCCCAGTGGGCAATGCTTTGGGCCTCCAGGGTTCTGGCCTGGCAGGGCAGGACCCCTCCCCAACCCCCTCTGTGCACCCCAAAACTCTTACCAAGCAGGCCAGGATGTCGGCAGAGATGAGCATGTAGAAGACATTGTTCCAGCCTGTGGGGGAAATGAGCCCGGCCAGCAGAGGCCCCAGAGCCGCACCTGTGGGGAGCACAGCATCAGACAGGGGCCCCAGCCAGGCCCTCCCTGCCCACACAAGGGCAGCGCCCCAAGAGAGCACCCAAGACCAGGCCCGGGGCTCCGCCACCAGCCTAGGGCGGGAGTCACAGACCTATGGACCCTGTGCCGTCGATGATGGCCGTGACGGTGGAGAGTGCCTTCGCATTGCCCTTCAGGCTCTTGTGAGTCCCCTGGGGAGAGAGAGCAAAGTGGGAAGGCCCACACCAAGGAAGCGGCACCAAGCGGGACTGGGACCGAGACCAGGACAGGGGATGGCTCGGGGAAAGGTAGCAGCTGGGGCTTGGAGTTGAAAGAGGGGCTGGTGGCAGCTTCTGAAGGACTTTGAGCATCTCATCTCTGCAGGCCAGGGGAAGGCAGGGTTGGGGTGGGGAGTGACATGGGGAAGATGGACCTGGCGACAGAGGCCCTAGCCCACCCCCAGGTGGCCCCACTTGCCAGGTCAGCTGAGACAGCAGTGGTGATGAGCGCGTAAGGGCCATTGACCAGGGCTCCAGAGATAATCAGCATGACTGAGGTGGTGACGAGACGGCCGGTTAGAGATGACAGGCTGCCACCCCCAGACCCAAAGCAGGTGAGTCCCCCAGGCGTCAGGCTGAGAGCCTCCATTCCCTGAGCCTCCCTCCCAGCCCCCAGGCCGGCCTCATGGGGACCCCAAGGCAGCGCTGTCTCCTCACCTATGGAGATGCTGATCCCCCTCTGGCCAATGGAGTTGTACAGGAACATCTGAGAGAGGAGACGGGGCAGCAGAGTCACACCCTGGCTTCCCCATGGGTCGCCTCCCTTAGACCTGAGCCCAGAAGTCCGAGGACCCCAGAGGTCCCCTTTCTCCTTCTTCTCACACCCAGGCCGCTCTGTCTTCAGGCGTCCCAAGGATGCAGGGTCCGATACGTGATAACCTATTGTTTCCCTTTGCCCCCAAAGTCTGCTCTCGTATCAACCTCAATCTCTTATTCTTTCCTTGGTCAAGAAGCTTAGCAGCTGGCCTCCCCCTTCTCCACCAAAGCCAACAGCCACTAATCCCTTTCCAGAATTCTCACGCTGAGCCTGGCCTCTCCTCCCCCCACTGTGCACAGAGATGTACACACGCAAAGAGACAGGCATGTGCATGACGCCCGGGGCGTGCACACAGTCCAGTGGCCCACGGGCACAAATGCCCTTTGTCCTTGAGGTTCTACGCACCATGGGGGCAGCCAAGATCAGCATGACGCAGCAGGTGGTGGCCCTGCCATTGGTGTAGTCAGAGATGAGCCCCGCCAGGATGCCGCCTGGAACACAAGGCGCACACTGCCGCCCCAGGCACTGGGACCCCAGCACTGCCCCAGTGCTCAGCCCAGCACAAGCTTGGGCCTCTCCCTCTGCAGCCCTCCCTGTGCCCACAGCTCACAGGAAGACCAAACACAGGGGCCATCTTTCCTGGGGTCCCCTGAGCAGGAGCTCTTTTCCCTCTGATGCCACCGGCCAAGAGCACATCCCACTGGCCCTGGCCCTTTTTTCTGCACCCTGACAAGAGAAGAGGGGGATGCAGCCTAGAGGCAGAGCAGGGCATGGCCTCACCTATGATGCCACCAACATCGAAGAGTGTGGACAGGTCCCCAGCCTCCTTGGCAGTAAAGTGAACTGTGGAAAACAAAAGCATGGGTCAGACCTGGGGGCTCAGGGCAGACCTCTCAGGGGCCACCGCCAGAAGCGTTCCTGCAGAGCACCTGATCCACTGTCACTGCGTCCTCTTTCAGAGGAAGTGGGGGGCGGGTTGTGGGGAAATGATTGGCCAAAGTCACCTGTGAGTCTGCAGCTGACTCTTCCCAGCCCCGAGTCCTATACTGCCCTCTCCCCGAGTGAGATGGTCTTGACCTCCCAACCTGAAACCACTGAGAAGTGGCCGCTGAGAGGCCTGTCCCTCTGGGGCACGACTGCTTTCTCTGAGCCTCAGCCCATCCAGCCACATTCTGGCTCAGCCCCTGATGGAACAGAAGGCCCCCTGCAGGAGCGCTTCACAGAAATCAGCGTATAGGAAAATGGGGACCTTGGGTCCCAGGCCTTGCCCTGGGGTTAGAAGAAGAGATGTCCAGAAGCTTGACTTGTAGCCCAGCCCTCGAGGCTGACTCATACTCCGAAGTCAGCACCAAGGCCATGGAACAAAGAGTCACAGTGTCCACAGAGCTGCCTGGCGCTCTACCCCTATCTTCCAGAGAGGCCTCTCAGAGCTGTGGGGCAAGTTACAGCTTGAGATTTGGCTCTGACTAATCCCCATGGCATCTTGTTGGTGCATGAATATTGTGTGGCAAGGCAGCCTCGACCCTCCCATGGGGCCTGGAGGGAGCAGGGCAGCCCTGGGAGAGCTCTGAGGCCCCGGGAACTGAGGGCAGAGCTGCTCCTTGACAGCACAGCCCTGCCAGGGGAACGCCAGAAACCCAGGACAGGTGGACAGAAACATCCTTTTCCAACCCCCAAAGTGGCCTCTCCTCATCTGTCCCTCCTTGGGTGGTGGCAGGTGTGGGGCAGGGGAGAGCAGGGCCATGCGACAGGCACCCAGCAGACCCAGGCACAAGTCATCGCTCCCGAGAGGTTCCCCGCAGCCCCTCGGAAGAGGACAGTGTTTACCGCCGGGCTGCAAGCAGTGGGGTCAGCTCGCAGGCCCTCTTCCTTGGGCTTGGGGAGGCTCAAGGGACCCCTGGAGGCACTCAAAAGGCAGACTTTTTGTAGCACCTTCCAATCCCACCCATCTTTGTGCCCAGCAGCCTGGTGGTGGGTTTCTCCTACACTTAAGGCTGGAGAAGAAGTTAGGGAGGATTGCGGAATAGAGCTTGGAGTTCCTAACCCCAACTCAGTGCCAAGGGAGGAAAGATGGCTGGAATCAGGGTCCAGGGGGTTGTCTTCAAAATTTAGCTTCCCATTAAAGAAAAAAAAAAAAAATGTCCCTCTGCCCTAGGAGAGGTTCAGCAGAAATCCTGCCCCCTCCTGGAGTTATAAGCATCACATGACAGGTTTCCTCCCTCCCTCTCCTCTCCCTCCCCAGCACTCACCCACATTGAAGATATAGAGGGGCAGCCAGTACAGGAAGGTGTAACTGACCAGCTTGGCAAAGAGCAGACACAAGGAGAACTCGATCACACCCTGGGGAGCATCAAGGAGGGTGCCATGGAAAGGGGTGCAGGACACCCTTGGTTCAGCAGCAGCCCCCACCCTACCCCATCCCACCCCTGCCCACCACACAAAGCACATCTCCAGTCTCAGTAACAGAGCGTGCCTGCTGCTTGAACACTGCGTTGAGACCAGCCTCCCACTTCACCTTCCCCAAGCGGGCCGCCCTCCCAAGGCATCCCACGTAAAGAAAATCTGGAAACCACAGATCACCCCTGATACCCAGCAAAAAAATCTAGAGAGCCTCTCCCTTCCTTCCATTCCACAGACTTCTCACCGGGATCCGGAGCGCCCCAAAGAAGCTGATGGCAGCAGGCTGGGCGCCTGGCTCCTTAGAGTAGGTGACAGCAGATTCCAGGCTGCTGTCCCTGTTGGAGTGGGAGTCCTCAGGGAGGTCCTGGCTCTCTTCTGACTCGACCTGCGCAGAGAGGAGCCCTTGCTGTGGCCACATCACGTACCACCTCCCACCAGCTGCAGGGACAACCCACAGGAGAGGTGGGGACTCACAAACTGGAAGGGGTACGTGTCCCCTCCTGGACTGGACTAAGCTCCTGTCGGGGAGCCACCCAAAGGCCCGACCTCGGGCTTGTGAAGTAACTGTGTGCACACGGCCCCCTCCTCCAAGTGCCCAGGCATCTCTGGGACCCGCCCCTGGATGGAGCGGGAGGGCAGGGATGTGGGCCACACTTACGTGGTGCTGAGGAGGGGTGCAGTCCACGTCTTCTGGGTCTGAAAGAAAAAACTTCTAAGAAGCTTTCCAGAGGCAAGGCTCTCACCATGCACGGTGTATAGACCCCAGCCCCCAAGGTGGCAAACCAGGGCTTAGGAGACCACTGTCCGGGCCTGGGTCTCCTAAGGATGAGCTGTAACACTACTGTCTCATGGACTTCCATTGTTTTGCTACAAGCGACCAAACAACCAGCCCATCTGACTTGCAAGGCTGTCAGGGAGCAGGGAAGAGGCTAAAAACGTGGAGAGCATCCCAGCCGTCAGCTCCACTTTCCCTCAAGTTCTGATTAGCCAGCATATCCTGACTCCAGGCCTCACTGGAAATTTCAACAGCCCAAGGAAGCAGGCGCTATCATTCTTAGGTTACAGATGAGAAAACCGAGGTTCAGAGAGGTTGTCGGTCCCCAGTCATCACATCTGTTCCTCCAGCTGGGAGATCCCACTGCACCAGCTGCCTTCTCCCAGAACCTCAGCGGGAGGCCATGTGGGGAGGGAGGGGCCGCTCACATTCGATGAGGAAGAAGAAGGTGATGAGGCCCATGATGGCTGTGATGATGCCAGGAACTATGAAGGACAGGCCCCACTGCTCATCCACCCAGATGCCGGCGATCAGGGAACCCAGGATGTTTCCCACGGACGTATGGGAATTCCAGATGCCCATGATGAGCCCTCGCCTGGGGAGGAAGGGTGGAGAGTGGAAAAGGTAAGTACAAGAGCTAGCTGCCTGCAGCCTCCAAAGACACCAGTGAGGAGGGAAGGAGAGGTTGGGCTCGCTGGTGGCCCTCCTCCAGCTCCCTGAGCAGCACTAGCTGGGCACTCGCTACCCCTGAGGGCATGGAGCCCTGCCCCTCTCTCCTCTCTTGATTCTAAAGTCCTCAACCAGGGGGTGATTCTGCCCCCCCCAAGGGACACTGGCACTGCCTGGAGATTTTTGACTCAGCTGGGGTGTACTAGTGGCATCTAGCAAGTGAAAGCCACCAAATATTATACAATGTGCATGGCAGCCCTCACGACAAAGAATTATCCAGCTCCAAATGGCACTATGTCAGCAGTGCCAAGGCTGAGAAAATCTGCCCTAGAGAAACTTTTTTTTTTTTGCACAAAAGTCAGTTCAAAGAAAAAAATACACACACACACATGAGTGTAACAGCTTCATGCAAAATGTTTTTCTCTTCATACAAGATGAAAATTCATCTATTATGAGGAAAAAAACATAACTAAGGTTGCAGGTTTTAAGAATTACAACCTCACCAATCAGAAAGTCAATATACTGCTTTTAGTCTCTAAAATGTTTGTATCAGCCTGTGACAGCAAGATGGAGGCATGTCCCTAATCCCTGACTTGGAAATCATATTAGGGGCTATAAGGAACCCCTCACCAGCCCAGCCCTCCCCGGGGTGCTGCCCACCCCTCCTCCTTGGTCACACTTACTTCCCCTTCCCAAACCAGTTGCCAACACAGGCCACCACGGAGGGCCAGCCGGTGGTCTGGGCAAGTCCATTGCAGATCTGCAGGGAGAGAGGAGGGAACGGTTCAGCATCTGGGATGGGGGCTACCACAGCCCACCCCACAAGCCCCCCTCCTTCATACATGGGCACACCCCACCCCCCAATCACCAGCTGATTTCTCCTCTGGCAGAGACCCCCACTGCAGAGACCAGGCCTTGCAGGCACCTAAGAGGACTCAGGGTAACATCAGTACACACTCACTGAGCCAACAAGGCTGACCTTAGCAAGAGAAGTGGGGCCCCAAGGCCTGTAATAAAGGAGCACAGGGCTGGGAAGGAAGGCCCAAGATCGACCAGGACCCTGGGGTGGCTGGGAAGGACCAGAGGCTTCTGGGAGCCTCTCTGAGCCAGAATAGAAGCCCAACTGCAAGACGGAGGCTCGTACCTGGACAAGCACAAAGTACCAGAGCACGTGGATGTTCCAGAAATAGCCCAGGCCAAAGAGTGCGGTGAAAAGGCCGCTGAGCAGCATTCCGGCTGAGAGGTAGTAACGCAGGGGGAGCCGCTCCCCAAAAATACCACTGCAGGAGAGTTAGACATGGTTAATCTCCACTACCTGCGCTCCTGGACTCTTTGCCCCCTATCCTGCCCCACCCCTGCCCAAAGCCATTGCAACGACTTGGCCCAGGTGACCACCAATGACCTCTGTGTTGCCACAAGCCAGGGACACCCTCAGACCTCTGCTCACTAGGCCCCTCTGCTTTATTAGACACTGCTGACCAAGAGCCTTGCAATGTTCTCTCTGTGGACCCCAGAAAGTCACTGTTGCCCCCTTCCTCCCCCTGTCTGACCACTCCTTCTCATGCATTTTCTCTTGCATCACTTTTATGGGTTCAGCTGCTGCCTATATATTAAACAGCCCCAACTATATATCTTCAGCCATGAACTCTCTCCCAGAGCTTCAGGATCACATCCAGATGCTTCAGGACATCCTGGCTTGGATGCCACCAAATAACCGCCACTCTCCAACTCTAAAAACTGAATTCCTCTTCCTCCCCTCCCTCAGCCCCAGCCACTGTCCTGCACCCCTCATCTGAGAGGATGGCACCATTGTAACCAGCAGAGCGCTGTGGGGCCCCTGGGCACAAAAGCCTTTCTGTGTCCCCCATTTCTTGTTTTCAGGAAATGGGCTCATTCAGCCTCCATAGCCTTGCTTGAGTTCCAAGGGGCAGGATCGGACATTTGCTGATCAGGGAAGGAAGGGGATGTAGAGACAGGAGAGGAACAATCAAGCTACAATAGTACAGCCTTGGGGCAGGATCCTGGTTCCCTCTCACCTGTAAGCCAAAGATTAGGCACCCTGAGCACAATTGCCTGTGGGTTAAAGACTGTTAGCACAGGATGTTTTTCCGGAACTTTCCCAGTTTGTTCTTTTTTTTTCTTTTTAGGGCCTCACCTGCGGCACTTGGAAGTTCCCAGGCTAGAGGTCTAATTGAAGCTGCAGCTGCCGGCCTACATCACAGCCACAGTAAGGGCAAATCCGAGCCGCATCTGTGACCTATGACACAACTCACAGCAATACCAGATCCTTAACCCACTGAGCAAGGCCAGGGGTTGAGCCCACATCCTCATGGGTGCTAGTCAGGTTCTTAACCTGCTGAGCCACAACAGGAACTCCTAGGAAGTCTATTTGTAAAGGCGTCACCCAGACTCAGGCCCCAGGTTTAGCGGGACTTGGAAGCCAGTTTGAGCCATGGCTTCCTTTCTGGCTGGAGAGGGTTCCGTTCTTGCTTTCAGTTTTGTGCATGAGTGTTTAATTCCACTCAATATGAGAAGCGCTTCTCCAGTTCCATCTGATAGTACCCTGGGAAAGGTTTTGACAAACTGGTCAACCTATGAGTGTATGACTAAGAAAAAAATGACGTTTTCTTATAACACTATGTGGTCCAGAGAAAACCGGTTTAAGTGAACCTCTTTTGAAAATTCTAAAACTTGTCCTTTTTGCATGTACAGTTTAAAAAAGCAAGCTCAATAAAACATCTTTGCAGAAATCTGACCCTGAGGGAAAAAGTCCTTTTTGGAGAACTTGCTTTTCTTGCCCTATGCTTTAAGACTGGGGCTCTCAGGAATACTTAACCTATTATCTCTAATTCCTGGTACGAAGGGGAAAAAAAATGGGAAAGAAATTTACTAAGTTTAGAAAATGAAGATATGAGATCTGTGGTTGTGTCTGTGTGTTTATGTGTGCATTGTGTGTATATATATATATATATATATGTATATATATATATATACATATATATATGTATATATATATATATATATCTTAACCTTTGCATGGTATTATTATCAAAATTAAGTGTAAATGAACTCTACTTAATTGGCTTAAAGGAAATGAGGCACATATATAAACTCTCAAAATATGAAAGGGAACTGGCCAAACAATTTTAGGTTCACGTGAACTGGGAAACATTCAGTATTAGTATCTGGGAGTTCCCGTCGTGGCGCAGTGGTTAACGAATCCGACTAGGAACCATGAGGTTGCGGGTTCGGTCCCTGCCCTTGCTCAGTGGGTTAACGATCCGGCATTGCCGTGAGCTGTGGTGTAGGTTGCAGACGCGGCTCGGATCCCGCATTGCTGTGGCTCTGGTGTAGGCCAGTGGCTACAGCTCCGATTTGACCCCTAGCCTGGGAACCTCCATATGCCGCGGGAGCGGCCCAAGAAATAGCAACAACAACAACAACAAAAATAAATAAATAAATAAAAATAAATTAGTATCTGGTATTAAAGTTTGTTGATCTAATTCATATAGACATGTCTTCAGCATTATCAACATTAAGTATAATACCTTTTACCTAGGTTTAATAGAAGTCAAATAGGATGAGACATCAGTTACTAAACAGAGAAATTAAAGGTGTTTAGGACTATTAATCAATGTTTGGTGCCACCCTGAAATGTTCTACGAAAACACTTTTTTTTTTTTTTTTTGGTCTTTTCTAGGGCCACTCCCTCTGCATATGGAGGTTCCCAGGCTAGGGGTCTAATCGGAGTTGTAGCTGCCGGCCTACACCACAGCCACAGCAACATGGGATCTAAGCCACGTCTGCAACCTAAATCACAGCTCATAGCAATGCCAGATCCTTAACCCACTGAGCGAGGCCAGGGATCGAAACCGTAATCTCATGGTTCCTTAGTCGGATTCGTTAACCACTGAGCCACCACGGGAACTCTGAAAACACATGTTTTTCAAAATTATTGGTATTTATGTTTGCCAGTCTACAGAATGCTGATATAGAAGACAGTCCACAGTTGCTTAAGGAAAGTAGGATTTATGTTTTCAGTAAAGAAGGAATGAGGAATGGAATTGTATTTTATAAAGGGAAAAGAAAGTAAGTGTCTTATAGCTTGCTGTTTTGGATAGAAAAATAAGGGAGAGGCTAATATGGATACAGAAAGTGATGGAAGGTTTGTGGGAAGTGGACACTGAGAAAAGAGGTTTGTGCATGGTCGGTACTAAGTTTAGAATAAATTTAAACAAGTTAATTTTAAAAGTAAGCTGGTGCAACTATGTCCAATCTCAATAGAACATGATGGAAGATAATATGAGAAAAAGAATGTGTGTGTGTGGTCTATGTGGTCTGACTGGGTCAACATGCTGTACAGCAGAAATTGATACACACTGTAAATCGACTATAATAAAATAAATAAAAAGAAGCCAATGCAAAACTTGAATTTAGCTTTTCTCTCTGCTAAGAGAACAAACTCTTCTTAGAATGCTACTTTTGACAACAGATTATGTGAATTTCTTTGCCTTTAAATGATCTGTATTTGCTTTTGAGATCTCTTATAACTTTGGGAAAAGTATTATCCACAGTGACCCATTATTCTATCTGACCAAATGTTTTTTAAAAATGATATTTTTTATGAACTTCCTACCAAATTCTAATTAAAGTTTTTTTGATTTCAGCTAACTTTGGGATGCTTCAGAGAGCCCCTGAGGCATCTCAGAAGAAAAAAAAAAAAGAGTTAAACTAAGGAGAAAAATACATGGAGAGCATTATCAAGTGAATGATAAGCCTTCTCAGATAATACAGTATAATGTCACAGTAACGAAATTTATCAATTGCATTGTAATCAGATTTTAAATGTGCCTTATGTCTTTTGCCATTATAGACAATTAATGGTTTTACTCTGACACTTTTGCAAAAATACTTCTTCTTCAAGAAGATCTATAGAAAGGAGTTTTTGAAAAACACAAGTTCCTGGTTTTAGGCCATAATGCTGAACTGAGCCTCTGCACCAAACTGGTATATAGAGAAAACCGTTGACCTCAAAATCATCTTAAAACAGTGCTCACATGAAGAGAAACTACTCCAGTACGAGAAGACAATGACTTCAGAAGTAGGCAGCTGGCCCAAGATACCTAACTTGTATGATGACTTATAATATTTTCTTAACTACTTGAACTTTTTCATATGAATCAAATATTTTTCCATCAGGAGCATGATCCAATGCTAATTTAAAAAAATCAATCAAATTGTTGGGTCTGTGGCCTATGTCTAGTACTTCTGGGTTACCTTAGTGAATTTTTTCTCTCCAAGGCTCCTACTAGATAGCCCTTAAGAAACGTATTTTATTACCAGGTGGAATTTTTCTCACCTGCCCAATTAATAATCCCTGCTCTGATCCTGACCATAAATATGTATTTTCTTTTAGGGGCATTCAAACTCAGTCAGAACAATGAGCTAAGTCTCAGTCAAAAAACTGTAACCTGTTTATTAGAAGGGGGATGGATTTATATGTTTATAAATTCACTATTATAACTGAATAGCCTACTGAATACTGGGATCTATGATGCTTTAAGTGATGCACTCCCTAGTCTTAACATCTTTTAAAACTGGTTTGGCATAGGAAGCTCTTGGCTTAAATGTGTACTTATAACTCTATTAATGTCATTAGCTATAGTGTTTGTATTTTGCCTATTTTATAAGATTATCATTTCTTGTATTACCAATGTGTGACTGAGCCTCCAGAAAAAATGATAATGATGACTATGGAACTTGAAGTAGTTGATCAAATGTATAGTTCTTTACCAGATCAATGATTGTAACTCTAGATTCGGGAAGATGCAACAAGAAGGAATATTTTCCTGGACCATAACGGACTAGTAAGACAGGTGGTCCAGAGACTTTTGGCTACAGTTAACAAGGCCTAGTCTAGTAACAGCACATTGAGTGACCTATCAACTAAATCTTGGCCGGATCTGGGGATGAGCATTTCTAGCACCGTGGGATAAAACAGTCATAAAATGCTTCCCCAAACTGTGGTCAAATTTATGGCATGGGGGAGCCCTGTGAACTGGGGATTGGCACTTGCCATCTGCCTCTACACAGATTGAATCAGGAGCCACTACAGCTGCTGACCCTCAACACCCCCTGAAGGAGCTTGGGGTGGAGATCAGGAGGGAGGCACTCTGTGCTCTGGGAAAACTGGCAAAACAGGTCTTCAGATAGTGAGATATTTTCAGAAGAAGATTTTATGAGCCCCTTTCTTACATCTCCTCATATCTAGAAAAGGACTAAAATAATTACCAGTGGTATCTGCCATGGCCATTAAGGGAAAATAGTATTAAAAGCCCAAATGGAGTAGCTATGGTTCAGATATCCAAAATAATATTAGGTGGCCATTATGATCATGATTTCAGACAAGTCCTTGTATTGCTGGGAACTTGAGTTTTCTGAGCTGTGTCAGACTTGGAATGCCACCAGCCATTCTTAAAGCAAGGTCTGCTGGCAGCTGGTAGCTGCAATCTTATGGTTTCAAGGTATCCTTTCATAGCTATTAAATTTTTAGACAATGAAATTGCTTTAGATCAGATGTTAGCTGAAAAAAAGGAGCTATGTAATAGGAGACAATAGCTCCTGTTATGTATATGTTAATACTACATCAGAAGTTAAAACCTACTTAAATAAAAGTAGACAACTGGCTACACATCTCCCCAAAGTGCCAGTTCCAGGAGTTCTCATTGTAGTGCAGTGGAAATGAATCTGACTAGTATCCATGAGGATGTGGGTTGGATCCCTGGCCTCGCTCAGTGGGTCGCCAGTCCGGCTTTGCCATGAGCTGCGGTGTAGGTCACAGATGTGGCTTAGATCTGACATTGCTGTGGTTGGAGAGTAGGCCAGTGGCTGCAGCAGAGGCCAGCAGCTGCAGCTCTGATTTGACCCCTAGCTTGGGAATTTCCATATGCCGAGGGTTTGGTCTTAAAAAAAAAAAAAAAAAAAAAAAGCGCCAGCTCCAAATGGGTTTTCAGATGAGGAATTCTTATTCCTCAGGGAACGAGACATATTTTTGTCTATTAAAGTTCCAGTTGTCACTCCTCCTACTTATAACGGGGTCTGCTGCACCAAAATGGTCAAGACTTGGATGCAGAACCTGGAACTCAGGAATATTTCTAATTTGGTGTCCATTCCCCTAATTGAGGCAAGACCATGCCCTATTTCAGCAGGAAGTAGCCAGAGCAGTTGTCACCCTGCTCCCTGGAAGACTTGGGGAAAGATAAAACTGAAGTGGGGATTTTAAAACAGGTCCCCCTAAAACCAAGTTCCTGTGCCAAGTTTATGACTGTCGCTCTCCGAAACGATCATTCCCTTTCTTGCCCAACACCTGTTCTCCTCAGGATTGAAGAGTATCAAAGAAAAGGGGGGAATGTAACAGAGCAGGACCCTGTGGGGCTACTAGGCACAAAAGCCTTTTTCCCAGTTTTTAGGAAATGGTCCTCATTCAGCCTTCACTGTCTTCCCTGAGTTCCAAGAGGCAGGTGCAGACAGTTACTTATCAGGGAAGGAAGGGGAGGCAAAGACAAGGGAGCAATAGTCAAGCAACAAAGGATCCTGGCTCCCTCTCAAAGGATCCACAAGATGATGTAGGCATCTTACACACTTAAGAGAAAGGTTGTATTCCTTATGCTTCTTTCAGAAATGAATACTTTAAAACTGAACAGCTCGGAGCCCTTCCTTGTGCTTCTCCCTCATTGGACTGTATCCTAAACGCAATCACCTGGGAGCTAAAGCTTAGGCGCCCTGAGCACAACTGCCTGTGGGTTAAAGATTATTAGCGCAGGCTGTTTTTCTGGAACTTTCCTCATTTGTTCTAATCTCTCATCATTATGCCTTTGTCATAAGCACTGTTATTCTAGGCAATAACCCAGAAGACCACCACCAGCATTATGCTGAGATCTCCTGAGGCCAGTTTCGATGACTAAGATTTCCCCAAAGAAGAACACGTGCTTGCCCCAATCCTGATTCTTATCTGCAACTCTGTTTTTCTCCTTTTAGACTATAAAACTCCCTGTAATTTTCCCCAAAGGGAGGCATAGTCTTTAAAGCATTGGCCTGCTCTGGCCTCCTTTGCCTGGCAAAGCAATAAAAGCTATATATTTTTTTTTTTCCACCTTCACCCAAAACTGTCTTCTGCGTTTCCATTTGGCACCAGAGGACAGAGGCTGAGATCTGGCAATACCACCAGGCTGGGCACTGAAACCAGAAATCATGGAGCTACCTGTCTCTTGCCTCTCCACCCCCCTTCACATGCAACCTCCACTGTACCTCTTCTCTGGGTGCTGTTTCCTCTCCACTGATATTACTACTGCTCTAACTCGAGCTCTCCTCAAAGCGCAGCAGGGCTATTATCAAACCTGTTCCTTCCTCCGACTTTCTATCAGTTCTACCCTCCCTCACACCTACCTTCTGTCACCCATGCTCACAGTGATCTGTCCAGAATGTAAATCTGAACGTGCTCAGTGGCTCTCCTGTGCCACGGCCTGGTACACAATGACCTCATTCTTCAGCCTCATCTCCTGCCACGACTTCCTTCAGATTTTACACTCTGGTAAACCTGTTATTCGTGCTTGGCCCCACCCCGCCCCCCAGATCCTGCTGTTTTACACTTGCCTTACTTCGCCCACGCAGTTCCTCCCTCCTAGCCACTCCTGTGTCAGGCCCAAGTCCTCTTCATCAGCTCAAGCATCATCCCCTCCAAGAAATCTTCTCTAATCCTTTTTCTTTAATCCCAGCTTGGACTAAGTGACTCCCTCTGAGCCCCCAGAATGCCCTGCAGCCACCTTTGTCTTTGAGGCTGTTTTTCTGTTACTGTTTTTTTGGTTTTTAATGGCCACGCCTACAGCGCATGGACGTTCCTGGGTCAGGGATTGAATCTGAACCGCAGCTTTGACCAATGGTTGAACGCCCAATCCTTGAATGCACTGTACTGGGCCGGGGATCCACACCTCTGCAGCGAACTGAATTGCTGCAGCAGATTCCTAACCCACTGGGCCACAGCAGGAACTCATAAGCCTGTTTTATACCTAGCTGCTGATGTATCAGTCACTCCACTAGGCCGTGAGCTCCTTGGAGGTGCTCTGCCTTAGTCATCTTTGATTCCTGGAAACAAATATCATACTCACCAGCTAAAAGCTGGGCTGGGCTTTTCCTAGCACCCAGGGCTATCCTCGAAGGACCCCCATCCAGGACAAACCATATTCCAGCCATACCACTGAGTGAATGAACAAACTCAAAAGGAGATCCAAGAAAGCCTTTCTAAGAAAAAAAGTTACTAAAAGTGGGAGCTGGCCAGGGGAAGGAGCAGGCTGGGTGACCATGCAAACCCAGATGGCTAGAGGCTTTGTGTGGAAGTCTTGACTCATTCCCAGTGAGAGGAGCCATCAGCTCCCTTTTTCCTTTGACCCCACTGCCCCAGGTTGGTCAAGGGGAGACAGCAGCTCTGAACAATCCCACTCTGGGTCCCAGACTCTGCCTCTCTCTTACCTGATAAACATGCCGATAGCATAGGCCACGAGGAAGGCATTGTCCACGGCCCCCAGGAGCTCCTTGTAGTTGCTCTGATCTGAAAGCCAGTGAGAGAGACTGCAAGTGGATGGATGCCCCTGCAAGCAGCTCTTTCCAAACACAGACAACCCTTTCCCGGGGCAGAGGAGAGGGGTGGGGAAGAGCAACTTGGCTTGCTCTTACCAAATGGGGCCCAGTTGCACCACGTGGTGTCGTTGATACTGTGGGTGTTGTTGGTGGGCTGGATTATTCCTGAGCAGTTGTGATGCAGACGACTCTGGAGAGGCAACGGATGCATGTGTCAGAGGTCATCTTGTGGCCCCAGAGCTCACTCGACCCAGAAAGGAACAAGCAACCTCCCCAGTCCCACCAGCCCCGCTGCTCCCTCAGCTCTGGAGCCCACGTTCCTTCCTCTGGCATGTCCTCTGGCAGGACAAGTGGCCACAGCAGAGCCTCAGTGAAGGGTAAGGGGAGTCTATGAGCAGAACCCTCGGAGGCCAGGGTGCCTGCTTTCTGGTTCCGCCCCCAGCCCCTGACACAGCTGTCTCAGTGAAGAAAGTCAAAGTGAGCTGCTAGGGGAACTCTGCTGGTAAAAGGGTCTGCTAAACGTGGGGGTCGGCCAGGGGAAGGAGCAGGTTCAGTGACCGAAGGAAGGGGATAAGTTTGGTTCTGGGCCGGGTTCTAGACCATTCTACCGAAGTACATTTCTGCTGGGGCCCAGCATTTCCTGCTCTCTTTCTTACCCCCAGGGCCAGCCTCACCTTGACCACACTGATGGGCTTCCTGGACATGTGATAACAGGTGTAGATGAAGAAGGTGATCAACAGGATGAAGCCTCGGAACCTGCAGGAAAAGGCAGGCATCTGGGTTAGCAGGAAGCTCAGATCCCCATCTCCATGGGTCAGGAAGCATCCTACCTATGCATTCTGGCAGCCCCAGGGCCTCAGTACCACCCACTCCTCACCTTCATGCTCTCCTACATACACACACACACACACACACACACACACACACACGTTCCTCAGGGCAGAGGCCAAGGTAGGAACAAATGCCCAGAGGCCAGGATGATCCGTAGGCACGTCTCCCTGGTCCCAGTCCCTGAGGCCTCCCAACAGAGCTGGCCCAGCACCTATGCCCTAGGTGACACCACAGTATCCTGTTGTGCTCTTGCTACTGCCCATCACCTCTGCTTTCCTTTGGTCTCACTCAGGTCGGGGTGCTTCTGCGTGGGCAAGAGAGATGTGGGCAAGGAGATAGAATTGTTTATAAAACACTAGACTTGGTGGGAGTGGGTAAGAGGCTGATGTAGGAGAAGAGGCTGCAAAGTGAGGTCAATACTGCTCTTAAGAACACAGCAGAAGGAGCAGATGCTACAGCCCAATTCAAGCAGAGTCTAAAACATTGCTGGAAATGTGGCAACAGAACGCAGGTCCTCTTCCTAGGCCCAGTCTAGTCCATCCCACTGGACAGAGGGGTCATTCTTTCCATTGGTGGCTCACATATCACATGTGCCCTCTCCCACCCTCACTTATCCCATGCCCTGTTCTGGGATGGAAAGAACAGTTCAGCCAGGCACCACCGAAGTTTCCACTGCATGCTCTACTCTTCCCCTTCTGAGGGTCTGGGGAAGGGAGTCTGGTTCCTCCTGAGTCACTGTCTGCTTGCCCAGCACAGCATCAGCTGAGCCAGGTCAGCAGCTGGGAGCCAGGAAGTACATGGGAAATAGACCTCAGGAGGGACTGACAACCCAGGAGAAAGACCAGAGCCTTGGTTGATTAAAGAGTTTGAGGAGAAGGTGGGGGGAGAAGGGGAGGAGGGGTCCTGAAGCCCTTTCCATCCCTGGGATCCCCAAACTGAAGGGCCAGACACTGGAGGCTCCATCTGCCTTCTTCAGGGACCTGTCTCCAAACCCCAAAATCACCTCCGTAAGCATGTGACGAAGGCTCCTGCTTGCGAAATGAAGGGGTGTTTCAGCAAAGGCTGAACTCAGATTGGGCTACCAGGCCCCTTCTCATTTCCACCCTTGACTCACTCTCCACTCCATTCTCTCCTCTGCCTCACAGTTTATCTTCTGAAGAGAACAAAGATACACCTGCCCCCTGCCATCACCTGGCTTAACATTTTCAGTGGCTCTCCATTCCATTAAGAATGAAGCTCCAGCTCTTTTGTCTGGACCTCTTGCTCCCAGTTCCTGAGAATGCATGGGACAGGGGGCTGGTGATCAAGGGCCCTCCCTGGAATCTGCGGCTACTCCAAGGGACTGTCAGAGTGACTCACATAGACTAGCTTGGTGGCAACAATGTTTTCCAATTTTTCAAATGGCTCATGACTCCTAGTTCAGAGACTTCTAGAATTGGGTGGGGAGGTTCTCTAAGAGAATTTGGAGAGAGTGCTTCAAAGTTTGGGCTTCTTCAAAGAGCAGTGGATGGGAGTGGCTCAGCAGGTTAAGGATCCAGCGTTGTCACTGCTGTGATGCAGGTTTGATCCCTGGCCCAGGAACTTCCACATGCCACGGACATAGCCAAAAAAGACATTCACCCAGTGCCCTGCCTAGGAAGCTGCCTGGTCTGGAAAAAGTTGAAAGCTTTGAGTGATGCCTCTAATTTATTACGTAACCAAATGCAAGTTCCTAAACTTGTTTTGCCTCTGGTTCCCTCATCAGTTACACATGGATGATAGCACGAACCACATCCATCTCAAAGACAGGTGAACATAATACTACTCTCACACTAGTTCCTAGGTCTCTGTTGTGCCACCTTTAAGACCCCTGGAGCTCATGGGAGTCCCCGTTGTGGTGCAGTGGAAATGAACCCGAGTAGTATCCATGAGGACATGGGTTCGATCCCTGGCCTCACTCAGTGAGTCAAGGATCCAGCGTTGCCGTGAGCTGTGGTGTAGGTCACAGACTTGGCTCGGATCCCGAGTTGCTGTGGCATGGGCCAGCAGCTGTAGCTCCCATTGGACTCCTAACTTGGGAACTTCCATATGCCTTGGGTGTGGCCCTAAAAAAACAAAAGAAGACCTGCCGGAGGGGAGGAGCTCAGCTGAGCCTAACTTGGCTGCCACATGGATGCAGCCACTGACCTCGGTGACAAGTCAGATCTCTGGGTCTGCAAGGCCCCCAAGCACCCCTGAGGCTCCCAACACTGACTTCTCCCTGGATAGGCCTGGCAGTGAGGACCAGGCTGTAACTCAGCCAACCTGAGCCCTCTCAGGAGCTGCTCAGAGACAATGAGGGGTCAAAAGGTACAGCCCAGCTGGCAGCCCCTCTTCTCCCTTCCCCGCTCCCACCACCGTACTGCTTCAGCCCCTCGTGCCAGAACCTGCTCACTTCAAAGGTGCCTCAGCTCACACGCCCTTGACTTTCTCCAGCCTGTGGTCCCAGGTGAGCTTCCTTATCTGCCATCATCTGGAGTCTTCTCCCTCCCAACCTTGGGTGGGAGAAGCTGAGACAGAACAGCAGGCACATCTGTGCCCACTTCTGACAACTTGACTCCTCTGGCAGAAACAAGAGTGCCCTCCCATCCACATCCTACCACGTGCCAGGCTCTATCAGGGACCCAGCAATAAGCCAGAAAAACAGTGAGAGAGACCCCCACCCACCGGGGGCTCACAGGTCATCGGGGAGGCAAACAGAATTGGTGCAACAGAGTATAAAAGAGGGCGGCCCTGCATGACGTGGAAGGAGGGACCCCAAGGCCAGCTGGGATGAAGCAGGGTCAGGAAAGGATTCTGGAGGTGAGGCTTCAGGAGAATCCTCCCAGACAAGCAGGGGTGGCCAGGTCCACCAGGCCTGGGGCGGAGAGTACGTGTGCGAAAGCGCACAGGCATGAATGAGACCACCAGTCTGGGGAGCTCTGTGCAGTTCAGGACATCTGGAAGGTGGGACCGGCCAAGCCTAGAAGGCGAGGTAGCTGGGAAGGGGGTATGGGATGGGTCAGGGCGGGCCTGCAGTTTAGACGGTTTCTTGGGGATGACGGGAAGTGACTGAAGAGAGGTGAGATTTTCTAGCTCAGAGAGTTCTGGATACCTCGGAGGCTAAGCCAGGTGAAGCCCCCTCCCCCGCCCCCGCTATGTTCTGCTGGTTATTTTGGGAGGCTCCAGACAGGCTTCCTCGCAGAAGGCAAGGCTGGTTCCCTCTGCCTCATCTCTCCTGCCAGCCACCCCTCAGGCACATGGCCCCCCCACAGGGGACCCTCAGCATGTGTTTTGAGGGAGCTGGTGTCCGTAAGAGAAAAGATCAAGGACTTAGGAATCAGGGAAAACCTGATTTCATTCCCTAAAGCTGTTTGTTATCTGAAGAGAAGAGTTCATCACAGGACTACTGGCAGGTTGATGAGATGATGTGTAAAACAGCTCTTATGTGTTCCTGGCACTCAGTGGGCTAAATGAGTGTCCGGAACACTTAAAAATGACAGCTATGGGAGTTTCCTGGTGCCCCAGTAGGTTAAGGACTGGCGTTGCTACTGCTGTGGCTCAGGTTCAATCCCCGGCCCTGGAACTTTTGGTCTTTTTTTTTTTTTTTCCCTAGGGCCGCACCCACGGCATATGGAGGATCCCAGGCTAGGGGTCAAATCAGAGCTGTAGCTGCTGGCCTACACCACAGCCACAGCAATATGGGATCTGAGCCGTGTCTGTGACCTACACCACAGCTCACAGCAATGCTGGATCCTTAACCCACTGAGCAAGGCCAGGGATTGAATTCCTGTTCTCATGGATACTGCTTGGGTTCATTAACCACTGAGCCATGATGGGAACTCCTGGCCCTGGAACTTTTGTATGCTGTGGGCATTGCCAAAAAGAAAAGACTGCTATTATTATTTCAGATTTTGAGGAAGGAAAGCTGGAGGGGTCAGCGGTAGCCCAGCTGCTCTTTACAGGAAGTGAGTAGGGTGGGGCTGCTGCCAAACTGCTCTGGGTGGTGGGATTCAGGCCCTGGATTTACCTGTAAAGTAGGGATTAGGAGGATTAGGAGGCCAGCATTCCCCTCCTCCCACTATAAGGATCTCAGCTAGAGGGACTCAAAGACACCTTGCAGTGACTAGTGCTGCACGGGGGAGCCTGCAATGGCATAGGACAGAGGCCTATCGGCTGGGGTCCGCCCACCTGCTCCCTTGGGAGTAGACAAGGAGGCTCAGCAGAGGTCCCCAGACATGCTGATATGCGAGATTCCAGCCCTGCCCAGGGCCTGGCCTGCCCTTTCTCCCCGCTCCGACCCCACCCCCCAATGGAAAATCTGACACCCAAGATAGCAGGAGAGTCATGCCTCCCAGAGGGAGGGGGGGTGGGGGGGCAGAAGTTTCTCTAATGTGCTGTGTGATGCTAGGCCTAGCACTGGCCTCCTCTGGGACTTCCTGCCTGGACTCCAGCACGGTGGCAGGATGAGCCCAGAGCTGCCTGGCTATTGGGCAGAGCACACTTGGGGCCGGGCCTCTTTCCATTCCACTCTGGCAGCTCTTCCGAGAAAAAGGCCAAGGTGCCGTAGTTCAGAGGGGACTGGGGACATGGATCAGGTGAAGGGCTGGGCTGAGGACAAGGCCACCAAACTCACAGTAGCTCACAGGGAAGACAGCTGACATGTTCTTGCAGCGTGAAGAACCCACAGGTTTCACTTCTCTTCTCTTGAGCCCTTCTTTCAGCATCAAGGGGCCCCAGAAAGAGAGCAGGGGTAAAAACATACAGCTAGACTCACCAAGCTGGGCCAAGGGCAGTGGGGGGAAAGCATGGCAGCCAGGGGCTGGGCCAGTAGGCCACAGACCCAGGAATGTGTATAGCAAGGCCCACAGACTGTTCCAGGCGGGCTGCCTGGCCCATGACCCTAAAAGTCTGTGTTGATGAGAAGTGACGCTTCTTAGTCCCACCTCCCCTTACCCAGCACTGGTTACTGAGTAACCAAGTCAGATAGAGGCACACTACCTATCTCTTAACTATTAGGTGACAGTCCAACTTAGTCTTTCAATTGAGCCAGCTAATATCTTTATGGACCTTGGCAAGACTTTGCACTAGAAATGCTTCAGAGGAAGGGACAAAGAACAGTGTCTGCCAAAGAAGCAAACGATAAAAAGCAAAACCCCAAAGGACCTACTACCAGCCCAGGACAACGGAAAACAAGAAACAGCCCAGCAGAGGGATGCTGACCTTAGGAGATGGTAGACAGAGGCCCATTTTCTCCAGCGTCTACCCCGTCACCTCCGGTCCTTGTCTCCTCTTCCTTGCTTTGCAACCACATTGCTGACAGTCCCTATCTTCATGTCAGGCCGGTGGGGACTTAAACTCCCCACTGACTGATCCCCATGATCCCCTACCTCAGCCTAGCCTCTAACCTGAGGCTGGGACTCCTAGTAGATGTCTAGGGCTGCTCGGGTTGGCCATGTGACCTTGACCCTTGTCCTGAGGAAATGGATTTGGTGGCCTATCCTTGGATGTGCCTATTCTGGGACTCAGCAGCTCTGAAAAGGAGATAGGGCTGGGGGGAAATAAGAACCAGGCCAATGGTGACAATGCCACCACACCACCCCCTGCCAAGTCCTCCACTGACACTGGAAGACATCTTGGTAGGGAAAGATCAGCCCGGAACAGACAGGGCAGAGCCCTGAGCCAGGCCTTCCACTTACAAGATGGAACAGGACAGGACAGGTCTGGGAGGGCCTCTGAAAACAGCCCTCTCATGGCAGAGAAGCAGCCCACGGAATTCTCTACTTGCCACCCTTCCTCCAGCTGGGATTCGGGTGCTTGCTCAGAAAGATCAAGCTGAGTCAGGGTTTGGCCCCAAGATTTCTCCCAGAAAGGGGAGCCACTGACTAGGAGCCACAAGGAGCCCAGGACTTTATGGAATGAATGAGTAGATAAGATAATGATCTTTTTTTTAGGGGAGAGGAAGACGTAGGGTAGATTGTTTCGCTTTGAGAAGGAATCTAAGTAGGGGAACCCTGAGTGCTCTGACAGAATGAAAGGACATGGCTTTTAGCTACAGTCTGATGTTCGGTTTCCCTGGAAAAACTGGAAGAAAGAGATTGTTGAGAGGGTTTGGAAGAAGTGGTCAACAGTATTTAGTTGGTCTCTCTTCTGAAGAAAGGCTATGCAAACAGCACAGCAGGAAATGCGATGATGGTGGCAGAGCCATGGTCCTGCCCAGAATGCTCTCAGGATTCTCTGCGGGCCTGGTCCCATGGCTCACCCTCACCCACTCCTCCCCAGTAGGAAGGATCCAGGGGACGAGGCAGGAGCCAGAAGCCAAAGTAAGGACAGTAATACTACTCACTTCACCTCAGCCCCACACAGAAACTCAGGGACAAGCAGATGGGGTAGTTGCAGCCTTCATGGACTCTGTCCCTGGCGTCTGTCCCCAGTTCTGGTGTAACTTTGGGACAGCTCCAGGTCAACCTCAGCACTCAGGTAATGCAGCTTGACTGGAAGAAGAGAGGCCTTGGCCAACCACACAGACCATTCCAAAATGCTTGTGCCTTTCTAGACCAGCCTGCAGTGTAGGAGGCAGACCATCTCACCGAGAGCCAGGAAAGCGCTCATCAATCAATTCTGTCAGAATTCCCACTGTGGTGAAGTGGAAACGAATCCGACTAAGAATCATGAGGTTTCAGGTTCAATCCCTGTCCTCACTCAGTGGGTTAAGGATCCAGCATTGCTGAGAGCTGTGGTGTAGGTCACAAACACGGCTCGGATCTGGCATTGCTGTGGATCTGGCATAGGGCAGCAGCTGTAGCTCCGATTAGACCCCAAGCCTGCAAACCTCCATGTGCCGAAGGCGCGGCCCTAAAAGGCAAAAAAAAAAAAAAAAAAAAATCAGTTCTGTCCAGAGGGAAAGAGGAAACGGCAGAGAGGAAGAAGAAGCAGAAACAGCTGGGTGGGAGAAGGCAATGGTCCGTTCATGAGAGGGTGGGGGAGGGGGCACGACGCAGGGTCACATGCTCTTCGTGCATCAGCCCAGGAACCTGAGGAACCGAACTGGCTGGGGACTGGGATGATGGGCTCAGCCTCCCAGGTCCTCCTTTTCAGAGCAGCCTCTGGCTACCACAGCTCTTTTTCAGGAGCCCTTTCTGCTGCCCTTCGCAGGCACCTCTTGGCAGTTATCAGGAAAAGAAGACCAGAGAAAGCCACATAGGTAGCATCTGGTGCTCCTGGCCTGAGGCCTCGGTAGAATGGGGACAAGAAATAGACTGAAAGAGCATGAGTTGCAACTTCTGGTTCTGTTACTGTGACCTCAGGCAAGCTGTCTCACCTCTGAGCCTCAGCCTGAGCTTCTTTGAAATGAGACAGAAAACTCCTGTCACACAAGACTGCCATTAGGACTAATTGAGATAACATTTCACCTTTTTCACAGCTAAATCTTCTTTTAAATGAGATAGTAAATTCCTATCACATCAGATTGCTCTAACAACTGAGATAACACTTTACCTCATCCTCAGCCCCTGAGCTTCTTTTAGATGAGACAGTAAACTTCTTGTCACACAAGACTGCTATTAGGACTAATTGAGACACTTTAATCTTTTTTTTAAATAAGACAGTAAACTCCTGTCACATAGGATTACTATAAGGATTAAATGAGATAACACTTCTTCCTCAGTTTCAGCTTCTTTTAAAAGAGAGAGTAAAGTCCTATCACACAAAATTGCCATCAGGACTCAATGAGACATTTTACCTCTCATCCTCACCTCGATCTTCCTTTCAACAAGGCAGTAGATGCCCATCACACAAGATTTCCATAAGGATTAATTAATCAACGTACGAGGGACCTGCCCACAGAACCTCAGCGGGCTCTGGAGGGCAGAGACTTCGTCCTAGCCGCAGCCTTTCCAGCTGGCGTGGACGGGTAGGGTGTGGGGAGAGCTGAGTGGGTGTCCGCAGCTCCTGCCCTCCTGCCTGCCCAGGGCCCCCGCCCCATTCCTGTCCCTCCAATTGCGATGTCACCTGGGCCTCCACCCACAGGCTCCTCTTCTCCAAGTCCTGGACTGTCCCCCTCACAGGCCCCAGGAAATGGGCCCAGCCCCATAAGTAGGAGCCGTAATCATCTCTCTGGCAAGATGCCCACATTGCCATCTACCCCCAGACATGCCCGTGCAGATGTTGCCACAGAAAGCAGGGGGTTGGCCAGGTGGTACCAGCCTCCGGGGCAGAAACTCCTCAATTCTCTGCCTTTCGCTTGCACATCTCGTGCCTCCTGCCTCTCAGCCTCCTCTCCAGGGACTGCGCCTTCAGTCCCACACTCCTGCCAGCCGCAGCTACGGGTGACCAGTCCTGAAGAGAAAGGCTACATCTTCACATCCCTGCCTTTGCCAGCTCTGTGGCCTCTGCTCAGAACACCTCCAGATCCACCAAGTCAAGACTACCCTTTCCTCCTAATGAAGAGGAATCTGCCCTTCACAGAAACTCACAAGCACCAAATGGTTACCAAGTAATAACTGATTTAAAATACTGGATCTCGTCTTATTTAATTTCACCAAAACCCCTATGATACAGGTACATTGTTATTTCTTTCTTTTTTTTTTTTTTTTTTTTTTTTTTGCTTTTTAAGGCCACACCTGAGGCATAGGAAGTTCCCAGCACAGGGGCTGAATTGGAGCTACAGCTGCCATCCTATGCCACAGCCACAGCAACACAGGGTCCTCAACCCACTGAGCCAGGGATCGAACCCACATCCTCACAGATACTAGTCAGATTCATTTCCACTGTGCCACAACGGGAACTCCCTGTCATTTCCATTTTAAAGACAAAGACCTGGAGCCTCAGATCGATTCAGTGACTCATCTAAGGCCAAGGGGCCACATGATTTTCCCCCTTCCACACTCTAATCAGGAGGACAGTAGAAAAGCCATGGGCTTGGGAGTCCTAACTAACCTGGATTCAAATTCAGCTCAGTCATTTATGAGCTATGTGACACTGGACAAGCTACATAATTTCTCTGTGCTTCATTATACCCATATAATGGAGAATTAGGTGAGGAAACAAATAATGATCCTGCAGTGAACCACAAACACAATGCCTAGCACAAAGCAGAAGGAAAATCAAGTAGAATAATAGTCAATAATTAATGTTTAGTCAGTGCTTAATATGAGCCTGGCACTGATCTAAGTATTTTTACCTGCTGTGCCTCACGACAATCTTTAATCCTCACAACCACCTAATGAGGTATGTGTTACAAGTATCCTCACTGTACAGACAAGGGATCCAAAGCTCAGAGCCAGTCCAGCCTTCCGTGTCCTACTCCAGGAAGCTCTGTTTCCTTCACTTCGGCTTATGTGTCCTCCTTGGGAGCATGAGGAAGCAGCAAGTTTGATGATGGGAGTACACACCCTGTCTCCAGCTTAATCTTTAGCTCTGAGAAAGTAGGACTATGTCTTAATCATCTCTGTGGGCCTCAGAGTTCAACACAATAATGTGCCTCTATTAGGAACTACGTTGATGTTCAGTGTTTGTCAGGCACTCCAAACCTACATGCATCAGGAAAGAAGAAAAAGAACACTTTTTGAGTGCCCTCCATCAGCCACTAGAGGTCAAGAATGTTCATGTACCATGTTTATCCTCAAAAATCTACCTGACTTCTACCGATAAGGAAACAGGCTCAGAGAAGTTAACTATACAAGGCGCAGTGGTGAGAGGACTTCAATCCAGATCCATCTTAAACATGGAGATGCCAGAGAACCCAATAGTTGGATTCACACTTTAAGAAGTGTATAAATGATGAGTGTGGCTGTAGAAAGCTGTGTATCTTTATGAGCTCTTCTAAAATGCTGGTGAGGAGTTCCTGCCATGGCACAACAGGATCGGCAACATCTCTGCAGCAACAGGACGCAGGTTCAATCCCGACCCGGCACAGAGGGTTAGAGGATCTGGCAATGCCGCAGCTGCAGCATAGGTCACCATTGCAGCTCAGATCTGACCCCTGGCCCGGGAATTCCACGTGCCGGGCAGGGCAGCCAAAAAAGAAAAAAATAAATAAAAATAAAAATAAAATGCTGGTGTGGGACAGGCTGTTTACAATTATCTACTTTCCCTAGTCCCCATTTTCTCTGGAATACAAGTTATTTTGGTTCAAGGGTATAGTCAATATACACAAACGAGACTCTACTAGAACAATAGTGGCAGAGAGGTGCAATTTTGTATATATGATAATGAGATGTATTTTTGTTTATTAAGGGAAAAAAGTAGAATGTTATTATTTCTATAACTTCTCAGTAATTGTTTGCTGTATGAGAAATTCCTACAGATTTCTCAGTGGTTTCTTGGTCCTTGATCTGATTCTATGGATCGGCACCCTCATGGTGCTTTGCCTGATGATAATAGTATAGAGTTACCAGTCATGACTTCAGTTATGATTTTAAACGTCACCTGGGCAGCACCCTTAATTCTTTAAATTTGAATCTAGCATCTTCTAGGCCAGTGGTTTTCAACTGGAGATGTACATCATACTTTCCCCTGGAGTTTTATTAAAACACAGATGTTTAGGATTTACTCCAGACCTATTAAATTGACGTTCTTGGTGTCTCCTTGGTGTATCATGTAAATTATGTTTCAGAGTTTTACTTAGCTCAAATTTTTTCCTCTATGAAAATTTTGTCCATCCATTTTTCTAAATCAGATTTAATGTCCGCTGACAAAGTTCGTTGAAATTAGACTTTTTAGACACTGTATAATTTTTTTATTAACTTTCTTTTGTTCTACATACCTTAGGAACAACCAGATTTCCTTGTTAGCTGCATCATTCTTGTCATGAATTCCCATCAGATCATTTACTTTTGAAAATTATTAGTAATATGTTAATCTTTACCTTTTAGGTCTCTGTCACCTACAGATAGTTTTTGTTTTTTTATTTTTTCTGTCCTCTTAGGGCCACACCCTCGGCATACGGAGGTTCTAAGGCTAGGGGTATAATCAGAGCTGTAGCCGCTGGCCTACGCCAGAGCCACAGCAACGCCAGATCCAAGCCGTTTCTGCGACCTACACCACAGCTCATGGCAACGCCAGATCCTTAACCCACTGAGCGAGGCCAGGGATGGAACCCTCAACCTCATGGTTACTAGTCAGATTCGATTCCGCTGCACCATGACAGGAACCCCCAGATAGTCTTTAATTGCTTTCTAAAGCCTCTGCAATCAGCTAGAGACCAAAGGTTCTATCTTTAACTGCTAAGAAAAACAAGTATTCAGAAAAGCACTATACTAGGTACTTACTCGGGGGTACAGATTTCTGATGATGTGACTCAAACATCTTTAAGAACATACCAGTGGACTGAGTCAGGATTTCCAAAACCCTTTAGTAAAGAAGCTGACAGGTTTATGATGTTGCTATCTCAAGGTTCAGCAGAACAAGAATTAATCACATTGGACTAAATGAACTGATGAGCGATGACAGTCATTTACATCTGGAATATTATTAAGGAAATCCTTTCTATTTTTTTTTTTTTTTTTTGGCTTTTTAGGGCTGAACCCACAGCATATGAAGGCTCCCAGGCTAGGGGTTAAATCAGAGCTATAGGTGCTGGCCTATGCCACAGCTGTAGCAATGCCAGATCTGAGCCGCGTCTGTGACCTACACCACAGCTCAAGGCAGTGCCTGATCCTCAACTCATTGAGCAAGGCCAGGGATCGAACCCACATCCTCATGGATCCTAGTCAGGTTTGTTAACCTCTGAGCCACAATAGGAACTTTTGTTTTTTCTTTTTGTTTTTGGAGCTGCACCTGCAGCATATGGAAGTTCCCAGGCTAGGAGTTGAACTGGAGCTGCAGCTGCTGGCCTACACCACAGCCACAGCAACACCAGATCTGAGCCACATCTGTGATCTATACCACAGCTCACAGCAACGATGGATCCTTTACCCACTGAGTGGGGCAAGGGATTCAGCCTGCATCCTCATGGACCCTAGTCGGGTTCGTTAATGCTGAGCCACAACGGGAACGCCCCCTTTTTCTTCTAAAATAATCTGTAACCCATAATAATTTAGGAATCTGTTTTTGTAAACTAAAATGAAACATTTGTAAATACTGTATTCTGGATACCTGACCCCCCAGAATTAAAAAAACTTTTGTGTTTTTTGCCTTTTATGGAAAAATGATTATTTGCAAGTATGGTTATTTTCAGTAAGAATATGTCCTCCTTGTTTTTGTTTCTAACCAGGACATATTAGAAAAATTGGTTTTGTAATCAAGGGCTTGCCTGGAATGTCGTATTTGTCAATGATGCTCATTTAATCAGATATTGCCACCCCTTTCAAGAAATTAAGGTTGACAGCCCATGCAAAACACTCCCAAGAAAACTGGCTGACTGTGTTCCCTTATAGGAGAATAAGGAAGGTCACTCCCTGGCAGGCCCAGGAACCTTAGGATATTTTGGGGTCCTCAAGAAGAGAGGAATTTGCCCAAATTTATAGATACAGCAGGTAAAACTAATAGAGACAGTTTCTTGGCTTGGCTTCCTAATCTCAAAACAGTAAATAACAGAAGGCTTTTAAAAGTCCAATCTAAAGCTCCCACTGTGGCTCAGTGGGTTAGGAATCTGACAACAGCAGCTGGGGTCACTGTGGAGTCTGATCCCTGGCCTGGGCGCGCAGTGCGTTAAAGGATCTGGCGTTGCTGTAGCAGGTCGAAGCTGTGGCTCGGGTTCAATCCCTGGTCTGGGAACTTCCATATGCTGCAGGTGTAGCTGTGGAAAAAAAAGTTAGAAAAATTTAAAAGTCCAGTCTAAGATCCCTTATAAAAACTGCCAGCAAAGTGAATATAAGGCATACATAGTAAATTATATATATGAATAATCATATTAAATCTAATCAGACCAATCTATTTTGTGATCAAGAATAATCTTTCTTTTTTTTTTCTTTTTAGGGCTGCACCTGTGGCATATGGAAGTTCCCCGGCCAGGGGTTGAATCAGAGCTGCAGCTGTTGGCCTACTTGGCCAACTCAGGATCCGAGCTGCATCTGCAACCTACACCACAGCTCACGGCAACGCCGGATCTCTAACCCCACTGAGCGAGGCCAGGGAATGAATCCGAGTCCTCATGGATACTAGTCGGATTCGTTACCACTGAGCCACAAGGGAACTCCAAGAATAATCTTTCTTTGAGACTATTTTTGATCACAGCAGGGCAAACTGTAGGAAAAAAAATTGTGTTTCTCTGGGAAAACTGCATTGCCTAGAGGATACCCCTCCAAGTTATCTGATTCTCACTTTTCAATGACCCTGAATTCCTTGAAGTGGTAATTGATTAGTGGTATAAAATATGTCTACGAACTGAGAGTTTCAAATAGTCTTCCCCTTCCCCACCAGTTTTGCCTCAATATTCCTGACTTATAAATGGGCATGTTCTTTGTAATCTCTCTCTCTCTTTTTTTTAAATGGCCACACCTGTGGCATATGGAGGTTCCCCGGCTAGGGGTGCAATCAGAGCTGCAGCTGCCAGCCTACACCAGAGCCACAGCAATGCCAGATCTGAGCCACATCTGTGACCTACACCACAGCTCATGGCAATGCCAGATCCTTAACCCACTGATTGAGGCCAGGGATCAAACCTGAGTCCTCAAAGATACAAGTTGAGATCGTTACTGCTAAGCCACAACAGGAACTTCCTCTCTAGTCTCTGTTTTTACAATTGTGGTAAAATATATCTAACATAAAATTTTCCTTTAACCTTTTTTTTTTTTTTTTTCCTTTTGCCAGCATGCAGAAGTTCCTGGGCCAAGGATCAAATCTGCAACACAGCAGTGAAAATGCCAGATCTTTAACCCACTGTGCCACCAGGGAACTCCTATTTAACCATTTTTAAGTATACAGTTCAGTGGCATTAATACTTTCACATTGCTGTGCAGCCATCACCAACATCCATTTCCAGAACCTTTTCATCTTCCCAAAATGAAACTTTGTACCCATTAAACAATAACTCCCCATTCTTCTGGCTCCCTCATTATGAGTAAAATAAACTATTTTTAACACATGTTCATTTTTATGTCCTTATGAGAGTCATGATCTTATCTTTTTCTGAAAAATATTTTTAACAGTCATAAAGGCAAAAATAATCTGAGCGAGCAAGGCTGGAAGTGATAAGGACTGTCCGCAGTGAGAACTGTCACCACTGGAAAGTGCCGAGGGTGACCACCCTGATCTGCCCAGGTCTGAGGGGGTTGGAGATGTAGGATTTTCTGTATTAAAAGCAGAACGAATTGGTCATATTAAGAGCTTGCACCCCATCTAAAGGAACTCCTTGACTCCTACTGATATAATTTAGGAATTTAGGCCTGATTTGCATCGTCTGTTTTTCAAGAGAAGCCAGGAGTCTAAGGAGTTTATGTTCAGTTTGATGGCAACTAACACGTTATTTTAAAACAATAACAACAGCAAAAACAACACCTGTGCAGACCAAGCAAAATGCTCCAGTGTGTGGACTCTGATGCAGAGCGAGCTGAAAGCTCTCCACCCCATCATACACCCCAACACGTTCTGGCCTCCTCAGGCTCCTTGGTTGAGAGGAAAGCTACTGTGGAAGCCGCTGGCCCACTGTGGGGTTGGCCACCCAGCTGAGGAACAGCTGCCGCTCTGATCTGAGAGGTATGCCCTACTCGGGGCATGTCCCTCAGGACCGGAACCTCTCAGGCTCCCAGGACCTCTGGGTTCTGGCCTTCGTGTTATCACAAAGTTACAAGGGCTGAAAGAGACCAAAAGGGAAACCCAGTAACTCCAAAGGCCACTTTTTCAGCAACTCCACCATGCCCGGGCTTGGGGTTCTCTGGGGTGCTATGTGAAACGAAAGTGAGGCACACTGATGATCTACCCCGGGGGGTGTGTGCGCTGGAGGTGAGGATGTAAACCCTCAACGCGGGAGACTCTCCGGGGCAGCGTCCCAGAAGGAGGTCTAGAGGAAGGCCGAGGGAGCCAGGGTGCGTACCAGCCACCTCCCCAGCTCGCGCAGGATCCTTCCGGAACCCCCGGAGCGCTCTAGGACTCCCGCCGCCCTAGCCGAGTCTCCGGAGGGAGGCTGTCCTAGACAGGGAGCTCGGCGCTCGGGGCCGGCGGGGAGTTGTTCCGGGCGTCCCCCACCCCCACCCCTCAAGCCCTGCTCACCAGCTGTCCCTGGAGAAGGCGCGGAGAAACCAGACGCCCGGCGCCAAGGAAGACCGCATCTTGCCCGGCCGGTACCCGGAGTAAAGCTGAAACGGACGAAGAAGGACGCAGCGCTGGGCATGCGTCCCAAGCGGGCAGTCCGCGGGGTTTAAAAGCCCCGCCGGCCGTCCCGCCCTGACCCCGCCACTCGTGGCCCTTAGCCCCCGCCCCCTTGCACCTGACCGCCCTGGGGGCCCGGCCTAGCGCAAAGCGCACACCGACTGCCCATCCTCGGGCGTCCGCTAGCACCGGAGTATTCTCGTGCTTTGCCTGGGGCTAGGGACCAACGGGCCCCTCCTTCAGCCTGCGCCGGGAACCGAAAGCTGAGACCCAGCCGTCGTCAGCTGTGTGACCTTCCGTCGGCCCGCAGCTGCTCCTGCAGCACCTATCTTGATTAGTAGTGGCCCGCCACAGACGGGGAAACTGAGGCACGCTGGAGGGCTAGGACGGACACCCAGTGGTCCCCACGGGGGAGCTGATCTGAAGGCAGGCGCCCCCTCGGAGCGCAGGCATTTCAGGAGGTTACTATAGTAGCCCCTGCCCAGGCACTTTCTGGCCCACTCAGATTCCAGACTCTGTGTTAAGCCAGACAGAACCCTACCACTCCCCGTTCGCACAGAGTTCCCCACCCCCTCCCTCGCCCACATCCCACTCCCCGCAGAGACAGTGTCACGGCCACGCCTGCTCTCCCTTCTGGAGGCAAGCAGCCAAGTAGCCAAGCAACAGCGAAGGGCCAGTCTGAGGCACAAAATACCGTGCTCTTAATAAGCGCTCTTCGGGCCCTCTGGCCTGAAGATTTCCAGGGTATGTTTCCACTCATAAAAACCAGTTATTGTGAGATCTTTGGATATGAACCCAAGGGTGAACTAGAGGGGTGGAGAGGGAAGCATTCACCTAGAGAATAAAATTGTTAATAGAACATAAACTAGGAACATGTCTGTGCAAATAGATTTCAGCCGTAACCCCACCCTGCCCCTGCTCCTCACTCCAAGGAGTGCCCAGGCCCAAAGTGCAAGGTCAGAGAAGTAGAGCAATGGGCTACACCAGACAGGTTAGGACCCAGGAGAGTGGGCTTGGCCACTACCAGCCTGGGGAATCAGGCAAAAAGGGGTAGAGAGAGTGGTAAAAGCCTCCCTCCGTTAGTGTCAGGCAGTCAGAGGCTGGGGTGTACTGGCAGAAATGAAGACAGCAACAAGCAGAGAGCAGGAGGTAAAGGACTAGAAAGGAAAGGAGAGAAGGAAGGAGCCAGGCTGGATTGCGTAAGGTGTGGAGCTGAGGCACCAGAGGAAGAGCACAGCTAACAGAGGTTAATTCAGCCATAAATTATACCACACACAGTGCCCACATATACACTCATTTCACTCTTACAAGTCAGTGAGGTGGGCATTACCCATCTGGGAAGGGTTGCCTGTACATCCTGGTTTGTCTGGGACAATCCCATGTAGGATGGATGGCTCTGGGGTCAACAACACCCAGAAGACATGAGGTCTGAAAGAAGGCAGATGAAGAGTGGAATGTAGACTGGAATAATGAGCTGGTAACACCAAGAAGACAGCTTGTTTCCAAGGGACTGAAGGGAAGGATGAAGTTAGAATACAGAAGAGTCAAGGAAGCAGCTGAAGTTACTTGATGCTACACGGGAAGAGAATGTGGACACGACTGGGGGAGGGGAGAGCCCACCGCCAGGGCTTCAGCAGTGTGGAATAGCCATCTTGGCATTTCAGACAGAGAGAAGCCAAGGAATAGGACTTTGTTTTGTTTTGTTTTTAGCACCGCTCATGCAGCACATGTTCCCAGGCTAGGGGGCAAATCAGAGCTGCAGCTGCTGCCACAGCCATGACAATGCTGGATCCTTAACCCACTGAGTGAGACCAAGGATCAAACCTGCATCCTCACCCACGATTGCCAGGTTCTTAACCTAGTGAGCCACAATGGGAACTCCAGGAATAGGACTCTTTACCATCACATGCCCCTCTGGAGATGTGTTTGTGCTCCTCAGGGTCCATGCTGAACTGCACCTGGAACTCTCTGAGGGGCACAGAGAATATGCCCTCATGTTGGTATGGCTATTATTCATGCTGTGCCAACAAGTGGCTGGGAGCAGGGCCAGTCCTGAGACAGTCTTTGCCTTGTCCTAGTTACTTCCTGTGAATTCAGCCATGTATCCCCAGAGGTCAGGATGGCAGGGGAGACACTCCCACCAGGATGGCAGATGTCGCCCCTGTGGCTGAGCTGACAACCTCCTTGCTTCCTGCTGCCTAGGGGAGTGACAAAGAAGGATACTCTTTCACTCACCTATACAAGCTTTCCACCCTTGACTCATTTTCCTGTTATCTGGCTCCCTTCCCATGCTACCTCCTCAAACCCTGCAGGGTGTGGACAGTAGGGACTGAAGAAAATAAGGAGGGAAGGGATAAGCCACTGAATCAGCCACTAAAGGAAGAGATCCTTAGTTCTTATTGTGGGTAGCCCTATAATGGGTCAAAAATGCTTACTTTGGTTTAGTATCAGACACCTGTAAAACAGGAGCTGGCAGTTAAAGGCCTTTTTGGCATCAAATACCAGTTCCTATTTCTAGCAAGTTTCATTGACCATCCACAAGACTTTCTGCGTAGCCAGTTATCTGTTTAGGTTCTTCTAGATCTGGCAACAAGTGTCCTTCCTGGTTTTTTTCAAAGGGACCCAGGGACCCAAATTCTTGAGAAAGTCTATGAGAACAAGCCATGGTGCAGCAGAACCTCCTCACATGTCACTGTACACACCCAAGCATCATTCTTTGAACACCTCTCCCTTCTCCCACTCTGAGAATAGTATAATTTTTTTTGTGGTAGAATCAAAACCCAGACCCTTGATCAATGGTGTAGGAGTTAAGACATTAGGGGAAAAAGAGATTATTCAGTCTTGAAAGATTCAATTTCATATTTTTATTGAAAGGCCAGGTAGTGTAGTGACAAAAACATGGGATTTGAGGCAACTCTGGCTTTACTACTTCTCTAAACTTAGTTCTCTGATCTGTAAAATGTGGATAACGACATCTACCTTGCAGGGTGGCTGTAAGAATTTTAAATTATGCATATAAAAAGTCTGGCCATATTAAATATGTTTGGTAGGTGGAGCAACTATTGTAAGTGCATGAGCTTATATATAGCACTAGGATCAGATATTGACTGTATCTTTGATAGAAACCAATGATCACTATGAGAACTATAGCTTGCCAAGGATCAGAGTCCTTAAAAAGTGTCAGTGGGTATAAGAGAATAGATCTGACCTGCAGGGTCTTAATATTGCGTATGTGTGTGTGTGAGAATGTATATGTATATGGCTATCTCTGTGTATACAACTTCACTCACTGAACTATTACAAGAATTATGATAACACATGTTGAATAATTTGGGGCTGACATGTATGGATGTATGTACAGGTTGAATAAAATGTCATAAAAATGAAAGAAGCTGTTATTATCTCAAATATATCAGATGCTGAAATCTCACTATGAAGACTTGCTTTTAAACTTCTTCCAGCCAACACAATCAAAAGATAGATAAGCAAGGTACCAACGCATCCAAAAACATTTTGTTTCTCAATAAAAGACAGTATCTTTGGAAGGGCTTGGCAAAGAAAGCCCCAGCACTAATGTAAGTGGTCAAAAGGAGGGGCTCCTGCCTACTTAGGACTGGGCTGGTGGTTCATACTGTTCTCAAGAATAGGCTTTGGAGATGACTATCAGCCAAACCAGGGGCAGCCCTGCTCTCAAACAGTCAACCAGTGGTGGCAGCAGATACATGTAAAGACAACCTGCAGGGAGGCAGACCTCAGGAAGTGAGGAGCAGACTGGGGGAGGTGAAATTGTTGCGGTCTCCCAAAGTCACTTTGTTTGGGGGAGAAATGAAAAGGAATACATGGCAATGATAAAAGGCAGCTTCAGGTAGTCTAGTCACACAAGCTGAGGTCAATTTTTGGTTACTTTAGTATCTGAAAGTAACCATTTATTTATTCATTTAGGTAACACTTTTTTTTTTCACTTTTTAGGGCCACATCCACGGCATACAGAAGTTCCCAGGCTAGGGGTTGAATGGAGAGGAGCTACAGCTGCCAGCCTACACCACGGCCACAGCAATGAGGGATCTGAGATGTGTCTGCGACCTACACCACAGCTTAATGGCAACCCCAGATCCCTCACCCACTGAGCGAGGCCAGGGATCGAACCCGCATGCTCATGGATACTAAATGGATTCGTTTCCACTGCACCACAAGGGGAACTCCTAGCCAACACTTTTTGAATGCCAACTATATGCAAGGCACAGTGCTATGCACTGAAGATACACTGATCAATCACAGAGGTACAGTCCCTAATCTCAAAGTCACAGTTGAATTGGACAGAGATGTAAGGAGGTATAATCCCACTGCAAAGAACCCTTGTGGAAGAGATCAACTCGAAACAAGAAACAGCTTATAGACGTATGTTCACACTCCTAGGCAGGCACATGGATCACTAACTCTGGAAAAGGCCGGAAAGGCTTCACAGTAGGCCACAAGAGAAGCAGGTGTGAGGTAGAGCTAGGGACATGCCAAGTAAAGAGAAGAAAGGCAGGACCAACAGAATGCGTGTACACTGGCATGGGCAGAACAACAATGCATGAACAGCATGGTATACTTAAGAAATGGCACATAAAAAATTCCACATAGCTGGACAGTACGTGTGCACAGTGAGGAGCTGCAGAAAATGTGACTGCTGTTCCCTGTGGTGAGATAGTGAAAAGCCTTAAATGTTTAATGTTAAGAGGTTGGGATTTTGTCCTTTGGGACCTTTTGTCCATAAAATTGGGTGTTATGAAAAGAAGGTTTTCAAGAAGGGTTGAGAGATGATCATATTTATGTTCTTGAAGGAGCAATGGGCATTTAAAAGCCCTTGTCAGACTTCTGATTCTGGACCATGATGGAAAAGACACACTTCTCCTTATTCTTGCTAAATGTCAAAAACTCTGGACATATATAAACAACAACATAAGAAAACTCTGAAAAAGTGGAGAGAAGAAGGAAGATTAGCTGGGAAGCTTGAGATCTGAGGAAAGAAAGTAGTAATTTGTCCAGGCTTGCTTTTACTTCATTTATCCAGGAGTGAATGCTATTGAAACTAGCAATCCAGAAGCACCAAAAGCACAGACAAAAAAGAAAAGGAAAAAACAAGAAAACCTGGCTATTTAGCTAAGGAATCAACAAGGGGGTAGCCTACTCCAACCAAACACTGTAGCCCCACTCCACTTCTATCAGCAAAGGCAAAGTCGGGGGGGACTCAACTTCCACTTGCACCTGGCTGAAATGAGCTGTCCCCCAAGCCCTACTATCAGGGTGGTGTCAGAGAATTCCAAGTGGGAAGCCAAGACTTTCACCATCTTCCAGGGGTAATGAGCACCACCATGGTATCAGTGGATACGGCATGGGGAGCAATAAGGAGCCCCTTCCCCTTCCCACGTGAGGTGGTATCAGTGGAGGAACGAGCCAGAACTCCCACTATCCAAGCAGTAGTGAGCTGCCCTTCTCCATCACCCCAGGGGTATCCACTGAAGTCAAGTAGGAAACCTGGGTCCTACCACTTTCCTGGCAAAGAAAATTAAAAACATGATCCAACTACATGCTGTCACTTTCTTAAAAACCTAAACATACACCCATCCTACATCTCATTTGTTGCATTCCTGGGCATTTATCCCAGATAAATGAAAATTTTTTCCATACAAACCTATATACAAATGTCCATAGTGACCTTATCTGGAATAGCAACAATGAAAATGTCCCTCAGTAGGTGAATACTTAAGCAAATTGTGGTAATCCATGCTACTGAATACTACTCAGCAAATGAAAAAATTATTGATACACACAACTTGGATGGATCCCAATGGCATTGTGCTGAGTGAAAGAAATCAATCTCAAAAGACCACACACTTGTATGATTCCATTTAAGTAACATTCTTGAAATAACAAAATTATAGACATGGCAAAGAGTAATGGTGTCCTGGGGTTAGGGATAGGGGTGTGTGTGAGTGTGACTCAATAGGAGTAACACAAGAGAGATCTTTGTAGTGATGGAATAGTTTTGTATCTTGATTGTAGTGGTGTTTACATGAATCAACACATGGAAATGGCACACATAGAACCATACCTACATGCTGTACCAATGACAATCTGCTTTTGATATTGTGCTGCAATGTAACCATTGGGGGAAACTGGGTAAAATTTACTCTCTGAAATATTTTTGCAATTTCCAGTATTTATATCATTATTTTATAAAAAGTTTTTTTTTTTAATGTGGGAGAATAAAGTAGCCCTTTGTCAACTTTTAAGTTCCTTCTAGTAGTTCACAGTTTGCTAATTCTAGAAACAGGAGGTGTGAGGAATTTACCTTTTAAAAATAAATCTTTTCTCTTGAGACTATGCTGTGGAATGGCAAGGTTACCTGTCCATGTTAATTCAGGTTAATGTCTAATTCACTTTCATCAGTACAGATTTCAGCACTATTCTTTTGATTTCAATTTATTCCTCTGCTTTTCTAACACCTTCCTCGGTACCACTTAATGACTCGGAGCTAATACTTCTCCCCATTCCAAAGACAAGAAAAACTAAACTTATTGAAGAGAACAGGCATATTCTGAAGCCCATAATGATTGTGGTGGAAAGATAAGATACCAGCTCTCCCCAAGGCCACTCCATGTGTAAATCAGATTCCTTCTCAGCCCCTGGGGTGACTGTGGGAATGCCTCCCTGCCTTACACTGCTGTTCTCTTACATCTAAAATTGGGAATATAGTTTTACTGCACCATTGTGAAGCAAAAGGAATGAAACAGGGAGAACAGGTTGGACAAAGGAAAATTGGAAATTGGGTTTAGAAATCAGAAGCATGTGACTTCAAAGAGCTATAATTCTTTTCATCAGCAAGAATTGGAAGGTCTTTTATTAATGGAAAACTTACTAGTAAGATTAAAGATGGTCTGGATAAATACACTAGTGCCACACAATAAAGACTGAAGATACTCTTGCTGCCCCTAGATGTCCATGGCAGCAAAGGCAGGTCCCAGATTTGAAAAACTCTTTTATCTCCTTTGGCCCAGAAATACCTTCACCCTAGAATTTCTCCATGGAACACTTTAGTACTGGCCTCAGATCCCTGGCTCCTAGTACACTGTTGACATTCCTTGTAAAATATGTGAAAAACAGGCAGGTTGCAAGATGTGGGAATCAAGTCCGAGACTGAAATTTCTGGGAGAGTCCTAATCCTAGTCTGAGAAACTCTCATTTGAGATCCAAGACGTCCCTTTTCAGAATTAAATAGCATCTAAATGTTCACCGTATGCTAAAGTGTGCTCTAGTAATTTCTGTCTATTGATTTAACACTGTTTCTAAGCCTTCCCACCCCTACTTCCTACTAAGGGATTTGTATAGGTTCTTCCCAGTTTATAATGACAGAGCTTCTGCCAGAGAGAAGGGGATATGGCCAGGCATCTCTAGAGAAGAAGGGGAAAAAAAAAAAAAATCAGAAAATTCATCTGTTTCTTTCAAAGTCCTTGTAGTACCTTATCAAGTCCTTCAATTCTTATAAAGTCCTCATCTATTCAGTGCACAGAATAAGATTTAAGACATACACACATAAGCCTTAAAAGTTACAGATCCAGTCATGTTGAAAACAGATGAAGTATGAATTAATATTCAGTCCAGTTAATTAACAAATATTTTAAAAGTCAAATCTGAAATTCTTTATGAAAACTTCCAGCAAAGCAAACTTAAGAAGACCTGGATCATAAATTAACACTCTTACTGTACCTTTATAAATAATCAGACCCAATCTAATGAGAGCAGCCTTAGATTGTGATCAAGAATAGTCTTTCTTTGAAACTATTTTTGATCAAAACAAAGAATGCTGTAGAAAAAAATTTTATGCTTCAGTAGAAAATTATACATTGTCTAGAGGACTTCCTTCCAGGTTATCTGATTTTAGCCTATAAGTGATCTAATTTATAATTCTTCAAATTGCAAATAACTATGGAAAAAATCAATTTCATCTGTATTGAACTTTCATAACATTCCTTTATCCACATAAATATATTTTTGTTTTACTTTTTCTTGGAGCCAGTTATAACATCTGCTTATTTTCCTTGTGAATTTAAGCCTTTAACATGTTTATTTTATTTATTTATTTAGCTTTTATTTATTATTTTGTGGCATATGGAAGTTCCCAGGCCAGGAGTCAAATCAGAGCTACAGCTGCAGGCCTACGCCACAGCCACAGCAACGCCAGATCCAAGCTGCTTCTGTGGACCTAAACTACAGCTCACAACAACACTGGATCCTTAAGCCACTGAGCGAGGCTAGGGATCAAATCCATATCCTAATGGATACTAGCTGGGTTTGTTACCACTGAGCCACAATGGGAACCTCCAACACATGTTTATTTTAATATCCACACACATTCATTTTAATAGTTGTATAAGAGTCAAGATTTTACCTTTTTCAGAAAACTATCTTTTAGCATATATAAAAAATTCTCATGTAAGGCAGAAAAAAATACATACTACTTAGAATTACAAGTAGTACACTACTGCCAGGCAGGAGGAATAACTGGTTCTGATTGAGAGAAATCAGTTTCTATAATGCAGGTGGTAGTAATACTTTGCCTTAAGGGTGAGTAAAATTTTAAGACTAAGAATTGGAAAGCTATTTCAGGCAAACAAAAGGCCTATTAATCCTAAGGGGCTCTCCTAACCCAAATATTATTAGCCAGCACCCAGCACCCTAGAGTCCCAGGGAGAGGCCAGACTCAATGCTAGGAGATTCATGTAGGATCATTACCCAATTTGCAACCAACTCCAGGGACTCTCCCTATATATCTTACTCGTCAAGTCTTACAGACCCAACTGCTCACCTGATCAAGGAATCCTGGCATGCACAGGAATGTGGGATAATTGGCTCATCAATTCAAAGCAGTGTGTCTTGAAATAAGGATCACAACATACCTCCTGTACACAGAACTATACCACAGCCTGAGCAAATTCCCTACACCATGCTGCCTCAGTAGGTCAGGTATTATGTATGGATCTAATTGTATCTTACTTCTGGAGTCAAATTAAGTTTCATTAATGGCTGCTAATTTATCTATTTCCATTTTGCCAATGGCAAAGAGGAAGAAGTAGGTAAAGGTTCAGAAAATGTAATAGAAAAATATATAGGGAGTTCCCCTCATGACGCAGCAGAAACGAATCCAACCAGGAACCATGAGGTGGTGGGTTCAATCCCTGGCCTCGCTTAGTGGGTTAAGGATCCGGCGTTGCCGTGAGCTGTGGTGTAGGTTGCAGACGCAGCTCGGATCTGGCAGTTGCTGTGGCTGTGGTGTAGGCTTGCGGCTACAGCTCTGATTCGACCCCTAGCCTGGGAACCTCCATATGCCATAGGTGTGGCCCTCAAAAGACAAAAGAGGAAAAAAAAAAAAAAGAAAAATATATATTTAGTAGAGCATTAACTAAGTCTCCAGCTATCATTGTTTATGTATCTGATGGCATTCCCTCACAAATGGATTTTCCAGCGTGAGCCACTATGTAAGTCTATTCTTACTATAGATTTATTATTACTTATAATAGACTTTACAGTATAAGCCACTTATGTTAGTCTACTAGATTAACAAAAAATACCTCTAGTTTTCAGAAACCATATCTAACTAAACTCCTACTTCCTTTTGTGTTGGTTCAAAATCCAATCCTGTTCTACTTCAAACTCTTTTCCCTTGATCTTCCATGGTGATTCTCAGTCTCAACGAGTTCCCTGCCTTATGTCTCTGTAATCCCCCCTCTCAACCTTAGCTCTGTTTTTGGTCCCCTTTCATCTACTATCCCAGACCTAAGTTACTAGTAAGCTAAGAACAAGGGGTGGAAAAAGACTCCTGAGGCAGATCCTTAAAAGACCTAATTGTATGACATTTGGGTTTTATGTATAGGATACTGTATGTGTGACAAGAAAAAATTGTTGATCAGCTTTATGGAAATTGCTTTGAACTCCCTGGAGAAAACACGGACCCCACTTGGGGAAATGGGGTAAGAGGTCCTCCTCCAGCTGAACCACAACTCAGTCTTGGCAATATGGTAAGGTGGGTGAATCCTGTCAGATGAGGTACCTACAGTTTTGAGCCTGGAAGGATTTAGAGGTAGGTATCATTTGCCCTCTGGTTGAGCAATAAAGAAGGTGTGCTAATTTACAATTTCAATGGCACACCCATCCATTTGGCAACTAGATAAACTCTCTTCCCTTGATCCTTCACCTTAAAAAAAAATCCAGCATTAGTGGTAAGAAGGCTCAGAATAGGACGGAGCAATGAATAAAATCAAATACTCAAATGCAAATGAAATGTAAATGTTATCACAACCTAGGGAATTAGTAAACTCTTTCTTTTAGGTATTAATACGAAAGATCAAATGAAATGTCTGAACTATTTTCTCGAATTCTCATAACAACTCTATGCAATAAGTACTATTATTATTCTCATTTTGCAGATGACGAAACTGAGGCACAGAGAACTCGTAACTCACTTAAGGTCACACAGCTGATGTGAGGCAACACCAGAATTTAACCTGGGACTGACCTTAACCATTGCATAAACTATCCCACAGCAGTAGGGCTTTTTGAAGAAAGAGCACAAAAGAGCTTTGACAACAAAAAATAATGTTTCAGGAGTTCCCATTGTGGCGCAGCAGAAACGAATCCAACTAGGAACCATGAGGTTGCAGGTTCTGATCCCTGGCCTTGCTCTGTGGGTTAAGGATCCAGTGTTGCCATGAGCTGTGGTGTAGGTCGCAGAAGCGGCTCGGATCTGGCATTGCTGTGGTTGTGGATTAGGCCAGCAGCTACAGCTCCGGTTATACCCCTAGCCTGGGGACTTCCATATGCCACAGGGCAGGGCCCTCAGAAAGACAAAAAAAAAAAAAAAACAAGTTTCAATCTCCGTAAGATTCTGTTAAGAGGGAAAATGGAGATGTAAATGACTTTTCCCATTTCTAACTTGAACCACATAAACATTATCTCCTACTCCTATCTTACCCTAAGATTTCAAAAAGACATCAAAACAAAATGATTTAATTTTGTTCTTTTTGTAATTTCTATCCTATTTTCTATGGTCTTTCATCCCCAATCTTCTCAACCTTTATATGCCTGGGAATTCACCAGATTATAAAACAAGGTACAGAAAGATCACAGAATGCTGCAGCCTCTAGGTTCTAATCACCATCTGATGATAACTAGCATGTGAGAAGTCACACAACTAAGGGACATTACTTTCTTCCCTAAACCTCCTATTATAGGGGTGGGGAAGGACAGTTATAATGCTATCAAGGTTATCTCAGGCCCAAGGTGTTTTTTTTTTTAACAGTAAATTGCTCTTTGAGAAAATTCAAACACACAAAAATAGAGTAAATAGCATAATGAAACCCCAATATACCTGTCACTTAGATTCACTGTTATCAAATTTTTGCTACCCTTACTTCATCTATCTCTCCTGTCCCATTTTGTTGAATTATTTTAAGATAAATCTCAAATATAGTTTTATTTCACCCCTGTATATGTCAGTATCCATCTCTGTATATTTTCTTATATAACTATAATGCCATCACTATACCTAACAAAATGAAGAACTTAGACTTTATTCAAATTCCCCCGACCTTTTTCAGACTTTTTTTTTTTTTTTCCACATTAGGATCCAAACCAGGTCCACACATTATTTTTGAGGGTTATAATCTCTACAAGTGTGTCTTAACCTAGAGCCTCCTGCTCATTTTTAAATTTAGGCCATTAACTTGTGAAAGAAATTGAGCCCATTTTCCTATAGAATGACCCGTCCTCCGGGCTTCTGCTCTCATCCCATAAGGTGTAATTTGTTTTTCTTTCTCTCTTTCTCTCTCTCAATTTCCTATAAATGGAATCCTCATGACTTTTCTCTTTACATATTGTTTTCATCTAACCTAGAAAACACAGAAAATGATTCAAGAAACCATTTTCTCAACTCTCCCATGATGAATTCTTAATTCTCTCTCTGTACCGTTCTAAGTGTGCAGTTGAACTGAGCTTAGGTCCACTTGCCTGTTGTGTAGCAGGGCCACTTTATTGGCACTGGCTTGTGGTGAAAGAAATTACTCCTTTATTTGCAGGGTGCCAAACAAGAAGTACGAGGTGATTTGTCCTCCAAAGAACTGAATTCCCCGATGGCTTTCAGGGAAGGGTTTTCAAGGCAACAGGAAGGTGCAAGGTGCGTGATCAGCTCATGGACTTTCTTCTGATTGGTTGGTGATGGCGAGGTAGCAGGGTGATGCTTCAGGAATCTTACTCATCAACCTTCTGATTCCAACCAGTCTGGGGTCGACATGCTTGTGCTCTGCATTTCTTCCATTGGGTGGGGTTCTTAGCTCCTGCAGAACAACTCAAAAATCTGTGTCAGATTATGGTGTGTGTCCTTTGAGGAGGAACTGTTTCATTGCTGAACTACTGTTTCTTGACTCCTTTTCCTTTGTTTCTGCATTCCCTCACTTCCCCTAATTAGCAACTGCTTGAGTCTGCTCACTGGAACTCTGGAAAGTCTAGGAGACTAAAGCCTTTTTCTACAAACAAAAACCTGGGGACACAGAGGGACTTTTGTACCTAGGAGGGCCCCACAGGATCCTGCTTAGTTTCAATCCTCTCTTTTCTTAGACATTTCTCAATTGTGAGGGGACCAGGCGCGGGACAAGAAAAGGAATTAAGTTTTAGATAAGGAGCTTAATCATAAATACAGCAGGGAAACTTGGTTTTAGGGGGACCTGGTTTCAAATGAATTGGAGAAAATTTAACTTATTACACAGTGGATTCCTTAGGGCAGTGGAACTTAAATTTCTCTCAGAACCCAGATGAAAAAGGCTTAAAGGCTTGATTATATTCATCTTTTTTTTCGACAAAAATATTTCATAGAAAGCACTGCATGCTTCATACCACCTCACATCAGAAAGCACAATGTCTGCTCTCACTTTTAGTGATGGGAAATGAATTAATGGGTTCAAATGATGACAGCGTCTAACAGTTTTACCCTCTAATGGCTGCTATAGATGTTTTGAGGCAGGGGAGAAAACTAAAGCAAGAATTGAGTGAAAACGTTGATCAAGGGTGATCTCATCTCGAGGCCTGGAAGGGATGATGACTCATGCAGTACAGCACAAAAGTGTCTTAATCAAAAGAAATCAATGTGACTTCTCCTTGGTACCCCCTCTCATAGGGGCCAGTAATACTCAGAGCAAGATCAGACAGGAACCATTCACTTTCACTTTAAGAGAGCTTTAAAAATCTAAGTCAACATATTCAAAGGCTTTTGCCCAGCAGAATGGGCCTAGCATGCCAGAACATTTGCCTTCATTTTCTTCTGTATTTCCTCTCTCAAATCTTTTCTGAGAAGCATGGGAAAATGCCCAAGATGGGACCCAAAGCAAACTATGCTCACTACACTTAGACGGAAACTAAAGGAAATATTTTGCTTCTAAAAACAGAATCTAAGTAAGTAAACACATAAAAGTAATACCTGCCACCTATCATACCTTAAATGGTTAGAAGATAAGGAAAGTGGTAGTTCCTACCCTGTACCCAGTGAGTAGTCAATAAAGTTGTTGACGATCTTATTCCTGCCCATCATAAAAGGGCTAAAAAGGTAAGGCTAAGTATAAGTAATACTAGACCACTACCAGTAATAAACGGGAACAATGCCAGAAAGACGATATAGAGTTCATTAAATCAAAGCATTCAGAACAAGCTGTTTTAGGTCAGACTGCCTAGGAAAATGGGTCATGTATCAGCTTTTTGATCATTATTGCACAAAAACTAGTACATGAATATCTTCTGCTACTACAATGACCTTGGAATTGCTCCTGTCACATACACATTCCAAGTTGGCATGATTTCTGCAATAAACAGCATAGCTGAGTTTTTCTGCGGTTGTGCCCCTCTTGCTGGACATAAATGCATACTTTTCTACATTCCCCTGTTCTGCTCTCCTACTCCACTGTGACCTAGTGAACCTGCATCTACTCTTGACAAGATCAGTGTTGGAGTCAGAGCAGAAAAGAGTAAACTTGTCTGATATCATCTCACTGTCTGCAAGTAAAATGTACCACAAGCTCTCAATTCAGCATGAAGAGAGAATGAAATGGAAAGCTTGTAAGGTCAAAAGCTAAAACACAGTTAATAAATTCATCGAATGTTAGAGCTACTGGGGAGACTGAACATCACTTAGTATTAATTCTCTAACTTTACAGAAGAGAAGACTGTAGCCCAGAGAAATTAAAGCATTTGTCCCAAAATCACAGTCAAAATTAAAGAATGAAAAACAAAGTAAAATATCTAAGGACCTTTAAAGATCAAAACTGGAGTTCTCGTCGTGGCTCAGTGGTTAACAAATCCGACTAGGAACCATGAGGTTGCGGGTTCAATCCCTGGCCTTGCTCAGTGGGTTAAGGATCCGGCATTGCCTTGAGCTGTGGTGTAGATGGCAGATGCGGTTCAGATCCTAAGTTGCTGTGGCTCTGGCGTAAGCCAGCAGCTACGGCTTCGATTCGACCTCTAGCCTGGGAACCTCCATATGCTGCGGAGCGACCCAAGATGTGGCAAGAAGACAAAAAAAAAAAAAAAAGATCAAAACTATCAGGTAAAATTGATAATCATGTAGAAGCATTTGGAGTATTTAAAATTCAAATCTGTGTATTTATTTAGCAAATATTTACTGAGAGCTTATTACATGCCAGAACTGGGGATAAAGCAATGAACAGACAAAAATCCCTGTCCTTGTGGAGTGTACAATCTAGTGGGGAGATAAACATTAAATAAAATATCCAGTATATCATACAGCTGTAAGGATCATGAAGAAAAATAGGCAAGAGAAGGGGATGGGGGCATCTATGTAAGGGGTGGGTAGGAGAGTCACATTTTGAAATAGGGTGCTCAGGGAAGGCCCTCTAATTAAAAATACTTGGATAAAGGCTTGAAGGAGGTAATAGTGAGCAAAACATTATCTGAGGGAGAAGAAAGAGAAAATGAAAAAGCCCTGAGGCAACAGTTCCTGTAATGTCCATCAAAATACAAGATCAATGAGGTCCAGCAGAATGAGCAAGAAGGGAAACAAAGCCTTGAAATAACAAGGACCAGTTTTTACAGGTCCTTGTATGCCATTGTAAGGACTATGGCTTTTCCTAAATGAAACAAATACCCAAAGGAGACTTTGATCTTACTTTTTGAAAGGACTGCTCTGGCGGTGGTGCTAAGAACAATCTATAGGGGGCAAGCAGAGAAAGGACCAACTAGAAGGCTACTGCAATAACTGAGGCAAGGCATGATAATACCTTAGATCAAGGTTGTAGTACGGCAGATACGGGAAAAAATAGCTGTAGTTTAAGTATACTTTCAAGGTAGAGCCAACAAGGATTTGATGTAGGTTGCATAGGAAAGAGGAGTGAAAACTGACTCCATGTTTTTTTGGCAAGAACAACTAGAAGGATGGTGGTGTCATTTGCTGAGAATGGAGAAGACTGCAGGAAGAAGATTTTTTTGTAGTTTAGTGTGTATGTGAATGTGTGCATGTGCAGAGGGTGGAGATCAGAAGGTTTGGTGTGGGATGTGTTGTTTGGCTGTTGTATTGAGAAAGAATACAGGTGCAAGTAGGGTTACTTAGGAACTCTTAAAATAATCCAGGAGAGAGATGATAGTGGTTTGGACCAGGCATCTGGCAGCAGAGACAACGTGAACTGGGATATATTTTGAAGAAGAGCTGACACGATTTGCTGATGAAGGATGAGAGAGAAAGAGGAAAGTCAATGATTTCTTTAAGGTTCCCAGGCCTCAATAACTAGACAAATGGAATTGCTATTAACTGATATGAGAAAGATTACAGGAAGATCAAATTTGAGGGAAACCAACGATGTGGAAATGTCAAGTAGGCAGTTAGTTAGGGGTTTCAGGGAGAGGTCCACACCAGATATATAAATGTGGGAGTTATTAGTATGTAGATAACATTTAGAGCCACAAGACTAAGGAGATCACTGAAAGAACAAATGTAGACAGAAAAGAAGTCCAGGGAATTAGCCCTGGAACACTCTAGTATTAAAAGATTGGAGATGAGCAAAACACAGCAAAGGAAACTAAGAAGTAATGGCCAACTGAAGTTGGAAGAAAAGTCAAAAGCTTTGGCATTATAGAAGCCAGGTGTAAAATACTTCAAGAAAACAGAGTGATGGAATTCCCTGGTGGTGAAACAGGTTAAGGATCTGGCTTTGTCAGTGCTGTGGCTCAAGTCACTGCTGTAGCACAGGTTTGATTCCTGGCCTGGGAACTTTTGCATGCCATTGGCGCAGCCAAGAAGGAAGGGGAAGGAAGGAAGGAAGGAAGGAAGGAAGGAAGGAAGGAAGGAAGGAAGGAAGGAAGGAAGGAAGGAAGGAAGGAAGGCAGGCAGGCAGGCAGGCAGGCAGGCACGCAGGCAGGCAGGCAGGCACGCAGGCAGGCAGGGAGGAAGTGTTTAATTCTGCTGACAGGTCAAGATAAAGTCTGAGAATGACCACTGAATTTAGTGATGTAGAAGTCATTGAAGATTTTGAAAAGGGCACTTTCATTGGAGAGGTAAAGGCGAAGAGTCTTACTAGAATGTATTCAAGAGAGAATGTGATGAGAAGAACAGGAACAGTAAGTATACACAAGGAATTTCATTATTTAAAAAAGCGGAAAAAGTTGATGGTAGCTGAAGGAGAATATGGGGTAAAAGAAAGGTAGCAGGTAGCTTTTTCTTTCTCTCTCTTCTTTCTTTCTTTTTTTTCTTGGCTGTTGTTTTTTAAGATGGGAGAAATTACAGTAAGTTTATACATTGATAGGGATACTCTAGCATTCAGGAGAAAATTATGCTGCAGAAGAAAAAGAAGGAAATACCAAGGTAATGTCCTTCAGTAGGCAGAGGGAATTGGATCCAGACTAATGTCAGAGTTGGCCTAAGATAGGAGGGCAAACAGTTCATCCATATTAATAGGAATCATCAATACCCACAGATAGGCAGGTAGATATGATGGTGGGAGCTCAGGGAAGTTCCCTTTTGACTGTGTGTTTTTTTTTCAGTGATTACAGGAAATATTGTCACTGAGAGGAAGTGTGAGGGAAAACCTCTAGGAAATTTGAAGAGAGTTAAAAAAAAAAAAATGAAACAGTTACCAAGGAAAGTGTTCATTCGTATTCAATCAGTTTTTTCTTTCTTTCTCTCTTTTTCTTTCTTTCCCTTCCTTCCTTTTCTTTTTTGGCCACCCTGTGGCATATGGAGTTTCGGGACCAAGAATCAGATCCGATCCACCATTGTGACCTACGCCACAGCTGCAGCAATGCCCACAGCGGCAGCAATGTGGGATCTTTAACCCACTGAACCAGGCTGGGGATTGAACCTGCATCCTGGAGCTACAGAGATGCCACCAATCCTGCTGTGCCACAGTGGAAGCTCCATCAATCATTTTTCACTTGAAATGTCTGTCATATGACCTATTTTGAAATAGTGGGCTTGAATTTAATCCTGTTGTCCCCCCTCTTCCTACCCTTGCCCCCAAATCAAAATCTATCTCACTTAGGCTCAATTGTTATCTTCAGGCTTCTTCTTCCTTATAAGTCCCTGCTAATTTAGAAAACATTCTAAACCCACAAAAATTAGCATTCTCTAAACCCACAAAAATAAATCATTAAACACCATCTACACATAACCAAACTACAATACAAAAGCATACTCATTCTCAGGTTAAGACTTAAATTCACAGACTGAACCTAGAGGAAGAAGACTTGCAATATCCCTCATCCTATGTAAGAGCTAATCCTATCACCATTCTATCATTAACCTGATGTCAGACAAGTCAACTCACCTATGATAACTGAATCAAAACATAGAAAAGAGAAAAAAAAAATGTCAGACAAGACCAAAGAAACAAATAAATAAAAGCCAATACAACTTATCCTAGAAATGAGTTTTTAACATCCAAAAATCAATTAATGTAATATATCTTAGTCATAGAAAAAAATGACAAAAAGACATAATAATAGATGCTGAAAAAGCATTTGACAAAACTCAACACCTTTTCATGATAAAAGCACTCAAGAAACTAGTAATAGAAGGGAACTTTGTTGAATACAAGGCATCCAAGAAAAATTCACAGCTAACATCATACAAAATAGTGAAAGACTAAATGCTTTCCCCCCTAAAATCAGGAACAAGACCAGGATGTTCACTTCATCACTCCTTTTCAACACTGTACTGGCTGTTCTATCCAAAGCAATTAGGCAAGAAAAAGAAATAAAAGGCATCCAGATTGAAAAAGAAGTAAAACGGTCTCTATTTGCAAATGAGAAAATCTTATATATAAAAAAATCCTAAGGAATTCCTTGAAAACTATTAGACATAAAAAATTAGTTCAGCAAGGTTGCAGGTATACAAAAATATATTGTGGAGTTCCCATCGTGGCACAGCGGAAACGAATCCGACTAGGAACCATGAGGTGGCGGGTTCGATCCCTGGCCTCGATCAATGGGTTAAGGATCTGGTGTTGCTGTGAGCTGTGGTGTAGGTCACAGACGTGGCTCAGATCTGATGTTGCTGTGTCTGTGGCACAGGCTGGTAGCAACAGCTCCAATTAGACCCCTAGCCTGGGAACCTCCACATGCCACAGATGCGGCCCTTAAAAGGACAAAAGACAAAAAAAAAAAATGTGTGTGTGTGTGTAGTATTTCTATACACTTGTGATGAACAATTAAGGAGATGATTCCATTTAAAATAGCATCTTTTGATGCTTTGGAACAAATTTAGCAAAAAAGTACACGTTTTATGCTCTGAAAAATACAAAGCATTCTAAAAGAAATTAAAGAAGACTTAACTCAAAAGAAAGACATCCCATGTTCATGGATCACATGGTAATAGATCCCAAACTGATCTACAGATTCAATATGATCCTTATCAAAATCTCAGCTGGCTTTTTTGCAAGGAGTTGATCTTAAAATTTCTATGAAAAATGCAAGGAACTCAGTATAGCAAAACAATCTTGAAAAAGAACAAAGTTGGAAGACTCATGTTTCTCAACTTTTAACTTACTACAAAGCTACAGTAAAAAATGTAAACAATTGCTCATAGCAGCATTTTTCATAATAGTTAATTAGTAGAAACAGCCCAAATGTACATAAACTGAGGACAGGTAAATAAAATGTGATCTATCCATAGGGTGGAATATTATTCAGCAATAAAAAGCAATGAAGTATTGATACACACTATAATATGGATAAATCTTAAAACCATTATACTAAATGAAAGATTCTAGTCACAAAAGACCATATATTTTCCAAATTATGTGAAAAGTCCAAAATAGACAAATGGATAGAGACAGATGGTATTGTCTCAAGAGAGATGGTATTGGCTTAAGGATAAACATATAGCTTAATGGAATAGAACTGGGAGTTCAGAAATAAACATTACATTACATTAATGGTCCCCTGAATTTTGCCAACAGTGTCACATCAATTCAATGGGAAAAAATAGTTTTTTGAACAAATGGTGCCGGGACACTAGATATCCTCATGCTAAAGAATGAAATCAGAGCCCTCTCTATAACCCTATACACCAAAATTAACTCAAAATAGATGATAGACCTCATTGTAAGAGCTAAAAGTATAAAACTCTTAGAAGAACACACAGGAATAAATATGTGACCTTGGACTCGGTAATGGTTAAAGCAACAACAAAAAAAGTAGATGAAACGGGCTTCCTCAAAATTAAAATCTTTTGTACTGCAAAGGAAACCATCAAGAAAGTGAAAACACAATCCCCAAAATGACAGGAAATATTTGCAAAACATATGTCCGATAGGAAATCTTACATAGAATATATTAACAACACTCATAGCTCAATAATCAAAAGATAATCTAATTACAAAATGGCAAAGGATCTGAAAAGACAGTTATCCAAAGAAGTTATACAGATGGCTAATAACCACATGAAAAGATGCTCAGAATCATCAGCCATCAGGAAAATGCAAATTAAAACCAAAATGAGATACCACTTCATAGCCAGTAGGCTGACTATAATTAAAGAAACAGATAATCACAAAAATTGGAGGATGTGAAGAATCTGAACCCTTATACACAGTTGGTGGGAATGTAAAATCATGTAGCCACTTTGGAAAACAGTTTTCAGTTCCTCAAAATGTTTAACGCAGAGCCATCATATGACTCAGCAAACACCCTCCTGGGTATGTACCCAAGAGAAATGAAAACAGATATTCACTGAAAAAAATGTAAACAATTGCTCATAGCAGCATTTTTCATAATAGTTAATTAGTAGAAACAGCCCAAATGTACATAAACTGAGGACAGGTAAATAAAATGTGATCTATCCATAGGGTGGAATATTATTCAGCAATAAAAAGCAATGAAGTATTGATACACACTATAATATGGATAAATCTTAAAACCATTATACTAAATGAAAGATTCTAGTCACAAAAGACCATATATTTTCCAAATTATGTGAAAAGTCCAAAATAGACAAATGGATAGAGACAGAAAGTAGACTGGTGATTGCCAAGGGAATTGGAGACAAATGCTAATGGGTATGGAATTTTTCTTTTCTATATTACAAAAATTTTAATTGTGGTTTAAAAAAAACCCCACGTAATCTAAAATTTACCATTGTAACCATTTCTAAGTATATTTTTTAGTAGTGTTAACTATATTCACATTGTTGTGAAACAGACCTCTGAAACTTGTTATCTTGCAAAACTGAAAGTCTACTCATTAAACAGCTTCCCATTTCTCTCCCCTCCCAGACCCTGGCAACCAACATTCTATTTTCTATCTCCATGAATTTGACTATTCTAGTTTCCTCATGTGAGAGGAATCAAACAGTATCTGCCTTTTTGTTACTAGCTTACTTAACATAATGTCCTCAAGGCTTATCCATGTTGTAGCACATGACAGGATTTCTTTCCTTTTTAGGGCTGGATAATATTCCACTGTATATCCAATCATCTCTTGATGAATACTTACGTTGTTCCCACCTCTTGGGTATTGTGAATAATGCCACCTATGAACATGGTGTGCAGATATCTGCTGAAAATCATGCTTTCAATTATTTGGGGTATATACCCACAAGTGGGATTGCTGGATCCTAGGAGCATCTCTTCAGAGTGACAAAAGTGTTCCAAAATTTGATTGTAGTGATGGTTGTACAGCCCAAGAATGTACCAAAAGCCACTGAATTATACATTTCAAATGGGTGAACCAAATGGTATATGAATTATATCCCAATGAAGCTATTAAAAACACAACTCTGAAAGGCTAAATCAAGGATATAGTTACATAAGGATTTTGACTGAACTGGATAATTAATCTAGTTAAATAACCAGTCAATCTCGTCACACAGGTAATTTTGACTCTTATTTTGAATGACCTGGCTAGATGCTTAGGTGTTTTTTGAGACATAACTTAAGTGCTTCTTCAAACGAAAATGTCAGTACCTATCTTTAATTCAATATTAAACCTTTTCATATATCATGATATAATGTGTGAAGAAATAACAAATTTATATGAACTATAGTAATTTTTATTTCATCTGCTCTGTAGATTTGGCATTCACTAGATTTTTAAAAGACAGGGAAGTAAGTTGGGATTTCACTCACTTTGACTTCACATTCACTTTCTGAAATGTCACTCACAATTATTTCACATAAAAGATGCCCCAAAGACAGAGTTTATTTTGCTTTGGGGGAGGCAATAAAAATTAGACATTTAAAAGTCCTATGTCCATTGTTCCTGAATAGGCAGAAATAAATTAAAAAATAAGAGAAAAAATTTTGAGAAAAAAATGCATCAAATTAGGATTGTTCTCATCTATAATTGTTATATACAACTAGAAAAGTTTACAGCAATATAGATGGCCACTAATGCTCAGAAATTCATTTCATCATCTTTTCTGCTTTATCCAAATATTTTCAATTTGAAAGATACAGTTATAGAAAGACAATAAATGTGATAATCTCGAAGATTTCTATAACCTCTTCCAATCAGAGCAAAGTGAAAGAAATCTTTCCATTCTGACCAATCATTTTTACTTATTTTTCTCTTTTTCCACCACACCCACAGCACATGGAAGTTCCCTGACCAGGGATCAAATCCAAGCCACAGCTGTGACCTATGCTGCAGTTGTGGCCACACCAGATCCTTAAAGCACTGTGCTGGGCCAGGGATCAAATCTGTGTTGCCTCAGAGACAATGTCAGTAGTACCACAGTGGGAACTCCTGGCTGATCATTTTTCAAACAATATGCTCCATATGGTTTATAGCAAAGAGACAAGTCTGTAAGCCAACGGTCAATCTTGGTCCCAAGCACAGAGGTAAACAATGGTTACGATCTAATTATAGAGAGAGCTGTTATGTGGGACAGTCTTTCTTTCCAGATTACACACCTTAAAAACTTTAACAGCTTTTCTGAAATAATCTCTCAGGGTTGATTTTAAATGAAGGTTAGGATAGTAACAGTTGATTTCAGATTCTTATTACAGATTTTTCAAAGTCCGTCTGCGTGCAGAAGCAAAATTACGAATGGCAACTCGAAGAGTTGAGTTCCCCTCAGGGAAATCACAGGAATTGATGACTGAATGTAGTGCCCGGGTATATGCTGTAAAAAAAAAGTTTGCACAGTGATGAATGAAGTCAGATTCTAAACCATTTTCCCTACCTGTACTTGTACCACTTCTCTCCTCAGTCTCATGGGTATTAACTTTAACAATCCATTGAATAAATATTGAGTACTTAGCACATGCAAGTACTCTGTCATCAGTTTATGTACATTTGGGCTGTTTCTACTAATTAACTATTATGAAAAATGCTGCTATGAGCAATTGTTTACATTTTTTTCAGTGAATATCTGTTTTCATTTCTCTTGGGTACATACCCAGGAGGGTGTTTGCTGAGTCATATGACGGCTCTGCATTAACAGAGCGAATGGACACAAAAATTAAACTGTAGTGTAATATTTCTAAATCAGAAGCATACAAAACATCATCTAAAAATGAAGTTCAGAATAAAAGAAAAACTAGGAGAGGATGGAAACGATTTCTAGGCGTGGTAACATTTAAGATGGTCTTGAAGAATTAATAAAATTAAAGAAGGTATTCTAGGTAAAGAAATGAGTATGTGGGGTGCCAAAGGTTTTAAAAAATGTGGTAGGTACTGGAAAATAGCAAGTTCGATAAGGCTGGAGTGTTGCCTGAGGCCAGAGAGAAAATATGCTAAATACGCCATGTATTTTTTACTGTAATGAACAGGACTGATAAGCAGCTCTTATCACACAGATAGGGCACTAGGAATACATATACTGGCAGTATTTTTGGAGTGTACACAAAGCCTATATAATCTCTACACCATGCAAATAAACATATTTAAGGACAGACAGGAAACAGAAATATTAGTGACAATAAGAAGGACTCCATTTTCTTTAGCTAGGACCCCTAATAGAGTTTATATTGGTCCTCATTTTCCTCAGTGACTCCTAGCAGAACTGGGCAGTCTAATGTAGATATATATAAAAATAATGCATATGTGTGGATGTAAATAATAAGTCTATAAGTATTTGGATAACAAGGAATTCAACTGGACAGAGGCCTAACTTAGATGGCCATAAAAAGCAAGCTCTAATATTGTTCATTTACAGGATAACCTGAAACTCTAGTCTCCCTACTATGAAATGAGCTAGAAATATTTCCCCAACATAAATGGAGACAAGAAGATAATAGATCTCAAGGAGAAATATAACTCACAATAATTATTTTTATTGCTTCAGAGCTTTTCTGTAAAGGAGGTATAATAGTCTCTGATGTATATTAAGTGCTTCATCAATATATGCTAAATTACTACAATCACTACTTTTATTGTTGTTGTCTTTTAATTGCCACCAGACCCTAATCATTCCTTAAGGAGACTTACCTCTGTGGTTTTTATAGAAAATACAATTGTTGGCACAGGTATCAGGATGAGCATCCCAAAAATCAGGACCACAGCAGCATAGTGGAGGTAAAGTAATATCATACAGCTGCATTTTCTCCTGAATCTGGGCTCTTAAAGCTTCTACATATCTATAAAAATACAGTATGCAGGCAAAGTGAACCACTAGGAAGAGAATGAACATGAGTCCTTACTTTATTACCAGCTTTAACTATTAAAACTATTTCATATCTGTGCCTCAACTCTTCCTCTTTGTACTGGAAAGCAGCACTAAGAAAAATGTAGTGCTATTCCCAATAGGTATTGGGCAATCAAGAAATCTGATAAAGTTTTGATGAACTCCAAAGGTATGAGAAGACAATCAACTTTTTTTTTTTTTTTTTGCCACACCCATGGCATGGAGATGTTCCTGGGTCAGGGATCAAACCCATGCCCTAGCAGTGACCTGAGCCACAGCAGTGACAACACTAGATCCTTTAGCTGTTAGGCCAACAGCGAACTCCCAGCAAACTTTTATTTTTAAGGAAAATGAGAACACTGACTTCCTAAGTCTCCTCTAGAGCCAGAATTTCATGCGTAACTGTTCAAACTGGGAGTTCCCATTGTGGCTCAGTGGAAACAAACCCGACTAGTATCCATGAGGATGCAAGTTCAATCCCCAGCCTCATTCAGTGGGTCAAGGATCTGCTGTTACCGTGAGCTGTGGTGTAGGTCGAAGAAGTGGCTTGGATCTGGTGTTGCTGTGGCTGTGGTGTAGGCGGGTGATTGTAGCTCTGATTCAACCCTTAGCCTGGGAACTTCCATATGCCTCAGGTGCAGCCCTAGAAAGCAAAGGAAAAAAAAAAAAAGAACTGTTCAAATTACCTTTGGTATTCCTTTTCTTTCTGTTGTTGTTTTTCTTTGGCTCCTTTTATTTCTTCAAGCTGTAGCTGGGCTAATATCTCACTCATCTTCTCCCCTGAATACGGCTCTTCATGAAAATTCATTCTTAATATTCTCTGCTCTTCAGCATAACGTTGCTGCTCTTTCTTTTTCTTAATTCTGAGAATAAAATCATAACATGGTTAGGAATTTCATAAAATCAGAAATTGAAATCATAGACACAAATAGATGGAAAGATATACCATGCTTGTGGATTGGAAGAGTTAATATTATCAAAATGACTATACTACCTAAGGCAATCTACAGATTCAATGCTATCCCTATCAAATCACCAAGGACATTTTTCACAGAACTCGAACAAAATATTTTAAAGTTTGCTTGGAAGCACAAAAGACCCAGAATAGCCAAAGACATCCTGAAAAAGAAAAATGGAGCTGGAGGAATCAGGCTCCTGGACTTCAGACTATACTACAAAGCAACAATCATCAAAACCGCATGGTACTGGCCCAAAGACAGAAATACAGATCAGTGGAACAGGATAGAAAGTCCAGAATTCAACCCTCGTACCTACAGCCAACTCATCTATGACAAAGGAGGCAAGAATATACAATGGAGAAAGAACAGTTTGTTCAATAAGTGGTGCTGGGAAAACTGGACAGCCACATGGGAAAGAATGAAATTAGAACACTCCCTAACACCCTACACAAAAATAAACTCAAAATGGATTAAAGACCTACATATAAGACCAGACACTATCAAACTCCTAGAGGAAAACATAGGCCAAACACTCTCTGACATAAACGACAGCAACATCTTCTCAGATCCACCTATCAGAGAATTGACAACAAAAACAAAAAATAAACAAATGGGACCTAATCAAACTTCAAAGTTTCTGCACAGCAAAGGAAACCCTAAACAACACAAAAAGACAACCCACAGAATGGGAGAAAACTTTTGCAAGTGAATCGACTGACAAGGGATTAATCTCCAAAATTTAGAAACAACTTCTGCAGCTCCATACCCAAAAAACAAACAACCCCATCAAAAAATGGGCAGAAGATCTAAACAGACAGTTCTCCAAAGAAAACATACAGATGGCAGAGAAACATATGAAAAGATGTTCAACATCACTCATTATTAGAGAGATGCAAATCAAAACCTCTCTGAGGTACCACCTTACCAGCCAGAATGGCCATCATCCAAAAGTGTACAAACAATAAGTGCTGGAGAGGGTGTGGAGAAAAAGGAACACTAGTACACTGTTGGTGGGATTGTAAATTGGTGCAACCACTGTGGAAAGCAGTATGGAGATTTCTCAGAAAACTAAACCTAGAACTACCATTTGATCCAGCAATCCCAATCCTGGGCATCTACCCAGAGAAAACCATGACTCACAAAGACATATGTACTCTGATGTTCATTGCAGCACTATTTACAATAGCCAAAACATGGGAACAACCTAAATGTCCATCGACAGAGGAGTGGATCAAGAAGATGTGGTACATATACACAAGGGAATATTACTCAGCCATTAGAAAGAACGAAATACCAGCATTTTTTGCAACATGGATGGACCTAGAAACTATCATGCTAAGTGAAGTCAGCCATACAATGAGACACCAACATCAAATGCTTTTATTGACATGTGGAATCTGAAAAAAGGACACACTGAACTTCTTTGCAGAACAGATGCTGACTCACAGACATTGAAAAACTTATGGTCTCCAGAGGAGACAGTTTGGGGGGTGGGGGGATATGCTTGGGCTGTGGGATGAAAATCCTGTGAAGTCAGATTGTTATGATCATTATACAACTACAGATGTGATAAATTCATTTGAATAATAAAAAAATAATTAAAAAAAGAAATAGAAGTCAGAAATCAGAAAATCAGAAATAGGGGAGTCAGGAAATCAAGTTTAATGCCCCTAGAAAAGCCTCAAAAATCCCAGCTGGCTGATTTTAGTTTGTCCTATAGCTCATGTGTACATATAGTCTCCCAAATGGAAAAGGCCAATGGTTACTTAAAAGTTTTTCTGTAAGAATTCTAATATAAGAGCTTTCTCAGGTTAAAACTACAAGTAGACAGGACTTCTACTTTAGGCTAAAATGAGTAACAGGGACTGAATTTGCCCTCCCACTTTAAACAACCAAATGAATACATAAACAAATCAACCCAGAAACCAACCAGACCAAATACAAAAAACAATGGTTTTCAAGACACTGGATATCAGGCCACAAAATACAGTGATCCTTGACAGATCAAAGACAAATGAAAACAAATGAAGTGAGCCCTCCAAGTGCCCAACTTAACCACAAAAGTTTCCAGGCAGCAGCATATGGCACAGAAAACAAGGTGGAGCCTGGTAGGCTCCCAGAGTTCAGGAGATGAAAGCCAAAGTCCAAGGACACAGAAGCAACTAGAGTTCCTAAGAATACCAAGGGGAGAGAGCTGCTCAAAGAAAGCACTCCAGAGATCTACAGACAGTCTCCCAATACACAGTAGGACACTGTGCTCATATGTGAGGAAATGACCTGAGGCTAGGAACAGAACCATCCAAAAGAGAATAGGGAACAGGGTACTGCCCTCACACAGAGCAGGAATAGAGCCTGTTCTCACCAGTCAAGACTTGGAAAAATTCATAATGCATAGAACATTGGGTAGAGTTTTCTGAAGATTTTACCTTACTAGTGGGGAATAATGATTAGTCCTAGACTAAGCACTGCTCCAGACACACCCAGCATTATAAAGGCAAAGCTCTAAAGTAACTTTGTTTTGCATCCCAAAACAAAGCTCAGGAAAATTTATGAGAGTACGAAGATATCCCGTCACCCAGGGGTAAATGCACAATGTTGGACATCAAGTCAAAGATTACCAGGAATGCAAAAGAGGCAGGAAAATACAGTTCATAATGAAGAGACTAATCAATTAATCAAAATCAACTAGAATGTGCAGTTATTAGAATTAGCACAGAAGGACATTAAAACAGATAGTACGAGGAAGTTCCCATGTGGTATAGTGAGTTAAGGATCCAGTGTTGCCGCAGCTGTGGAACAGGCTGCAACTGTGGCATGAGTTCATTCCCTGGCCCAGGAACTTGCACATGCCACAGGTACCAGAAAAAAAAAAATAGTACGACTATATCTTATATGTTCAAAAAGTTTAGACATAAAAATAGACTGAAATCGACTTCTCAAGATGAAAACTACAATTTCTGAGAGAAAAATGCACCGGAGAATAAGCCCATATTTTAAGAAGTGGAATTAATAATTAGTAAACTTCCAAAAAAGAAAGTAGTAGGCCCAGATGGGTAGACCAAAAATTAAGGAACAAATTATGCCAATTCTCTTTAATCTCTTTCAGAAAGAACACTTCTTAACTCATCCTATGAGGTCAGCATTACTCCAAAACCAACACCAGAGAGATATTACAAGACTACAGACCAATATTTCTCATGAACATAGAGGCAAAAATATTAGCAAATCAAATCCAACAATGTATATATATTTCATACCACAACCAAGTAGAATTTATGCCAAGAATGCAAGGTTGATTCAACATGGAAAATCAATTAATGTAATAGATCACATTAACAAGCTAAATAAGAAAAATCAAAAGATCCTATAAATAGATACAGAGAAAGTACTTGACAAAACTTAATACCATATGATTCAGCAATCGCACTCCTTGGTATTTACCCAAAGGAGTTGAAAACCTATGTCCACACAAAACATTTAAAACAGCTTTGTTTATAACTGCTAAATCTTGGAAGAAACCATGATGTCCTTCAGTAGATGAATGAATGGCTAAATAAGCAGCTGTGTATATCCAAACAATGAAATATTATTCAGAACTAAAAAGAAATGACCTATCAAGCCATGAAGAGATGTGGAACTTAAATGTATATTACCAAGTGAAAGAAGCCAATCCCAAAAGACTATATAGTGTATGATTCCATCCATATGACATTCTGGAAATAGCAAAACAATGGAGACAGTGAAAGATCAGTGGTTACTAGAGGCTGGGAATGGAGGGAGGGAAAGGATGAATAGGCAAAGGATAAAGGACTTTTTGAGTAGTAAAATTATTCTGTATGACACTCTAATGATGGATACATGTCATTATACATTTGCCCAAACCCATAAACGTATAATACTGAGTGAGATTTTGGGTGATAATGATGTGTCTGTGTAGGTTTACTTTTTCACAAATGTACCACACTGGTGGGGGATGTTGATGATGGAGGAGGCTTTGAATGTCAGGGGGCAGGGAGTACACATGGGAAATAGCTCTACCGTCCTCTCAATTTTGCTGTGAAACTAAACTGCCCAATAAAAATAAGTTCTTTATTTAAAAAAATACACTGGGTGGGATCACCAGCAGACTAAATGTTGCAGAACTAAATCCAAAAGCATACTAATTGAAATTATCCAAAATAAACCACAGGGAAAAAAACCAAATTAAAAGGAGCACAAAAAAGCAATTAATCCAATTAAAAATGGGTAAGAGATTGAATAGACTTTTATCCAAAGATGATCTATAAATAATCAACAAATATATGAAAAGGTGCTTAACATCACTAATCATGAGGAAAATGCAAACCAAAATCTCAGTGAGATATCACCTCAACCATATTCATAACAATGTGAATACGTTTATTCATTTATTAACACTACTGATCTGTACACTTAAAAATGGTTACAATGGTAAATTTTACCTGTGTTTTTTAACCACACGCACAAAAAAGTATATGTCACATATATAAAGAACAAATGAAGGGGAAAAATGAAATATAGTTGTTTTTAGACACACAAAAACTGAAAGAATCCATCCTCAGTACAAGCATAACCTAGAGATATGGCAGGTTCAGTTCCAGACCACTGCAATAAAGGGAATATCACAGTAAAACAAGTTGCATGAATTTTTTGGTTTCCCAGTGCATATAAAAGTTCTGTTTACACTACACCATAGTCTTTTAAGTACATAATAACACAATGTACATACTGCAATTAAAAATGAATGCTATTGGAAAAACAGCACCAATAGACTTGCTCGACACAGAGTTACCATATACCTTCAAGGCATAAAAAATGCAGTATCAGAGTTCCCGTCGTGGCTCAGTGGTTAACGAACCCGACTAGGAACCATGAGGTTGTGGGTTCGATCCCTGGCCTCGCTCAGTGGGTTAAGGATCTGGCGTTGCTGTGACAGCTGTGGTGTAGGCTGCAGATGTGGCTTGGATCCCATGTTGCTGTGGCTGTGGTGTAGGCCAGCAGCTGTAGCTCTGATTAGACCCCTAGCCTGAGAGCCTCCATAGGCCGTGGGTACGGCCCTAAAAAGAAAAAAAAAAAAAGAAAAGAAAAGAAAAAAAAAGCGAGGGAGAGTAGATGTCAGATATTTGCCATCTTCCATTATCTAGCATATGATGTAAGGGAGGCTCCATTTATTGATACACTTATTTTGTTGTTGTTGTTTTGTTGTTTTTAATTATTTAATGAATTTTATTACATTTATAGGTGTCCAACAATTATCACAACCAAAATTTACAGCATTTCCATCCCAAACCCTCAGAGCATCCTCCCACCCCACAACCTGTCTCATTTGGAAACTGTAAGTTTTTCAAAGTCTGTGAGTCAGTATCTGTTCTGCAAAGAAGTTTATTGTGTCCTTTTTTTAGATTCCACATGTAAGTGATAGCATTTGATGTTGGTGTCTCATTATCTGACTGACAATGAGTCACTCAGCATGATAATTTCTAGGTCCATCCATGTTGCTGTGAATGCCGTTATTTCTTTCCTTTTAATGACTGAGTAATCCTCCATTGTGTATATGTACCACATCTTCTTTATCCACTCCTCTGTCGATGGACATTTAGGTTGCTTCCATGTCTTGGCTATTGTATACAGTGCTGATACGCTTATTCTGTGTATTGATACACTTATTGATTCAATGTATTGTATTGATACATTTATTGATTCCATTCTCCAGAGTTTTAGAATATCAGCTGGCTCTAGGATCTGGTTTAAAATGTAAGTCAAAAACGCCCAAAATCCATTTAGTTATTTAGAAAGATCATACATTTCACAAATAGCATTGGCACATGTGGTCAGTCCATATCTCAGGGATCTGGGCATCCTAGGGCCTTAGGAAGAGAGGTAAAAATCCTGAACCATCATTCCTGGGAAGGAGCAAGGTTGCTCACTAGGTCAAGTGCCATCCCACCTGGGAAGTTTTTGCTCACTCATTTTTTCAGCATCACCGCAGTGTATGATTCTTATATTAAGATTTGTATATTAAATTTGAAGAAGTACAATATCATCTGAAGGTAAACTGTGAAAAGTTAGAGATGTACACTATAAATCCTAGAACCAATAAAATAAAAACATCACAACTACTATAAAATCAAAATATATCACAGGATTATAAAAACACAAAAGAAGGCATAAAAAGAGAAAAAGGTGAAGAAAGAACAGATGGGACAAATAGCAAGATAATATACTTAGATCAAACTCTACCAATAACCACATTAAAAGTAAACAGTCTATGCAGTTCCCATTGTGGCTCAGTGGTTTAAGGACCTGACATTTTTTCTGTGAGGATTTAGTTCAAGTCCTAGCCTGGCTCAGTGGGTTAAGGATCCACTGTTGCCATGGCTATGGCGTAGACCCCAGCTACAGCTCTGATTTGACCCAGGCCCAGGAATTTCCATATCCTGCAAGTGTGGCTGTAAAAAGAAAAAAAAGTAAGTAAGTGGTCTAAATACCTCAATTAAAAGGAAGAAACTGTCAGACTTGACAAAAATCATGACCCAACTACATGCTGCTGACAAGAAATGAACTTTATAATTTTCTTTCTGTGTGTGTATGGTATCCTTGATTCTGGTTACCACGATGATGATGGCCTCATAGAATAAGCTTGCAAGTGTTCCTTCTGCAATTTTTTGGAAGCGTTTCAGAAGGACACATGTTAACTCGTCTCTGAATGTTTGACAGAATTCATCTGTGTAGCAATCTGGTCATGAACTTTTGTTGGTTGGAAGTTTTTAATCACTGTTTCAATTTCAGCACTTGTGCTTGGTTTGTTCCTATTTTCTATTTCTTCTTGACTCAGTCTTAGAAGACTATCTTTCTAAGAATTTGTCCATTTCTTTTAGGTTGTCCATTTTATTGGCACAGAGTTGTTTTTAACAGTCTCTTATCCTTTGTATTTTTGTGCTATCAGTTTTTTATTTCTAATTTTATTGATTTGAGCCTTCTCCCTTTGTTTTTCTTTTCTTTTCTTTTTTTTTTTTTTGATAGGCCAAAAATACATTTATTAAGATAGGATGCTTGTGAGGGACACAAGTGGGCAAACGAGGAGGTTCTGCCCCAAGGATTATGTGGACTACATATTTATAATCCAAGCAAAGTGCGGACTTCTTCCTCATTCTTCGAGTAGATTAGTAGATGTCAGGCTTACATCAATAGCTCCTCCTTAGTATTGGGTAAGAGAGTGTTTGACCATATGAGGTCAAACTAGGACTGTCAAGGCGCTTATTCAAATCAACAGAAGGTGGTAACATACACTAAAATATGTTCAATCATCTCAGGATACTTTGGAATGTCATCTTTCCCTTAAATTCCTGTCTTTGGTCCCAAGGATCATTAACTTGCTGAACTTGAATGCGGGCCTCATTTTATTTTTCATTTAATGACTGGAGGCACATCTCGTGCTCTTATTTATGGTTTTGTAGTTAAGCAAGCCTGTTTCATTCCATGATGTTCTGATAGCTTTCTTGAGTGACCATTAACTTATCCCAAAGTTCCCTAGATTTCTCTCTGTATCTCTGGTCCCCTATCAGGACTTCTACAACTACCTGTGTAACTATCCTACTCTATCCCTATCATTTCCCCCTCCAACTCTTTTATACCCTTTATGCTTGAAGGTGGATATGGGGTGATGACTGTTTAGTAACTACTTCCTGCTGAGATAGGGTGTAGGCCTGTCTATGGGAGCAGTAAAACACCTAGCTAGCTGTCCCTTCTGTGCTGTGAGGGCAGAAAGCCAGTGTCGCCCTGGTTAACATTATTTTTCCAGCCAACTTAGAAGTTAAATAGTGTAGGATGAGTTATTTTAGATGCTATCCCTTCCAAGGTAGTCTTACAACCAGGTATTACTGCCCAAAAAGTTGCTGCAAGGGAATGGTATAGAAGGTGTCCAACAGTGTCCACAATGAGTAGGAGTTGGAGTGGATGGTATCTGGACTTATTCTCCTTTTATTTCTTGATGAGTCTGGCTAAAGGTTTATCAATTTTGTTGATAAACCTTTCAAAGACCAGCTTTTAGTTTCATTCATCTTTTCTATTGTTTTCTTCATCTCTATTTCATTTACTTCTACTCTGATCTTTATGATTTCTTTCCTTCTACTAACTTTGGGTTTTGTTTTTCTTTCTCTAGTTGTTTTTGATGTAAGATTAGGTTATTTGAGATTTTTCTTGTTTCCTGAAATAAGGTTGTTTTGCTATAATCTTCCCTCTTAGAACTGCTTTTGCTGCACTGACATTTGTCTCTAGGTACTTTTTGATTTCCTCTTTGATTTCTTCAGTGATCCTTTGGTTGTTTAGTAGCATTATGTTTAACTAAACATGTTTCTGTATTTTTTACAGTTTTTTCCCTTGTAATTGATTTCTAATATCATAGTGTTGATACTTATAGAACATTCCATCTGAAAGCAGCAGAATCCACATTCTTCTCAAGTGCACTTGGACCATTCTCCAGGAGAGATCACATGTTGGGCCACAAATCAAGCCTCAGTACATTTAAGAAAACTGAAATCATATCAAGCATCTTTTCTAATTGCAACACTATGAGATTAGAAATGCACTTTAAATATAAACAAATAGATTAAAAATAAAGCAATATAAAAGAAATGCTAACACAAGTTAAAAGAAGGTTGGAGTGGCTATATTAATATCAGGCAATGTAGACTTCAGAACAAATTATCAGAGATGAAGAAGATCACTTCATAATTATGGAGACAACTGAAGAGACACAACAATCCCAAATATTTATGTATCTAGTAATACAGCTTCAAAATACATGAAGCAAAGACTGATGGCACTGCAAAAAGATACACCAAATCCACAGTTTCAGGCAGAGATTTTTAATATCCCATCTCAATTATTGATAGAATAAGTAGGCATTAAAATGGCAAAGATAAAAATTTGATCAACATCATCAACCAACTTGACCTAATGAACATTTATAAAATACTCCACAACATTTATAGAATAGCAAAATACACACTTATGGAACAACAGAATACACATTCTTCTATTGTAAGGTTATTGAACATTTACCATGATAAATCAAATTCTGAGCCATAAAACAAGTGTCAGTAAATTCAAAAGGATTCAAGACATACAGAGCACAATGGAATTAGAAATCAATAACAGAAAGATCCTTGAAAAATCTCGATACTTGTAAATTATATGACTCATGATCAAAGATGAAAAAAGGAGAAATTAGAAGGTTTTGAACCAAATGAAAATGAATTTATTAAGTGCTACTAAAGAGTATTTAGTGTAAAATTTATGGCACTAAATGCCTACTAAAAAAGGAAGTTATCGAATCAATGTCCTAATTGTCTACCTAAAAAAACCTAAAAAAGCAGAGGAAATTAAACCTAATGTAAGCAGTGGAAAGAAATGATAAAGATTGATAAATGAACTAGAAAAAAGAATAGAAAAAAAAATAATGACCAAAAGCTAGGGCTTTGAGAAGATCAATAAAATTGATAAATCTTGACCTTATCTGATCATGAAAAAAAGAGCAAAGACACCAATTAAAGATTAAAAGCTTAAGAGAAATAAAACCACTACAGATTCTACAGATATTAAAAGGGCAATAGGAAAATACTAAGAACAATTCTTACCAAATAAATTATACAACTTAGGTGAAATGACAAATTTGTCCACAGAGACAAACTACTAAAGCCTCATGTAGGAAAAAAACAAAAACAAACAAACAAACAAAAAACTGATCAGTCCTACATCTATTATCAATGTGAAAACTGTTGTTAACAGCATTTCCACAATGAAAAGTCCAGAACCAGGGAGATTCACTGGCAAATTCTACCAAAAAGTTAAGGAAAGCACAATACCAATTCTGCATAAACTCTTCCTCTTAAATTAGAGCAAATACTTCCCAATCCATTCTATGAATAGGCTAGTGTTTCCTGGAAAACAAAACCAAAGATACTACAAGAGAACTACAAGCCAATATCTCTTAGAACACAGAAGTAAGTTCTAAACAAAATTTTTAGCAAATCAAATCAAATAATATATTAAAAGGATAATACATTATTACCAAGTGGTGCATAACCCCAGGAATACAGGGTTGGTTTAACAATCAAAAAGCAATGTGGGAGTTCCCGTCGTGGCGCAGTGGTTAACGAATCCGACTAGGAACCATGAGGTTGCGGGTTCGGTCCCTGCCCTTGCTCAGTGGGTTAACAATCCGGTGTTGCTGTGAGCTGTGGTGTAGGTTGCAGAAGCGGCTTGGATCCTGCATTGCTGTGGCTCTGGCGTAGGCTGGCGGCCACAGCTCCGATTCAACCCCTACCCTGGGAACCTCCATAGCCGCGGGAGCAGCCCAAGAAATAGCAAAAAGACAAAAAAAAAAAAAAAAAAAAAGCAATGTTAACCACCATATTAACAAAATAAAAAAGTAAAACTGTGATCATCTCACTAGAGATAAAAAGAAATTGACAAAATTCAACATCCATTCCTGATAAAAATTCTCAACAACTAGGAAGAGAAGGGAACCTGAGAAAATATTATAGCTAACATCATACTTGATGTTGAAAGACTAAATGCTTTTTTTCTAAGATTAGGGATTGTCTACTCTTATCACTACAAATCAGTGTTGTTCTGGAGGTCCCAGCCAGTATAATTAGGCAAGAAAGAGAAATCAAAGATATCCAGATTTAAAGGAAGAAGTGAAAATGCCTTTGTGGAGTTCCTGCCATGGCATGTGGGTTAAGAATCTTGATTGCAGTGGCTCAGGTCACTGTGGAGGTGTGGGTTCAATCCCTGGCCCAGCACAGTGGGTTAAAAGGATCCAGTGTTGCCACAGCAGCAGTGTTGGGTTGTAGCTGTGGCTCAGATTCAACCCCTGGCCTGGGAACTTCCATGTACCACAGGTGTGGCCATAAAATTTAAAAAAAAAAAGAAGAAGAAGAAGTAAAACTACCTCTGAAGAAGACATGATTGTATTAAAAAAAAATCCAATGGAATTAATAAGTGAGTACAAGATCATACCTTCAAACATCAACTATGTATTTCCATGTAGTAGCAGCAACCACAAAAAAAAAAATCAAAAATTGAAAATTTTTAAAAATACCGTTTACAGTAGTTTTTAAAAATAAAACTACTTTAGGATAGATCTGACATAAAATGTGAAAGACCCATACACTGAAAAATACAACTAAAAAAAAACTAAAGAACAACTAAACACATGTTCCTGGGTTGGAAGACTCACTATCATTAAGTCTCAACATCTTAATGATAGCAATTCTCTCCAAACAATTTATAGATTCAACACATCCCAATCAAAATCCAAAGTTTCTTGGGAGAAATTGAAAAACTGATTTTAAAATTCATATGGAAATGCAGAGGGCCTAGAATAGCCAAGACAACTCTGGGGGGAAAAAATTGGAAGGCTAAATTAGCTATTTGATTTCAAGCAAGATTATAAAACTATGCCAATCAGAACAGCATGGTATAAGCATAAAGACAGACAAATAGATCAGGACAACAGAAGAGAATGTCCAGAAATAAATCCACGCATATACGAACAACTCATTTTTAACACTTTTACTGAGGTATTATTTGCACTCCATAAAGTTCACATGACCATTACGCAATTTTCATCCTCCCCAAAAGAAACCTTGTACTCACTAGCAGTCACTCTTTCCACCTAGACCTAGACAAACACTCATTTTTCTGTCTCTATAGATTTGCCTATCCTTGACATTTCATATAATGGGGTCACAAAATATGTGGCCTTTTGTGACTGGCTTCTTTCACTTGGAATAATGTTTTCAAAGTCCATCCTTGTTGTAGCATGCATGGGTATTTAATTCCTTTTTATTGATAATATTCTACTATATAGATATATCACATTTTATTTATCTAGTCATTGGTTTGGGGGCATTCAAGAAGCTTCAACTTCCTAGTTACTTTGAATAATGCTGCTATGAACATTTTTGTAAGTTTGTGTGTAGATGTACATGTTCAGTTCTTTTGGATATAGACCCAGGAATGAAATTGCTGAGTCATACTGGTAACTCTATGTTTAACCTTTTGAGAAATTGCTCAACTGTTTTCCAAAGTGATTATAGCAACAATGTATAGAAATTCACTGTATTTTTCCATATCTTCATCAACACTTGCTATAATCCATCTTTTTTTTTTTTTTTTCAGGGCCACACCCATAGCATTCAGAAGTTCTTGGGCTAGGGGTCAAGTTGGAGCTGCAGTTGCTGGCCTATGCCACAGACACAGCAACATCAGATCCAGGCTGCATCTGTGACCTATACCGCTGCTTGCTGCAACCCTGGATCCTTAACCCACTGAGTGAGGCCAGGGATCAAACCCACATCCTCACGGACACTATGTTCTGTTCTTTACTTGCTGAGCCACAGTAGGAAATCCAACCCTTTTTTTTTCTTTTCAGTGGTTTCATGTGTGATCTCAATTCCCAGACCAGGGAATCAAACCTAGGCCACAACAGTGAAAGTGCTGAGTCCTAACCACTAGACCACCAGAGAACTCCCCTGTCTTTTTTAATATGGCCATTCTTATGCATGTGAAGTGGTATCTCATTGTAGCTTTGATTTCCATTTCCTAGGAACTAATGATGTTGAGCATCTTTTCAAGTGCTTATTAGCAATTTATATATTTTCCTAGGAGAAATGTCTATTTAAATCCTTGGTCCACTTTCAATTGGATTATCTTTTTATTATTGAGTTGTAAACTTTTTTTATATATTCGGAATACAACTCTCATCAGATATATGATCTACAAATAATTTCTCACATTATGTAGTTGTCTTTTCACTTTTTTTTTTCACTTTCTTGACGGTTTTTAATTTTGAAGTCCAACTTATCAATCTCCTCTTTTATTGTTTGTTGGACAAAAGATTTTGAACAAATGCACAAAAGCAATGCATTGGAGAAAGAATAGCTTTTCAGCAAATGGATATCCATGTACAAAAAAAAACTTCACACCATATATGAATATTAACTCAAAATGAATTACAGACCTAAAAATAAAATCTAAAATTACAATCTTTCTAGGAGAAAACAAAAAAGAAAATTTTTGTGATCTTGGGTTAGGCAATGATTTCTTAAATATGACACCAAAAGTACAATCTATAAAGGAACAAATTGAAAGATGAAAATCTTTGCATAGCGTATATCTATAAAGGATTTGTATTCAGATTATATTAAAGAACTCTTAATATAACAAGATAATAACTCAATTTAAAAATTGGGTTGGAACAGATACTTCACCCAAAACAATATACAGATGACAAAGTAAACACTTGAAAAGATGTTCAACATCTTCAGTCATTCAGGAAGTGTACTAAAATGAGATACCACTGCATACCTATTGAAATGGCTAAAATGAAAAAGACTGACTGTACCAAGTGTTGGTGATGACGTAAGGAAACCTGAACTCTCCTACACTGCTAGTGGTAATATAAAGTGGTACGATCACTTTGGAAAACAGTTTGATAGTTTCTTTAAAAAATGAAATATATACATACCATGATGATCCACTCTACTCCCAGGTATCTACCCAAGAGAAAAGGTAACATATTTCCAGAAACTTGCACACAAATGTTCACTGCAGCTTTATGTGCAATAACCAAAACTGGAGACAACCCAAATGTCCATCAACCTATGAATGGATAAATAAACTATGGTATATCCAGCCAATGGAATACTATCCAGTAACAAAAAGGAATAAACTCTTGATACCACGACAAAGACAAATCTCAAAATAATTACTCTGAATAAAAGGAGCTGGGCACAAGAGTACATGTTGTATGATTTCAGAAAATGTAAATCAATCTATAGTGACAGAAAGCCAACCAGCTGTTTCCTAGGGAAGGGGGCAGGGGGAGAAATGAGGGATTACTAAGGGCGTAAGGAAACTTTTTAGGATGATACATATGTTCATTACCTTGACAATAATAGCAATTATGCATGTGAAAATATCAAAATTTATACTTCATATATATAGTTTATTTAATCATACCTACTAGCAGAAAGGAAATGAGAAGCTCATCGAGAAAACTCAGAAAATCTAACTTTAGAGCTTTTGTTAAGAAATATAACTAATGCAGGGAGTTCTGTCGTGACTCAGACATGGGTTCAATCCGTGGCCTCGCTTAGTGGGTTAAGGATCCAGCATTGCTGTGAGCTGTAGTGTAGGTCACAGACACGGCTCAGATCCCACACTGCTTGGCTGTGGCATAGGCCTACAGCTACAATTCAACCCCTAGCCTGGGAACCTCCATTATGCCATGGGTGCAGCCCTAAAAAGACAACAACAAAAAAAAAGAAAGAAATATAACTAATTCAAAACTAGAACTTATAAATACATGCTGATAATGTCAGTTGCTAAAAATTACTTTGAAACAAATGAGCTATTGTTTTCTGAACAGTGGCATGAGGTCAATTCATACTCATACCTCTTCAATACAGCACGGACTGCTGAAAATTCTGGGCTTCTATCCATCTGTAGCAGGCTATTTACTCCAGGGGAATTATGGGCTTCCTTTTAGTTAGATTAACACAAGAATATACTAAAAAGCAGGAAGCTGTACTACAAAGGCTGAAAGATCAGGAACTGGAAAAGTACAAAAAACTTGTATGTGGAACTAAATCCATTCAGATTCTGACAACTAATCCCTGGCCACCTTTAACAGAGTGACAAGGCCACTTTAAACAAAGATTTTCTTATAACTGTTCTCTCTCACTTGCCATTCTTTCTTATAAGTCTAAATTGAGTACTCCTCAAAGGGTACAGAACATAAATATAGCTTTTATGGTATGATTCAAACTCCAATGCAATATAAAATTGTAATAGGGTAGAGGTAAGAAATCTCATTATTGCAAATTGAGCAGAGAGCTATGTTTTTATAACCAGTAAGGATCAAGATTTAAAGGCATATAAGGCAGTGTACTAGACATGTGGGGAAAAACAAGACATAAACTTCTTCACAAATGACTTTAAAACATGTCACTTTACTCTCTTAAAATATAATGCATGAAATAAGCAAGAGAATGAAAGAAAAACATTATAAGAGTACGAAAGTTAAAAGATGAGTCTAGGAGTTCCTATTTTGGTGCAGTGGAAACGAATCTGACTAGGAACCATGAGGTTGTGGGTTCAATCCCTGGCCTTGCTTAGTGGGTTAAGGATCTGGCGTTGCTGTGAGCTGTGGTGTAGGTTGAAGACTCGGCTCAGATCTGGCGTTGCTGTGGTGTGGTGTAGGCCAGCAGCCACGGCTCCAATTAGATCTCTAGCCTGGGAACCTCCATATGCTGCGGGTGTGGCCCTAAAAAGACAAAAGACAAAAAAAAAAAAAAAGATGAGTCTGAGACCACAGGTGCTCTTGGCTAGAGATCTACATACATAGAGCTCTTATTCCAAGTAGAGTCAGTAAAGAAAAGTAAATATTTTGAAGACATTTGTATTTGATTAGTTCAATAATTCCTTAACTTGTGAAAAAGGCAAATGTGAAAAGATTTTTCTGTAGATAAGAAACCAAACTGAGGTTTTCAATAGTGAAATATAAAAGGAGCCAAGTGAATGACAATAGAATAGCTTAGTTACTAGTACAATGCTCTATACCAGTAAACTAAGAGCTAAGGAAACACATGATCCCCTTAGGTCTTGATAATGAGACAATTACTAAATGATGGAATCAGTCCCTTTACCCCTCTCCCCTTGCTATTCCTCTCCTCACAGTGAAACACCTCAAGAGAGCTGTCTAGACTTTCTGTCTCTATTTCCTGATCTCCTCTCCCACTCCAATACGGGTTGAAGACCCATCAATCACTCCACCAAAATAACTCTTTAAGGTCAATGGCAGCGTACAGGTCAATTAATCCACCTACTATGTACATTCTCAACAAGGGCAACATTGTACCCAATGTGGCAAAAATTGATTCGAAGGAATAAAATATCTTAGATATTTAAAGTTTGTGGCCCTCCAAAAAGTAATAGTACATAAGCAGAAATACACTACATCTAGGCATTCTCCCACTTCTTACTCTATGCCTTCTCCCCAGGTGACTTTACGTATATTGCCTGCCTCAGTTACCATACACCATCTCCTGTAACTCATTAAGCTCCAGCTCCAGCACAGACCATTCCCCTGAGATTCAAACCTATTTAACTGCCTCCCAATCTGACATTCCACTTGAGTGTCACAAAAGTATTTTTCTGGGAAAAGAATCTACAGCTTTGGTCAGATTCTCAGGTTAAAAACTACTACCATATAGTAGTTTCAGAAAGGATCATAAAGACAAAAAAGGCAAAGTCAACTAAAAAGATTGATATAAACAATTATTCTATAAACAAGTTTATTCTCTTCTGATGTGTTTAAAGCTTCTTGCATAGATATACCTTTTAGCTGATACACAAGAGAAACTAAACTAGGTTGGAAATCAACCTGTCAACAATATCGGTTTTCCACAGAGCATTGACATGAATACAATTATAGTGGTTTGCCTGGTTATGCTACAAGGTATTCTGAAACCAGTCTCAGACTTTCAATAAAAGAGATATTTATATTCAGTAAGAATATAAATTGCAAATTGATTGTAAACTTGCTACACTGGGTGTGTGCACAACTAAACAAGTAGATGTCAATATTTACATTTTGAAGAAAATCCTGAAAATAAAGTGATGTCACAAGCAAACTACATTAAAAATATATTCTTATAATTACAACAACTCTTGTTACTCAGTTACCTTCCACATAAGTTTACACTACTAATCCTTTACAAATTTAAACAAAGATTGAGACCTAGAACCAAAAACGAGGGCTATCTCTGGCTCTATGGACTCATATTTCTTGAGCAATTACAGAAATTTGCCAAAACCAATACTATCAAATAAAAGGAATTGTGCATCTAAGAACAGGAAATAGATTTATTTCAGGAGCTAAAGAGGTACTCTGTTAAAAAGAACTTCTCGGAGTTCCCGTCGTGGCACAGTGGTTAACGAATCCGACTAGGAACCATGAGGTTACGGGTTCGGTTCCTGCCCTTGCTCAGTGGGTTAACGATCCGGCATTGCCGTGAGCTGTGGTGTAGGTTGCAGACGCAGCTCGGATCCCGCATTGCTGTGGCTCTGGCATAGGCCGGTGGCTACAGCTCCGATTCAACCCCTAGCCTGGGAACCTCCATATGCCGCGGGAGCGGCCCAAGAAATAGCAACAACAACAACAAAAAGACAAAAGACAAAAAAAAAAAAGAACTTCTCAAGGAGGTGAAAGAAATCTTCCTCTTTGGCACAACAGGATTAAGGTCTAATCTAGCACAGTCTAAATCTTTGCCTGCTGTTTTTCTGTCAACCTTTTTCTCTGCTTCTCCGCTTCTTGATTCTGATAGTATTCTTCCTTAGGGATGTCTGAAAGCATTATTAAAAATAATTTAATGTTTCCTATTGGACCCTCTACTTGGATTCCTTTAAGCATTTCAAACCCAATATGCCGCAAACTAAACTTATCCTCTCTTGCCTCTACCTCCTTCCTGGCAAATCTGTTTTATAGTACCTCATTTGCCTGGTGGCCTATGCCATAAACCTGGGACTTTCCCTTAAATTCTCCTCTGACAATATCTTATCAATTCTATCTCTTATGCCTCCCTCCTCACTGCCTTCCTGGCCCCAGCTTATAACTTAAAGTTACAGACTTCAAAGAGGTTAAGTGATGGAGTCAAACAAATCTGGGATTGAATCTCAGTTCTGCCATTACTAAGTGTGATTTTAATCTTAGGCAAACTACTTAACTTCTCTAGACTCATTTTCTCATCTGTAAAACAAAAATAATAATAAAATTTACCTCATAAAGTTACTGAAGCAGACAAATGAGCTAATGCTTCTAAAACACTATGCCTGGCGCATTGTAAACACTCAGTGCCTGATAGCCACCACAACCCTACAGAATTGTATATCAATTAAATGAGATGATAATCCATGTAAAGCACCTCACATACAATAAGGGCTTAATATTTAATAACCTTTAAAAAATTAATTTTACCTCTCATCTTCTCTGTATTACTTCAATAATCTAATATCTAATCTTAGTCATTTTTATCTATTTCTCACAATGCCGCCAAATGGCTCCTGTTTTCAAAATAAAACCCAAATTCCTTCTCATGAAATGCAAAGTTCTTTATGATTTTTTTCTCATTTCATAGGGCTTACCTCTTGTCATTCCTTTAGCTCCAATCACATCCAGCTCGGAAGTGTCACAGTCTCTCCAGAGTTACTGTTTTTGCAATGCTATTCTTTTTGCCTAGAATTCCCATCTACTCTTTTCCCCAAACCATCTTTATCTCACACTACTTCTTCTAACCCTTCAGAACTCAGCCCAGGAAATGTTCCTTGTCCTGAGACATCAAACCCCCAATTTTGAGTTCAAAACAGTCTCTGTGCTCTCACATATTCTTGTAATATTTCCTTCTAATGACATTAGAAGAAAGATTTTATTTTACTAATACTTTGAGACTTTTACATTTGTGTTGATGAAGGAAATTAAGTCTGTAATATTGCTTTCTTATAATGTCCATAGAAGGAAAGTTGGTATTAAGGTTATATTGGCTCCTATAATTATTTGGGAAGTATTTCCTGTTTTCCATTCACCGGAATATTTTCTGTAAAACTTGGTGTTATTTTTCCCAGTAAGTATTTGGTAACTAACATTTATTGAGCACATACTATGTGCCAGATTCTATATTTAGCTAATTTACCATCCACATTGAATCCTCATAGCAACTTTCTGAGGTATATATCATTATTGCTCCTGTTTTGTAGAAAAGAAACTGAGGCTTACAGAAAATAACTTTCCCAAAGTTGCAGAGCTGGGACTTCAACGCATATCTCCCCATGTTCTTAATCACATGCTACGATGTCTTATAATACCTATAATACGGTATTATAATTATCAATTCATTTATCTGCCTCCCCATTAGTCAGTGAAATCTATTTAGTAAGATCCTTGAAGGATGAGATCATGTCTTCCATTTTTTGCATCCCCTTAGTATCACTTGGCCAATTAATAGGTGCTAAATAAAGAGCTGTTAAATGAATTAATGCAAACGTATCATTTGATCCTTATAAAAACTGGGTAAATTGGTTATTATAACCCCCTGTTTAGAAAGCAGATGTATATTTACTTTAGAATGCTGCTATAGTGGTTTCTGTCATTAAGTGAAAACATATGACCCCCATGCAAAGAAGGCAGGCATGATTTAGTTTTTTCCACAGGAAAAAGCAAAAAAAAAAAAATCTAATTGTTTGCAAACTATCAATGACAACAAACTTAATGTTCTGATACCATCTTTAAGACAGAGCCCTTCATATTTTTACTGGGATCAAGAGTATAAATCCAATAAGAAAAAGATTATCCAGTGAGAAAATGGCAATAAAACAAATGCCTTAAGCAGAAAAGCTTTCAGAGAAGGTCAGCAGTACAGCTAAAGAATTCCCCACTGACTATGCCATGTGGTAGGCATGTCATAAGAAGATTTAGGGTAGACATAAAATACCCACAGCAGAGATGTCTTGGCATGGGTTAAATGAACTGAACTAAGTTTCCATTCTGTCTGTTGCCTGATGAGTCTGTAAAAATTCTTTAATATGGGCACCACAGAACCGAGATTTTTTTTGATGTAGATCAGATCATAATTATGGCTAAATGACTAGGTTACAGTAAGACAAATCTGGCCAGATATAAGAATGAACTTTCTGAGAGCCAATGTCCTTAAATTCTGAAATTATTATCCAGGGAGCTAATTTATAGTCCTAAAGAACATCAAGAATAGAAGAGATTCTTGAAATATTAAAATAGAATCCTGCGTAAAGGCCACCCTATACAACCTCATGAGGATGTTTCCAAGCCTCTTCTACCCCAATCCAAAACACACACACACACACACATTTTTTCACTGTAGCAATTTTTGTCAAGTTGCTTTTAGGACAATAGTATTATAACATATACCAAAGGGGGGAAAAAAACATGTGACAATAAAAATATACCAAAGGAATTGCTGAACACCTCACAGGAAAACTATTCTCACCACTGGACTGCCACATAAAAACTTCAGAAGCCTTTGTATTCTCTATAGCAAAATAAACAGGCTATTCAACAAGAGGCCCCTTACAATGTACATACTGCTTAGGCTCCCAAAGTAAAATATACAAATGACAAAAAAAATTTTTTTGAAACGCAGTAAGAATAGAAAAAAATGATTTATATCCACCAGTGAAAGACAATTCCTAAACATCTTGGAATGTTTAATTTAGTTCTTTAGTTCATCATCATTCTTTTTATTTTTATTTTTTTTTTTTTGCTTTTTAGGGCCACACCCGTGGCATATGGAAATTTCCAGGCAAGGGGTCGAATCGAAGCTACACCTGCTGGCCTATGCCACAGCAATATGGGATCCAACACGTATCTGCAACCTATGCCAAAGCTCACTGCAATGCCAGATCCCTAACCCACTGAGTAAGGCCAGGGATCAAACCCTCATCCTCATGGATCCTAGCTGGGTTCATTAAACGCTGAGCCATGAAGAGAACTCCTATTCATCATCATTCTTTTTGCAAAAAGCTTTGTTTCCATTGGGTCCATGACTTCGCAGAAGTTCAAGAGTTCTAAGAAGCCTCCCTGGAGTTCCTGTTGTGGCTCAGTGGGTTAAGAACCTGACTAGTATCCATGAGAATGCCGTTTGATCCCTGGCCTCACTCAGTGGGTTAAGGCTCCAGTGTTGCCACAAACTGCAGTGTAGATCAAAGATGTGGCTTGGATTTGGCGCTGCTGTGGCTATGGCCTGAAGCTGCAGCTCTGATTCGCCCCTTAGCCTGGGAACTGCCATATGCCACAGATGTGGCTATAAAAATAAAAATAAATAAAAATAAAAATAAAAACCCAGAGTTCCCGTCGTGGCTCAGTGGTTAACGAACCCGACTAGGAACCATGAGGCTGCAGGTTCAATTCCTGGCCTCGCTCAGTGGATTGGGGATCCGGCGTTGCCATGAGCTATGGTGTAGGTCGCAGATGCAGCTCGGATCCTGCATTGCTGTGGCTGTGGCTTAGGCCGGTAGCTACAGCTCCAATTAGATCCCTAGCCTGGGAACCTCCATATGCCACAGGAGTGGCCCTAGAAAAGAAAAAAAAAAAAAAAAGACAAAAAGAAATAATAATAATAATAGTAAAATAAAAACCTGCCCTGGAGAAGCAGGCAGAGGCTTAGACAGAAGCCCAAAGGACTTCTTGCAGTAGTGTCCCTCAAAGGTCACTGGGTCTTCTCACTTTACTTGGAATTTTCATATTTATGTTCATGAAAGAAATCAGTCTGTAAATGTTGCTTCCTTATAATATCCTTGTCAGGCTGGTACTACCTCCTCAATTATTTGGGAAGTATTACCTGTTTTCCATTCTCTAGAGCAGTTTATATAAACCTTGGTGTTACTTTTTCCCTTAAATATTTGGGATCCCAAAATGAAAACTGTGCCTGGACCTGAGCTTGAGTTCTTTTTGCTAAGATTTTCAGTGAGTGCTTTAATGCCTTTCAGTGATACGGGATTACTCATATTTCTAGTTCTTCATTCATTTTCAGTTTTTTATTTTTAAAGGAGTTTTTCCAATTCATCAAAGTAATCAAAATTTTTAGTGTAAAATCCTTATTAACATTTAATGTTTCTGGGCTCTGTAATAATGTCTCCTCCTTCATTCCTAACATTGGTAAATGGTGTCTTCTCTCTTTTCTTTTTACTGATTAGTAAAAGTGGTATGTCCTTGGCAGACTAAATTTTCAAAGAACTAATTTTTGGCTTTGCTGATTTTCTCCACTGTACATTTGTTTTCTATTTCATTGATTTCTATTCTTTCTGACTTCTTTTGGTTTGATATGCTATTTTTCCCTAGCTTCTTAAGACAACAAGTTACAATACTGATTTTTTTCTAGCCTTTCCTTTTATTTTTTCTGATAATTGCAATTAAGGATCTAACATTCCCTCTGAGCAATTTTATCTGCGTCTGACAAGTTTTGATATGCTTTATCTTCATTCTTGTTCTCTTCAAAGTATTTCCACTGTAATTTTATCTTTGACCCAGAATTCGTTAAAAATGTACTGCTTATTGGCAGTTCCCGCTATGGCTCAGTGGTTAAAGAACCCAAATAGTATCCATGAGGACACAGGTTCAATCCCTGGATTTGCTCAGTGGGTTAAGGATCCGGTGTTGCCACGAGCTCTGTGTAGGTTGCACACACAGCTCGGATCCTGCATTGCTGTGGCTGTGGTGTAGGCTGGCAGCTACAGCTCTGATTTGACCCCTAGCCTGGGAACCTCCATATGCCATGGGTGAGGCCCTAAAAAGACAAAAGACAAAAAAAAAAAAAAAAAAACTGTACTGCTTATTAATTCCTAGCCTAATTTCTGGTATAGTCAAAGAATATACTCTAGAAAATAACCCAGGATATGATCAATTTTGGTAAATGCCATGGACACTTGAAAATATATTGTCACTGTTCAATATTTTTATGAATGTTTTTACTTTTCTTGAGGAAATATCTAGCAGTAATGTGGCTGAGTCTCAGGGTAGGTATATGTTTAAATATATAAAAATATTAAACAGTTTTCTGAAGTAGTTGTTTCACTTTCACTACCAATACATGAGTTACAGTTCAGCCATACAATGAGACACCAACATCAAATGCTTTCATTGACGTGTGGAATCTGAAAAAAGGACACACTGAACTTCTTTGCAGAACAGATGCTGACTCACAGACACTGAAAAACTTATGGTCTCCGGAGGAGACAGTTTGGGGGGTGGGGGGATGTACTTGGGCTGTGGGATGGAAATCCTGTGAAATCAGATTGTTATGATCGTTATACCACTATAGATGTGATAAATTCATTTGAGTAATAAAAAAATTAATATCCCTGGCACATCTGGTACTGTTAAGTACAATTTGTTTTTTTGTTTGAGCTATTTGAATGAGTATGAAGTGGTATCTCATTGTACATGGAGTTGATTTTAAGATTATATTTTTTAATTTCAGACTTTTTATTTTAAAGGTTCCAATTCTCTAGTGAAATTCTCCATATTTTCATCTATTTTCTCCATCTTTTCCTCTACTTACCTGAGGGTATTTAACCAACTGTTTTAAAGTCCTTGTCTGATAACACCAGTATCTGTGTCATCTGTGAGTTTGCTTCTGTTGTCTCTTCTTTCCCTTAGCTTTTGGTTACCTGGTCCTATCTCTTGACATGCCTAGGAAATTCTGACTGAAGGCTGAATGTCATTTTAAAAAAACTTTACAGCCTGCAAACTATGTTATCTATGACCAGAAAGACTTCACCCTTTTCTCTGCTAGGCAGAGAGTGCAGGGTTCATCACCTTAATTCAGTCAAGTCACTCAGGAGAATCAAGGCTTCTTTGCAGTTTGGGTATGGCTGTATGCTACAGTTGGTTAGACCATCTTCTTAGTGTATAACTTTCTATAGCTTTCAACTGAAAGCTTGGCATATTCACTGGGTCTTTGCCCCCCACCTCACCTTGGGGTGGGGGGTGTCCTGAACTCTACATCTACTCAGTACCACAAGACTGAGTTTCTCTGTTTTCCAGAGGTCTTCAACTAAGCCTTTCAGCATTATTTCCCACATACATTTAGACTTTGGCAAATGTCTCAAGGAGAAAACTGATCAAGTGTTTGAAACTCTCCGTCTCCAATTTTGTGAATTCCGCTCCTTAAAGACCAACAAAAGCTCTGCTTATTCTCTCTCCCCCAGAAGTGGCCCTGTGCTTGGTCCAAATTCATGTTGAAACATACATTGAAAATTTCTAAAAAAAAAGTCTTTAGTTCCCATTGCTCCCTGAACTCTGGTTTCTTATTCCCAAATGTGTTAAGTCAGCCCTCTATTAATATTCCACAGGCTTCTCAAGCTTGATGTCCAAAACTGAACTTAACTAGCTTTCTGTCAAATCTACCTATGTTAATGGTATTACCATTCATTCAGTAATCCAAAAAGAAAGTCAGAAACTACCCTTGTCTCCTCTCTCAATCCCAAACCCAATTGGCCATCAAGTCCCATGGATTCTGCTCCTTAAATTTTATTAAATATCTTACTCTCGATTTCCAATGACCTCATCACCTCCTAACTCGACCACTAAACAGGAACTTCTTAATTGGACTCCAGATCATTCTGTATTCTGCTGCCAGAGTGATCTAAAATATAAATCAGATCATAAGACTTCTTAAAATCTTTCATCACCTTCTTTATACCCCCTCTGCCACTATACTTCCAACAGTTTAGCCACCTCAAGTTTTTACATTGTTTCTCAAATGTATCTTATACTTTCATACTAAATTCCTTGACCATCCAGCAGATTCCAGGTCATCCTTCAAGACCCTGCCTGAGTATTAACTCATTTATAGACCTTTCTTGACCTCCCCACACTGTCCTTGCCTCACTTTTTATGTAGCACTATAATTATTATTTTCATCTCCTTTTTTCTATTTTCCATTTGCCTGTTCTCCCTTGGTGTTCATCCTATGCACCATGATATCATCACCACCATCATCATTATGGTAGTAATAGGCTCTACTTATTTTGATTTTATTAAACACCAGGTACAATGTTAAGTACTTTACATATATTTCCCCATTTAATTCTTTCAACAACCTAGAAGGTAAGTATTATAATCCTCATTTAAGGTATGGAGTCTCAAAAGTGAAGAACTGTGCTCAAAGTTATACAGCTAACAGGTGGAAAATTCAAACCTAAAACTAGCTGATTCTAACTTGCACTATGAACCACTATCCTGCTGCATGTTCAAATTTTATATTATCAGTATATAGTATAGTGTCTACCATGTGGTAGTCTCAATAAATGTTCATTTTATTGTTGAAACACTAAAACAATATATGAACAATATATGAAAGCCCTTGTAAATTATAAAACTCTGCATGAATACTATTATTTCCTTCCACTCTGACTCAGTTTTTTCTGATTTTTCTACTTCATTATCCTTATCCACTTCCCCAGTAAACACACATTTATTCACTAGGTCCAGTGAAATGTAATAATTTCTCTAACTCTCCAGATGAAATTAGTAATCTCTCTTCTTTGGTGCTCTCGGGGAAGCACTTGCTCTGTCTTCACTTACTTCAATCACAGTAATTATATAACTCATAAATATATAATCCTCCTCCCAACCATCCTAGATAATGAATTCTTCAAGAAAAGAAACCACATTTTATTTATCTTTGCGATGCTTGCACCGAGAACAATTTCAACATATGAAAGATGTCCAATTCATATCTGCTGAATAAATGCAGAATCATTCTCAGATCTGGGTAAGACAGGAGGTCTTTGCCTTGGAACTCACATTTTTTTCCTAGCTTTATTGAAATATAATTGACAAAAACACTGTGTAAGTTTAAGGTATATAATGTATACCAATAATTTTATAAATATATATAGTGAAATATAAGGTTATTTAACACATTCATTATCTCACAAAGTTATCTTTCTTTGTATGTGATCAGAACACAGAAAATCTAGTCTCTCAGCAGATGAAGTATGTAATACTATAGTTACCACGCTGTACATTGTCAGATCCCCAGAATTTATTCATCTTTTAACTAAAAGTTTGTGTCCTTTGACCAACATCTCATTTCCTCCACTGCCACAGGTCCTGGCAACCACCAATTTATTCTCTGTTTGTATAAGTTCAACTTTTTAAGACTTAAAATGTCAGATCAGGGAGCTTCCACTGTGGCAGAGTGGGTTAAGGATTTGGCATTGCTGCAGTTGTGGCACAGGTTACAGCTGCAGCTCAGACTCAATCCCTGGCCCAAGAACTTCCATATGCCATGGCTGTAGCCCTAAAAAATAGATAGATAGATAGATAGATAGATAGATAGATAGATAGATAGATAGATAGATAGACAGACAGACAGACAGACAGACAGATAGATAAAATGTAAGATCATAAACTATTTGACTTTCCTTGTCTGACTTATTTAACTTAGCATAATGTCCTCAAGTTTCATTCATGCTGTCACAAATGACAGGATTTCCTTTTCCTTCATGACTGAATAACATTGTTTCATTTATCCCACATTTTCCCTTATCTGTTCACTTGTTGATGGACACTTAGGATGCTTTATGTCTTGACTATTGTCAATAATGCTACAATGAACATAGCAGTGCACATATCTCTCTGAGATAATGATTTAATTTCCTTTGGACATATATCCAGAAGTAGAACTGCTGGATCACATAGTAGTTTTATTTTTAATTTTGGGGGGAACTTCTATACTGCTTTCCATAATGTCTGTATCAATTTATCTTCCTAACCAATACTGCACAAAGGTTCCCTTCTTCTACATGGTTGACAGGACTTATCAACTGCTTTTTTATAATAGCCATTCAAATAGGTGTGAGGTGGTACCTCATTATGGTTTGGATTTGCATTTTCATGATGACTAGCAAAGTTGAACACTTTTTCATATACCTGTTGGCCACTTGTATGTTTTTTTTGAAGAATGTCTATTCAGGTACTTTGCCCATTTTTTAACTGGGCCTTTTTTTCCCTTTTGAATGGGATGAGTTTCATATATTTTGGATATGAACACCTTATCAGATTATATGGTTTGCAAATATTTTCTCTCATTTGTATATCGCCTTTTCATTTTGTTGAGTATCTCCTTTGCTGTGTAAAAACTTTTTAGTCTACTGTAATCCCACTAGATTCTTTTTGCTTTCATGTATTTAAGGTATCATAATAAAAAAAACTTTGTCGAGAATAACGTCAAGGAGTTTACCCCTGTGCTTTCTTCTAGGCGTTTTACAGTTTCAGGTCTTAAGTTCAAGTTTTCAATCCACTTTGGGTTGATTTTTGGTGTAAGACAGGGGTCCAATTTAATTTTTTTGCATGTAGTTGTTCACTTCTCCCAATACCACTTAGTGACAAAACTTTACTTTCTCTGTTGCATATTCTTGGCTCTTTTGTCATAAATTAATTGATTTATTTCTGGGCTCTTTATTCTGTTCCACTGATATAGGTATCTGTTTTTATGTCAATACCACACTGTTTTAATTACTACAGCTTTTTAATTTAGTTTGAAAGAAGAAGTGTGATGCTTTGTTCTCCTTTTTCAAGACTGCTTTGGGTTATCTAGCGTCTTTTGTGGTTCCATACAGATTTTAGGATTGTTTTATTTCTACCATGGGAATTTTGATAGGGACTGCATTAAATCTGTGGTTTGCTTTGGGTTGTATGAAAATTTTTAACAATGTTAATTCTTCCAATCCATGAACATGATATATCTTTCCTTTTTTTTTTTTTGTCTTTTTGCCTTTTCTAGGGCCTCTTCCTGTGACATATAGAGGTTCCCAGGCTAGGGGTCTAGTCGGAGCTGTAGCGCCATCCTACACTAGAGCCACAGCAATGCAGGATCTGAGCCACGTTTGTGACCTACACCACAGCTCATGGCAACGCCAGATCCTTAACCCACTGAGCAAGGCCAGGGATCAAACCTGCAACCTCATGGTTTCTAGTCAGATTCATAAACCACTGTGCCATGACGGGAACTTCTATCTTACCATTTATTTATGTCTTCCTTAATTTCTTCCAACAATGTCTTACAGTTTTCAGTGTATAGACCTTTCTCCTCCTTGGTTAAATTTATTCCTAATATTTTATTTTTTTGATGTTTATAGTAACATCAATTCAATTTCTGTCTTTAATAGTTCATTGTTAATTTATGGAACTACAACTGATTTTTGTAAACTGATTTTGTCTTTTTTTTTTTTGGATTTCTTGGGCCACTCCCGCGGCATATGGAGGTTCCCAGGCTAGGGGTTGAATCGGAGCTGTAGCCACTGGCCTATGCCAGAGCCACAGCAACACGGGATCCGAGCCGTGTCTGCAACCTACACCACAGCTCACGGCAACGCCGTATCCTTAACCCACTGAGCAAGGGCAGGGATCGAACCTGCAACCTCATGGTTCCTAGTCGGATTCGTTAACCACTGTGCCACGACGGGAACTCCTGTAAACTGATTTTGTATCCTGCAATTTTACTGAATTCATTTAGTTCTAACAGATTTTTGGTGGAGTTTTTAGGGTTTTCTATATAAAATACAATGTCATCTGTAAATAGTGACAGTTTTAATTCTTCGTTTCCAATTTTATCCTTTTTATTTCTTTAACATGCCTAACTGCTTGGGCTAGGACTTTCTGTACAATGTTGAACTAAAGCGGGAAGAGTGGGCATTCTTATCTTGCTCCTGATCTTAGGAGAAGCTTTCAGCTTTTCATCATGGAATATGTTAGCTATGGCCTTAACATATATAGCCTTTATTGTGTTGAGGTACACTCCCTCTATACTCACTTTGTTGAGAGTTTTTACCGTTAATGGATGTTGAGACAATCTATTGAGACAATCACGTGATTTTTAGCTTAAATTTCATTAATACGGTGTATCACATAGATTATTTGTGGATTTCAACCATCCTTGCATTATAGACTAAATCCTACTTGATCCTGGTGTATGATCCTTTTAATGTATTGTTGAATTCAGCTTGCTAATATTTTGGCAAAACTTTTTGCATCTATGTTCATTAGGGATGGTGGCCTCTGATTTTTCTTTCCTTTCCTTTTTTTTTTTTTCTTTTTAGGGCCACACTCATGGCATATGGAAGCTCCCAGGCTAGGGGTCAAATTTGAGCTACAGCTGCCGGCCTATGCCATAGCCACAGCAACGCCAGATCCGAGCTGTGTCCACCACCAACACTGCAGCTCATGGCAATGCCGGATCGTGGACCCACTGATCAAGGCCAGGAATCGAACCTGCATCCTCAGGGATGCTAGTCAGATTTGTTTCCATTGTACCACAGTGGGAACTCTTCTTTCTTCTTTTTTTGACCTCACCAGCAGCATGTGCAAGTTCCCAGGCCAGAGACTGAACCCACACCACAGCAGTGATAATGCCAGATCCTTAACAGCTAGGCCACCAGAGAAGTCCCTGTAATTTTCTTTTATTATAGTGCCCTTGTTTTGTTTCCGTATCAGGGTAATACCGGCCTCATAATCAGTTTGGAAGCGTTCCTTCCCCTTCTATTTTTTGGAATTTTTGAGAAGGTTTAGCATTATTTCTTCCTTAAGTGTTTGGCAGATTTCTCAGTGAAGTCATCTGGTCCTGGACTGTTGTTAGGAGATTTTTAATTATTAATTCAATTGCCTTATTTGCAATTGGTCTGTTCAGATTTTCTATCTCTTCATAATTCAGTCTTGATAGGTTGCACGTTTCTAGAAATTTATCCATTTTCCTTAGGATGTCCAATTTGTTGACATACAATTGTTCACAGCAGTTTCTTATAAACATTTATGCTTCTGTGGTATCAGTTGTAATGTCTCCCCTTTCATTTATATTTATTCATTTGAGTCCTCTTTTTTTGTTGTTAATCTAGCTAAGGATTTTCAATTTTGTTTTGTCTTTTTAAAAACCAATGCTTAGTTTTGTTGACATTTTCAACTTTTTTCCTATTCTTTATTTCTGCTCTAATCTTTATTTCTTTCCTTCTACTAACTTTGGGCTTAGCTTGCTCTTTTTTTTTGTTCTAGTTCTTTCAGGTGGAATGTTGTGTTTTTTGATATCTTTTTTCTTTAAAGGCATTTATAGCTATAAATTTTCCTCTTAGAAACGCTTTTGCTATATCCCATGATATCACAAGATATTTTTTAGTTCCCTTTTGATTTCTTCTTTGGTCCACTGATTGTTCAGAAATGTGTTGCTTAATTTCCATGTATGTGTAAATATTCCAATTTTTCTTCGTCATTGATATAATTCAATCTTATTGATATAATTTCAATCTTATTGATTTGTTAAGACTTGTTTTATGGCCTAACATATGATCTATCCTGGAGAATGTTCTGTATTCTTGAGAAGAATGTGTTTTCTGCTGCTGTTCGATAAAGTGTTCTGTACATGTGTAGTAGGTCCATTTCATCTACAGTGTTGCTCAAAACTGCTGTTTCCTTTTTGATTTTTCCATCTGGATGATCCATCAATTGTTGAGAGGTGGGTATTAAAGTCCCCTACTGCTAATGTATTTCTCATTTCTCCCTTCAGTTCTGTTAATATTTGCTTTATATTTAGGTGCTCTGATGTTGGGTGCATTAAGTATTTACAATTGTTATATCATCTTTATGCACTGACCCCTTTATCATTATATAATGATTTTCTTTATCTATTGTGACTTTTCCTTTTTAACATAAATTCTATTTTTTTCTGATATAAGGCTAGGTACACCTGCTCACTCGCACTCTCTCTCTTTTTTATGGCCACATCTGTGGCATATCAAAGTTCTCAGACCAGGGACTGATTCCAAGCCACAGCTGCTACCTGCACCAAAGGTATGACACTACTGGATCTTTTTTTTTTTTTGTCTTTTGTCTTTTTTGTTGTTGTTGTTGTTGTTGTTGCTATTTCTTGGGCCGCTCCCGCGGCATATGGAGGTTCCCAGGCTAGGGGTTGAATCGGAGCTGTAGCCACCGGCCTATGCCAGAGCCACAGCAAATGTGGGATCCGAGCCACGTCTGCAACCTACACCACAGCTCACGGCAATGCCGGATCGTTAACCCACTGAGCAAGGGCAGGGACCGAACCCGCAACCTCATGGTTCCTAGTCGGATTCATTAACCACTGCGCCACGACGGGAACTCCACTACTGGATCTTTTAACCCATTGCACCAGGCTGAACTCACACCTCCAAAGTGACCCAAGCTGCTAGTCAGATTCTTAACCCACTGCACCACAGCAGGAACTCCACCCCGCTATCTTTTTTGTGATCATTTGCATGGAATATCTGTTCCCCTCCCTTCACTTCTAGCCTATGTGTGTCATTAAAGCTAAAGTGAATCTCTTTTAGGCATCATTATTTTCCTTTTAAGTCAGTATGGTATTGACAAAAGAAGAGACAAATAGATGAATGGTTTCAGAGAACCCAGATAGATCCTCCTAAATATAGTTAACTGATCTTTGATAAAGAAGCGAAGGCAATACAATGAAGCAAAGACAGCATTTTCAACAAATGGTTCAGGAACAACTGAATATCTATATGTAAAAAAAAAAAAAAGACCAACAGACATTATACCCCTTACAAAAATTAACTCAAAATCAGGGTAGGGAGGAATCATAAAGGGGTTACTGATGTGGCTCAGTGGTAACGAACCTGACCAGTATCCATGAGGATGTGGGTTCAATCCCTGGCCTCACTCAGTGGGTTAAGGATCTGGCATGTTGCCATGATCTGTGATGGAGGTCAAAGACGTGGCTCAGATCCTACATTGCTGTGGCTATGGCATAGGCCAGCAGCTATACCTCTGATTTGACCCTTTGTCTGGGAACTTTCATGTGCTGTGAGTACGGCCCTAAAATGGCAAAAAAAAAAAAAAAAAAGGATCATAAAGCTAAATGTAAAACACAAAAGTATAAAATTTCTAAAAGATAACGTAAAAGAAAATGAAGGTAACTTCAGGAATGGCAATTACTTTTAGATACAATACCAAAGGTGCAATCTATGAAAAAAATAATTATAAACTAGACTTCATTTTTCCACAGACTAGGAAAAATTACTTGCAAAAGACACATCTGATAAAGTACACTGTCCAAAGTATACAAAGAACTCTTAAAACTCAAGAAAACTTGGTGCCCAATTTTAAAAAATGGGCCAAAGATCTGAACAGACACTTCACCAAAGATGATATACAGATGGCTAGTAAGCATATGAAAAGATGCTCCACATCATATGTCATCAGGGAAATGCAACTTAAAACAACATACTACTACACATCTACTAGAATGGCCAAAATCCAAAATGTTGACAGTACCAAATGCTGGCAGGGATGTATAGGCAAAGGATCTTTCTTTCACTGTTGAAGGATTGCAAAGTGGTACAGTCACTTTAGAAGAAAGTTTGTTGGGCAGAAAAGAAACAAACTCATGGACTTGAAGAACAGACTTGTGGTTGCCAAGGGGGCAGGAGAGGGAGTGGGATGAACTGGGAGTTTGGGGTTAGTAGATGCGAACTATTGCATTGGGAGCGGATAAGCAATGAGATCCTGCTGTATAGCACAGGGAACTGTATCTACTCACTTGTGATGGAACATGATGGAGGATAATGTGAGAAAAAGAATGTGTGTGTGTGTGTGTGTGTGTGTGTGTGTGTGTGTATGGCTGGGTCACTTTGCTGTATAGCAGAAATTGACAGAACATTGTAAATCAACTATAAGAGAAAAAATAAAAATCCTGAAAAAAAAGAAAACACATTCTTACCACACAATCCAGCAAATATACTCCTTGGCATTTACCCAAAGGAGCTGAACTTTTATGCCCACACAAAACCTGCACATAGATGTTTAAAGTAGCTTTATTTATAACTGCCAAATCTTGGAAGAAACCAAAATACCCTTCAATAGCTGAATGGATAAACTGTGGTACATCCAACAGAATATTACTCAGCACTAAAAAGAAATGAGCTATCAAGCCATGGAAAGGAACTGGTAGAATCCTAAACACATAATACTAAGGGAAAGAAGCCAACTTGAAAAGGCTACATACCGTACGATTTCAACTATATAGAATATTCTGGAAATAGCAAAATAAGATCAGTGGTTGCTAGAGGAAAGGAGAAATGAATACACAGAGCGAGAAGCATTTTTAGAGCAATAAAACCATTCTGTATGATACCATATTATATGGATACATGCTGTTACTCATTTCTCAAAACCTATAATCATGTACAACACTGAGAGGGAAACCTAATGTAAAATATGGATTACGATGTGTTAATGTAGGTTTATGAGGTGTAACAAATGCACCACTGTGGTAAAGGATACTGACAGTGGAAGAAGAAGCCCGTGTGTAGGGGTAGGGAGTAAATGGGAACTTTTGGTACTTTCTGCTTAATTTTGCTATGAACCTACAACTAATCCAAAAAACAAAGTCTATTTAAAAAACATGACTCTTAATCATCTTTTAATACTGCTGCCCAGATCAAAAAGTTGTTTCCATATGGATAAGAAAGTAAAACCACTGCCTGATTATTTCTGAAGCAATTTCCAAAATCATCTTAACTGGTAATTTCAGGCTCACAATGAGGACCAAAGTACTTACTTTTCAATTTTTTTCCTATGTTCATTTTGTCTTTGTTGTTCTTTCACCTGTTCTCTTTCAATATCCATGAACAATCGTCTATATCTCAGGTACTGCTTTTGCCGCTAATGAAAAGAAGTTAAAATTGTTAAGATTCTGCTCTCAGAGGAGTTTCCAAGAGAGGAAAATATCTTTGTGTCATAGTCAAGAAAACTGTACGATACAAAAGTCTCAGGGAATTTCCTTCTATTTATGATGGAAATTTATAAATAATAGGAATAATAGTATTATTCCTAATAATAATAGAAATAAATTAAGGAATAATAAAGAAGTACTAATTAAGTTTGCCCTTAGAATGGTCTGTTGTCAACAGCACTTAAGGAAATGATTATAGTTTATATGACAAGATACACACTGTATTTACTCTATGTTCCCAAATAAAGTACCATAAAAGCAGAGGCAAAGAAGGAATATGAGAGGTATTTTAAAACAGAACAAGAGGGAGTTCCCTTGTGGCTCAGTAGATTAAGGATCCGGCATTATCACTGCTGTGGCAAGGGTTTCTGCTATGGTGAGGGTTTGTTCCCTGGCCTGGAAACTTTGAAATGCCATGGGTGCAGCCAAAAAGAAAAAAAAAAAGGAAAATAGTCACTCTGACTTTTCAAACCATACCACAAAAGCACACTGTAAGCCTAGCCTAATATGGTTGGGAGGAGGAAGAACTAAGGAATATCAGAGCATCACACTTTTAAAGGAAACAAGTAAAATAAAAGCAAATGCTACTACCCTGTATGTGATCTCTTCATACCTCCAAATTTAGATATTTTCTTTTAAGGACACAAGCTACACAAAGGGCCCTAGTATACATAGATTTGTTTGTGTCCTTTGAGCAGCTTATGTCTTGTTGGTAAAAATTATTAAAAGCCTAATAGCAGTTCTCAATACTGAGGATACATCACAATTATCAGCGGTATTTTTTAAAAACACAGATGCCCCAAACTTTACCTTTTTAGATACTGATTCAGTGTGTCTGCTTTGGGTCTAGGCATTTGTATTTTGAAAAAAGGCTCCATATCTGACTCTGGTACATGGCCAGTGTTAAAAAATGTTCATTTAAACTAACATTGGCGTGAAAAAGGAAATCATAAATTAAAACTCTTCCTTTAAATAAGCCTTGTCACAAATATATACTAACTGAAGAAACTCACTAGGAACGGCTCTCTGATTTCACATCAAGGTGGCCTAAATCCCAGAATCTTAGAAGAGAAACTCAACATATTATACTGACTCAAAGTAACTTCTTTGCCTGTATCTACAGAATTTGTAGTACTAGCTTTTAATGTGTTAGGACACAACAAATTGTTTCCAATTTCACATACACTAGTATAGTAGAAACACTAATGTCCAAAAGCAATTATCACCATATACCTCTTTCTTGTCTTCTTCTTGATTTACTCCAGACTGAAGTGCCAGTAGAGTTTGGAATTCAGGGTTCAATCCTGCTTGACATTCATCACCAACCTGTTAAAAGGTCCAGCCACACAAAGTGACAAAATTGCCAAAATATAGCCCTATGCATGTTTTTGATGATTTCACCTACTGATTCTTGTCTCCTGCAATTTTGAGCTCAACTGATAAAAAAAACAAAAGGTATTTTCCATATATATATAAAAATAAAATTTTTTAAAAGAGTAAAAGAAATAAATTAACCAAACAAAAACCAATAAACCAAAGAAAAGATTCAGGTCAAAAACATGGATGATAAATCAAAACGTTCAGAATGAAAGTTCTTCTAAAGTAATCACTTGAGAGTTCCCATTGTGGCTCAGTGGTAATGAACCTGACTAGCATCCATGAGGATGTGCGTTTGATCCCTGGCCTTGTTCAGTGGGTTAAAGGATCTCTATTGCCATGAGCTGTAGTGTAGGTCACAGATGCAGTACGGATCCTGTGTTGCTGTTGCTGTGGCTGTGGCATAGGCTAGCAGCTACAGCTCCAATTCAATCCCTAGCCTGGAAACTTCCATATGCTGTGGTGTGGCCCTAAAAAGCCAAAAAAAAAAAAAAAAAAGAATTCAATGGGTAAGAAGGGTCTTTTCAACACATGCAAAGAAGAATGAAGTTGGACCCCTACCCAATACTATATATGAAAATTAATGCAAAGTGGAATGCAGACCTGAATGCAAGAGAGATAAAATTCTCTTGGCAAAAAAATAAAATAAAATAAAAACTTTCTGTGTTGTAAAGGAAGCCACAGAGAAAATGAAAAGAACCCACAGGATAGGAGAGAACATTTGCAAATCACAAACCTAATAAGGGTGCTGTATGTAGAGTATATTAACTACTTACATAACTCAATAATCAAAAGACAAATAATCCAATTACAAACTGGGCAGAGGATCTAACTGTTTTCCAAAGAAGATATATACACAGTCAATAAGCACATGAAAAGACACTCATCATTAATCACCAAGAAAATGTAAACCAAAACCACAATAAGATACCACTTCATACCCATCAAGAGAGCTGTATTTAAAAAGACAGGCAATAACAAGTGACACTGAGGATGCAGAAAAACTGGAACCATAACACTGTTGGTGAGAATGAAAAATAGTGCAGCCATTTTGGAAACCAGTTTGGCAGCTCCTCAAAAGTGTAAGCAATGGTTACCATGTCTCAGCAATTCCCCCTTCTAGGTATATACCCAAGAGAAATGAAAACATATATCACGGAAAAACTTGTAAACAAATGTCCACAGCAGCATAAGTCATGATAGTCAAGAAGTGCAAAACAATCCAGATGTCCATCAACTGATGAATGGATAAATAAAATGCACTATATGCATACAATAGAGTATTATCTAATGACTAGGAATGAAGTACTGCTACATGCTACGTCAACGAACTTTGAAAACATTATACTAAGTGAAAGAAGTCAGTGACAAAAGCCCACATATTCCATGATCCCATTTATACAAAATATCCAGAATAGGCACATCAACAGAGACAGAAAGTAGATTGCCTAGAGTTGGGGATGGGAATGAGGGGAAAAAAGGAAGTGTGTGTCTGCTAATAGGTATATGACATTTGGGGAGTAATAATATTTTAAAATTGGCTGTGGCAAAGTCTGCACAACATTTTGAATATAGTAAAAACACTGAACTGTACACTTTAAATGGATTAGTTGTATGGCATATAAAGTATAGTTGGAGTTCCTGTCGTGGCATAGAGGAAATAAATCCGACTAGGAACCATGAGGTTGTGAGTTCCATCCCTGGCCTTGCTCAGTGGGTTAAGGACCCAGCATTGCCATGAGCTGTGGTTTAGGTCACAGACGTGGCTCAGATTTGGCGTTGCTGTGGCTGTGGTGTAGGCCAGCAGCTGTAGCTCCGATTAGACCCCTAGCCTGGGAACTTCCATGTGCCACAGGTAAGGCCCTAAAAAAATAAATTAATTAATAAATATTGTCAATCCTCATTATTTGAACATTCCTTGCTTGTGAATTTGCCTTTTCACTAAAATGCATTTGTTGTCACAAAATTCTCTCAGTGCTTTTGTAGTTACTTGCAGACGTGCACAGAGCTGTGAAAAGTCTGAGTCACCAGATGTACATGTTGCAAGCTGAGGTAGAATATTGTGATGCTCTACTTTTTTTATTTTAGCCGTCATACTATAAGCAAGTATTATTTTCAAGGTATATTTAGTGCAAACGTTTTTGGATTTTTGTGATTTTTTTGTTGTTGATTATGCTGTTTAAAACGGCCCTCAAACACAGTGCTAAAGTAGTGCCTAGTGTTCTTAAACATAATAAGGCTGTGATGTGCCCTACGGAGAAAATACACATATTACATAAGCTTGATTCAGGCATGAGCTATAACGCCATTGGCCCTGAGTCCAATGTTAATGAATCAACAATACATATTAAATAATCTGTCTTTAAACAGAAATTCACATAAAACAGTTGCACTTTGGTTCAGTATTCACTAATTCAGTATTTATGGCAACTTTATAGAATGAAACTATGAATAAGGAGAACTGATTGTATATCCCAATAAAGCTATTATTTTTTAAATTATTCATTTGTTATAAATAAAATCTGAAAATAATACATAGTAAAAGGATAATGATGGTTATCTGTGGAATTTTGGTGTTTTTTTCTTTTTGTTTGTATTTACTTTTGCTGTAATAAAAAGGCGATTATTTTCTGCTTTCGAAAAAGTAAGAAAAACTGGACTTCCAACACTGGCCAAGGAGTAAGCCCACTCTGAGCTTCTCTCTCTCTCTCTCTCTCACTGGTTGTAACTAAAAATTCCAGGAAACATGGCCCCTGGTACCTGGAGAGTATACAGGGTAGGTAACCAGAAGAGGAATGAATTAGAAAAGTGGATTCCTTAATTCTGTGTGTGAACTGGCATATATACCAGAATCACCCCTGAGCTGTGCATGGACGGATTTTGAGGAGTATAATGAAGGCTTTGAGAACCAACTAACATTGGAGCCACTGTTCACAGAAGACAAGAATGAATTTACGTCTGAACTTAACTAGGTTGACTGCCTGCTAGAACAAACAACTACAACAAAAAAAATGCAACATTCTTCAGAGTATTTTAATAGAAACCAGAGTCTCATGATACAATATTAAAAACTGGACCCAGAAGAAAAGATGGCAAGAGAATCTAGAATATGGATCCAAAGAGAGACAACTCTGAGCTTAGTAGGAATAAGAATAGCAAAAAAATAAATGGTCAAGGGAGTTATTTCATGATGACTTCTATTTTTCTTTTATGAAAGTCTGAGAGTATGGGGGTGAAGCAAGAACTTTAAGGAGTACTTAAGGTTTAAAATTATCAGTGTGGGCCACAGGTGAGGGAGCTGACAAGTGGCAAGGAAGAAAAATGCTAAGCAGCAATGGAGACCCAGCTATGACTATAAACCCCAAGGATGAATGTGTATACATCTGTACTATTAGAGTTTTCCCCAATAAGGCTGGATTATTTTTAAAGATAAAAAGACTGATCTAGGATTAAGGATTTTCAGGGCTGGGATGGTAGAAGGACAAAAAGAGGTCCTGACTACCAAGGCTGTACCCTCAATTAAACAGTCAGGGTTAGGTACCTCTCTTCTGTGCTCAGTGAATGCCCTGGGCACCCTCTACCACTAATCATGTTGCTTCATAATTACCGCTTATTTGTCAGTCTTTCTTCTTTAGACTGTCCGAAATTTGAGTGCTCTGTCTTATTCACAGCTATGTCTTGATACTTAGAACCTAAACAATGGCAAGTACCTAAGAGGTGCTCAATAAATGTTTAATTGATTGACTAATTCTTCCCAAACAAATTTAGCAAGAGACTAGAAGGCTCCAGTTGGAGATAAGGAGAAGGAAACAAACAGAATCCAGGGGTAGAGAAAAACAGAAGAGGGGAGACCTAATCTTGATAAGGTGGTCAGAGCAGTCTTCTAAGAAGGTGGCGTTTAAGCTGAAACCTGAAGAATATGAAGCTTTGTGAAGAAAAAAGAGAAGACTATCCAGGTAGAGGAAAAAATACGCACAGCTCAGGATGTATAAACAGTGATGTGGAATAAAACTCGATAGCCTTCCCTTAGGCCAAACTGAGAGATCCAAACTAAAAAAGCAACAAGAGGAGCTGCAGTTTCATCCTGAAAACCTTGGCCCAAATCCTACTTTCTGCCTCTATGCCTCCTTTTCTTTCTGCTCTCAAAAGGGCCAAAAGGAAATTTTACTTTATCTCTTTTATATAGTCTAACAATGCTGGTCGCCTGAAGGCTCTTGTTTTTAAAATAACATAAAACACAAGTTAGAAATTATCCAGACAGTTGTAAAATTCTAGTAGGAATAAACTAGGCTTCGGTTAAGCCTTAGAAAAATCTTAGTAGGCCAGAGTATTGTGACATTTTCTTGAAAAACTATAGATGTTAACTCAATACACCAGAACGTAGGCAATATTATCCTAACAAGCTCAGCCCAACCTTTGAAGAGTCCATTTCTTGGCAACCCTGCCTTATGTTCTCTCAGCTACTGTTGGGGGGATTCAGCCCTGGCTGTTGAGGGGAAGGTCCTCCTGAACCCTCCCTCTCAGAAACCACTTATTTCTTCCTCTATCACAGCATAAATGACAACAGCCATCAGAAATACACATTTTATAAAAGAACATACATATAAAATGTCATTTTTCCAATAGGCAACAAGTGCTCCTGAAAATACACTAGGCTTCAATGAGTAATCTTAGGTCAGGACAGGTTTTACACACTATGAAATAAAACAAGAATCTGCTTTTTACTCAGCATTACCACTCTCAGCTCAGTAAGTACCCATCATCCTATCTAAATTCCACTATGCATATTCCACGGTCTGCTCTACCTGTCTTCTGCTAGAAGCCTCTCTCTGGAGCTTGGGTGGAAGACGGTGATGGCCATCCAGAAGCAAATCTTCTTCCCATCTTTCAGCTGTTCTATCAGATGGCTGCTGTCCAGAGTATGAGCTCTAAGATACAAAAGCATTCACCAAATTATGAGCAGCGACATAATGGTAGTAAAAAATACTTGAGACTACAGTGATACCCCGAAGCAATCTGAATAGGTCAGAATAGTGTGGTACATTATGGCATAAAAGTGACATCATACTTCTTGCCACTACTATGAATTGTAAATGCATCTGCAAAGCAATCCTAAGTTTCTTTATCCATAAAACAAGGAAAATAACAGTACCTAACTCCCAGGGTTATGGAGAGAGTTAAATGAGACAATGGATACAGTTTTAGAACCTTTGTGGCTATGGTAAATGCTTAATGAATTTAAGTTGTTACTCACAATAATATTAATAGTATTTATTGGGAGTTTCCATTGTGGTGCAGTGGAAACAAATCCGACCAGCATCCATGAGGACGCAGGTTTGATCCCTGGCCTCACTCAGTGGGTTAAAGGATCTGGCGCTGCTATAAACTGTGGTGTACATTGCAGACATGGCTCAGATCCTGAGTTGCTGTGGCTACCATGTAGGCTGGCAGCCTTAGCTCTGATTTGACCCCTAGACTTGGAACTTCCATATGCCACAAATATGGCCCTAGAAAGACAAAATAATAATAATATTTATTGATAATATTAATAAGAGAGAACACCATCGTCATCATTGTTGTTGTTGTTAGTAGCATAGCTCTGGCAAGCCCATATGCTGTTGTTAGTAGCATAGCTCCTAACTGACTTTCTGCTGCTTACACTTTACTATTCTCTGCTCTACCTGCTCTCTGGCAGAGCCTGGATCCTGGATTTCATGTAAAATATATTCATGGTGCTCCAGAAATAACTCCTTTCTCCATCTCTCATCTGTCATATTATGTGAGGCCTGCCCGTAGTTCCTGCACTAAAAGACAACATAAACACTGAATATCAATTGTCCAAGCAGTAGCATCATGCCAGGGCAATAGTTATAAACTTCACTGAAGAGGCCAGAAGTAGTTTCAATAGGGCAAAATGGTCATAGAACAAGAGGACATTATACCTTTGCCCATTGTTACTGACCTTAACAATAAACCCCTGAAGCAGTTACTACTCTGCCCTGTCAATCTTGAACCAAAACCTAAGTAATTTGCCTTCTGTTACTTACTCCTCACTATATTCGCTCTACTTATTCTCTGGGAGAGGCCAGTCCTGAATACGAGGTGGAACATACCCATGGCACTCCAGAAGCAATTCCTCTTTCAATCTCCCATTTCTCAAAAGATGAGAGTTCCTTGATATACTTGTTCTAAAGAAACAACAAAACATAAAGCTAATTGTCTAAGCAGAAATGACAGGTTAGTGACAATACTGTAGACTTCAGAGACAACTCCAAAACAATGATACCAGGGGAGGAAAGCAAGGGTGTACACATGCATGTTTCCAAACATAAATCAAAGTGGGGAAAAAAAAAGAGCATAATGAATCATAAGATACCCATCACCCAGCTTTGACAAATAGCAATATGTTGTTTTTTCATCTGTCTCTTTCCCTACTTTTTTTCCAGGAGTATTTTAAAGCAAATACCAGATTATTCTGGGCTTTTTTGTTGTTGGGGGGGCGGGGTCGCATAGGGCAACTCTTTATTTAACAACACATTTGGAAGAAGAGAAAGCAATCAGGCGATATATTTTTTTATTTACTTATTTTTTGGCCAAGCCACAGCATGTAAAAGTTCCTAGGCCAGGGATCCAAGTCATGCCACAGCTGTTACCAGAGCCAGAGCAGTGACAACGCTGGATCTTTAACCCATGGTGCCACAAGAGAACTCCACAAGGCAGCATTTCTATAATGTTGCTAGCATTTTCTCAGGTAAATCCAGGAAACAAGCTTGTGTCATTTCCCCAAGTACTCCTACTTGATGTGGCCAATAACTCCATACACAAACATGAGAAGTGATGAAGTTTGGGACGTTCTGAGGTGGCAAACAGCTTGTTTTGTTATCATAATTATTTGGCAAATTGGATATCTGGTTTTGGTGTACTGCTTTAGTCGGCCAGGAGTAGAATTCCTTCAGTATGTCTAAGACCAAATGTCTGAGGCCAAATTTGCTAAAGGACTTGAGTTTAAGAAGGACGATTTACTGTTAATCAATCGATATCATATAAAACCTATCTCTTATTTAATCCAAATGACAGAGGTATGCTTTCTCACCTGGACTCTGGAACATTCTGAAATAACTGAAGACAATATACCCTGAGCCTAACTCTAGAAGCTTCAATTCTAATGTAAGCTACATACAAGCCAGCTTGAGAAGCTCTAGCCCAAGTCTTAAGTAATTTCATCTCTCTTACTCTTGTAGAAAGCAGACAGCACCCCAACTGTATCCTGCTATAGCTGCTCTCTAAGGGAAGCTTGGTCCTGCATTTTAGGTTTAACATACTGATGATGCTCCAGAGTCAATTCATCTCTCTCTCTCATAAAAGACGACAGGTATTTCAGAAACAGGTTCAAAAGAAACAACAAAAAAACATAAAACAAATCATCTAGTCAGGGCAACACGCTAAACTCAATACCATAGGCTTCAGTGAGAACTCCAGGGAAATGGTACCAGATGAGGATCCTCTGGTACATTTTGGGTTGAACAAGAATATTATACTCTTAGCCCAACTCCACAAATTTTTAATCTCAAAACATGTACAGAATAGTCTGACAAATTTTAAGTAATTTAGGATTTGCTAATTCTTCCTACATGTAAGGGCAGTATGCTTGTGGTAATAATGTGGGCTTCAGCAAAAGTTGTAGCATGTTAGTACATTAAAACAATCTGATTGCATAATAAAAACATATGATTTATCAGCCTTCTGAATGACAGAACTGATTTGACTGACACAGTTCACTAAACAAGGATCTTTTGCACCTGATCCTATATTTCACATTACCAGTTGCTGAAAATGTATAAAATCCAGTTACTTTATTTCCTATTTCTTGCTTTTTCTGACTGTGCTATACCTGATCTCTGATGATGGCCTGGTCCTGAAATTTAGGAGGCAGATACTGATAACCTGCCAGAGAAAAGTCTTCTCTCCCTTTCTCTGTCATATCACAATATGACTCCTTAAAGCGTACCTTCTAAAAGAGAAAACAAACAAAAGTGTAAATTGTCCAGTGATAGTAATAAGATAAATATTACAGGCATAATTGGGAGCCTTACAGTAATTTTTAAACTCCAGATAATATGAAACAGTATGGAATAAAACAGAAAACCATACTGAGAACAATCTCTGCAAGTTTCAAACTAAACCCTAAACGATTCCATTCCTATTGGTCTCGTTCCTTTCCCTGCTCTACCTTGCCCCTGATGAAGGCCTGATCTTCATGCCTGTGTAGAAGATCCTGATGGACATCCAGAGGAAACACCTCCCTCCTGCTCCTACCTACCAAAAGTGATGCTGGCTGCTTCAAATTTGCTTTCTAAAAAAGGACAAATACAAAATATCAATTGTTTAGTTAAGAAAGACAAATTAATCAATAATATTTTATGCTATAGTGACTATTCAGAAATTGAGGTCAAAGTATAACTGAACATCTTACAGAATAAAACAAACACTATACTCTATTAAACATAACCCCAGTCACAACCCTGAATAATTTATTTCCTATTGACCCCTTTCTCCTTCCTTTTAGTCTAGCTCATCTGTGGTGGAGGGTTGGCAGCCTTGCAACCTGTGTAAAGATACTGCTGGACACCTGTGAGTCACTCTTTTCCCCATCTTTCAGCTGTTAAGGCAGATAATGACTGCAAAAAAAATATTTTCTGTAATGAAGAATATTTTTTAAAAAATCAACCATCTAGACAGGGGCAATATGCTGCTGATAATACTTTAACACTGAACAAGAACCCTGGACATTTGAAAAATCAATCAGGAACCTACTGTTTTCCAGCTATGGATCTCCAAATCAGCTGCAATACAGTCCCTGCAAACCCCACCACAGACCTTAAGTAGTTTATTTCTTTTTGTTCTACCTCCTTTCCTTTCTATTTTACCTGATCTCTGGGTGGAAAATTCTGGTCCTGACATGTAGGTAGAACATCCTGCTCTTTGGAGAGAACATGCTGGCCACTGGGTAGAAAATTCTGGTCCTGAGATGAGGGCAGAATGTTCTGGTCTTCAAGCAGAAAATTCTGCTCCTGACATCCGAGTAGAATATTCTGATCTTCAGTTAAAAAATGATGGTCCTGATATTTGGGTAGAATATTCTGGCTGTTGGGTAATACATACTGCTCTTTGGGAAGAACATCCTTGTCTTGACATTTGAGTAGAATATTCTGGTCTTTAGGGAAAAAAGCCTGATCTGTGGGTAGAAAAGCCTGGTTTTGGGGTAGAAAATCTTGAACTTCTGAAACAATATTCCCATCTTCTAGTTCAATACTCTGGGATTTCATCATAACACTCTTTGGAGTTTCTATCTTAACAGCCTGGGCTTTCAACTCAATGGTTTGGCTTTCCAACTCATTATCCTGGGTACTGAGCCTTGGCTCAATCTTTTGGGCTTCCAGCTCAACACTGAGGACACCTGTCAAACCACTCTGGGCTTGCAGCTGGTCACCTTGTGCTTCAGGAAAATAATCCCGGGCTTGGGGTAGAACGCCCTGACGTAACTGCTTTACTTCTTCCTCTTCCATCACAGAAAATAATGGATTTTTGAAGTGTACTTTCTAAAAGTGAACATATCAATATAGAATGCCAGGTGATATAGAATGCTAGGTTTTCTGTGAGATTTCTAAAGTAATCTTAAAAGGACATGGCAAGCCAACAAATAACTAGAATAAAATGTGAAATTACAGTCTTTACTCAAAACAAGCTAAATCTACAATCCCAAACCAATACAGGAATACCAGCATCCCTAGTCCAAATCATAATTACTTAATTACCATTATATTATCTCCTTTCACTCTGCTTTACCTGCACTCTGCTGAAAGGTATATCCTTGTCTTCAGAAAGGAGATCCTGCTGGTCTCCCCAAGACAAATTCTCTTTCCCTTTCTTATCTATCAAAATAGATGAAAACTCCTCAGAGTCAGGTTCCTAAAGAACACACAAACAAAAAATGGGGGGAAAAAAACCCAAATGTAATGTATTACAAAAACAAACAATGTGACTGCAACACAATCCTAGGCCTCAAAACACTACTAATATAATTTTAGTAGGTCAGTATAGTCAAATATTATAAAAACAGAAATTACAAAAGAAGTGCAAGACTGTACAGTGAAAACTACAAAATGTTTTTGAAAGAAATTAAAGAAGATCGACATAAAGAGACTTCCATGGTCATGGATATCAGAAGACAATATTGTTAAGACAGCAATAACTCTCACATGCACAGTCAATTGATTTTCAACAAGGGTACTAAGACAATTCAATGCAGGAAGAGTTTTTTTCAACAATGGGTGTTGAAATAAGTAGATATTTACATGCAAAAGAATTAAGTTAGAGTGCTTCCATAAGGATATAAATCATACATAAAAATTAACTCAAAATGGATCATAGGCCTAAATGTAAGAGCTAAAATTATAAAATTCTTAGAACACATAGGAAATCTTTATGACCTTAGACTAAGGAATGGTTTGTTAGCACAGCAACAAAAGAAAAATAGATAAATTAGACTATATCAAAACTAAAACTTTCATGCTGCAAATGAGAGCATTAAGAAAGTGAAATAAGGGAAGTTTCCACTGGGCTGGACAGGCTAAGGACCCAACACAATCTCCATGAGGATGCAGGTTCAAACCCTAGCCTCACTCAGTCGGTTGAGGATCCAGTGTTGCTGTGGCTGTGGCACAGGCCTTAGCTGCAGCTCAATTTGACCCCTAGCCTGGGAATTTCCATATGCTGTGGGTGCAGCTATTAGAAAAAAAAAAAAAAGTGAAATGACAACTCACAGAATGGGAGAACATATTTGCAAATCATGTATCTGATAATGGACCTGTATCCAGAATATAAAGAATTTTTAGGGAGTTCCCATTGTGGCACAGCAGAAACAAATCCAACTAGGAACCATGAGGTTGTGGGTTCGATCCCTGGCCTCGCTCAGTGGGTTCAGGATCTGGCGCTGCCATGAGCTACGCTGTAGGTCACACACTCGGCTCGGATCTGGAGTTGCTGTGGCTCTGGAGTAAGCCGGCAGCAACAGCTACGATTCAACCCCTAGCCTGGGAACCTCCATATGCTGCGGGTGTGGCACTAAGAAGACAAAAAAAAAGAATTTTTATAACTCAATAATAAAAAGACAACCCAAATTTTAAAATGGACACTTCATTTGAATAGACATTTTCCCCATAAGAGAGATATAAATGGGCAATAACCACATGAAAAGATACTCAAGATCATTAGTCATCAAGAAAGTACAAACCAACAGTACAGTGTTCCCACTATGGGACAACAGGATCAGTGGTGTCTTGGGAGTGCTGGGAAATAGGTTCGATTCCCAGCCCAGCACAGTTAAGGATCCAGCATTGCTGTGGCTGGGATCTGATCCCTGGCCAGGGAACTCCAAATGCTGCAAGGTAGCCAAAAAAAAGAAAAAAGTTCAGTGAGATACCACTTCACACCCACTAAGATGGCTATGATAGAAAAGATGGACAATAACAAGTATTGAAGAGGATGTGGAGAAACTGGAACTCTCATATAATACTGATGGAAAATAGCTTGGCAGTTCCTCAAAATATTAAACATGAAGTTACCATATGATGAAGAAATTCCACTACTAGAGAAATGAACATTTACATAAAAACATGTGTACAACTGCTTACAGCAAATTATTCATAAAAGCCAAGGAGTAAAAATAACCCAAATATTCATCAAATGATGAATGGATATACCAAGTGTGATATACTGACATACAGATAACATGCTAACAGGCTACAATGTGGATGAACTTTGAAAATATTATGCAAAGTGAAAGAAGTCAGTCACCAAGACCCCATTATATGATTCCATTTATATAAAATGCTCAGAATAAGCAAATCTGCAGAAACAGAAAGCAGATTAGTGGTGACTTAATACTGTGGGTCGGGACAGGGAGGAACTGGGGAGTAAAAGCTAATGAGTATAGGGTTTCTTTTAGGGATGATGAAAATCTTCACAATTAGGCTGTGACGACAGTTGCACAATCCTGTGAATATACTGAAAACCTCTGAATTGTATACTTTAAATGGGTGAATTGTGTGGTATGTGAATTATATCTCAGTATAACTGTTAGAAAAAACAATTATTATAATCTTAATACTTAAGCCCATCTTTAATTAGTTGTGGTTATAACAGGGGAGTTTCCACCTCTATTCTTTATATTTCCCTACCTGATCTTCCATAAATTTCTGGTAAGGTACAGGAGTTGAAAGACCTTGCTGGACCTCAAAGGGCAATTCTCTTCTTACCCCTATATTTATTTTGGCAAATGCTGGTTTCCTACAAATTGCTTTCTGAAAAAAAGGGAAAATTAATACAAATAAAAAGATCTAGAGAAAGCAAAATGCTCACGATACTAAGTTGAGTTTTTGTGAGAGATCTCAAGTAATCTTAGCAGGTTGCGGTAGTCTAACATAGCATAGTGAGTTCTGTTTCAAGTATACAAACACATCGCTTACATATCAAACATATGGACTGAAAGAAGCTGGAAGGAGAATATATTAACTTTACAGATGACAATTTGCCCCTATCCTAGCCAGTAACAGTATCAGAAGGCTTATAATTTTATCAATGGGCGAGTAAATCTATCTTCTATGTGTATCTCCAAAACCTGCAACAATAACAGCCAGACAGAGTCTAATGTCAGTAAGTCTAACAAGAAAATGAAACCAGAGTTAAACTGGGTTCAGATTGTTCTCCTTTCTGACTGGTGGATTTCTCCTTCACACAACTGGGTGGGTAGAAAACTGTTCAGATTTGAGGAAAAGACTACATACTTTACATGAGTGATAAAACAAAATTTCACTAATTTCTTACATCAATCTCAATTATATGGAGTAGATTTGTTTGTTTAACCTGAAAAATATATATGCATTCTTAGGAAGCAAGCAGCTAACCTGAATTCATCACCATCATCATAACGAATTACACTTAGATGGCACCTCTGATGTATAAAACTGGTTTATATAGGGACGTTATCTCAGATTTAATCCTCTTCCCTTCTACTGGATAATTATCTCAGACCTAGAAAAATATTTTTTTCTAGAATAACATCAGTTGAAAGGTTCAAATATGTTCCACAAAATACAAAATATGAGTCTCTAGGATATGATAAACCCCTTCCCCTTTCTCCTGGCTTAATTACAATGTATCTAATCACCTCCTTCCAACAGTACTAGGAAGTCAGTCTAACGGCCCACACTATAGTACTGTCAAATCTGTGGTGGAAGTATGAAAATTGTCAAGAAACCAAGTCCAGAATTTGGGCACAAAAAAACTCTATTTTTTTTTGTTGTTGTTGTTGTCTTTTTGCTATTTCTTTGGGCCGCTCCCGCGGCATATGGAGGTTCCCAGGCTAGGGGTCCAATCGGAGCTGTAGCCACTGGCCTACGCCAGAGCCACAGCAACGGGGGATCCAAGCCACATCTGCAACGTACACCACAGCTCACGGCAATGCCAGATCGTTAACCCACTGAGCAAGGGCAGGGACTGAACCCACAACCTCATGGTTCCTAGTTGGATTCGTTAACAACTGCGCCATGATGGGAACTCCAAAAACTCTATCTTGAGTAACAACAAGGCAATTCTAGAAAAAGCTAACCATACTTAATACATCTAAGATGGAATGCCACATGTGGACACACCCATGCCCACTTGGTTTTTATATTTAACTATAAACTTCTTAATTACCATTGAAGAGAAAGACACTATAGTTTAGTATTCTACCAACTGCAAACATATGAGAAAAATGTTTTTGATAGTTGTACTGATATACTTAAGGAAAAAAAACAAAAATAAAATATACACATATACATAATCTAGGAAATTGTAAAAAAACAAACAAACAAAAAAACCCCACCAATTAGGAAGCAAAACTGAATCTGGTGTTGCTGTAGCTGTGGTGTAGGTCACAGATGCAGCTTGGATGTGGCTTTGCTGTGGCTGTGGTGTAGGCCAGCAGCTGTAGCTCCAGTTAAGACTCCTAGCCTGGGAACCTCCATATGCCGCAAGTACAGCCCTCAAAAAAAAAAAAAAAAAAAAAAAAGAAAGAAAGAAAAGCAGGAGTTCCCGTCGTGGCGCAGTGGTTAATGAATCCGACTAGGAACCATGAGGTTTCGGGTTCGATCCCTGCCCTTGCTCAGTGGGTTAACGATCTGGCGTTGCGGTGAGCTGTGGTGTAGGTTGCAGACTCGGCTCGGATCCCGCGTTGCTGTGGCTCTGGCATAGGCTAGTGGCTGCAGCTCTGATTGGACCCCTAGCCTGGGAACCTCCATATGCCGTGGGAGCAGCCCAAGAAATAGCAAAAAAAAGACCAAAAAAAAAAAAAGCAAAAAGGAAGCAAAATTGAGAAAGAACTAAACAAGAGACAAACTTGATGATGGTACCCAAAAAAAGAGTAAAAAAGACTAATTAATGGTCCATTTGACCAGATACTGCCTATCAAAACTTGAAATTAATACCAAAGGAAAATACATGAGCTTAGCATCCAAATTTGTGACCATGGAAATAAAGAGGCACTAAAACAATGTCATTTGCAAGCAGAGCCTTAAATATCCTTTTTTTTTTTTCTTTTTTTAGGGCTGCTCCTGTGGCATATGGAAGTTCTCAGGCTAGGGGTCAAATCAGACCTACAGCTGAGGCCTACACCACAGCCACAACAGTATCCAAGCCACATCTTCAACCTACACTACAGCTTGCAGCAATGACGGACTTAACCTACTGAGTGAGGCCAGGGATTGAGCCTGCATCCTAATGGATACTAGTTAGGTTCTGAACCCAGTAAGCCACAATGGGAACTCCAAAAGCATGACATTTTTGGTAATAACTATATGTGAATATATCATAACTTTAAACCACTCCCTACTATTGGATAATTAAGGTTATTTCCAATTTTTTTTAGTTCTAAATAATATTGAGATGTAAATAAATCTTTCTATTTTAATCTATATCCTTAGAAATAATTCATTAGAATTCAATTTACCTCTTGGTTGGCAAGGCTTTTCTTTCTATCATCTGGAAACACTGGTGCATTCTTTTCATTCACAGTTTTAAAAGACGCCAGTCGGTGACGTGCTTGTTTCATGGTTTGACTAAGCTGCCAAGGAAAAGGGAAAAAAGGAAAACAAAAACAGGCTGAAGTCTTAATACCAAATTCACTAAGTGTTCCAAGAGGAAAATAGGCCCCTATTATTAAAAAATGCCAGACCTAAAACAAGAGGATTATTTACAAAGGAGACTTTTCGACCTGCTGATAAGTGTTTTTACAACATTATTTTCATTATTCTAAGAGACTGCATTTCATAACTTCATTTAAGTGCTGCTACTCAAATTATTTTTAATAATGTACGCTTTATATTAAGGATATAAACAAAAATATTAGAACTTAAAAGTCTAAATTTGGAAAATATTGAACAAAATCCTTACCTTCTATCCATCTTTTCTTTCTTTTTTTGCCACAACATGTGGCAGCTTGATGTGAGATCTCAGTTCCCAGACCAGGGAATGAACTGGGGTTGCAGCAGTGAAAGCACCAAGTCCTAACCACTAGACCACCAGGGAACTCCCCTATCAATCTTCTTAATAAAGAGTTATTTCTTCAACTGGTCCTTGCATGCCTAATCACTTATAAACTCCCTGTATGAAGATTCTATTCCTAGCAGTTCTAAAATTCTTTTTTTCATACTTACATGAATCTCCTCTTTACCCAAAATATTTGAACACTATAGTTATTCAGTCTTCTCTCAAATCTCTCTTATTCCAGGAAGACTTCCAAAAGTTAGTTTAAAACACAAATTCTAACATCTCAAGAGAACAAATACCCTAAGTGTTCTAAGGGAGTTCCTATCTTGGCTCAGTGGTAATGAACCCAACAAGTATCCATGAGGACGTGAGTTCGATCCCTGGCCCTGCTCAGTGGGTTAAGGATCTGGCATTGCTGTGAGCTGTGGTGTAGGTTGCAGATGTGGCTTGGATCTGGCGTTGCTGTGGCTGTGGCATAGGCCAGCAGCTAAAACTCCAATTTGATCCCCAGCTTGGGAAGTTCCATATGCTGAGGGTGCAGCCCTAAAAAGACAAAAATTTAAATTAAAAAGAAATTTTTAACTAAAAAAATAACATCCACATAAGTATTCTAAGTACTCTAAGTAACAATTGATACTAAATATTAAGTATGTTAACTTTCCATTCATTCCTTATCTCTACCTAGCAAATTCAGTAAGCATCTATTGCCTTTTTTTTTTTTTTTTGTCTTTTCTAGGGCTGCACCGGTGGCATATGGAGGTTCTCAGGCTAGGGGTCTAATCGGAGCTGTAGCTGCCAGTCTACGCCACAGCCACAGCCACTCCAGATCTGAGCCGCGTCTGCAACCTGCACCACAGCTCACAGCAACACCGGATCCTTAACCCACTGAGCGAGGCCAGGGATGGAATCTGCAACCTCATGGTTCCTAGTCGGATTCGTTCACCCCTGAGCCATGACGGGAACTCCCAAGAAAGCACCTATTTTGATTTCTTTTTCAGGGAAGCACAGCCTATTTTATATTTCACAAATCTTTACAAAATGTTCCTTTAAGGAAAATATACAAAAGCATATCCCTATACTACTAAGTGAAATTATGTCAAAGCCAGACTGTTTCTAACGCATCCAGTGAAAGTTTACTGATATGAATTCTCTCTTGAAGGGAAATAATTACTATGATTTACAGATATAAATAACAAATACTTTAAGATTTTTACTAATAGGGAGCTAGAGATAAAAACACTCTCTCTTAGTTCCTGTTGTGGCTCAGCAAGTTAAGAATCCGACTAGTATCCATGAGGATCCCTGGCCTTGTTCAGTGGGTTAAGGATCCAGCACTGCCATCAGTTGTGGTGTATGTCACAGACACGGCTCAGATCTGGTGTTGCTGTGTCTGTGGTGTAGGCTGGCAGCTGCAGCTCCAATTTAACTCCTACCTTGGGAACTTCCATATGCCAAGGGTGCAGCCCTAAAATGGGGGAAAAAAAACTCTCTCTTGCTACCAGCCTGGTTTCTTGTAGCATATCACCTGTTTCATCCTTGCTTCTAGAAGCTCTATACCTCTAGCCAGAGAAATCAACTTGAAACATTACTTGCTCTACTAAGAGGAGGACTTCTAAAGTTGATTAGAGCAGAGTGGATAAAGAGGTCAAAATAGATTTAATCACAATGCAAAAAGACAGTATGTCCGCAGTTAAGGTTAGGAAAAAATACAGAGCTATGAACATACCTGCTTTTACTCATTGCCAAGTATGGGAAACATTACTGCCCTGCACAATGTGACCAAGGATTCAAAATATCTGCTGTAACAGATTTAAAATAAGAGTACATAATCTTCATTTCCCATCAAGTCCAAACCTCTAGCAGAGTCATAGATTGATTTTAGTCCCTTAAGCACGATCTTTCAACTGGTCCACCAGTTGGACTACACATCATATTCAACATGTTTCTGTCATTACCATAACCCTTTATCAAATCAACCCAAAGGCCTTTCAATGACCTACTATGAGAACTGTAGTAGACTGAATACTGGCCCCCCAAAGATATCAGGCCTTGGAGTTCTCTTGTGGCACAGTGGGTTAAGGATCTGGCATTGTCACTGCAGTGCTTCAGGTTGCTGCCACAGCATGGGTTCAATCCGTGGCCTGGGAACTTCCACATGCCCAGGCTTAATGCCCCCCTCCCCCAAAAAAATATCAAGCCTCAATCCCTGAAACCTGTAAATGTTACTTTCATAAGGATGCATAAATTAAGGATATTGAGACAAGGAAATAATCCCAGATTATCCAGATGGGTACTAAATCCCATCCACAGGTATTTTTTTATAAGAGAGGTAAAGGAAGATTTGACATACAGAAGATTTGACATGTGAGGGAGTTCCCATCGTGGCTCAGTAGTTAACGAATCCGACTAGGAAACATGAGGTTGTGGGTTTGATCCCTGGCCTTGCTCAGTGGGTTAAGGATACAGCATTGCCGTGAGCTGTGATGTAGGTTGCAGATGCGGCTCGGATCCCGCGTTGCTGTGGCTCTGGCGTAGGCTGGTGGCTACAGCTCCAATTCAACCCCTAGCCTGGGAACCTCCATATGCCGTGGGAGCGGCCCACGAAATGGCAGAAAGAATAATAATAATAATAAAAGAAGATTTGACATGTGAAGATGGAAGCAGAGATTGATTGGTATGATGTGGCCACAAGCAAAGGAATGCCAACAGACACCAAATGCTGGAAAAGTTAAGGAACGAATTTTCCCTAGAATCTGTGGAAGGAGCGTATTCCTGCGGATACCTAGATTTTGGCTCAGTGAAACTGCTTTTGGACTTCTGGGCTCAGCAACCGTAAGAGAAAAAGTTTCTGACATTTTAAGCCACTAAGTTTGGGGTAATTTGTTATAGCAGCCACAGGAAACTAATACAAACACCAAAATTAATGTTAATAAGCATTAAACAAAAACACAGAAGAAGATATGTGGATGTTACAAGTCAAATTACATAAAATGAACTGGTATGTAAATATATTTCTCCTATTGTAAGAAGTGGTGATCACTACATATATCTGTGAGTGTATGTGTGTGTGTATACATATGCATTTGTATGTGTGAATATATATATTTACATATGTAAGTAAATATATATGTGTGTGTGTTGTGCGTGTGACTCCTTAAAACATAAAATTTGACCAAAAGTCTTTTCTATACTAGAAGCTTAGACACAATTTTCTTTCTTTTTGTAGCTGCTGTTATTAACAAAGACTGACACCTAATCTCTAACCAAGACTTAAAAACTCCCTGAAGGAAATAAATTATTCATAATTACATAGAAAACCTAGCAAATATAACTATCAATAAGCAAAGGTAGTTCTGACCAATAAAATTAAAATGTACTATATAAACAAATTTTGAAACAAATCTTAAAATCTAAAGCAAACAATGATCATTTATTAAACTTTAAAACTTGAAGAAAATAGGTACAATAAAACTCAACGAATATAGGTATCTAGAAGTTCCCATCATGGCTCAGTGGAAACAAATCTGATCAGTATCCATGAGGACACAGGTTCGATCCCTGGCCTTGCTGAATGGCTTAAGGATCCAGTGCTGCCGTGAGCTGTGGTATAGGTTGCAGATGTGGCTTGGATCCCACGTTCAATGTGGCTGTGTTGTAGGCCAGCAGCTACAGCTCCAACTCGACCCCTAGCCTGGGAACCTCCATATGCCATGGTGTGACACAAAAAAGGCAGGGGAAAAAAAAAGACAAGATATCTACTATGACACTGTTTCTTATTCATTGCTCATATTTTCTTCAATTATTTTTAATTTATTCAGATAAGATGGAATTTATATGTAACTATAGAAATGTAACAATGTAGTAATTACATGTAGGTCATGGGAAAAGAATAAGATCTAACATTTATAGAATTTCACCTAGCTATTGCAATGGAGGCCCAAAACCAATTTTATTATTTTTTTGGCCACACCCAAGGCATGTGGAAGTTCCTGGGCCAGGAATCGAATCTGCACCACAGTTATGACATGCACAACAGCTGCAGGAAATGCCGGACCTTTAACCCACTGCACCACAAGAGAACTTGCCCATACCAATTTTAAATGTATGTTAATGCCATAAAAATCTACCCAAAGTGAATTCTATCCAAGTACAACATAGTTTATTTGCAAAAATAACATATTGATTTTTAAGTGTGTTAGACTTTTCTACTGCCACAAAAATACTATACATTTAAAACTTCAACTCACATGAGCCTCTTAGTAAAGCCCATAACCACAATGTGGTGCGTCAACTGCATTAGCTTTACCATAAACAGGCATACCAAGCTAGAGGCTGACCAGTAACCTAGACCTAACGAAAAAGGCAAGATGCTCCAATAAAGATTCCTTATCTTACATAATGAAGTGGGAAATGTTCAGAGAAAAAGCAGGAGATAGGAACTGGACCTAAAAGATCCTAAGCTGAAGACAAGAGGCTAAAGGAGCCTGGAGTATGCCAGTTTTGGAGCTATGATGATGAAAATACAAGTTATTAGCAGAAAAAATAAGAAGAGAGAAGCACATGTGAAGAGGTAGTGTGACCAACTCTCCCAGTTTGCTTAGAACTGTCCCAGGTTTAGCACTGAAAGTCTGATGTCCTGGGAAACCCCTCAATCTCAGGCAAACAGGGAAGGTTGGTCACCTCGTGAGAACAACAGAGTCAATCAAGTTAATAATGAAATACTAGCATAAAGATCAAACATTCTATGTTGTTGGGACCAACGGAGCTACTTCAAATCCAGAAAAACTCTCGGCTGCAGACTCCTTAAGGGAGTTTGGATTTGTGTGAATTTCTGATTAAGCCTTTATTATCCCATGCACATTCTTAAACTTTCCCCTTCCATAGGTTAGCCTAAATTCTTGCAGCCAAAAGAGTCTAACTGAAACACTAGTTTTTTCAATGATAGATCACAGAAAACTGAGGTTATTTCACATTACCTAAACCTTTACTTTACTACCAAAATTGTTATTTCTATATTTGTAGAAAGCTACAAAACATGCATTATATATAGAGTAAACAAAAACAAGATAATGAAAGATTTAGTGAAAAACAAATAAAAAGCTCAGATAGGCGTTCCAGTTGTGGTGCAGCAGAAACAAATCTGACTAGGAACCATGAGGTTGAGGGTTCAGTCCCTGGCCTTGCTCAGTGGGTTAAGGGTCTGGGGTTGCCCTGAGCTGTGGTGTAGGTCGCAGATGCGGCTCAGGATCCTGAGTTGCTGTGGTTCTGGCATAGGCCAGCAGCTACAGCTCCAATTAGACCCCTAGCCTGGGAACCTCCATATGCCGTGGGTGCGGCCCTAAAAAGACAAAAAAAAAAAAAGCTCAGATATACCATACTAAAAAAGAAATGGTGGTGAATCTAACAGTCTATATATAGATAAATAAAAAGTAGTTATATGGTGAGAATGAAACAAAGACCAGTCGTTCTTCAATTCCCCACAAAAATGAAGTTATAAAGGGAAAGAAACTCAATCCCTAGAGATAAATATCAATCCTAGCAAAAAGCAGGGGAGCTGCTATTCTTATGGGAAAACTTGAAATTTCTTCCAGTTCTGATTCTAGTTTCTAACTTCAGATGTCCAATTTTACCTAATCTTAGAACAACTAAGTAATATCAAGTATTATAAGTGGAGGATAAGGTGGGGGTGCAGAATAAGAGCGGTCCTAGCAAAATCACATTTGGAGCACAGTACTGTGTTCAAGTTTTGTGGGTCATATTAAAAAGGGCCTTGAGGGAGTTCCTGTTGTGGCTCAGCAGTAACAAATCCAGCTAGTATACATGAGGACATGGGTTTGATCACTGGCCCTGCTCAGTGGGTTAAGGATCCAACATTGCCATGAGCTGTGGTATACGTTGCAGACTCAGCTTGGATCCTGCACTGCTGTGGCTGTGGCAGCTCCGATTAGACCCCTAGCCTGGGAACTTCCATATGCCACAGGAGTGGCAGAAAAGGAAGGAAGGAAAGAAGGAAAAAGAAAAGAGCACTGAAAAACTAAATAGCACTCAGAAGAAAATAACCAAAATTGAAATCTGAAAATCATGCTATGAAAAATGGCTGAAGGTAATAGGAATGTAAAAATCCACAGAGAAGAAAATGGTGGCTATAACCAAATACTTGAAGTGTTCTAAAGATGGCCACGGTATTTTATTCTCCATTACTTGTGAGTGCAAAACTAGGCCCAACAGGTAAAAACCATAGGAGGAAGATTTGACTCAATGTATTAAAAAAATACTTCTAGGGAGTTCCCGTTGTGTCACAGCAGAAATGAATCCAACTAGTAACCATGAGGTTTCGGGTTCGATCCCTGGCCTCATTCAGTGGGTTAAGGATCCTGTGTTGCTGGGGCTGTGGTGTGGGCCAGCAGGTGTAGCTCTGATTCTACCCCTAGCCTGGAAACCTCCATATGCCTTGGGTGCAGCCCTGAAAAGCAAAAAAAAAAAAGAAAGAAAAAATACTTCTAATAATTTCAAGCCCTCTAAAAATGAAATAAACTAAACAGTGGTGAGCTGCTCAACAGTGACAGTGTTCTAGCAGATACTAGATGGCCATATATATATCTATATCTATATATATATATATATATATATATATATATATATATATATATATACACACATATGGCATTATAAAAAGAGTTCCTTAGAGAAAAATTGGACATTTTTTTCTTTTCTAACATTTAATTAAAAATTTAAATAAATCCAAATATATTGGAAACTTCAAACATATGGACGTAGACAGAATACTAACTTGGACCCCTACTTAAACATCAACCAACTTTAACATTATCAACTTCTAGCCAATTTTGCTCTATCTATAACCCCCTACTTTATCTCACCTTTATATTATTTTGAAGTATACCCCAGATGTCAAATCATTACATTCTTAAATATTTCAATATGTCAAATGAACTTTTAAAACCCTTCCAACTGTAAGACTCTATGTTTACATCACCCCAAAATACAAGAAAATAGAAAAGTCCGCTAATATTTAGAAAGTGAATTATGTTCACCACTTACTCAACCAGTTCAAGACAAAACAAAGTGGTTAGTGCTTGAACATTGTCTCATTGTCTGGTTCTTAGTGACATCTACTGGATAGAAACTGCAATGGAAATGGTGAGACTAAAAGTATCTATTTGTTATGGTTTGGACAAAGGTTTACAGGCTTAAAGTATTCTGAGTCACTTAACATTCCTCAGTTGTTCATCATCTTCTTTTTGTTGTTGTTCATATTCTTTTTAGGAAATAAAAAGGGTATAAAAACTTTTTCAATTTTGATACCATTTAATTAGACTTTTTATAACCTGATTTTCTCCTACCTATCTAACCTTATTTTCTGTTATTTTTCTCTATAAACTATCAATTTGAAAGGCTCCATCACTAATTAGCACTTATTAGCAAATGTAGTAAACTCCCTTTGTATCCTAGACTTTTTCCTCTGATCTAAAAATTCTCTTAAATTCACCAATTCTATTTAGTTTTCCAATTCAAAATATACGGCTCAATTCTATCTCTTCCAGGAATTCTTCCCCAACCATTTTCTTGGAATTTAAAATTTTTTGAACTCCCATAGCACAAATTTACCACCAAATACAGCAAATATCATTAAATTATCTAATAGATTGCTGGTGTGTTAGCTTTATGTCTCTACAAAAACCTATCTATAATCCCACGAAGGGTCCTAGTTCACATATCATTGGTAGCCCTCAAGGTTTAACAAACAGTATGCTCGAATATCTGTGGACTGATGTGCACTATTTATGTATAATACAGATGAAGTAAACTCCTCACTACAATGAGATTTATAGCTTTAAGCACCATGAAAGCAAGGACTGCATCTGTCTTAGCCAATGTTCTGTCCTTTGTACTTTATACAGTGTCTGGCTCAATAAATATTTGCCGAGTAAGTTGTTCATAATCTTAATAATAAAAAAAAAAAAAAGAGTTCCCATCGTGGCGCAGTGGTTAACAAATCCGACTTGGAACCATGAGGTTGTGGGTTCGATCCCTGGCCTTGCTCAGTGGGTTAAGAATCCAGCGTTGCTGTGAGCTATGGTGTAGGTTGCAGACACGGCTCAGATCTGGCATTGCTGTGGCTCTGGCATAGGCCAGTGGCTACAGCTCCAGTTAGACCCCTAGCCTGGGAACCTCCATATGCTGAGGGAGCGGCCCTAGAAATGGCAAAAAGCCAAAAATGTAAATAAATAAAAAAGAAAACAAAAATTACAAAAATGATTACTACAAACCAAACAATGACAGGGAAAAGTCATAACCTGGGACAAAATAAAAATCTTCTTAAAAACTATTTCAAGGAGTTCCTGTCGTGGCTCAGTGGAAACAAATCCAACTAGGGACCATGAGGTTGAGGGTTCAATCCCTGGCCTTGCTCAGTGGGTTGGGGATCCAGCATTGTCTTGAGCTGTGGTGTAGTTTGCAGACTTGGCTCAGATCTGGCATTGCTGTGGCTGTGGTGTAGGCTGGCAGCTATAGCTCCAATTGGACCCCTGGCCTGGGAAACTCTACATGACGCGGGTGTGGCCCTAAAAAGCAAAAAAAAAACCTATCTCAACATATCATGTACTTATAAAGCTTTCCCTATTTATACCAACAGCACAATCAGATCCACTTCCTACTTATAACCAAGCAATGTTAGCAATTACACAATTTTTATTTTCAGATAATCATCATTTTCCACATTTTTGTTCTGCTCTTACTATCCCTAGGAATACATTTTATTTTATTTTATTTTATTTTATTTATTTATTTTTTGTCTTTTTGCCATTTCTTGGGCCGCTCCTGCGGCATATGGAGGTTCCCAGGCTAGGGGTCTAATGGGAGCTGTAGTCGCCAGCCTACACCAGAGCCACAGCAACTCCAGATCCAAGCCGTGTCTGCGACCTACACCACAGCTCATGGCAACACCAGATCCTTAACCCACCGAGCGAGGCCAGGGATCAAACCCGCAACCTCATGGTTCCTAGTCAGATTCGCTAACCTCTGAGCCATGACAGGAACTCCAGGAATACATTTTAAAATGATAAGATGAAGGATTATTCCCACAGTAGGGCTGAGGAATATGATCATCCAAACAAAAGCTTAAGTTCACTAAGGGAGGAGTTGATCAAATGGCATTAAGTGATTTGAGTTGGATGAATCTACTTATGGTGGTTAATTTTTTTTTTTTTGTCTTTTTAGGGCTGCACCCGAAGCATATGGAGGTTCCTAGGCCAGGGGTTGAATCGGAACTGTAGCCACCAGCCTTCACCATAGCCACAGCAACACGGGATCCGAGCCTCATCTGCGACCTACACCACAGCTCACAGCAATGACAGATCTTTAACCCACTGAGCGAGGCCAAGGATGAAACCCACGTCCTCATAGTTGCTAGTCAGGTTCGTTAACCACTGAGCCATGATGGGAACTCCTATTGTGGTTAATTTTTAAAAATCATGTATATAAAGTAAATAACTAAAAAGTTACATTCAAAAATTATGAATATATTAGAGTTTACTACATTATTACTTGACATAGATCTACATTATGATAATCAGATTGAAGGACAGAAAAAAGAAAAATGAAACAAAAATAATGAATGAAAGCTCCATATATGCACTGAACCTTTTGGTAAAAGATTAGGAATCACTTTTGTCCATATGCTACAAACTGAGAGCAACCTATAACACAATTTCAGCATAAAAGGAATATAACTACATTCTTTGACTTTCTAATAAGTTATGGGTTTTTTGTTGTTTTTTTTTTTTTTTGGTCTTTTTAGGACCGCAACCACAGCATATGAAGGTTCCCAGGCTAGGGGTCAAATCGGAGTTGCAGCTGCCGGCCTACACCACAGCCACAGCAACTCAGGATCGGAGCCACGTCTGTGACCTACACCACATCTCATGGCAACACCGGATCCTTAACCCACTGAAACCTGCATCCCCATGGATACTAGCCAGATTCGTTTCTGCTCACCCATGACAAGAACTCCTCTAATAAGTGTTTAACTATAACACTTGAGCATTTTTCTTTAGATGATTCTAAAGTGTCTTACCAATAAATATATATTTAAAATATATATATATATATAAATAAATATCCTCCCACTATTTCCCACTTTAAAAAGGTTAAAAAAAAAAGAGGTGATAAAAAGTGAAGTTGAATTTAACACCTCCTAATCTCTACATCATAGCCTAGGTATGTCATATATCTAAAAAACAAAACAAAACAAAAAAACAAACAGACACAAAATTAAGTGAATATGTACTTACAGCCTGGGCTTGTTGGAATAGTTCGTTCTGATTCTCTCTATCTTCTATTCCATCCTCAAGCATCTGGGAAGGAGGTAACCTGGCACTTCCAATAGCAGCATTCAAGGTGTTTAGAAAAATGCTTGTTCTTTTAGGAGTTAACTGTGCTGGAGCTGAAGAGTGCATGGCTATGGAACCTTCTTTTTCTGCCTACACAGAGGAAGAAAGACTGAGATTCCTCTAGTAAGATTCTACTCCAGTCCAGTGCAATCAAATAATGCCTATAAGCAGCCCCAAAGATTTAAAACTGGGGTTGGGCAGAGGGAGGGGCAAGCTTTAGCTGGCAAAGAAACATTTACCAGGCACCAACTATGTGCTAATAATTTGCTTTATCTAATTCTCACAACACTGTGAGAAAAGTATCATACCCCTATTTCATAGATAAACTATAGTGCAAAGAATTTAAGGAATTAGACCAAGGTCACATAACCAAGAGACAGCAAAGCTAGTATTCACACCCCAATCCCAAACTCTGACATTGTTTATAATTATCCGGTGAAAATTAAAGAGGGAGCCAGAACAACAATGGAAACAGAAACAAATGTTTCTCTATATACAAATCCACTGCCCTCACTAGCATATGAGATTATACAAAGCGTGAAATCAAAAGAAAGTGATTCTGTTACTGCCTAATAGTATATCTCATAATAAAAACACTTTCTATTCAGTCTTTATTCATGCTCAATTTTGAACTTACTGCTTCATAAGACCTCTGAAGTTGTTGCTTTTTTCTCAGCCTAATTTGTTGATTTACTCTGCGTTTGACTTGTCTCTGAAAATGCTTTAGAGCTTCTTGTTTTTTTCTTAGTTGTTCCTTCAGTTCTTCTTCAATCATATATGCTGAAGTCTTTAAAGACAAGAGATAAAAAAATAGTAGTTTTGCCCATGAGGATGCTGTTGTAAACACAAAAGTCAGGATACAATCGTGAAAAGATAATTCAGTTCTATAATATAAAGCTCCCAGTAAAGAAATACAGGATTTCAAAGCTGATCATCTAGACCTTACTAGTGAGTACAAGGAACTTAAACCAAATCACAAACTAAAACTGCAATCTGTGAGCACTCAAATCAAACCTTAATTTTTCAATGAACTCAGAACTAAAGGTATCTTCATTAATTCTTAATGAACCAATTCAAACCTATTTTACGTAACATTTTCAAAATGAGCAAAATAGTTTAGATACACAAGACTGTTCACCACGTACAAAATGTCCTATTATAAAATGAGAATTATGCTTCATTTTTAACCTAGCATGCCCTTTCTGTCATCTCCATCTAGAAAACGCCCACTCAGTCTTCAAGACCATGTAATATCCATCTAGTGCCTCTCATTCTTATTAACGGTTGAGTACAATACTTCTTTTTTTTTTTCTTCTTTTTAGGGCCGTCCCCATGGCATATGGAAGTTCCCTGGCTAGGAGTCCAATCGGAGATGCAGCTGCTGGCCTACACCACAGCCACAGCAACATCAGATCTGAGTCACATCTGCAACCCACACCACAGCCTACACCAGATCCTCAACCCATTGAGCTAGCCCAGGGATCGAACCTGCAACCTCATGGTCCCTAGTCAGATCCCTTTCTGCTGCGCCACGACAGGAACTCTCAGTACTATACTTCTTAACTCCCCCACTAGATCATAAATTCTTTGAGCTCAGGAAATGTATTTTATTATTCTTTCTTTCCCCTATGGTATATAACACAGAGTCTTGAATACAAAGGTAATACTTACAAAATGCTTAATTCCAAAACATTCTAAACAACCTGGAACATTTTATCACATTTGAGTCCTTGATCATTGTTCACCTCTTCTATGTACTTTAAATACCAATGATAGTCATCATAACAGAAATTAAAAATTATTTTAAAAAAATAAATAAATAAAAATCATTAAAGATCTATTACAAGACAAGCAATCCCCACCCCCTCTAGATAATGAAGTATGACTGTATTGTTTCAATTGCACAACTAAACTTTTTGCACCCTATAGACTATCCGTGGGGCAACAGAGAATCAAGTGTTTCTCAGAACAATCAGAGAACACATTTGGATAATTTACAAGTGATGGAACTGATACTTAGATTCCATTAGTCTCCAAAGATGATCTCCCCTTCTCCCCACAATAAATCAAGCCTCTCAGTATTTATGCTCTTGTGAAGTCATCTCCCATACTGAACGTAGTCTGACTGTATATCCAACAGACTGAGGCACAAGTGTTGGCTCCATGATTTCCCAAGCCAGATCATAGAGCAACTTCCACTTAGGGCTTTTAGAATGCTCACTCTAGGGAAAGCCAGCCACCATATAAGAATTCTACCCTGAGACCATTATGCAGAGAAGCCCATGCTGGCCAAGTAGAGAGACCACATGGAAAGAGAAAGATGCCTAGCCAGGCCCCAGTCATTCTAATCATCCTAGCCCACATGACAGTTATATGAATGAGAAAGCCATCTTGCAAATTACAACCCAGGAGATGCCAGATAAATAAGAACCAAGAAATCCAAACAGAATCCAGTCAAGTTGTCTCAGATTATTATCAGTTTTTTGAGTCACCCCAACTGAGGGCTCAGACACTGTGGAGCAGACAAAGCCATCCCCACTGTGCTCTGCTTAAATGCCTGACACACAGTATTGTTTGCTCTATGCCATTAAGTTCTAGTGTAGTTTGTTACACAACAGACAAATTATGAAATAATACAATAGCCATATATGCTATGCAGTGTCTTTGGATGCTGATTTAAGTAGGGGCAATCTGAAACTATGGCATTTTTAGGAATCCTGATAGCTCCTTGAAACTTAGGGACAAAAGTGATTAGGCACTTCCCTTTGGAACAGACATGATCTTAGGGTAACCGAGCTTTAGAAATCCAGCATCTGTTCTGAGCTGACAAGAGCAACATCTATTAACAAGGGTAGGATTCCCAGGCTATATATGTTAATTAGCATATATGATGCTTGATCAAACTGTCTTTGATTGGTATTGATCAGAATTTTTTAGAGGAGGGAAAGGAGACATGTTACATAGTTATATATGCTACAAGACTTTAAACTTTTGAATTAATGTGTGGGAACATGAGACAATTACTTTTAACACAGACAATCTTGATAGTTTTTAGGCATTTTGATGCTACTGACATTATACAGATGTCATAATTTGAGCAGTTAATAAGAGTTATCAATAACTTAAATACCAAAATACCTCTGTACCAAGTCTTACTGTTTCTTCTGGGATGTTTCTTACATTCATCCCTTCATTTCCACTTCAACCACTCTTTTCCAAGGCTTTCCCTCCACATTCCTTACCACTAAAGTCTTGATGCTATATTTCACACCTGATTTGTTACAGTTACATCCTAATATGTCCCCCAAGAGTCTCACCTTTAAGAACTTGAAAGCAATTAATCTAATCAAAAATTCTGATTATGGGAGTTCCTGTTGTGGCTCAGTGGGTTAATGAATCTGACCATCATCCATGAGGACGCAGGTTCGATCCCTGGCCTTGCTCAGTGGATTAAGGATCTGGTATTGCCATGAGCTGTGGCGTAGGTCGCAGACGTGGCTCAGATTCTGAGTTGCTGTGGTTGTGCTGTAGGCCAGCAGCTACATCTCCAATTTGACCCTTATCCTGGGAATCTCCATAGGTCATGGGTGAGGCCCTAAAAAGCAAAAAAAAAATCTGATTACTAAATTCATCTGTAAATATTAAACAGTAAATGAAGTCAATCCCTTCTCCAAAATTTCCTGTGGTTTCCTATCACTCCTGTTTTCCATAATCCTATCAACCTTCATCCCCCTACTAAGCCTGCCACTCCAATCAATCTAATCTACCCCTAAAATTCTGGCTATACCTTGCTTACTCCCTATCCTCTCCATTCTCCTTAAATGGACAATCATCCCCTTTCTATTTCTATTTTGATTAAGCAAATAATTCTTTACTAAACTTTTCTGGGTCATACCAACCCAAAGTTGTATCTTTCTTTTCTGATTAAGTGCTATGATCTTAGCACTTAAATTTGCAAAAGTTTCCCTTCATCTGAAATGCTCTTCCCTACCATCAGTACTTATATAGCATCTCCACTCTTTAGATACACAAACAATATTTCCTCACTCATTCATTCAACAAATATTTCCTGAGGACTTGCTATACCAATATGAGAAACAATAAAAAATAAAGGTCCCTGTCCTCATGGAATTTACAGTTAAACTTTCTCAGGATCCCACTCGGAATTAATCTCTCTCTTAATCTCTTACTGCATTTGAACCTTACTGAATCTCCATTACAAATCTTATAAACTTTAGGCAATCAATGTTACATCAACTATGGTCGTCATCCCTACTACACTCACTATAGTGTCTAGAAGATACAGACAGTGCCTACGTCGTGTGCACGTCATGTGCACGTCGTGTGCAGAGCAAGCATCAAGAGTTTATGAGGTAAACTGAAATATCTATATGTATGTATATAAATGTAATAAATACTCGATTATGCAGACTAAAGCTAGAGCAAGTTTTTAGCAAATTCATATTTGTTCTGTAATTCTAATGCAAGAGCCTATCTATAACAGAATAGAAACAGCACCTCCAGACTGTTCATCTTATCTGTGCACCAGGGACTAGAGAAGGTTAATAAAAAGAAAGATGGAGGAGGAACCCCACCGTATTTGCATCAAACTGACACTCACATGTGCTGGGACTTCTGTGCTACCTGGTGGGGCAGGTTCCACCCATGCCCCAACTGGTACTACAGCCTGGTTCCTCTCAGCCAGCACTGTCAACACGTCCTTGCTCTTCAGGGGGTTTAAAGCCAGGGGCAACTTTGTGGAATTTCGAGGCTTCTTGAGGGGGGCCATATTTCCTGGCACCTAAGATTCCTGGTTAGGAGAGAAGAAAAGCTTAACATCTTCAAACGACTTCCTTAGAAGCTCAGCCCCTTAACACATATGCCACAGGCTCCTTAATAGGAGAGAAGCCTTGGAGGAGGCAGTAAGTAGCCTAACAGAGAGCCAAGAATAAGGATTCTGGAGAAGGAAGGAAAAAAGCTTGCCCTCGTAAAGGAATAGGGACGAGTGGAAAGAAGTAAGAATCTGAAGGAACGAAAACTGTGCCAGTGGTGACACACCGACGTGGGACAGGGAGGAAAGAGCGTAGCAGCCGGAGGGCAAGAGAGCTGGGAGGGTGCGGAGTGGGAACCTGGGTTGAAGGCAGAGTCCAAACAGTCGGTATCCGGTTATGGGGGGAAGCGCTGAACGCCGGGGAACCCCGGGCCAGGGAAAAGTTTGGCCTGTTTCTTAGGCCTCGGGGTCCTAATCCTGCCGAGGCAGCCCTGGCCTAGTATCAACTCGCTGCTCGCCACAGATTCAAACTACCACGGACACTAAAGTAACCGCCGCCAACAAACCGCCAATTTTGGGAGGGCCGCCTTTCGGAACCCCGGGCCAAGGAAAATTTTGGCCCGTTTCTTAGGCTTCGGGGTCCTATTCTTGCCGAAGCAGTCCCGGCCTAGTATTAACTCGCTGCTCACCACAGACTCAAACTACCACGGACACTAAAGTAACTGCCGCCAACAAACCACCAATTTTGGGAGCACCACCTTTCCCCGCTGCGCCCCTCGGCTGGTTTGTATCCGCCTCCTCCGGCTTGCGTCACCTCCCTTGTACAGGGAAGGCGTAGGGCGGAGTTTCGGGTTCCGAAGGGTCGTCACTTCCGCTCTCTGTATCCCTGAGGGGGCGGGACTTGTGAAGCGTAGGGGAGCGGGTGGGGTCCAGCTCAGTCAGCTGAGCTGTTGCATTATCTACCCTGGGTTTAACCCACATCTTTCAGAAAAAGGAATACGTTGGGCTGGAGAGCTGATTAACTGGGAAGGGCAGGGGTCCAGTTGAGGGACGCATGGAAGAAGGATGGAAGAAGGCAGGCCTGGCAGGGCTTTCTTGACGGAGGAAATACGCCTACAGTAAATGATACTGATCCTTTGTTCACTTCGTTACGTTAGCAGTGCTGTTTCATACATACTCTTACATGTAAATATCGCAGCCTTGAGAGTGGTCTCCCTTTCTGCTCCAAGCTTTGCTATAATCCAGGGACACTTCATTTTTCTTGTGAAACACCAGTTTGTTCGTTCATTTAACATATAATTGAGAGCATTTTATATACCAGTACTTTGCTAGGCACTGAATATATATAGCAGTGAACAAAACAGACATATCCCTTGTTCATGGAATTGACAATATAATGAGAAATAACCAAATAGACACATGAATAAGTAAATAAAAGTGGCTGATGGTGATGCGCAACTTGCAACTGGCCCAGGAACTCTATATGCCTCTGGGTGGCCAGAAGAAAAAAGAAAAAAGAAAGGGGCAAGGGAGTAGTTAAATAACTGACCATAGGATTTAAGATAGGTAATGTAGGAAAGGATGACAAGTGGAAGGAAGGGACCTTGTAGAGGTGGTAAAATCAAGAGATTCTAGGTTCCAATGGAGACCTAAGTTTTGCTAGAGCAGAATACTAGAAGGAATGCATTGAAAAAATAAGAGGTGGTCATCCGAGATTGAGATGCTTGAAAGTAAACGGTATAAAGTTATTGTAGATATTAGTAGTGTTGGAGTTCCCTCGGAGCCTAGCTGTTAAGGATGAACACTGTCACTGCTGTGGCACAGGTTCAATCGCTGGCCTGGGAACTTCTGCATACCGTGAGCATGGCCCCTCAAAACATATTGGTACTGTCAAAATCTATGGTATAACCAAGGGAGGGAGTGCTGAGGTAGAAGAACAAGATTACTGAAGAAGAGGTCATAGAAATGGCCAAATGGCTTGAAATCACCAAGATACATGAGCAGAAGAGTGTTGGCAAGAGCCAGGAGCATCCATCTTCAAGGAATTTCAGGAAAAGACCTGGAGCTTGGTAGATGAGAATAACCTGGAAATCAGGGAGTGATATAGTCTAGCAACATCAGATGCAAACCAAGGAGCAGAGCTGAGAAAAAAACAGGAAGCATTGTTTACAAATAGCACTGAGCAATCAAGTAACAAGAAGGAAAGCCATACCACCTCCACACAAAGAACAGAAAACAGCCACCACTGGAGAAGGCCAGAGGAAGGTTGATTTGTACACCTCTGTAAACACACACACACACACACACACACACACACACACACAGAAGAAATGTTATTAGGTAGCCCCTTGCTGTCTCTAACCCTCTACCTCAAGGTCTGTGCCCCACTAGCAGCCATCCAGTGGTTTCATATGAATCTACACTCTCTTATGTCCAGAAAGATCCCATCTTGGGCTCTGCTCCCACTTTCTAAAGTTTTCACAAGGCGTGTCTTCCATATGCCCAGAATTAGTTTCTCCCCAAGAGAGCTGTTTGCTTAGAAATGTCTTCTTCAGAAACTTAAAAGACTGGGTGTTGCTGGCACCAGAGTCTTGAGGCCCTGATCCAGAACACTCTTCATTAGAACTTGATAATGTGTGTGGCTGGGGGATCTCCGGCCATTGCTGCACAAGGCCCTGAGTCACTGGGTCCTTGGCAGCAGTCCACTCCACACACAACTCAGAAATGTGCTGTTTGGGAGTTCCCATTGTGGCTCAGCAGGTTAAGGACCAGATGTTGTCCCTATGAGGATGTGGGTTTGAACGCTGGCCTCACTCCATGGTTAAGACAACAGCTGCAGCTCTGACTCCACCCTTAGCCTTTGAACTTCCATGTGCCGCAGGTATAGCTGGAAAAAGAAAAAAAAAGAAATGTGCTATTTGGTTTCACTATCCTTTTGACTCACAGCTGTAGCAAATTAGAAAACTTGGTCACCTGTTAGTCCTCAGGGCCTATTCTAAGGAGAACCTCTCTGGAAATTGGAAACCTGCCTATCCCCACTCTCATGGTATCTGGATGTTGGGAATTTAACCTCAGGCAGCTGAGTGGTACCCACTTTCACTTCTTCCTCCAGTTTGAGCAGGATTTCCCAGGGCTGCCCAATGTTCTGGGCTGTTTCCTAAAGGTTTCTTTTGTTTCTCCTCCTCCTGATTCACTCTGAAAATAACTTTTCTAGCTGGAATAATTGGTGAGGGTCCTTCTGCTTGCCTGTACAAACCAAATTTCTGCAGCAGCATTTCACTGGAAGTGGCATCCATGGCAGATGGCTCAGGTTAAGCCCAGTCATCTCAATAGCTTCTTCTGCACTGATCTTTGAAAAAAGAAAAAAAAAACTTTCATTTCATCATGGGTGCAGAAGTCTTTTATCCTTTCTCTTTGCGGATGAAAAAAAAAATTAACACAGAGTCTCATTGTCCTCCACTTTACCAGATACTCATCTAGGATAGACACAGAGGTACACTTCAAGGAAAGACTTGTTGGTCCAGCTTTCGAGAGTATTGTGGTCCCTTCAGCTGTCAGCTCCTTCAGGGTCAGCCTCAGCTTCAGAGAGCAGTCTTGCCCTCCCTTTGAGGAGCAGTGACCTCCTGGGACTGGTGGGTCTAGGGAAGTAAAGGTCCAGTTGTTTCGGCCTAACTTGGAGCAACCCTAATGAGCCATCATTTCAACTTCAGAGCTCCCTGTGGGCTTGGCTAAGGCCACCCCATCTGCATCACAGCTCAGCTTCTCCCTCTGCCTCCTCCTGCATCCTCCTCCTCCCTTCACAGATGTCACTTTCTGGCACACTCTCTGATAAACGTCCTGAACTTGAAACTCCATCTCAGAGTCTGCTTCTTGAAGAACACAACTACAGCGCCCCCCCCCACCCCCCAGTATTGTTAGGCCTCAGAGACCACGGCACTAAAAGCTCTCAGGCCATATCACTCCTGGTGTAAAATTCCATAGATTATCCTTATCGCTATTTCCCTTTGCATCAAATAGACCAGCAACATTTCATGGAGATGATCTAACCACAATTTAAATTCCTTCTATTTCCTGTTGACACTTTGGAGCCTCTGGATTAAGATAACCCTCAAGGTTACCCCACCTCTAGACTTTCTAAATATGTCAACAAATAAAGTTCTTTATCATTAATGCCAATTTGCATTAGGTGTTATATTGTTCACATAGAGAACCCTGAGATAAGCAAAGTAGAGGGAGGCAATTAGTAAAGGTAGGAGAATGGAGCAGATAAGCAGCAAGATTCAGAGCTCCCTACAAAAATTGGTTCCAAGAGCTGCCTTAGCATTTGAGCCCTCCAATTCTAGATGCATTCTAGAGGATATGCCTCTCCTCTGATGGTTATTTCCATGGATATCTGTTCTTTGAAGCCAAAGAAGCTTCATTAAGATAACAGACTCCCAACTTACAAAGCTAGTTTGGGCCAAAATGATCTTACCTATCAATAACTTGTTTCCTGTATTGTTCACTATATTTTGACTTTTTCATAAAGTATACTCCCAAGATTAAAAAATTGCAATCATTAGAGATATGTTTCAGGATCCAAAAGCAATTTCAAAACATTTTATAGAATAAATAGCTGGCACTCAAGGTACCCATCGCCAGAAAACCAAGTCATTCATTTTATGTGTTCTACTGTGATTGTTCTAATTATCCACTGTTTGTAGTCACATTTCCTACATCCCAAATCTCTAGAAACAGCATAGTGTAGAGAACAGAGACTTTGGAAGCAAACTGGTCAAGTCATATAATCTGCATCTTTGTTTCTTCATTTTCACAATATGAGGGAACAATTGACCTTTCACAAATTTTTTGTGAAAATTAGGGTAATGTGAAATGCATAATTAATATAATATATAATAGATTTTCAATAAAGCCTTGCTTTTTTTTTTTTTTTTTTTAGAAACAACACAGAAGTCCTGTCTTCTACCTTTAGAAGGCTGATTTGTCTGCAAGTAGTTGGCACATGGCCCAGACTGAGATAGCTTTCTATCTTACTGGTGATCATGATTGGTCCAGAACTAAATATGTGACCTATGCCAGACCAACCACAGTCCTCCACCAAGATTTTATTTAACTAGCTTCATCAAAATTCTCCTACCTGGGGAGTTCCCATCGTGGCTCAGTGGTAACGAACCTGACTAGTCTCCGTGAGGACATGGGTTCAATCCCTAGCCTTGCTCAGTGGATTAAAGATCCAGGTTGTTGTGAGCTATGGTATAGGTCACAGATGTGGTTTGGATCTGACTTTGCTGTGGCTGTGGTGTAGACCAGCAGCTACAGCTCCAATTCAACCCCTAATGTGGGCACTTCCATATGCCACGAATGTGGCCCTAAAAACAAACAAACAAACAAAAATTCTTCTCCTTAGGAGTTCCCAGGTGGCCTAACTGTTAAGGATCTGGCATTGTCACTGCTGTCACTCAGGTCACTGCTATGGCTCAAGTTCAATTCCTGGCCTAGAAACTTCTGCTTGCTATAGGCGCAGACAAAAAAAAAAAAAATTCTCCTCTGAATGACAAGCTGTATGTCCAATATGTTGATCACTAGCTACATGTGGCTATTTTAAGTTAACTGTAAGTTTATAAAATTATAAATTTTGGAGTTCCCGTCGTGGCGCAGTGGTTAATGAACCCGACTAGGAACCATGACGTTGCGGGTTCGATCCCTGGCCTTGCTCAGTGGGTTAACGATCCTGGCGTTGCCGTGAGCTGTGGTGTAGGTTGCAGACGCGGCTCGGATCCAGCGTTGCTGTGGCTCTGGCGTAGGCTGGTGGCTACAGCTCCAATTCGACTCCTAGCCTGGGAACCTCCATATGCTGTGAGAGCGGCCCAAGAAATAGCAAAAAGACAAAAAGACACACACAAAAAAAAATTATAAATTTTAATTCCATGAAATTTATAATTCATTCCCTCAGTCCTACTGGCCATGTGTCACTAATAGCTACTGTACTTGCCAGCACAGAAGTTACATTGGAACCCCTTCAAACTGTGTAAGAAGCTTTGTGAGAATGAAGCTGATACCAAGACATAAGCAAGAGAAATGAGTGCTAACCATTATGGCTTTTAAGTAGCTCATTTCCAATTATTCCAGCTCTCTCTGAAATTTTGTTACCTGATGCAAGAGATTCCTCCTTTTGGGCCTGAAACAGTTCAAGTTGAACTTCTGTCACTTACAACCGAAAAATCTTGATGAATCACATTTCTTACCTTGATGGGCAGCAAACTAGATGCAGAATCCTAGAGGGCTAACTCTGGTAAGTATCTGTAAAGGAGGCAAAGCTGGACCCTAAAAGTGCTACAACAAGGGGCAAACATTTTGGCCAGTCTTCAAGGCCACTTTCCCACTAGCTTAGGATTTTTTTTTTTTTTTTTTTTAACGCCTGCATCCATGGCATATGGAAGCTCCAGGGCCAAGATTAAATCTGAGCTGCAGCTGCAGCAATGCTAGATCCTTTAAACCACTGCACCAGGCCAGGGATCAAACCCCAGCCTTCACAGTCACCCAAGCTGCTGCAGTTGGATTCTTAACCCACTGTGCCAGAGTGGAACTCCAGTTAGTATCATCTTCTTCTTCTTCTTCTTCTTTTTTTTTTTTTTGTATCTGACCCTCTTTAATATCTTTATTTTCACTCCTCCATCTTTTTTTTGGCCACCCCTCAGCATATGGCATTCCCAGGCCAGGGATCAGATTCAAGGCACAATTGCCACCTAAGCCACAGCTGTGGCAAAGCTGAATCCTTAACCTACTGTGCTGGGCCAGGGATCAAACCTTCAACCCAGCGTTCCCAAGACACAGCCGATCCCATTGCACCACATCAGGAACTCTTAGGGTTTTCTTTTAAGAAAACTTGTCTTTTCCTATGTTGAGTCCCATATATCACAAATTCAACTTCCTAGTGTCCCCAGACATACCACTGGGGACACAATCATTCTCTTGGTGATTAAGTTTTATTTGTCTTAATTTCCTGTTGCCCACCTTATCCTTCCTTGTCTCATATCTTACCTCAGAGCCTTCCTTTTTTCTACCCACTTTTTACTTTTGGGCCTCCTGACTGAAAAAAACCTATTTCAGGAATGATTTTTGTTCATTTGTCTGGCAGTGGCAGCATGCAGCAGCTTGATGTGGGATCTCAATTCCCAGGTCAGAGATTAACCCCAGGCCACAGTGGTGAATGCACCAAGTCCTAACCACTAGACCACCAGGGAATTCCCTCAGGAATGTAGTATGTGAACACTAGACCAAGAAGCACAGGCTGAATCTGCACTACACTGACTTAAAAACTGTATGACTTTGTACAGGTTACTTAACCTCTCTCAGCTTCAAGCTCCTCCTGGAAAAAAATTCTTACCACATGGAGTTGTTAGAAGATTAATTAAAACAACATTCTATAAGACAGTTTGTAAGAGACAGTGCAAATATATTATCAATCATATTACTTATAGATTTAGATGCAGCTTTCCAATTATATTTAAGCACCTAGGCAAAGACTGAGTTTTGAATGTGCCACCTTCCCCCTTTTCCCACATCCCATTCCTCTTACTAAAGTCTGGAACAGGGAGCATTCTTCACGCAGTAGGTAAATATTAGATGCCGGCCAGCTGATTTCCATTTCTGTGCCTCCCTCTTTGGAAGGAGGGTGGGAGAGAGAGGATGAGAGCGAATCCTTTCCGGATGTGGTTGGTGGGAGGACAGCATCTGAGGATCTAGAAGGGAAACAATGAAGCCTTTCACGAGTTGGGGGTAATTTGTGACTCCCCCATGATTTTTCAACCTGTTTTTCTATGAGCACTGAAGCTTTACAAGGACAGAACACCAGAGATGTTCTCTAGAATGTCCTCTCCGCATCTTAAATAGGTCAGCAAAAGCTGGATCTCTCCACACTTAAATGCCAATTAATTTTTCCTCTTTGTTCCTCTGGAGAGTTGCTGAATAGGACACGTTCAGCCACTGCAAACAAGCCTGAGTTCTTCCCGGTTTCTGAGGGGGCGGGAATTCTATTCAAAAATCAAATATTTACTCTCAGCATAAAACACTTTGATGTTTCCAGTTTGAAACTAGGAGCGCCTTCTCCGTGCCTTACGGAAATATACCTGAGACCCCATGCCACCCCAGGATCACATATTTCTCCCAGTTAACCTCACACCTCTTTGAAACACCCCATCTCTGCAGAACACTTTTCTTGCAAGCAACTCGCATTTACAGAAATCCCCAGGCACCAAAACCACATTCTGGATGAAGGCCCCAGAAAGGGCACGGGGAGAATTTTGACCCCATCTCCTTTCCTATTAATGTTTCTCAGAAGCCAGCCAGAATTGGGCTACCTAGGAGAACTTTCAGAAGACAAAGGAAAGAAGAAATGTCATCGGGGAAGGCCATTCCTCACTGTCCAGGCCCACAGAAAGCCTGTTTTGTTCCCAAGAGCTCTAGCTAATCTGTCTCTTGTTAGGTGGTTGCTGGAGCAGCAAGGCCCCGCCTCCTCTCAACACAAAGCCTCACACAAATTCCTCGTTTCCTGGGCAATGGGCTGCAGCTCTACAAATTCTCTGACTGCTGTTGGCCTCCGGAATCCTCCCTCCCCCTCCATTCTGGCAAATGGAACTTATGGTAGGGACAACTCTGGCAGCATTCACATACAGGTTTATGGACCAAAGAATCAAAAATAACTTCAGCAATGAGGGAGGGCACCGGAGCGGGCAGAGAGGTTCCCTTACGTCCTGGAGCTTAGTTAGAGGGTAGGTGCTGGGATAAAATGTTAGATTAGGAGGAGGACTTCCTCCCACTGATGACTCAGAGAGATGGTCAGAAGCCTGAGCTTTATTCACCAGCTTGGGTTTCTAGTCCAAGGTCTGCCAGTTAATAATTATATGACTTCAGCAAGTTGCTAACTTCTTGAAATTTTAGTGTTTCTTGTTGGTAAAATGGGGTGACAATATCTACTGAAAAGGAAGTATAGGGAGAATTAAATGAAGAAATAGATATAAAGTGCCTGACAGTAGCAGTAGCTAACACACACACACACACACAAACACACACACACACAGCAGTTAGAGGATAGAAGTCTTGGATGACTTTGAACATGAGGGTCATCCAGAAATCTGGGGAATTAGCTTTTCCTTCCCCCTCAGAAGCAGATCTTACCCACATCTGATGGCAGTTGGTGGAGAAACATCCCAGCTTCCTTGCGCCTTGTGTGGGAGAACTCTGAGACTTATTATTTCCCACAGGATTAAGCTCTAGCTGCCCATGATAGTAATTTGCTTGATATGCAACCTTCCTTCCTTTTCCAATATACTATCTGGTTTTGCTAGGATCACCTTTCTTTTTTTCTTTTTCTTTCTTTCTTTCTTTTTTTTTTTTTTTTTTTTGCTTTTTAGGGCCACATCTGCGGCATATGGAGGTTCCCAGGCTAGGGGTCAAATCAGAGCTACATCTGCCAACCTCCACCACAGCCACAGCAACTCGGGATTCGAGCCATGTCTGCAACCTACACCACAGCTCAAAGCAACACTGGATCCTTAACACACTGAGCGAGGCCAGGGATCAAACCCTCAAACTCATGGTTCCTAGTCGGATTCGTTTCTGCTGCACCACAATGGGAACTCCTGGAATCACCTTTCAAATAAAGTAACTTCTTGTCTCAGGATTTGCCTCTGGGAGAGCCCAGACTGAAATAACAATATTTCTCCAAATTTCAGAAGGCCTAGGTTCTCAGGACCATCTCTAACACAAAACTCCTGTTTCAGCTGAATTAGTCCATGTAGAGATCATTTCAATGTTCTCTGCTTGCTGTCCTCCTGCCCACCATGTTGCTCCAGACCTGGAACTCACTTTCTATGCTGCATAACAAATTGCAAACAAATTTAGCAGCTTAAAACGACATACATTTTTTTTTTTTAGTTTCCATGGGTCAAGAGTACAGGTACAACTATATAGCCCAGGGAACTATATCCAATCTCCTGGGATAGACCATGATGGAATATTTATTTATTTTTTAAATGATTTTCATTTTTTCCATTATAGCTGGTTTACAGTGTTTTGTCAATTTCCTACAGTACAGCAAAGTGACCCAGTCGCCCATACATATATACATTCTTTTTCTTACATTATCTGATGGAAGATAATATTTAAAAAACAGTGTATTTTGCTGTATAGCAGAAATTGGCACAACATTGTCAGTCAACTTAAAAAAAAAAAAAAAAAGAGCACAGGAGTTCCCGTCGTGGCACAGTGGTTAACGAATCCGACTAGGAACCATGAGGTTGCGGGTTCGATCCCTGCCCTTGCTCAGTGGGTTAACGATCTGCATTGCCATGAGCTGTAGTGTAGGTCGCAGACGCGGCTCGGATCCTGCATTGCTGTGGCTCTGGCATAGGCTGGCAGCTACAGCTCCGATTAGACCCCTAACCTGGGAACCTCCATATGCCGCAGGAGCAGCCCAAGAAATGGCAAAAAGACAAAAAAAAAAAAAAAAGAGCACAGGCACATCCTAGATGGGTTTTCTACTCAGGATTTCACCAGACATCAATTAAGATGTCAGCTGGTCTGCTTTCCTTTCTAAGGTTCATGGTCCTCTTCCAAGCTCGTGTAGTCACTGGAAGAATTCAGTTCCTTGTGATTGTGGGACTGAGGTTCCTATTATCTTGCTGGCTCTTAGCTAAGGGTGGCTCTCAGCTCCTAGAGGCCACCAGTCTTTCCCTGCCACGTGGCTGTTTCACAACACAGCAGTTTACATCTTTAAAACCAGCAGGACCATCTCTCTCTCTGAGCTGCAATGTCGGAGTCTTACATAACATAACCTAATCAAGGGAGTGGCTATCCCATCACCTTTTCCATATTCTATCAGCTAGAAGCCCACACACACACATGCTGCAGTTGTGTATGGTACAGTTTTCTGAGTGTTTTGAAGAAAGCAAAGGAGAAAGGATTTTACAGTGTAACAGTGCTAGCTGTTCTCAATTTTCTTCAGTTCTTCCCCTCCCCCCCATGTTGCTCCTTCCTCTCCCCTCCCCTTCCTCACTTCTCTCTTCTTTGCTCTTTCCCCCAAATTCCTGTTTATCTCTATTAAACACGGCTTTATTTTTTTGTCTATTGACTCATTATGCTTAAGGCCTTATCTTCCACCCCATGTGGCCTCTCTAGATATTTTTCTTGCTAAAGACAATTATCTCTGTAAGAGGAATTTGGGTGCCATTTGTTGGAGGATTTTCTTTCCTTCTGCTACTAAAGGTTACTTACAGTTTAGTGGAGGAGACAGATATGACTCTATAACAGGAAGTGAATGAAGGGAAGGAGGGGGAAAATGCTAAATATAAAAATTGCCACTGATGCTATGGTATTAATAAGAACCAAACATCTCTAGCAGCATCAGTGTCAGAACATTCTTCCTGGAGAGAAAAGAACATGCCAAGTGGGTGGGAACATTCTTTTTTTTTTTGGCCATGCCAAAAAATCCCTGAGCCAGGGATTGAACCTGCACTACAGCTTCGTTTTTGTTTTTTGTTTTCTTTACAGCCTCACCTTCGGCATATGGAAGTTCCAGGCTAGGGGTCAAATCGGAGCTGCAGCTGCAGGCCTACACCACAGCCACAGCAATGCTGAGTCCAAGCCACATATGCAACCTACACCACAGCTGGCAACAACACCAAATTCTTAACCCACTGAGTGAGGCCAGGGATCAAACCTGCATCTTCACGGATACTACGTCAGGTTCTTAACCTGCTGAGCCACAGTGGGAATTCCTGAGCCATAGCTGTGACCTGCCCAACAGCTATGGCACCGTCAGATCTTTAACCCAGTGCACCACGTGGAAAATTTGGGATATTCTTAAATCCAATACTAGAGTTATTAATTGGTACTTATTGGAATTCCCTCGTGGCCTCGCATTTAAAGGATCTGATGTTGTCGCTGCTGTGGCACAGGTTTGATCCCTGGCCCAGGAACTTCCAAATGCAGCACGCATGGCAAAAAAAAACCTGGTACCTATATACATATCATTCATGTGTGTGTTTTTTACCTCTTCTTGTCTCTACTATTAAGTAACTTTAGGAGTCCCAAGTCCATTGTTAGATAGCAATTTAACTCTGGGAAAATTGCCTGGCCTCTCTGTCCCTCCATCCCTCAATGAGAAATGAAGAAATGGGCAAGGTCATCTCAAATGTCTCTTGCTGTGGGGTGAGTCTGTTCTGCGATGTTCTGCCACTCCTGCTAGACCCTTAGTTCTTCAAAGACACAGATCATTTTTACAATTCCCCAGCCAGCTTTTTTCCCCCCTCAATCCCCACAGAGGTCTGAGTCACCCAGGGTGGTGACTCAATCAAAGTCACTAACTGCCTCCTGTTTTAGGGATGGAATGCTTCCAAGTTTAAGTTGGCCTCTGTGTGTGTGTGTGTGTGTGTGTGTGTGTGTGTGTGTGTGTGTGTGCACGAGGGCAGGTTTCCATTCTGAGTGCAGGGGCACTGTCTGAGTGCTCAGCATAGATGCCTGAGTACGGCAGACCCGGCAGCCTTGGGTACAGGGGTGCAGAGTCTGGATCGGGGGCCAAATAAGAGTGGCCTGAAGCAGCTGTGTGCAGCAGAAGGACCTAGAGGACTGGGCCACGCTGCTCAGGAGAGGACAGGGCCCTGAGAAACACATCAGAGGAGGAAGGGGCATAGGCGTTGGCTGCCGTCAGCCAAGCAGTGCGTCCATCCATAGTTAAACAGCAACGTTATGCAGTGCTCAGAGCTGGGCCCTGGGAAGAGACCATAAGAATGAAGAATTACGGTCCCTGCCCTGGAGACCGGTCAGTAGCCTGGAGAGTCTCCCAGGCTAATGAGGAGATGGCCACAGTAACCATGTATTCTGACCCCCAGGTAGTACATGACCACTGACAAATATAACATACTTTCAAAGGTAGAGAAATATAACATTTATAATCAAGATATCCCTACCAACATACACACACACTCCCCCCACCCCCACCCCAGCCTGAATCATCAACAATTACATGGAACAGACACACCCACAGGGGAAAAGCTCAAAGAATTCATGGAAGGATAAAATAAGGTCAGCTAGGACAGGTGAGACAGCATTCTGTGTTGTGTGTAAGAATGTTACCTTATGTCTCTATAACCCAATTGCCCATTGAATCAGTTGCCCCCCTCAAATCGAATCCCAGTATTTCTAGGAATTTGCATGGTGCTCACACACCGATCTGTCACTGGCAGTCACTGTTTGGTGCCTTCTCTGCTCTCACTCCTCTGGCACAGCTCCCTTTACTCCATTCAGCAGCTTGAGAACCGCCACCTCCCCACCCTCATAAGTTCTCACCTAATTCAGCAACTGTCTGTTGAGCACCTACTATGTGCCTTGTCCTGTATTGCAGTAGGTCTACAGAGACCAGTAAGTAAGACACAGCCCTCCAATCAAAGAGCTCTCTGTTTTGGAGGAGAGAAAAGCACATAAGCAGATGATATGAGTTACTATAGGGCTACGCATCATAAAAAGACCTGAAGCAGGAGTTCCTGCTGTGGCACAACAGGATCAGAGTCATCTCTGGAGCGCTGGGACATAGGTTTTGTCCCTGGCCTGGCATGCTGCTAGATCAAAACTATGGCTGGGATCTGATCCCTGGCTCGGGAACTTCATGTGCTACAGGGTAGCCAAAAAAAAAAAAAAAAACCTGAAGCTGGATTGCAAAATTACTTCTTCTACACTCAGTGGTGCAAAGGCACAGCAGTGCAGTTTTGCCTTTGCAACTGCTGGGATCTCCCCTGTGAGCCTCCCATCCCCCAGGGCAGCAGAGGAAAACCCAAAGTCAGTCCATCATGGTCAATTCAATCTAATCCAACCACCTGAACGTCCTTCAGGCTAAAAAAGGCAGAACTCATGCTTCCTATTTCCTGAACATCACATCCTCCTTTTACCTCAGACAATACGCCAAAGAGGTCAATTGTCTACACCATAGGAGAAAGCTGGGATCCAGTCCACAGGCTGCTTTGTGATACATCAAAAGGGCGGATAAAAGAAATTAAAATATCCTTTTCTTCCTTACAAAGACTGGTTTTCCAGCCTTTCTTCGTGTTGCTACTGACTCTAAAATACCATTTTTAATGTCAGAAGCTCAATGTTGCCTTTCTATTTTTCATTGTGTACCTGCTGAAGCAACATGAACTTTACTAGAGGCAACAGGTGCCTTGAGCTGTGTAGGAAAAAGTCATAGCATTAGAGATGCAAAAGGAAAAAAACTGATTTATGTCTTTCAGAATATTTTTTGGAGTCCCTCTGTGAAGTTCAAAACCAGGGCTTCCCACCTCCTCTCCCCATCCTTTGGCTCAGGTGGGCCATGCAATGAGGCTTACCCAGGCTCTCTCCAGTATGTAAAAAGAATACTGTGAGATAACCACTGCATTTACAAAACTAAGACCAGCATTAGAGATGACCAAGAATGGGGGTTGTAAACTTTGTTCTCATCAAGATGTAAAGATCCCTGGAGTTCCATTTGTGGCTCAGTGGTTAATGAACCCGACTACTATCCATGAGGAGGCAGGTTAGATCCCTGGCCTTGCCCAGTGGGTTGGGGATCCGGCAATGCCATGAGCTGTGGTGTAGGTCACAGACTCAGCTTGGATCCCAAGTTGCTATGGCTATGGCTGTGGCATAGGCCGGCAACTATAGCTCCAATTCGACCCCTAGCCTGGGAATTTCCACATGCTGTGGATGCGGCCCTAAAAAGACAAAACACACACACACAAAGGTATAAAGATCCCTAAAGGAATGAGAGAGAAGAAGAGGAGGCAATTTTTTTTTTTTTAAGTTTGGAGTTCCCTGGTGGCTCAGCAGGTTAAATATCCTGTATGGTCATTGCTATTTGGTGCAGGTTTGATCTCTAGCCCAGGAACTTCCACATGCCATGGGCATGGCCAAAAAAGGAGTTTAAAATGTCGTCTTTCCAGCAAAGAATTTCCTAGGCACACTATTGTACTAAACCTTCATCAGTTCTCCCAATAATTCCTACAAAGAAGCCATTGTTTCCCCAATTTTACAGATGTGAAAGTGGAGGCATAACAAGGTTGTGTGCCTATCCCCAGATCACAGAATCAGCAAGCACACATTCCACTGGCAGCCCTCAGAAGATGCAGACATGGTAACAAGGGGTCAGCGTAGTGCTGGGGTGTTTCTCAACATTATGCCTTGAGACTTGAGGAAACAGCTGGGCTATAGCTGTTGACAGAACCCCAGGATGTTGGTTCTTGGGGTATTACCTTCCTCTTTGCTTTGACATGTTCTGGAAAATGGGCTGGAGGCTGGGGATTGAGCAGAGTAGCTTCTGGAAAGAGGTTCCCAACATCTATGAGATGCTAAGAGAAGAAAGAAATGCCAAGCAGGACCAGGACGAGTAGGAAAAATAATAGAATTCAAGCCAATTTCCCATCTTCTTCCCTTGGGGTGGAACAGCAGGCAGGTTTCCATTTCTTCAGCTGTTTCTGGAATCTCTCATTCCCCAGGTTCTTAAGACCTCCTCTCCACCCCTCTTTCCAGAGTTTATTGGAAGTCTATCCCTGGCGTGCACCCTCCTTCACTGGAACAAGAAGCGTGAGATGAGACAGGGTAGGTTGGGATACACAAGGTCCAGTTGAGAATGTGTCCTAGCCCAGTCCCCTCATTGAGCCCAAATCCTCATGTCCCCCTGGTAGTGGGGCTCAGCGCAGACAGACGAAGGACTGCAGGGCTGCTCGGACCCATCAGATTGGAACCCACCCTAGTGATGATCTCCCAGGCAGATACCCTCTTCCGAACCCGGGATGTAGGGCTTTGAAACTAGAAAATGCCAGGTCTGAGAGAGAGGAGAGAACAAGCCCAGCAACACACAGAGCTCTGTGTATTCAGAGGGAACTTGGCAGGGTTGTGTTCGGGCAGAGAAACTCCGAGTGGTACAAAGGGACGTGCCCAGAGTGGAGAAATCATGCTAATTGTCTGCACCAGAGCTGGAGAACGCCACCCAAAATGAAGAGAGAAAGGGAAGCCCTGTCCAGAGCCTTCAGTGCCCTGCGCCTCGCTCCCTTTGTCTACCTGCTTCTGATCCGGACAGGTAGGAGACCAGAGGGTAAGATAGGGTCTGCAGAAGCGACCCGGGACTTTCAAAGGAGAGGGAGGGGAGAGCTGAGGGCCAGAATGCCTTCGGGGCGGGAGGAGGGGAGAATGCTCAGCCACCGTGGGAAGCATCTCAGTGAATTCAGGCATTAGTGTTGAATGTATTTCTTCATTCTGTGTGCCTCCTGCCTGGCCCCTACCCCCCTCCCCCAAAAGGCTGCATGACTTTGGAGCTCCCACGGCATTCAGTACATTAGATGGGAGGCAATGAGCCATTTCTTATGGGATGTCTTGTTGGCGTGGGCCAGTCCAGCATTCTTTCCAAGGGATTATGGTGGGGCTTGGAGGGGTGGGGAAATCATGGTGTTGTACCTCCCCAACATCCCCCCCTGCCCCCGGCTTCTCTGATGATAAAACAGCAAGGGGGGTGAAAGAAGCTTTGGAGATAATGAGCCTCATGGTTTGGGATATTAACACCAACTTATCCATAACTCACCCCGCGTGATAAACACACCTACCTCCTACACCACTCCCATCAGGTCCTTAGAAAAATGATCTTATATTAAATATATGTGCTTACACAAACTCACGCACACACATGCACTATTCCAAAAAGCCTAGGAATTCACAATTTAATTGGGCAAATAGAGGCAGTGATCATTTTAATGAAATGCAGAAATGACTAGAGTCAGATATACAGAGGGTGACCAGGATCAGAGAGAGGTCGCCTACCCATCAGGAAGCTGGTGCTGATTGTGAAGGGTGGGATGAGGGGTGGGGAGAAATATCAGGGGATATTCTGGACAATGTCTGCACTAAATTTTAAAGGATGAGAAAAATAGGTAGGTGCGGAAGTGAGCATTATAGTTGGGAAAATGGGCCAACAGCTTGAAATGGTGTCATGTGTTTAGGAGCAGCCCATTCAGTCACCTGCTGCCAGAGAGGAAAGTGTAAATTGAGTTAGATGAGACTTGTAAACCATGCTAAGGAAACTGGAATATAACTTGCAAGTGGTGGGGTTGGAAAAGGCATTGCGTTTTTGTGTTTGTTTGTTTGTTTGTTTTTGTCTTTTTAGGGTCACACCCATGGCATATGGAAGTTCCCAGGCTAGGGTTCTAATAGGAGCTGTAGCTGCTGGCCTACACCATAGTCACAGTAACTTGGGATCCGAGCCGAATCTGCGACCTACACCACAACTCACAGAAACACGCCAGATCCCTAACCCACTGAGTGAAGCCAGGGATTGAACGCATGTCCTCATGGATACCTGTCGGGTTCGTTAACCACTGAGCCAGGACAGGAACTCCCATTGAATGGTTTTTAACCTGGAAAACAGGCAGGGCTAGATCGCGCATTCTGAAGTGAGACATTGGAGGCAGGTGACACTGGGGGCAAACAAGATAGGAAAGGAAGCCTGTATCCATTTGCCAGGGCTGCTGGAACAGAGAGCCACAAACAGGGTGGTTTCACCCAGAGAAATACATTGTCTCACAGTTCTGGAGGCCAAAAATCACAGATCAAGGTGTCAGCAAGTCTGCACTTCCTCTGAAGGCTCTGGAGAAGGATCTGTTCCAGGCCACTCTGTGAGCTTCTGGTAGTTTCTGGGCAGGGACAGCATCAACTTTAAACTTCCCCTGATGTTCTCCTTGTGCTTGTGTCTAAATCCAAATTTCTCCTTTGGATAAGGACACCAGTCATCTTGGATTAGGGGCCCACCCCCCTCTAGTATGACCTCATCTTAACGTATTACCCCTGCAATGACCCCACTGCTGGGACTGGGGGTTAGGATTTCAAGATATGAATTTTAGGGGACACAGTTCAACCCATCACAGGGCTATTGCAAGAGTTAAGGAGAGAAATGACATGTGCTGGAATTAGAATGAAGAGAGAGGTAATGAAGATGTTGAGATACTATTTCGAAGGATAATCAGGATGTAGTAATTGATAGGAAGTGAGAGGATCTAGAGAAGGAGGAAGGGTTTCTGTGCAAAACCTTAAAAAAAAAAATGGGGCTGGGTTGGGGAATAGGATCATTAGTGTTGAAATGCCCATGAGAGATTTGTGAAGAGATGTTGAATATCCTGAAGCTGGGCGACAGAGAGGTCAGGGTTGGAGAGAGGTATTTGGAAGTTGTCAGCTCATAGAAGAGATTTGAAACAATGAAAATAAATAAATTTTCACCTTGGAGGAGAAAATGACCTGAAAATGGAACATGAAGGAACTCTAAGACAGGAAGAAGACAGAGAGCAAAAGCCCACTGAGGAGACCTACACCACAGCTCTTGGCAATGCCAGATCCTCAACCCACTGAGCAAGGCCAGGGATTGAACCCACGTCCTCATGGTTATTAGTTGGGTTTGCTACCACTGAGCCACAATGGGAACTCCCCTAAACTCCTTCAAGTCATCAAATGGTATGGAAAAAAATTATGGAAAGATCTTGTCCATCAGTATGACTAGGCAAAAGCAAAAGGAGACGACAGATCTTCTGTGTGGGAAAATGGGCTTAATTAGCATAAAAAATTCTAAATATAAACTGTGCTAATAAAATATTAGTTATGACCTGTGGCAGGTAAGAAGTGAGTACAGGGTCAGGCCATTGTACTGCTGTGGACTCCAGAGCAATAAAGAGCTGAGATACTGTAAGGAATTCCTGCCTTCCTCAATCTACTAGGAAAACGTCAGCTTCTATGACAAATAAATTCCAAAATACAAGTTCCTGGTGTTAACCACGGAGTAGTCAGTGCCATTTTAGACTAGGTCTGGGATGAGGAAGGACTCTATTTAGTGAGGTTTTTCAGGGGCCAAGCTGATGGAGCTCTGTCAACTTCTACCTGAGTTTTCCAGTGGTCACTCTGAGATTTATCTCCATTTCTTTTAGGTAGAGGACTAAAAAAGAGAGAGTGAAGTTTTATTAAATCAGCCTATAAGTGGTACCCACCATGTTTAACAGTTTAATGGGCTAGAACTTAGTGACATGGCCATACCTAACTGCAAGGGAAGCTGGGAAATGTAGTTTTAAGACTGGCACTATGGGAGTTCCCATCGTGGCTCAGTGGTTAATGAATCTGACTAACATCCATGAGGTTCCATCCCTGGTCTTGCTCAGTGGTTAAGGATCCAGCGTTGCAGTGAGCTGTGGTGTAGGTCGAAGACTCGGCTCAGATTCTGCATTGCTGTGGCTGTGGTGTAAGCTGGCAGCTATAGCTCCAGTTTGACCCCTTAGCCGGGGAACCTCCATATGCCGCAGTGCAGCCTGAAAAAAATAAATAAATAAAAGCAAAGACTGGTACTAAAGGCCAGCTGGATCATGTGGCCCTGGCTCCTAGAGATTTACCTGAAATCTGTGTCTGCCCTCAAGTCATGGAGATATTTGCCTATGTTTTCTTTTTAAAACACTATTGTTTTACCTTTCACATTTAGAGCTACAATCCACCTAGAATTGCTATTTGTGTGAGATGTGTGGTAAGGGTCAAGATTCTTTTTTTTTTTCCCCCTACGTGGCCTAGGACTATTTAGTGGAGAAAAAATTCTTTCTCCACTTCACTGCAATGTCACCTTTGTCATAAGTCAAGCGATCATATGTCTGTTTTTGGACTCTGTTCTGTTCTATTGATCATCTACTTGTCTCTATTTGTGCCAATACCACAGTGTAAAACTCCTGGCATTTTGATTGGTATTGTATTAAATTTATAAGTCATTTTGGGAGAACTGACAGCCTAACAATAATGATTGTTCCAATCCAAAACACAGTAAATCTCTGTGTCTTTTTTTTTTTTTTTTGTCTTTTTACCATTTTCTTGGGCTGCTCCCGAGGCATATGGAGGTTCCAGGCTAGGGGTCTAATCAGAGCTGTAGCCACCGGCCTACGCCAGAGCCACAGCAACATGGGATCCAAACCGCATCTGAGACTTACACCACAGCTCATGGCAATGCCGGATCCTTAACCCACTAAGCAACGCCAGGGATCGAACCCGCAACCTCATGGTTCCTAGTAGGATTCGTTTACCACTGAGCCACGACAGGAACTCCTCTGTGTGTCATCTTAATACCTAATAATTTAGTACATATTACTGAACATCTGTACTCTTTAGAGTGTAAACAAAAAGCTACTCCTCTCTTCCTGGATCCCAAGAGCCTTCTTCATAATTTCTGCTTCCTGGTCTTCTTTTATATTCCTGAGTGATTGACACTTAAAGTGATGTCACCTGTTGTAGGCCTCAAGATAACAGCAATATAAGAATACAATAACCCCAACAGTGAAGCCCCTATGCAATAGGGACAGAAGAGGGGGATTGTTTTCTCAGAACATTTAATATATTTTATTATTATCTCACTAAGAAGAATATTAAAAACCAAAAAGCAGAAAGCAATATTTTTTTCCTTTTCAAAAACCATGCTGTGTGCTGCCCTTGGGGTATGCAGTTCTGGTCTCCACGACCTCCAAAAAGAAAGAATAGACTTGGAGAAAGCCCAGATAAGGGTATCTATGGTGGCCAAAGGGAAGGAGAGACTTCCTTGTGGAGACACAGCCAAACAAAACAAAAAGCCCTCCAGACAGGAGTTCCTATCATGGCTCAGTGGGTAATGGACCCGGCTAGTATCCATGAGGATGTGGGTTCGATCCCTTGTCCCACTCAGTGGGTTAAGGATCTGGCATTGCTGTGAGCATAGTGTAGGTTGCAGACATGGCTCAGATCTGGCGTTGCTGTGGCTGTGGCATAGGCCAGCAACTGCAGCACTGATTCAACACCTAAAAAGACAAAAGGATAAAAACAAAAACAAAACCCTCCATGATTTACAGTATATGGATTGAGTGTATACATGTTTGGCAGATCTCGTTAATAATTTTTTTTTTTTTGCTTTTTTTTAGGGCCGCACCTGCAGCATATGGAGGTTTCCAGGCTAGGGGTCCAATTGGAGCTACAGCTGCCAGCCTACACCAGAGCCACAGCAACACTAGATCCAAGCTGTGTTTGTGACCTACACCACAGTTTACGGCAATGCTGGATCCTTAACCCACTGAGCTAGGCCAGGGATGGAACCCGCAACCTCATGGTTCTTAGATTCGTAAACTGCTGTGCCATGACAGGAACTCCTCATTGATACTTTTTAAAGGTAAATTTAAGGCAAATGCTGATAAAAGAAAAGCTTTGCCAAGCAAAAGCAACACATAAAATGTGCAGTTGGTTTCTTTAAAGGAAGAGGCTATTAAGGGACCCCAAGGCTATTGGCAGGTAACATTCTTATACTTTAAAGTTTGACATTGCTTGGTGTCACAGCAGGTCAAAATCCTACTTCACAACCGCCACCTACCTGATCCAGTAGGCAGTTTAAGTTGACAGGTACATCCTGCTGCGAGGTCAATTTCCTTTGTTCAGCCTCCAGGGGGAACAGAGCCTTTCAATATAATGATGCCTCAGAGACGTGAGGACATGATTAAGTTAATCGTTTCTCAAGGTTGAATAGTCCTAGTCCCTTTTATTTCCACTGTGGATGGAGTCGTTAGCCATTTCCTTACTTCTGCGTCCTGCTTTGGCACCTGTCCCAGATCTCTGTGTCCCTTGAAAGTTGTGGAACCCTGAACTTAAAACCAGCTCCAATTTTGGCTAGAGTTTTGGGAAACAGCTCAGCAAAATACTCCCTTTGTCAACTTCTGAGAAAGACTGCTCCCTCTGCTTCTGAACACGCATCCATACATCCCTAGGACTCAGGCAGGGCGGACCCTGTTCACGGGCAAGAGGAAGGCACCTACCAAGAGGAAGGTGAGAGGAGGGTGAGGCCCAGGGCAGACCAGATGCCGTAGCTTCTCCCAGGTTTTTATCCAGAAGAATCAAATTTAAATTGGTAGAAAGAGGGAGTTCCCACTGTGGCTCAGAGGAAATGAATCTGACTAGTATCCATGAGGATGAGGGTTCGATTCCCTGGCTTCGCTTGGTGGGTCAGGAATCCAGGGTTGCCGTAGGCTATGGTGAAGATCGCAGACGTGACTCAGAAACCGTGTTGCTCTGGCTGTGGTATAGGCCGGAAGCTGTATCTCTGATTCGACCCCTAGCCTGGGAACCTCCATGTGCCTCAGGTGCAGCCCTAAAAAGAAAAAAAAGAAAAAGAAAAAGAAAAAAAGAAATAAATAAATTGGTAGAAAGAGCAGAGTGGAGGAGGAAGAGACATCCCAGGAGCACTACAAAGCTTTGTATGGGATGGGAGAGAGTAGATCCAAAGGAAATTCAAGGGAGGGCCAGAGAAAATGGTGGGCGTCCCCTTCCACTTTTCCTGGGGACTGGGACTATCACTATCCACCCTCCTGGAAGGAGGAAATGAGAACCTTGGTGTTTAAACTTGCTATACCTCAGAGTGGCTCTGCCCTCACGTAGCCCAAACCCCTATATGTCATCCTCATGTGCCGGCCCCAACGCTTCAGACGAAGTTGCAAAGAATAGGGGGAGAGTAGATGTCCCCACCCTGGGCTTTAACAAACTCCATGATTTGTTTCAGAGCCACCTCAGGTCACACATGCCAAACCCTATTTGCCTATTCAGGGAAATTTGAAAGCTTATGTTTCTAAATCAAACCAAGCCTGGGACCTAACAGATGCAAGGCAGGAACTCCCATCTAAATAATGACAGAAAAATGCAGAAATCTTAAAGATCATGTAGTCAAACGAATTTCAGTCTGATACACAGAGAATTTCTGGTGAGACTCCAAGATATATGGAAGGACAGGACTCTGGTCCTCATTTCCTCTTCTACCAAATCAGGGGAGCCTTCTAGCTCTAAACTTCCCTTCTTTTTGATTTACATAAGGTTTCATGGGAACAAAAATGCCTGTAAAAAAATTTTGAAAATAGTTGATTTTGTCCCTTCTACCTCCCCCCAAATGAGACTCTTCTCAATAATGAATATGTAATATTCATACATATAAGTAGCTTTAATCATTAGAGGAATCTCTTTCACACTTAAGGTTTTATGATTTTAACATATGTGGCAGGAAGTGGATCATAGACTGTCAGGGTTGGGAAGGTCCCCAGAGATCATCTGGTTCCCACCACCTCATTAAACAGAGGAGGAAATGGAAGCACAGAGAGGTGAAAAACAGTCAGTTGGCCTTTCCTTGAACACTTCCAAAGATGATGAGCTCACTTTTTCTTTTGCTTTTTTTTAGGGTTGCACCCACAACATATGGAAGTTCCCAGGCTAGGGTAGAATTGGAGATACAGCTGCTGGCCATAGCCACAGCCACAGCAACACAGGATCTGAGCCGCATCTGCCACCTACGCCACAGCTCACGGCAACGAAGGATCCTTAACCTACTGAGTGAGGCCAAGGATCAAACCCGCATCCTCATGGATACTAGTTGGATTTGTTTCTGCTGCGCCACAATAGGAACTCCAATGAGCTCGCTATTTAACAAAGCACTTGTTCTAAAAATGGATTGAATATGTTTATTAAATTAAATTTGCTTCAATCCTTGTAGCTAACCTTTTAATTTTTTTTTTTTTTTTTGTCTTTTTGCCTTTTCTAGGGCTGCTCCCATGGCATATGGAAGTTCCCAGGTTAGGGGTCTAATCAGAGCTATAGCTGCCAGCCTACACCACAGCCACAGCAACGCAGGATCTGAGCTGCGTCTACAACCTACACCACTGCTCATGGCAACGCCAGATCCTTACCCCACTGAGTGAGGCCAGGGATTGAACCCGCAACCTCACAGTTCCAAGTCGGATTCGTTAACCACTGAGCCATGACAGGAACTCCCATAGCTAACCTTTTAGATTCATTGCCTCCTGGTTTGGTCTGGGTCCTCTAGGCACAAGGAGAGGAATAGGGATTGGAAAGATACAGCTTAGCTTCCCCAAATCTACACTGCAGCAACAGCGGAGTGGGAAATAGAGATGAGAAAGGAAGAAGGAACTTCAGAGACAATGACAGTCAAAGGAAGCAGCTGAGGATGCGGAGAGACCTGATGTGTCTATGTCTACTCAGCTAAACTCAATCCTGTTCCCAGCTGACAGCTTCTCCAGAAAACCCTTCCCTCTTGCTCTACGAGGCTAGGTTACGCCAGTGAATAGCATCTGTTCAGGTTGCAAAGCTCCTAAGAGATCTCTGAAGTGTGAGACATGTCTCTGGATGGGCCTGCCATTGGATGAGATGGTAAAATCTCAGAACTATAGGGCTGAAACAAACCATAAGACCATCTAGTTTAACTCGTTGAACATGTGGGAAATCTGAGCCCCAAGCAGATAAGCAGCTTCTCCTTGGTCCTAGGTCAACCATGGGGCCCTCGGAGTTCCTGTTGTGGCACAGCAGAAACATATCCTACTAGGAACCATGAGGTCGTGGGTTTGATCCCTGGCCTTGCTCAGTGGGTTTAAAGATCCAGCATTGCTGTGAGCTGTGGTGTAGTTTAAAGACACAGCTTGGATCTGGCTGTGTCTGGCAGCAGCTACAACTCCGATTAGACCCCTAGCCTGGGAACCTCCAGATGCCTCGGGTACAGCCCTAAAAAGACAAAACAAAAAACAAACAAACAAACAAAAAAAATGGGGCCCAAATCTCTGATGCTCAATCCTGCGTTCTCTCCGCTACACCCCAACAGCTGACATACATATTGTGCTTTTGCATTGTGAGCTTGATAAGGGAGTTGCTCTTGTTATTGTTATCATCCTCATTTTCTAAAAGAGAAGAGGGAGGCCTCGAAAGATGACTTGCCCAAACCCACACAGCCAGTAAGTGGTGGAGCCCAGTCTTAGAAGACCTTCTGATTCCAACATCTTTGTTTGACCTGTTCCAAATGCCTCTTCTAGAGGAAATTCAAACTGGGCTGGAGTTTGGTGAATTTCCAGGACTGTTCTGTGGTGGGGGCAGGCCTAGTAAGATGCTATGTGCAGCTGAGGCAAGGATAAGGGAGGCTCTTGGTATGGCTGGAAACTGATCCAGTTGTTTTGTGGCCCCCTAACTTCCCCTTTATTGGCCCTGCCTTGTGACACACTCCTTTCTTTGTGAATCTATGTTTCCATGCTTTCTCCATTCCCCATTCTCCCAAAGCCCAATCAAGGAGAAAATGTGACATTCACTCTGAGGTCTAATGACATATAGGCTTCAGGGGTGGGGGTCTTTGTCAGTTCTGCTCATTGATATATTCTAGGGACAGAGAACAGTGTCTGGCACATGGGAAGTCTCAATAAATATTTCCAGGGGTTCCCATCGTGGTGCCGCGGAAATGAATCTGACTAGGAACCATGAGGTTGCAGGTTCAATCCCTGGGCTCAGTGGGTTAAGGATCTGACATTGCCATGAGCTTTGGTGTAGGTCACAGACACGGCTTGGATCCTGCGCTGCTGTGGCTGTGGTGTAGGCTGGCAGCTACAGCTCTGATTGGACATCTAGCCTGGGAACCTCTATATGCCTCGGGTGTGGCCCTAAAAAGCAAAAAAATAAATAAAAAATGAATAAATAAATGGACCACAAAGGATGTAGTTTAGTGGAAACTTCTTCAAGAGGAAGGCAATGGGGGAAACTGCCAGAGGCAGAGGTCCAGATAGAAGGAGGATTGAGGACAAGGGGATGGACATGAGGGATGATGGAGGAGGAGAGGGGCCAGAGCTACAGTGAGTGAGATGGCACCAACAGGTAAGAAGGAAGGCCTGATGGGGAGTGGAGGGCACGGAAGGGTGTGGGAGCCCTGGAGAAACCAGAGGTCTCAAAGATGGGAGGAGGGCAAGGATCCAGGGCCTGATGCTGCCTTCTCACCACGGGCCTCTGTTCACAGAGCCTCTGGAGGGGGTGAACATCACCAGCCCCGTGCGCTTGATCCACGGCACAGTGGGGAAGGCAGCGCTGCTTTCCGTGCAGTACAGCAGCACCAGCAGTGACAAGCCCGTGGTAAAGTGGCAGCTGAAGCGGGACAAGCCAGTGACCGTGGTTCAGTCCATTGGCACAGAGGTCATTGGCACCCTGCGGCCTGACTATCGGGACCGAATCCGCCTCTTCGAAAATGGCTCCCTGCTGCTCAGCGACCTGCAGCTGGCTGATGAGGGCACCTATGAGGTTGAGATCTCCATCACCGATGACACCTTCACTGGGGAGAAGACCATCAACCTCACTGTGGATGGTAAAGTGCCCTGGCAGGGAAAGAGTTGGGACTGGTGACTGGGACTGGGGCCACGTCCCCGTAGTTCACTAGCTAGACCCCAACAAAACCCACACAAAAGCCACATAATGGCTGAGAGCAAGCCAGCTGGATGTGAAAGGTTGGCAGGTGGGCCCAGCTAACACGTAGAGAGTGCTTACTATGTGTCAGAAATTATTGTCAGTGCTTTGCCTATATTGACTAATTTAAAGCTCATAAGACTCTAGGGATAGTTAATATCATGGACCCCATTTTGCAAATGAGGAAACTGAGGCACAAGGAGGGCGAATAACGTACCCAAGATCATGCGGTAGTAAGTGATAGAGCTAGTATTTGGATCCAGTTGGATCTAAGCTTAGCCCAACTGAAATATCTTCCAGCCTGGGTCGGTTTAAGACACCTTGGAAAGGTACTTGGGAAGAAGGGAAGGGGAGGTCCATGAGGGCCTGGACCATAGCTGTCTTGTTCAGCATGGTACCCCCGATGCTCAGTAGGTGCTCAATAACTAGTGGGTAAATGAGTGGATGGATGGATGAATGGATGGATGGTTGGGTAATAGTAAAGAACTAGACGGATGACCTCTGAAGACCACAGATTGACCTGGAAGGTAGGCACTTATGAGTTCCCTTGTGGGTTAAGCATCTAGCATTGTCACTGCTGTGGCAGCTGATTCAGCTGTGGGGGTGGCTCAAAAAGGGGCAGGGAAATGCTTTTGGGCCCCTGGCTCACAGGCTCCCCTATCCCTGGGCTCAGTGCCCATTTCGAGGCCGCAGGTATTAGTGGCTTCGACCACAGTGCTGGAGCTCAGTGAGGCCTTCACCCTGAACTGTTCACACGAGAATGGCACCAAGCCCAGCTACACCTGGCTGAAGGATGGCAAGCCTCTCCTCAATGACTCGAGAATGCTCCTGTCCCCCGACCAAAAGGTGCTCACCATCACCCGTGTGCTCATGGAGGATGATGACCTGTACAGCTGTGTGGTGGAGAACCCCATCAGCCAGGGTCGCAGCCCGCCCATCAAGATCACAGTGTACAGTGAGTCTCCCTGCTGCCCTCCCTTGGGATGCAAAACCCTGGGAGGCAGGTGCCTGTGAGGGGCTAAGGACATCCCAGACAGAGATGGGGTGGGGGGAAGTGGGGAATGAGGCAGAGATGGGCAGCTCTCCATGGAGGACAGCATCAGGTGGGACTCTGGGCAAGGTCCATCACACCTGCCATGCTGCCTGGGGCTCCTTTTCTCTTCCTTCAGCTGCAGGAAGCCCTCCTCACACACTGCCCCTTTTGAAGTCTCTCCCTCCTCTGTCTCTCTCTCCCTAGGAAGAAGCTCCCTCTACATCATCTTGTCCACAGGTGGCATCTTCCTCCTCGTGACCTTGGTGACAGTTTGTGCCTGCTGGAAACCCTCCAAGAAGTCTGGGTAACCCTGCAAGTTCCACTCTCTGAGCACCCTAATCCTTTGTTCTATCCCAGCCCCAAGCTCTATTCTTCCCCCAGTCTCTTTAAATGCCTTTCTTCCCAGGAAATCCTTAGCCCACTGGGCCACAGGAGAACTCCGCTCCAGCACTGTTAATAATGGTTTCACTTGCATGGCACCTTTTGTAAGCCAGGCACCATTTGTGATTAGCAGGCTACCTTTAAGTGTGATTATCTGTATTTTACAGGTAATGACCTGAGATTCAGATTAGTTAAATGACTTGCCCACTCTCACAATGCCAAGGTCAGACTTTGTTTGCAAACCCATATGTGAGGTGCATATCCCAAAGTTCTAGACTACTCCCACCACACCCAGCCCGTTCTTCCTGTTTCAAGGCCTCATTAATGGCCATCAGATCCCCCTGTGTCCCCACCCCCAGAACTTCTGCTCACACACATCAGCTCTGTTCACAGGGTGCCGGGTTGATTTGCAGGAAGAAGAGGAAGCTGGAGAAGCAAAACTCCCTGGAATATATGGATCAGAATGATGACCGCCCGAAAGCAGAAGGTGAGCTCCCAGCCACCCACTCACCCATCCCATCTTCACTCAGATCAGTGGGCTGCTGGGAAAAGGCAGAACTGGGCGACAAGGAAGCCAGCTCTGCAGGGCCCCTTCCTCCACCAACTGCACGAAGACTGCAGAGCAGGGAGAGGAGCGCCCAAGGTAGGACCCCAGGTATTCCCAATCCTTCGGTGGAGGTTGTGGCGGGACCTTAATTGGCCACTGGGGAGTAAAGAGTGTAGGTGCTGGCTGGTGGAAAGGGTCCTGTACCTAGGCCAGACACTCCATTCTTTGCCCCCTGCAGCAGACACCCTCCCACGAAGTGCAGAGCAGGAGCGGAAGAACCCCATGGCACTCTACATTCTGAAGGACAAGGTGAGCTGCTGCAGCTTGGGTGCCCCACAAACGCTCCATCAGCCCCCACCTATCCTGGTGCTAGGCGGCCAGGCCGTATTGATATCCCTTTATAGTACACAGAATAACCCTGAGAAATATTTGAGTCATCCCCTCTTTAGAGATGAGAAAAATAAGGCTGACAGGGGTGAAATGACTTGCCCAGCATCAAACAGTTAAATCAGTGGCAGATTTAGGCTTAATCTCAGGAATTTGGTTTCCACCAAGTCTGCCCCCACGCTGTCCAAGGCATGTGGAAAGCAGAGAATATGTGGATAAAGCATTCACGTTAATACATTTCAACATTTAATGAGCACCTATTATCTACCAGGCACCATGTGTCCTGTGTTGCAAGAAAAACCAGACCTATCTATGTGTGCAGACTTCCAGGAGAGGTCCCTCCACCTCGATACTCCCAGCGCCCTGGAATGCCAGGCACGCTCCCAGAGCAGGCAGGCTGTCAGCTGACCCAAGCAGCACTTGTGCTTGCAGGACTCCCCGGAGTCCGAGGAGAACCCCGCCCAGGAGCCTCGGAGCGCGACAGAGCCTGGCCCGCCCGGCTACTCCGTGTCGCCCGCCGTGCCGGGCCGCTCGCCTGGGCTGCCTATCCGCTCCGCCCGCCGCTACCCGCGCTCCCCAGCGTGCTCCCCCGCCACCAGCCGGACGCACACGTCGCCGCCTCGGGCTCCGGGCTCACCGGGCCGCTCGCGCAGCGCCTCGCGCACACTGCGGACTGCGGGCGTGCACCTGATCCGCGAGCAGGAGGAGGCCGGCCCTGTGGAGATCAGCGCCTGAGCCTCCGGGGCACCCCCGTGAGGCGCCTGCACACGCCGCTCTCCCGGGGAGGGACAGGGATGAGGGAAGGTCCCCGCCCGGAGTGAGGGTCGGGCTAGTGGACCAATGTGAGCATGCGCAGTTGGGGGACTCGGCAGGGCAGTGGAGACTGGATCTGATTAGCTGAGTTGCAATTGCTCCCAGTTCTCTGGCTGTGTTCTCAGTGGGTGTGGGTTGTGCCCTCCTAGGACCGTATAGATTATTAAATTTCTGGCCCAATCCCCCAAGGGTCTTATGGAAACTAACATCAGTAACCTAACCTCTTTGACTACCCTGTTCCGTTCCTAGGGCGCTCTCTTGATTCCCACCTGTTTCCCTTAGCTGGGAACTGACTCCTGGCTCCTGGGGCGCTTTTTTTGGACAAGCCCAGATCAGTGAGGCCACTTGCCCCAGTTGCACAACTGTCCCAAATAGAAGTCAAATACCCTTTACCGGGTGTACAGAGGGCTGTTCTGAGCATCTGGGAATCACTGTGAAGACACTGCCTTGGAGCACCCTTTTCAGGCATCTGGTAACTGAGTATCTACCAGTTGGTGAGGGAGGAGCTCAAATACATTACTTTGCTGCTCCCCGCCTCCCCATCGGGGTTCTAGCAAGGGCAAAGGATTCAGGCCTCCCACGCTTGACCTCTTCCCACAGCCTCTCTCAGTGGCCTGCCCAGCATTCTTTTCTTCTCTAGGGAATAGAGAAGGGGCTTCTCACTCATTCCCCAGGCTCAGAAAGCTACAGCAAAAGATCTTTTAACCCCTCATACCTATGTCTTCTCCCTGGCTTTGTAGAAAGCCTTTCAAACAATCATACTGGGAAAGGTGGCTGGGCTTCCTTCAGCTGTAAGAAAATAAAGTTCAACTCTCCCCAGAAATGGTAGTGGGAGGAGAAGGCTTATCCAGACCCAGGGTGTCTTGGAGACATGATCCAACCCTTGGTCTCTGGCCTCTCACCTGCCCTGCTCTCAGATGCTCAGAGCCAGGGAGACTGGACAAGTGCAGACTCCCTATTCACACAAACATCAAAATGCCAAATGGTTGGTCCACTGTGTGGCTAGGCCATGCCCATGCCACCGCCTCTTGAACAGTTTGTAGGAAAGACAATAATCTACTGTGTGAGGAGAGAGGGCAGTTAAAAAACTGAAAGAAAAGGAGTCCCTCTGTGTGTTCTGACTTCTCTTCCCTGATGCCTCTAGGGCATCCTTGGCCCCTCCCCAGCTTCCTAAGCTCCAGCTCTGACTCTGTACCATCCCACAGAGCACTGTGCTGTTCCCCACTATTCCACACTGGGTCAAGTTTTGTCCCAGCCCCAAGGGCAACAACGTTTCTGATTGGCCCCCCCTCCACCCTTAATTGGATGTCGTGCCCTTCCCAGCTCCCCATCCCTGTGCACATCTCCAGGCTCATCCGAGCAAGTGTGCTTTTGCAGCTCCCCTTCCTTAGCCAGAACTACTCCCCTCACTTTCCCCCGTCCCTTCTCCAGGTGATAATGCACTCAGGGGAAAGTTGCTCTGGCAGGTGGGAGATGCAGGACTTAAGAGTACATGCTGTCAGCCTTGAGAGGCAAGGGTAAAGATTGAAGTGAAATGAGGGCAAGTTGTACTCCCAGCCCTGGTGCTGCATCCCTGAGGGGCCAGCTTCCCGCTCTCAAGCCAAATCTGCCTTAAATCGGGGGTAGGGGGGTTGGGGGGTATAAGCAATGAAGTGGTTTTGTTTTTGTTTTGTTTGATCTTCATCTTTGTATTACAGGCATCTAGCAGAGTGCCTAGCACATACAGGATGCTCAATAAAATTTTGATGAAATCAAGTGACAATCTTATTCCCCTTAATCAAGCAGAACAAACTAATAGCCTAAAAATACTGGTAATTTCCCTTTTCTCTTTTCTTCTCATTTTCCTCCATCATCCTTCATCATCTTTTGGAAATCCTAACTAGTCTATTCCAAAATCATCATTCCTTCATTCATTCAGGTGTTCTTATATTCAACAAATTTGTGTTAACCTACCATGGACCATGCCCTGTGCTAGACACTGGGGAGCCAACGTGACCATGACATGACCCATACCAAGGAGATGGCCTCAAGGAGGAAAACAAAGAAGTAAGCGGGTTATTACAACACGGTGTGGAAAATGCAATGACAGAGTTAATATAGGGTGCTCTAGGAGCATGTAAGAGGGGCATCTAACCCAGATTAGGAATGGTCAGCAAAGTATCTTGGAGGAGCACAGGCCTGAACTTAGTCTTAGATTAGTTAATAGGATACAAGGACACATGTTCCAGGCAAAGGAGTAGCATGTACAAAAGCTTGGAAGTGTAAAATGAGTTCTGACTTCTTAGCATTCATAAAATATGGATCACCCAGGGGCAAATGTTGCATTAGCATGAAATGGAAGACCAGACTTGTGTCAGTGGCAGGGTAGAAGAGCTGAACCTGAGTCTTCTAAACTAAACTGGTATCCTAAAGGGGGCTTCCACCCTAGCATCCTAGGTTCCTAAAATAAAAATATGAATCCTCTCTGGAGAAAAACATCTTCAAAAATTTTCAGAGATTAAGACATACCAAAAATGAGTTGACAAGGAAAGTTCATTAAACACAGAAGGAAACAAATCACCATGAATGAAAGTCAACAAGTATAAGAAGCAATAGATGTAGATGCCCAAGGCTTTTGGATATTGAAATTATTAGATATGGAATGTAAAATAATTATGAAATTCTTGAAAGAAATAAAAAACAATATTACAAAAGTGAGCAGGCAACAAGAGACTATCAAAAGTGATCATATTTAGGCATTCCTGCTGTGGAGCAGTGGGTTAAGAATCTGACTGCAGTAGCTCAGGTCACTGTGGCGCTATAGGTTTGATCCTCTGCCTGGCCTAGTGGGTTAAAGGGTCTAGTGTTGCCAGAGCTTTAGTGTAGTTGCAACTGCAGCTCAACTTCAATCCCTGGCCCAGGAACCTCCACATGCCACACCTGTGGCAATTAAAAAAAAAATTACCAAATTTGAAAAGGAACAATTGAAACTCGTATAAATAAAAACATAATCTATTGAAATAAAAATTTAAATGATACCTGGTTGATCCTGCCAGTAGCATATGCTTGTCTCAAAGATTAAGCCATGCATGTCTAAGTACGCACAGCCGGTACAGTGAAACTGCGAATGGCTCATTAAATCAGTTACGGTTCCTTTGGTCGCTCACTCCTCTCCAGTAGGAGACTTTAATACCCCACTCACATCAATGGACAGATCCTCTAGACAGAAAACCAATAAAGCAACAGAGATCCTAAAGGAAACAATAGAAAATTTAGACTTAATTGATATCTTCAGGACACTACATCCAAAAAATCAGAATACACATTCTTCTCAAATGCACATGGAACATTCTCAAGAATCAACCACATATTGGGACACAAAGCTAACCTCAACAAATTTAGGAGCATAGAAATTATCTCAAGTATCTTCTCTGACCACAACGCCATGAAATTAGCAATCAATCGTGGGAAAAGAAATGAGAAAAAACCTACTACATGGAGATTAAACAACATGCTACTAAAAAACCAATGGGTCAATGAGGAAATCAAGAAGGAAATTAAAAAATACCTTGAAACAAATGATAATGAAGACACAACCTCTCAAAATCTATGGGATGCTGCAAAAGCAGTGCTCAGAGGGAAATTTATAACGATACAGGCCTTTCTCAAAAAAGAAGAAAGATCCCAAATTGACAACTTAACCCTCCACCTAAACGAATTAGAAAAAGAAGAACAAAAAAGACCTAAAGTCAGCAGAAGGAAGGAAATTATAAAGATCAAAGAAGAAATCAATAAAATAGAGATTCAAAAAACAATAGAGAAAATTAATAAAACTAAGAGCTGGTTCTTTGGAAAGGTAAATAAAATTGACAAACCCCTGGCCAGACTCACTAAAAAGAGGAGAGAAAGAACTCAAATAAACAAAATTATAAATTAAAAAGGATAAATCACAACAGATACTACAGAAATACAAAAAACCATAAGAGAATACTATGAACAACTATATGCCAACAAATTTGACAGTCTGGAAGAAATGGACAATTTTCTAGAATCTTACAGTCTGCCAAAACTGAATCAAGAAGAAACAGATCAACTGAACAGACCAATCACTAGAAACGAAATTGAAAAAGTCATAAAAACACTCCCTACAAATAAAAGTCCAGGACCAGATGGCTTCACAGGCGAATTCTATCAAACATATAAAGAGGATCTGGTGCCCGTCCTCCTTAAACTCTTTCAAAAGGTTGAATAAGAAGGAATACTCCCAAAGACATTCTATGATGCCACCATCACCCTCATTCCAAAACCAGACAAAGTTAACACCAAGAAAGAAAACTATTGGCCAATATCTTTCATGAATATAGATGCAAAAATTCTCACCAAAGTCTTAGTCAACCGAATCCAACAACATATCAAAAAAATTATACACCATGACCAGGTAGGGTTCATCCCAGGTTCACAAGGATGGTTCAACATACGCAAATCAATCAACGTCATACACCACATTAACAAAAGAAAAGTCAAAAATCATATGATCATCTCAATAGATGCAGAAAAAGCAACATCCATTCATGATCAAGACCCTCACCAAAGTGGGTATAGAGGGAACATTCCTGAACATAATCAAAGCCATTTATGATAAACCCACAGCAAATATAATACTCAATGGAGAAAAACTGAAAGCCTTCTCACTCAAATCTGGAACAAGACAGGGATGCCCACTCTCACCACTACTATTCAACATAGTTTTGGAAGTCCTAGCCACAGCAATTAGACAAACAAAAGAAATAAAAGGCATCCATATAGGAAGAGAAGAGATAAAACTGTCACTGTACGCAGACAACATGATACTATATATAGAAAACCCTAAGGACTCAACCCAAAAACTGCTTGAACTGATTAATAAATTCAGCAAAATAGCAGGATATAAGATTAACATTCAGAAGTCAGTCTCATTTCTGTATGCCAGCAATGAAATATTAGAAAAGGAATACAAAAATACAATACCTTTTAAAATTGCACCTCACAAAATCAAATACCTCGGAATACACCTGACCAAGGAGGTAAAGGACTTATATGCTGAGAACTATAAAACTTTAATCAAAGAAATCAAAGAAGATGTAAAGAAATGGAAAGATATTCCATGTTCCTGGATTGGGAAAATCAATATTGTAAAAATGGCCATACTACCCAAAGCAATCTACAGATTCAGTGCAATCCCTATCAAATTACCCAGGACATTTTTCACAGAACTAGAACAAACAATCCAAACATTTCTATGGAACCACAAAAGACCCAGAATCGCCAAAGCAATCCTGAGAAACAAAAACCAAGCAGGAGGCATCACTCTCCCAGACTTCAAGAAATACTACAAAGCCACAGTCATCAAAACAGTGTGGTACTGGTATCAAAACAGACAGACCAATGGAACAGAATAGAGAACCTGGAAATAAACCCTGACACCTAGGTCAATTAATCTTTGACAAGGGAGGCAAGAACATAAAATGGGGAAAAGAAAGTCTATTCAGCAAGCATTGCTGGGAAACCTGGACAGCTGCATGCAAAGCAATGAAACTAGAACACACGCTCACACCATGCACAAAAATAAACTCAAAATGGGTGAAAGACTTAAATATACGACAGGACACCATCAAACTCCTAGAAGAAAACATAGGCAAAACACTCTCTGACATCAACCTCATGAATATTTTCTCAGGTCAGTCTCCCAAAGCAATCGAAATGAGAGCAAAAATAAACCCATGGGACCTCATCAAACTGAAAAGCTTTTGCACAGCCAAGGAAACCAAACAGAAAACAAAAAGACAACTTACAGAATGGGAGAAAATAGTTTCAAATGATGCAATGGACAAGGGCTTAATCTCTAGAATATATAAGCAACTTATACAACTCAACAGCAAAAAAGCCAATCAATCAATCAATGGAAAAATGGGCAAAAGACCTGAATAGACATTTCTCCAAAGAAGATATACAGATGGCCAGCAAAGACATGAAAAAATGCTCAACATCGCTGATTATAAGAGAAATGCAAATCAAAACTACCATGAGATACCACCTCACACCAGTCAGAATGGCCATCATTAATAAGTCCACAAATAACAAGTGCTGGAGGGGTTGTGGAGAAAAGGGAACCCTCTTGCACTGTTGGTGGGAATGTAAACTGGTATAGCCACTATGGAGAATAGTTTGGAGATACCTTAGAAATCTATACATAGAACTCCCACATGATGCCGCAATCCCACTCTTGGGCATATATCCGGAAAAAACTCTACTTAAAAGAGACACATGCACCCTCATGTTCATTGCAGCACTATTCACAATAGCCAAGACATGGAAACAACCCAAATGTCCATTGACAGAGGACTGGATTAGGAAGATGTGGTATGTATACACAATGGAATACTACTCAGCCATAAAAAAGAATGACATAATGCCATTTGCAGCAACATGGATGGAACTAGAGACTCTCATCCTGAGTGAAATGAGTCAGAAAGACAAAGACAAATACCATATGGTATCACTTATAACTGGAATCTAATATCCAGCACAAATGAACATCTCAGAAAAGAAAATCATAGACTTGGAAAATTGACTTGTGGCTGCCTAATGGGAGAGGAAGGGAGTGGGAGGGATCGGGAGCTTGGGGTTATCAGACACAACTTAGAATAGATTTACAAGAAGATCCTGCTGAGTAGCATTGAGAACTATGTCTAGATACTCATATTGCAACCGAACAAAAGGTGGGGGGGAAATGTATACATGTAAGGATAACTTGATCCCCATGCTGTACAGTGGGAAAAAATAAATAATAAAAAAATAACAAACAAACAAACAAACAAAACTTAAATGAAAGAGTTTTAACAGAACATTAAAAACAGCTGAAGAGGATTTCCTATTGTGGCTCAGCAGCAATGAACCCAACTAGTATCCATGAGGATGTGGGTTCAATCCCTGGCCTTGCTGAGTAGGTTAAGGATCAGCATTGCTGTGAGCTGTGGTGTAGGTCATAGACATTGCTCGGATCTGGTGTTTCAGTGGCTGTGGCGTAGGCCTGCAGCTGCAGCTCAGATCTGACCCCTATCCTGGGAACCTCCTCTTTATGCCACAGGTGTAGCCTGAAAAAAAATAAATAAAAAATAAATCAATCTATACTAAACAAATAAATAAATCTGAAAAGCGTTAATTGAAAAATGTATCTGAAGAAATTATCCATAATAAAGCACTGAGATTAAATATATGAAAAAGAGATTAATGGAATATGCATGTAGAATGAAAAGTTCTAACATATTTCATCAAAAGCTCAAAGGGGAGATTAGAGAGATGGAGGAGAGGTGATATTTTAGAGAAATGGCTGAAATTTTTGTAGAACTCATGGCAAACATGAATATACAGATTCAGGAAACCTAACACACAAGATATTTTAAAAGATTTCCACACTTACATATAATGTAGGAAGACTAGAGTATACCAAAAACAAAGAAGTTTTTAAAGGCAGTCAGAGGGAAAAAGACAGATCTTATACATTTAGACAACAATAATAAAAATCATTAGAAACTAAATAATACCTTCAAAGTGATGACCAAAATAAGTATTAACACAGAATATTATGCCTAGCAACACAATTTTCCAAATATCAGATAAACAAAAACGACAATCTACCATCAACACTAAAAGAACTCCTAAAAGACATGTTTTAGGAAAAAGGAACATTATTCCAAAAGAAAGGTTTGAGACATAGGAAGAATAATGAGCAAAGAAGTAAGTAAAAAGGTAGGCGAATCTAAACAGTGCCTTATAAAATGAAAAAAATATCTAATTGTAGTTTGCAAAACCCAACAAATAAGATACAGGAAAATAATAGCTTGTAAATCAGGAGGAGGGTTATCAGAATTAAGATATGTCAAGGTCCTTGAATTCTTTCAGGAGAGGAAGATGGTTAAGATGTTAATTTTAGATTTTACTGAGTATTCAGGAGAACACTACCAGGGTGACTGCTGAAAGAAGAAAATGAGAGAATTGGTATAAGGTCCAAACCAATAAAGGGGAAAATAGAATAAGGAAACAAACACAAACTCAGTCAAAAATTTTTAAAGCTAAGAGAATAGAAAAAAATAAAGCATAGAAAAAGCAGGATAATAAAGAGTAAAAAAAACCCAGTAAGATGGTAAAAACAAGGCTAAATTATGGATTATAAATAAATTATAACTGACCTAAATTCATTAGTTAAAGTACAACCTGATGGATAGTAATTTTTTTTTAATCTGTCTATACACTATTTAAGTGAAATACACCCAAAACAAAGATTTGAAAAAGCCAAATGTAAAGTAATGCAAAAAGATATTCCAGACAGGTAGTAAGCAAAAGGAAGCTGCAGTAGCTATTAATATAAGACAAATGGACTTTAGGACAAAAAGCCTCATTATAGGACATCCTAACATCCTGTTTGCCCGAGATAGTTCTGTTATCCTAGCATTATTGTTACTAGCATGCCCTTTGACTCCTCAAAAGTATCTCTATTAAATAGATGGCCTCTTTTGTTAGGAATAAATGAGTTACCCCGAGTTTGAGTGCAAATACTTTATTTCAGGAAACACCGGTAGAATAGTAAGGAAGTAGATCAGGAAAAAGATCAAAACCAATAAGAGATATGTTATCAAACCAGTAAATACTGTGGGAAACTGAAGCTCAATCCTGGGGGAATCCCTTGGAGCAGCGTTAAACAGTTTTGAGGATAATCCCCACTGCCAAGCAAGGAAACTGGGGTATTGATCCATCAAATTCCCATCCATTACTAGTTTATGGCTTCTTCTCTGACCTTAAAGCCCAGTACTTCCAGCCTGCCCTGCATGTATCCAAATCTCTTCCCCAAACAGAGTTGCAGGTATTCGTAGAAAATAGCCTTCAGTGTAGAGGGAAATTCTGGAGAGTTTTAAATGGAGCCTCAAAAGTGTCTGCTGCAGAAGGTAGCTACGTAATACTAAATATTTATTTCACCAAAAAAAAATACTAAAATCAGAGTTCCAATGTGGTGCAGTGGAAACAAATCCAACTAGTATCCATGAGGTTGTGGGTTCAATCCCTGGGCTTGCTCAGTGGGTTGGGATCCAGTGCTGCCATGAGCTGTAGTATTGTAAAAAGATAGACTCAGAGAAAGAGTGAGCAGAGTGGTACTACTCGCTCTACTGGTTGAGAGGTAGGGGAATGAGAGATATTGGTCAAAGGGTGTAAACTTCCAGCTGTAAATTCAAGTTTGTGGGGGGGCATCCAATGTACAACACAGAGATTATAGCTAATGATACTGTATCATATATCTGAATGTTGCCAAAGGGTAGGTCTGAAATGTCCTCATCACAATAAAGAACTAGAGGTAGTCACAATTACTACGGTGATAATCATTCTGCAATTTATAAAAGTATCAAATCAACACATTGCACACCTTAAATGTAACTTGCACTATGTTATGTGTCAATTATATCTTGATAGGGCTGGAAAAAATAATAAAATTAAATGGTGGTACATCCAGATAATGGAATATTAGTGCTAAAAAGAAATGAACCATCAAGCCATGACAAGACAGAGGGGAAACTTACATGCATCTTACTAAGTGAAAGTCCCCAATCTGGAAAGGTTATATACTGTGTGATTCCAATATCTCACATTTTGGAAAATGCAGAACTATGGAGTTTATTTAAAAAATATTCAGTGGTTGCAAGAGGATAGGGGAAGAGGAAAGATGAATAAGCAGAGCTCAGAGGATTTGAGGGGCAGAGTAAATACTCTGTATAATGCTGTAGAAGTGGACATGTCATTACACATTTTTCTAAACTCATAGACTGTGCAACACTAAGATCGAATCCTAGTGTAAACTATGGACTTCAGTGATTACGATGTGTCAATGTAGGTTCATGAATTGTAAGAAATATTCCACTCTGCTGGGGGATGTTGATAATGGAAGAGGGAGGCTGTGCATGTCGAAGTGTCTGTACCTTCGTTTAAATTTGACTGTGAAACTAAAACTGCTCTAAAAATTATTTAAATGTAAACCATAGTAAAATGCTGTTCAAAACCTATAAGACACAGCAAAACTGTCACTAAAGGGAAAGTTTATGGCTTTAAATGTGTTTATTAAAAAAGAATGAAGGAGGAGATCCCGTCGTGGCTCAGTGGTTAATGAATCCGACTAGGAACCATGAGGTTCCGGCTTCGATCCCAGGCCTTGCTCATTGGGCTAAGGATCTGGCGTTGCCGTGAGCTGTGGTGTAGGTTGCAGACACGACTCGGATCCTGCGTTGCTGTGGCTCTGGTGTAGGCCAGCAGCTGTAGCTCCAGTTGGACCCCTCGCCTGGGAACCTCCATATGCCATGGATGTGGCCCTAAAAAGACAAAAGCCCAAAAAAAAAAAAAAAGAAAAAGAAGCTTTCAGATTAAAGAAGAAAGTATCCAACTTAAAGTGTTAGAAAAGGAACAACCATGCAAAGCCAAAGAAAGTAAAATTTATGAAATAACAGAGATATCAGTAAAAAATAGTGAAATGGAGAAAGAAAAATATAGTACAGAGGATCAACTAAACAAAAAGTTACTTCTCTGAAAAGACTACTTAAAAACTAAATCTCAGGAGTTCTCTTATGACTCAGTAGGATAAGGATCCAGCTGTTGTCACTGCAGCAACTCAGGTCACTGCTGTGATGCCAGTTCAATCCCTGGCCAGGTAACTTTCATATGCCGCAGGCACAGTCAAAAAAAAAAAAAAAGAGAGAGGGAGAGAGAGAGTAAATCTTTAGTAAAATTGATCAAGGAAAAAGAGAAAAGACATAAATGACATTATGAATTAAAAAAGAGAAGATAACTAATGATTCAGTACAGATGGAAAAGATAATAAAGGGACAATATGAACAAAATTAACTTGAAAACTTAGGCAAAATGGAAAATTTTATCTTATCAAAATTTATTAGAAAAGAATTTGAAAGCCTAAAAATACATTTAAAGAAACTGAATCAGAAAAAGAAATTAAAATTACAAAGAAATCTTCAATTCAAATGCTCTTATAAGCGAGTCCTACCAAAGGTTCAAGGAAAAGATAATTTTTATGTTATACATCTCTTTCGGAAAATAAATACAGAGTGAATACTCTTAAACTCTCATATAAGACCAGTGAAGCCCTGATAACAAAATAAGACAAGGAGAGTATGAGGGAAAAAATTATGAGCCAATCTCATGAACACAGATGCAATGTGTCCTAAACAAAATATAAGCAAATGATTCCAGGAATGTGTAGAAGGAATATATATCATGACCAAATGGTATTTATGCCAGGAAGGAAAGAAATACTTAAAATTAGAAAATTCACAAATGTTATTCACCACATTAATAGATTAAAAGAGGCAAAGCGGAGTTCCCATCGTGGCTCAGTTGTTAACGAATCTATCTAGGAACCATGAGGTTGCAGGTTTGATCCCTGGCCTTGCTCAGTGGGTTAAGGATCCAGCGTTGCTGTGAGCTGTGGTATAGGTTGCAGACTCGGCTCAGATCCTGCGTTGCTGGCTCTCAAGTAGGCCGGCAGCTACAGCTCCAATTCGACCTCTAGCCTGAGAACCTCCATATGCCATGGGAGCGGCCCAAGAAATGGCAAAAAGACAAATAAATAAATAAATAAATAAATAAATAAAAGAGGCAAAGCATCTCAATAGACGTTGAAAAAAAAACTGTAAAATTTAATAGTTATGACAAAATCTTAAACTAGAAATAAAAGTTTAAAAGCTGATAAATATCCATAAAAACCAACAGCTAACCTCATTCTTAATTGTGAAACATCAGAAGTATTCCTCTTAGGAGTTCCTGTGGTGGCTCAGCAGAAAGGAATCCGACTAGTATCCATGAGGATGCAGGTTGGATCCCTGGCCTTGCTCAGTGGGTTAAGGATCCCGAGTTGCACGTGAGCTGTGGTGTAGGTTGAAGACATGGCTCGGATCTGGCATTGCTATGGCTGTGGCCTAGGATGACGGCTACAGCTCCAACTGGACCCCTAGCCTGGGAACCTCCATATGCCATGGATTCGGCCCTAAAAAAAAGACCAAAAAAAAAAAAAAGAAATATTCATTTTAAAATGAAGTAAACAAAGATAACCACAATCATTCCTTGTATCCAAGATTGTACTGATAATGCAAGAAAAGGAACAAAATGAATAAAAATTGGAAATTCAAAAAGACAAAAATTCATTTATATTTAGGTTATATAATATTCTATCTAGAAAATTCAAAAGAATCTACAAACAATGAGACATAACATCAGGATGTTTCACTTCTTTATTGCTCTGTAGCAAGCCACCCCCAAATTGAACGACTTCAAAGAATTACCATTTTATTCTATCACAATTCTTTGTGTCTGCAGTTTGGGCTGGACTCAGCCAGACAATTCATTTGCTGGTGCTGCATGAGGTCATTTATGTGACTATATCATCTGGCATCTTGAATGACAGCTGAATGCCTAAGATGACCTCACTCACATGTCAGGTGATTGATACTTACTGTTAGCTAGTAGGTTTAGGAATCAGCTAGAATAGCTTATTTCCACTCTGTGTGGGAAAACTGAGCTTCTTCACATGGTAATCTGAGAGCAATTTTCAAGAAGTCAAGAGCAAAACTGCAAGACCTCTTGAGGCTTAGACTTGAAAGTTCCCCATGTCCCTTCCACTGTATTCTGTGGCTCAAAGCAATTCTTAAGGTCAGCCTAGGTCCAAAGTGTTGGGAAAAAGATTCCACTTCCTTATGGGAGGGGCAACTAGCACTGCATAGGGAATGATAGGGATTATTGCAAATATCTATGCTAATAATCTCAACAATTTACCTAAGAATCCTTTGAACAAAATATGTGTAATTATAAAACTTTATTGAAAGACATTCAAGAGGAGCTAAACAAAAGAAGAGGTAGGTAAGTTCGTGAATAGGAAGACAATGTTATAGAATGTCAGGTTTGTTTGTTTTTTGCTTTTTGCTTTTTAGGGCTGCACCCATGGCATACGGAAGTTCCCAGGCTAGGGGTAGAACTGGAGCAACAGCTGCCGGCCTACACCACAGCCACAGCAACATGGGATCCGAGCTCCATCTGATGGCTCATGGCAATGCCGGATCTTTAACCCACTGAGCGAGGCCAGGAATCGAACCTGCATTGTCATGAATACTAGTCAGATTCATTTCCACTGCGCCACAATGGAAACTCCATGTCAGTTCTATATATATATATTCAATCAATGCCACAAAATTTTCAAGGAACTTGACAAGCTGAAGGTGCAAGGACAGCCAAGACACTTCTGCGAAGTAAGGGTGAAAGAATCAACGCGCTAGATATCAAAACATTATACAGCTCCAATAACTGAGATAGTGTGGTGTTCATGAAGGATCAGACAAACAGGCCAATGAAACAAGCTATGTGAATATTTAACAAGCTATATGAACAAATATATGAATATTTAATGAGTTACCAATGCAGGCCACTAAGACCAAGCAATAAGTAGTGCTGGGATAACTTGGGGGGAAAAAATGTATCCCTTACCTCTAGCCATATAAAATAATGAATTAGTGATAGATCAAAGACTGAAATGTGAAATTGGTATACTTTTACTTATATATTTATTTTGGCTGCACCCACAGAATGTAGAAGTTCCCAGGCCAGATATCAAACCCACGGCATGGCAGCAACCCGAGCCACATCAGTGACAGCACCAGAAAGGAAAACGAGCCACAAGGAAACTCCATGAAACTTTTATACTTTTAGAAGAAAATATGGGAAAATATTTTCTTTCTTTAGCATAGAGGAGATTTTCTTCAAAAATAGGAAAAATGGAGTTCCCATCATGGCACAGCAGAAACAAATCTGACTAGGAACACTGAGGTTGAGGGTTCGATCCCTGGCCTTGCTCAGTGGGTTAAAGATCCGGTGTTGCAGTGAGCTGTGGTGTAGGTCTCAGATGTGGCTCAGATCTGGCATTGCTGTGGCTGTGGTGTAGGCCAGCAGCTGTAGCTCTGATTGGACCCCTAGCTTGGGAACCTTCATATGCTGCAGGTGTGGCCCTTAAAAAAAAAAATAGGAAAAATGCACTAAAAATAAAAATGAATATTAACAAATATATCTATAGCAAAATTAAGAACTTCTACTACATCATAAAGAAAGAGAAAATATCAGGCCATATTTGTTCTTGCAATATCTCTATTTCAGAGAATTATTATCCAAAATATATAAAACTCCTGAAAGTTTTTGAGAAAAAATACAAAAAAGCAATAGAAAAATGAGCAATATATAGAAATAAATACTTCCCACAGGAGAACATGTAAATGGCAAATAAATACTTGAAAAGATGCTCAGCTTTATTATTTAATCAGGCAAATGTAAATTAAGACAACAATAAAATATTTTGCATACTAGATTGTCAAAAATTAAGAAATCCACCAACTGTTCTGATTTGTGTCTTAAGGACACTGGGCAACAAACTGATTTTAAAACAATTTGTCTTTAGCATCTGCAGTTGAATATTCGTATGCCCTAAGACACAGAAATTCTACTCCTAGGTTTATTTTCCCTAGAGAAACTTAGTTATGCTGGGAGACATATAAAATAAAGGTTCTGGGTAGCACTGTTCATAACAGAAGAAGAAAAAGAACCACTTGATATACTACGTAGCAAGGACATTATCAAAGGCAATTGATAATTTCTTCTGCAAAGAATCATGGAATTGTCTCTGATTCCTCACAGCCCCCAATTTACAACAAAGCTCCACTTCCTAGGCCCTCCCCAGTATCACCCAATCAAAGCCCAAATCTTACAATAGGTTCTTTCTAAAACCTTCTTATTGAGACACCCCACATTTCCCCATGATGTGCCCTCCCCTTAGCTACAAAGACTAGTAAACCCAACATATTCAACAACCCCTGTGTTCTTGGTAGTCTTTGGCTGGAGGGCATAGATAGGCTGAATGCAAAGTACAGTATCTGATCTCTTTTTCTTCTTGGACATTTGAGCAGACAGTTAAATATTGATGCCAACAGCCTTTGGAATCTCCAATGTTTGGTCTATATGTGATCCATAGACATTGGTTTTGAGAAAGCCAAGAAACTCTGGGACCCTGAAATGGACCAGAAATGAGGGAACAGAAGCAGAGCCAGTGACGCGGCCTCAGGGCAAATTTTGCCTTCAACTAAAAGGAGATCATTGAGTCTCTTGACTCAATTTCCCTTCAGCTATTAGCATCTTGGAACAAAGAGGAGAATTTGGAGGTTGGACCAAAGAGACTCAAGCAAAGAGGGAAATACAACAAAACAAAAACAAGAAGACATAAAAGGCAGGATCTCAAGGCCAAAAACAGTGCCCTGGGTGATGGGGGCTGTGACTGTGTTAGTCAGGGAGGGGGTGTGTCCTTCCCAGAACACTCAAGGGCTAATTCATGCATACCTAGTGTTTTCAGAGCACTTCCATATCCACTATCCACAAACCTCATACAGACTTTTATCTATCTATCTATCTATCTATCTATCTATTTATTTATTTAATTTTAGGGCTGCACCAGTGGCATATGGAAGTTCCCAGGCTAGGGGTCAAATCAGAGCCACAGCTGCTGGCCTACCACAGCCACAGCAAATGGGGATCCAAGCCATTCTGCAACCTACACCACAGCTCATAGCAACCCCGGATCCCCAACCCACTGAGTAAGGCCAGGGATCGAAACCACATCCTCATGGATACTAGTTCAATTCCACTGAGCCATGACAAGAACTCCCAGACATTTTATAAATGAAGAAAGTGGGACTTAGAGAAGTTATGTGACTTATTCAAGGTCTCCTGCCAGTAAGAAGTAGAACCAGGACTATAACCTAAGAATAACTAACATCAAATCCCACTGGAATTAGTACTGTTTACCCTACCAGCTTGGCCAGCAGGAGTCCCCAGCTACATTTTTAGAGAACACAGAATAAAATTCCAGAGAAGCCAGGAGCCAGAGGTAGGAAAAAATGTCCTCTGGAGAGTCCTTAAGAAGGACACCTTATCTCTCTCCTCTCTCTTCCCTTTTACAAGCCATGGAACAGTTATTCACGAAAAACACAAAACTCTAAAACCAGGAGGTAAAGGAAGATACTCATCGAAAATGGTCACTGGCCCAGCACATCACCAGGGTCCCAGAGTAAAGCTTCCTTGAAATAACTGGAGGCGGCTCCCATCAACTCACGTCATCCCCATGACTCACGCAGCTGGCTCTTCCTTAACGTGTGGAAATGAGACAATCAGGATGCTGATGGGCCAGGTTTCTGGAAATGAGCCCTGTGGTCTCTGAGAGCCATCCAAACCTACCTCACTGTTGGGAAGTCCCCTTGGCCATCCATCCATGGAGCTCTGAGTACCCTGGATGCTTGGACTGAGGGAGGAGAGAGGTCATGTCCTCAGAGTGATGGGTGCTTCCAATCTCCATCAGTTCCTTAGCGCCAGAGTCTGAGAATGTGGAGAGGCTATACAGACATCGATATCCAGGGATGAGGCATGTGACAGTGGGGCCCCTCTGGGGCTCTGTTCCAACAGGACAGCACTGGCATCTCTCCTCACTGAGTCACCCATCCATTCCCACTCAGCTAAGGACAAGGCTAGTCATGGATCCTTTGAGACTTGTCCTCTTTTCCCTGAGGGAAATTGATACCCTCTTTCTGGATTGTAGAGATTTGAGTCAAATCAAGCTACCATTAAATCATTAGCAGAGAACTTGGTTAGTCTCCCCAAGTCCAATGTATAAGCAGATGAGAGTAAAGAAGGATTGCTAACAGCAACATTCTTGGAGAGCAGGCTGTCAGGGGGCCAAAGTCTTGCAGGCTCTGGACCTGGGAGATCTCAAATAGCTCCTGCATCGATCAGGTTCTACAGGTCCTTGACCCCCAAAATTCTACTCTGCTCAGCCTGGCACACATACCCCCAGGCACATGCCATGGAGTCTGTCACTGCCCTTAGCTCCTCATCTTTTGAAACCAAACTCTATCCTCTGACCCCAGTTTTGATTCTTTCAGCTCTGTCACTCTGGTACCTTCACCCTGTCTATTCTTTAACCCCTTGGAAATGCCCAGTTTTGGGGCACCACAGTGTACCCCTGCTCTAATTGTCTTAATCAGTCTTGGTCTGCATTTGAGAGGAAGGAGGAAGAGAGCAAAGGCTGTGGCTGGCACCAAGGCCAGGCTGAGAAGGGGGAGGAAGGGAGGGAGTCAGCTGGATTCGGGGCCCCACAAAGGAGCTGACCAGGAACAATGAGGAACAAAGGCTGGACATTCTTCCGCTGAGCCCCCAGAGCCTGGCCTTGGCCTTCCGGGAACAGCTCCAGGAAATGTCTGAGATTCCAGATTTGGAAAGAAGAGACCTGTAAACAGGAGCTGGGCTCCAAGAGGTGAAAGAAGCATCTCCCTAGTAAGGGGGCAAGGGGCAGCCGGGTGAGCACCAACATTACAGGCTCAGAAGCTACAGGCCTCTCTGCTGTAGACACAAGATTTCAGGGCTGGAAAGACTCCTTCTTTTTTTTTTTTTTTTTGCAATTTAGGGTCACATCCGTGGCATATGGAGGTTCCCAGGCTAGGAGTCGAATCTGAGCTACAGCTGCCAGCCTATACCACAGCCACAGCAACTCAGGATCCAAGCCACATCTGCGACCTACACCACAGCTCACAGCAACGCCAGATCCCTAACCCACTGAGCAAGGCCAGGGATCAAACCTGCATCCTCATGGATCCTAGTTGTGCTCATTAACTGCTGAGCCACAAAGGGAACTCCAGGGCTGAAAGACTCTTAAAGGTCATTTAGTCCAGCCACCATTCCAGGGCCTGAAAAATCTCCCTGCCAACGATGCTTGAATGTGCATAAAAATAAATAAATCACAATACTGGCTAAGCTTTATAGATTGCTTACAATGCATTAGGCACTGAACAAGGTGATTTTATGCTTTATCTTCTCTCACTCTTACTCCAGCTCAAGGTAGTAACTATTATTATTATTATTATTGTTCCCACTTTAAAAATATGGAAACTGACTTTTGGGAATGAAGTCACTTGCCCAAGGACTCCCAGAAGTTTATCTTACCTGTCTCTGAGCTGACCTAGGAACACACTGTGGGCATCTCCCAGATGCCAGGGCTTCTGATCTATCTTCTGTCCTACCACCGCCACCTGTCCCTGGGAAATGGTTCAACCAGGACAAAAAGCTCCTGCTCCCTGCACCTGGCTTCCATGGCCGCTTTCCTCCACCCTCAGCGGTTCCAGCTCGGGGTCTCTGTTCCCCTCTAGCATGGGGTTGCCTAGAAGCACAGGGATTGGGACTAGGATTCAAGGGTTCAATGGAGGCTTAAGGTAAAGACCAAATTTGTATTTGGAGTTCTGGTTCTAGTGTGAGGATTACCTCTACGAAATGGAGACCAGATCACAAGGTAAACCCCAGGGCTGGAGCTGGAGTCAGAGGTTACTTCTAAGGGTCAAGGTCAGAGAGTTTTTCTCCTCTGGTCTCCTCCCGGTTCTCCAAGGCACTGAGAGCCAGGCAGGAAGCATCGGTTTCCTCAAAGCCGCTTCCCTCCTGGGGCAGAGTCTCCGTCACAAACAACCACCGCCACCCGCCCCGCCCCTCCTTCCCTCCGCTCTGAGCTCAGAACAGTAGGACAAAGTGCTTTGGACAAGGACGGAGGCCTGAGAGCAGCCATGGGCTCTGGAGGAACTGGCCTGCTTGCGGCCCATTGGCCTCTGCCTCTCCTGCTTCTGCTCCTGACGGGTGAGTGCGGCCCTCCCCAGTCCTAGCCCAGGCTCCCTTCATCCAAGGTCTGGCCAAGGTGGGGAGGAGGCTCCTGGCTCCTTTGCTTCCCCGTTCCAGTAGGGGTACCAGAGATGATGATGAAGGCGGTGGTGAGACCGAGTGCAGACAGAGAGCCCCCTGGCCCTCCCCTGGATGCCGGCGCGTGTTGGCCCTCTCTCCTCCCAGCTAGCATGCTATCTGGGAGCAGGTCTTCAGACAAGAGAGGGCATTCGAGGAGTGCAGAGATCTGGAGGCCTTATCGGGCTCTACCTCCTTTTCTCTCCCAGGAGGCCTGGCTCAGGACTCCCCACCCCAGATCCTAGTCCACCCTGAGGACCAGCTGCTCCAGGGCCCAGGCCCAGCCAGGATGAGCTGCCGGGCCTCAGGCCAGCCACCACCCACCATCCGCTGGCTGCTGAATGGGCAGCCCCTGAGCATGGTTCCCCCCGACATTCACTACCTCTTACCTGATGGAACCCTCCTGCTGCTGCGGCCCCCTCCCCGGGGACGTGCCCACGATGACCAGGCCCTATCCACAGACCTGGGCATCTACGCGTGTGAGGCCAGCAACCGGCTGGGCACAGCGGTCAGCCGGGGCGCTCGGCTGTCTGTGGCTGGTGAGGCCTGGGCTGGAAGACTTGGGAGGGGAAGCCTGGGTGGGGGTGGCCCTACATGGGAGACCTGGGAGGTGGGCCTCTGAAGAGTGAGCATAAGGCAGCGAAAAGGTAGGTAACACAGAACGGTTGGAGATGCTGAGAAAAGACCTGGGTGGGAAGACGGGGTACAGTTCCCTGCCGACCCTCCGCCCTCCCTGCAGTCCTCCGGGAGGATTTCCTGATTCAGCCTCGGGATACGGTGGCCACGGCGGGCGAGCAGGTGATTCTGGAGTGTGGGCCTCCTTGGGGCCACCCAGAGCCCACAGTCTCATGGTGGAAAGATGGGAAACCCCTGGTCCTGCAGCCAGGGCGGCACTCAGTAAGTATAGCCCCATGTCGTCACATACTTCATCCTGTCCTGGCCACAGAAATGCACACCGGGGGGGCTGCCCCTTCCTGCCACCCCATGTCCCCTACAGAACTGGAGGAAGGAGAGACAGTGAGGCCTTAGGCCTCCCTCCCACATGGGAGACTTCACAACACACTTGACCTTGACAGGTGTCCAGAGGGTCCCTGCTGATGGCAAGAGCAGAGAAGAGCGATGCAGGGACTTACATGTGTGTGGCCACCAACAGCGCAGGAAAACGGGAAAGCCGGGCAGCCAGGGTGTCTGTCCAGGGTAAGGGGAGGGTGGTCAGCTAAAGTCAGGGCTGGGGGGGGGGGCGCGCTCAGTTAGGGTGGTGTGGTCCAGTTTGGGCTGTTAGGGTATGTGGGATCAGGGTATGTGGGGACCCCATGTAGGGAAGGTTCCCCTGTCCTAGAGTAGAAATTGGGCAATTGCCCTAGACCTGGGCAATCTGGAGTTTGGAGTCCCCCGTGGCTGAGGCATGTTTCATTCCTTGGATCTGGCCTGTGGGCCCCACCCCAGCCCTGTGCTCCCCACAGAGCCCCAGGACTACAAGGAGCCCCTGGAGCTTCTGGCCGTGCGCATTCAGCTGGAAAACGTGACCCTGCTGAACCCGGACCCTGCAAAGGACACCAAGCCTGGGCCTACTGTATGGCTCAGCTGGAAGGTGAGGCCCAGGACCCTGGGGTGGGGCCAGTCACTGCTCAAGAGAGGGCCAGTTGGGAGTTCCCGTTGTGGCTCAGCAGGTTATGAACCCAACTAGTATCCATGAGGGTTCAATCTCTGACCTCACTTAGTGGGTTAAGGATCTGGCATTGCTGCAAGCTGCAGTGTAGGTCGAAGATGTGGCTTGGATCTGGTGTTGTTATGGCTGTGGTGTAAGCTGGCAGCTGCAACTCCAATTCTACCCCTAGCCTGGGAACTTCCATATGAGGCAAGTGTGGCTATAAAAAGCCAAGTAAAAACAAACAAACAAAAAATTGTGAGATCCCTGAGCCCTCCTCCCCTTTCCCAGGTGAGCGGCCCTGCTGCACCTGCTCAGTCCTACACAGCTCTGTTCAGGGCCCAGGCTGCTCCTGGAAGCCAGGGAGCTCCGTGGACAGAGGCCCTGCTGGCTGGCTGGCAGAGTGCAGAGCTCGGGGGCCTCCACTGGGGCCAAGACTATGAGTTCAAAGTGAGACCATCCTCCGGCCGGGCTCAAGGTCCCGACAGCAATGTGCTGCTCCTGAGGCTACCTGAACAAGGTCAGGGAAGATGTCCCCGAACCCCAACAAGATACCCCTGGCTCCTTCTTATCTGGAGGTCCCTGGTCTGTCCCACTCTAGTCAGGGAGGATGGTGGTGAAGTCCAACCCCTGGACCCCCTCCTGCCCTGAAAACCTCTTATTCTCATCATGTTCCTATTCCAGCTCTTTTCCCTAGAGTCCTCTCCCTCAGCATCCCTTAAAGCCTCTCCCCACCCCTCCCCCCACAGTGCCCAGCGCCCCTCCCCAGGAGGTGACTCTAAGACCTGGCAATGGCAGTGTCCTTGTGAGCTGGGTGCCACCACCTGCTGAAAACCACAATGGCATCATCCGTGGCTACCAGGTAACTGCCCCCAAGATGGCACACCCTTCCCAGTGATGCCAGGACATCCTTCTTCCCTGGCATCCTGTAGGCCCTTGTTCTGGGCACTAAGAAACAGTACCTGTGCAGAGAAGCAAGGGAAACCTGCTGTTATTGAGCAAGGACCACACTGTCTGCCAGACACTGCTAAGCACTTACCTACAGGATCTCATTTCATCTCCTAGTCCAACCTGGGTTATTATCCCCAATTTACAGACATGGAAAGTGAGGCTAAGGTCACGGGTGTAGGAAAGAGCACAGGAATCAAACCAGGCTGTGTCTGACCCTCAGCTTCTAAGGCTGTGGTGTCAGAGGGTGGTTTCAGGACCAGCAATATCAGAATTTGTTAGAATGTGAATTCTGGGGTTCCTACTGTGGCACAGTGAGTTAATGATCCACTTTGTCTCTGTGGAGGTGCTGGTTCCATCTCCGGCCTGGCACAATGCGTTAAGCATCCAGCGCTGCTGCAGCTATAGTATAGGTCACAGCTGGGGCTCGGATTCGACCCCTGGCCTGAGAACCTCTATATGATGCCAAGGCTGTGGCCAAAAAAGTGGGAAAAGCACGTCAATTTCCTAGGTCCTTTCCCGGGCTTCATGAATCAGAAAGTCAGTCATGGACCTGGCAATTTGGATTTTAACAAATTCACCAAATGATCTGGAAGCACACTGGAGTGTTTGAGAACCACTGGTCTAATGTCTGTTCCATCTGACTACCTTTGTCCCTCATCTATCCATCTAGAGAGAAGTCTCTCCCACTTTGTAGGGGAGAAGGGGATAGGAAGTGTGGGTGCATGGGGGAGGGTGTCCCCAGATGAATGGCAGGGCACGGTGACCACATGCCTAGAGTCCAGTCTGCAGATGATGGGCTCAACTGCTGGGATGGTACTGGGCGTGGGAACTCACCTCTGTTTGTGCCTCAGGTCTGGAGCCTGGGCAACACCTCACTGCCCCCAGCCAACTGGACCGTGGTGGGTGAGCAGACCCAGCTGGAGATCGCCACCCACATGCCAGGTTCCTACTGCGTACAAGTGGCTGCAGTCACTGGGGCTGGGGCTGGGCAGCCCAGCAGCCCTGTCTGCCTCCTGTTAGGTGAGGACAGTGGCCACTGGCCCCTCCCATATCCTCTCAGCCCCAGTTCCCACCTTTCTCCCCGCTCACACTTTAAGCTCCTCCCCCTTGTCTGCCCTGGTTGCCTCACCCGCCCCCCTCTTCCTGAGCTCAAATTCCCATACAGAGCAGGCCATGGAGCAAGCTGCCCAAGAACCCAGTAGGCATGGTCCATGGACCCTGGAGCAGCTGAGGGCAGCTTTGAAGCAGCCAGAGGTCATTGCCAGTGGGGGTGTTGTGCTCTGGCTGCTGCTGATGGGCACCGCCGTGTGCATCCACCGCCGGCGCCGGGCTGGCGTGCACCTGGGCCCAGGTGAGAAGGTGAAATGGACTCACAGGTTGGTCAGGCCTTCCCTGGGTCCAGTCAGAACGTTACAGGGGCTTAGACCTCTAGCCTGGTGCTGAGACTCTGGATTAAGCTTTCCTCCTGTCCTCTTCCAGGTCTGTACAGATATACCAGTGAGGATGCCATCCTAAAACACAGGTGAGAGATGAAAGGGCCTGAACTGAGGGAGGGCAGAGTGGCCAAGGTACAGTGGAGCAGGGACAGAGAATTGCCAGGCTCCCCTACTACCAGGCAGTTTGGCATCCTAGTACCTGAATCTTCCCTGAACTTCAAGTAATAATTTATTCATTCATGTTCCTATTACACATTCGACAGGTGAGTAAACTAAGATGCATAACTCGAGTGACTGCTCAAAGCTACATAGCTAGTAGCTGCCTTCTGAACTCCTAATCCAGGTGCTCTCATCACTGACCTGTCATCAATACTTACTGCACTCACCTGCTGACACGTTCTACCAGGTGAAGAATAACTAGCACAAGAGGACCAGTCTGGTTTTTAACTTTCTCTGTACAACCAGCATCTACCTACTGGTGACTTTGCAGCCAAGAAATCACCTACCCCATTAACGCATCTTTCCTTCACACAAATTCACCCACATTTCCAGCAGAGGGCAGTCTGTCCCACATGATAGATTCCCACTCCTCAGTAACTAGAACCTCCTGCAGGTGTATCTGCTCCAATTGCGTTTTGGCTGCCTGTGCAAGTCTCCGGTTATGAGACAAGACACTAAGAAAGAAAGCATCTTTTTTCTCCTATTGGCTGAATACTAATGAAATACTAAATAACCATTTCATCTGCTCTTTATCTGTAGATTTCCTCTGGGAGATTTCACATTCCAGGTCTGCATCTTTCAACAGTTTATCAAGCACCAACTAGGTGCCAGAGGAGTCCAGCTCTTGAACTACCTCTTTTTTTTTTTTTTTTAAGGCCACACACGTGACATATGGAGGTTCCCAGACTAGGGGTGAAATTGGAGTTGTAGCTGCTGGCCTACACCACAGCCACAGCAACACCAGATCCAAGCCTTGTCTGTGACCTATACCACAGCTCACAGCAGCACCAGATTCTTAGCCCACTGAGAGAGGCCAGGAATCGAACCTGCATTCTCATGGATACTAGTCAGATTCGTTTCTGCTGAGCCACAATGAGAACTCCCTTGAGCTACCATTTTTACGTCAGTTTCTCAGCCCAGAGCAAGGTTCGAAGTCTGCTGGTGCTGTGTTTCTGCATTGTTCTGTGCTCACTGAACTTTCTCTTCCACTTACCTCCTGGGCTTAGTCTGCTCTGCTCTGAGCTTTCTCTGGCTCCCCTGGAACTTCATTCCTTGTCCTTGAGGGAGATTCCATTCTGATCACTTTGTTCATTCACTCCTGTAAAACTCTCTGTCTGCCAGAAACTCTCGGTCTGGCAGAGACAACCACACTAGCATATATGTAATGAAACGTGTATGAGTACATGTGGGGGTTGGCTAGGAAACGACAGGAGGAAGAGTTCACATGCACCCTGACAGTAAGAAGGGGAAGGGCAGAGGGAGCAGCAAGAAATGCCTGCTGTATTCATAGAGAAAGACAAGCCTTTTGGTCTGGCTGGGGTTTAGGGTATGGGATGGGTCAGAGCAAAGGATAAGGCTGAAGAGCTGCAAGCCAGACCAGTGAGGGCCCTGCTAGCCATGCTAGGCAGCTGGACTCTATCTTGGTAAGTGGGGAGCCATTGAAGGTTATAGGCAGACAAACGTGCTTTGATCCCATCCCTGTTCTTGAAAAATCACTTAAGCAGCCAGCATGGTGCCCTGTTCAAAGGGAACCAGACTTATATATAACGCAACGTCCGTATAGCAAACTAACAGCTCTGCCAGCTGAGTGAGCTCCCATTTCCTCAACTCATAGCATCAGGCTTGTATGGAAGGGCTGACTGTTGCCATTTTACAGATGGAGAAACTGGAGCTTAAAGAGGCTAAATAGACTGGGTTACCCAGGGTTACTCCGCTAAGATATGGCTGATGGGGATCCTCAAACCAGATTTGTCCGGCTCACTTCTTTGTTCTTGTTGTCTCAGAACATAGTCTCTCATAAATACCTCCTAGCTCTGGGCAACTTGGACTTGCCCTGGCCCCCAGAATAAGAAAGGGATGCTGAGTTTGGGACAACAGATCAGAGATCTTAAGAAGTCTGTGAAGGGCTGAAAAGTAGTGAGAATAAGGCTGATACCACCGACTAGCCCACCCCTCCTGCTACCCAGGTCTTGGCCAATCATGTTCTCCCTCTGCCCTCTCCTCTGCCCACCCCGCCCTCCACCACCCAGAACGGATCACAGTGACTCCCCATGGCTGGCAGACACTTGGCGCTCCACCTCCGGCTCCCGGGACATCAGTAGTAGCAGCAGTCTCAGCAGCCGGCTGGGAGTGGACCCCCGGGACCCACTAGACAGTCGTCGCTCCTGTAAGCATGTGGGGGGGGTGGGGGTGGCAGCAGTGGAACAGGGGTCTGGGGGCTGGAGAAGGGGGACATGGGCCTGGTGCATTCACCGTAACTCCTCCTGGCATTTTTATCATCGCAGTGATCTCCTGGGATCCCCGAAGCCCCGGTGTGCCCCTGCTCCCCGACACCAGCACTTTTTATGGCTCCCTCATCGCTGAGCTGCCCTCCAGCCCCCCAGCCCGGCCAAGCCCCCAGGCCCCAGCTGTCAGGCGGCTCACCCCCCAGCTGGCCCGGCTCTCCAGCCCATGGCCCAGTTCAGACAGCCTCTGCGGCCGCAGGGGCCTCTCTTCTCCACGCTTGTCTCTGGCCCCTGCAGAGGCTTGGAAGGCCAAAAAGAAGCAGGGTAAGGCCAGGAGGATGGACACCCCCTGAAGTGGGTGGTGGGAGTGCCAGGAGTGGGCATGTGGTGACCTGGATGCTGGGCGTGGGCTGCATCCCACCCACTCTCCTGTCCTGATGGGGGCCTGTCACCAAGCACCCAGCCAGGAGTGTGCTGGCCTCTGCTTTCCTTTACATCATGCTAGCAGTGAGCCCTGTTTCTGCAGCCGGCTCAATTCAGCAAACATTTAATAAGCACCACTGTATGCCAGACAGGGGAACACAGACACCAGACATGGTCCTTACTCTCTACAAGCTCAACATCTAAGGAAAGTGACCGGCACACAGTGATTCTGGAACCTGAAGGAATGTGACCAGTGCTGGCATGAGGCCTCAGGCACTCGTGAACTCTGTGTTGTATACATACACTGCGTACATGTCTGCCTGGATACTGGCCCCCAACTCGCTTCCCAGAGGAGAATAAGTATTTCCTCTCTGACCAGATTTCTCTCCCAAGTTCCACCTGCCTGGTTTGACTTTCCAGAGGGAAATCATGACAGTCTGTCTCTGTTTCTTTGGCAACTATTATATGTTAGGTGCTTTGCTTGTATTTATTTCATTTAATCCTCAAAACATGTTGGCTCAGTGTTATTTCTCTAAGTTTCCAAATAGGTAAAGAGGGTCAGAATTAGGTAACTTGTTCAAAACCCCACGTCAGTAACAGCAGATGTCAGATCTGAAGCCAGATGGTCTGCTTCCAAGGGCTACTCTGTTCTCTCTGGAAGCACCCTTGGGAAATCATTGACTCTTTTCTACTGTTTTTGAACGTTGCCTGTGCTCTCTCTGCCGTCTCCATGAGCTTTCTGTACTGAGTAGTAAGATTTACAAATGTTCAGCCAATTTTTTTAAAGTGGATATAATCCAACTTTTCATAAGACCAAGATAGATTCAGAGTAATTAAGAGCTTGTCCAATATCCAGAATCTTATGGTTCTGGAAATTATCAAAGCTAGCAGTCTTTCAGGTTTGCCTTGAAGCTATTGCGATAGAAATCCTCCCTGGTAATGAAATACCAGCTAAAAAGAAGCTGTGTAAGTCTCATTTAAAAACTAGCTTTTTGGGAGTTCCCATTGTGGCGCAGTGGTTAACAAATCCGACTAGGAACCATGAGGTTGCGGGTTCAATCCCCGGCACCACTCAGTGGGTTAAGGATCAAGCATTGCCATGAGCTGTGATGCAGGTCGGAGACGCGGCTCGGATCCCGCGTTGCTGTGGCTGTGGCATAGGCTGGCGGCTACAGCTCCAATTAGACCCCTAGCCTGGGAACCTCCACATGCCGCCAATGCAGTCCTAGAAAAAGGCAAAAAGTAAAAAAATAAAAACTAGCTTTTTGGAGTTCCCTGGTGGCCTAGCAGTTAAGGTTCCAGAATCGTCACTGCTGCGGTTTGGGTCACTGCTGTGGCACAGGTTTGATTTCTGGTCCAGGAACTTCCACATGCTGTGGGTGCGGCCAAAAAAATAATAATAATAAATTTATCTTTTCTTATGGAGAACTATGGTGACTATATAAGGTATACTCTGTCTGAGAAAATTAATACTACTGGAAAAAAAGTAATTTTCTCTCTTTCTTTCTCTCTCTTTTTTTTTTTTTTGGCTTTTTAGGGCCACACTCCTGGCATATGGAAGTTCCCAGGCTAGGAGTCAAATTGGAGCTGCAGCTGCTGGCCTACCACAGCTCATGGCAATGCCAGATCCTTAACCCACTGAGCAAGGCCAGGGATCGAACCTGCATCCTCATAGATATTAGTTGAGTTTGTTACGGCAGAGCCACAACGGGGTCTCCCAAGTGAACAATTTTCTAGTCAGTTAAGTTCTTTCAAATAATATTGAAACTAAATCCAAGCAATTCCAAGCAAAGTATAAGGAGGATTTTTGTTGTCCTTTAGAGAAAATGAAATGAGCTGGGAGAAATGTAGCTCCTTTTCCAGGACTGGTCTTTCCCCTTCCTGTTCCCCACAAGCCAACATAACCAGCCTGTGCCCCCATTTCTGAGCTTAATCAAGAAACCAGGCACAAGACCAAAAAAAAGGAGATGACAGCAGGGTTGGAGCACCTAAAGTCGGCTTCCAGGACTCCCTGGGTCATACGACAATTAAAGGAAATGAGTAAAACCCAAAGTACAAAAGTAAACTTTGATGGAGGAAGTCTAGCCATTGTGTGGGTTTTCATCCCAGGGGTTCCGAAGGTCTGGCTACTGTACAGGGATTCCTAGGCCCAGATCAATTCTCTCCCCATCCTTTTTTCGTTGTGCCATGCCTGTGGCACGTGGAATTTCCCAGGCTAGGGATCGAACCTGCACCATAGCAGTGACCTGAGTCGCAGCAATGACTACACTGGATCCTTCATCCACTGAGCCGCAAGGGAACTCCACAAGATCGATTCTTGATGAACACCTTGTCCCTGCCCTGAAACTGCCCATCGTGGCCCCTAGGTCTTTGAGATCAGACTGACTAGACAGTTCATTTTCCAGGGCCCTGACTGGTCTCTGATCCTCTTTCCTAACTGGACTTCTAATCATGTGATATTAATCTGAAGGTTGTTTCTTTTCTCCTTTGCTTTATGTTCTCCTGTTCCTGGTCTTGGGAAAGATCTCTTCCCTCTATCACTCTGTTCCTCTCTGGTTTAAACTTAGATCCATTTTGGTTTTGGTTTTGGCCTGACTGCCTCATAGCACACAGCTGGGTCTTCTGTATTATCACAGTTCACTCAGAATCCTGTCTCTTAAGCGGCCATGTGGACCAGATGACATCTGCCATCTTGTGCATGATCCTTCTGACCTTGTGTTTACACCTGCATCTCTGAAATCATGCATCCATTCGCTCATTCATTCAATACATATCGAATATCCACAGACAGGGCATTTCCTCCCCGGGTGAGACCAACACATCTTCCTATTCTGAAGTTCCTCTTCCTAAGTCCCACCAGATGGACTCTTCCACCACACCTGGCATGTTTTGGGGCTCCCTGGTTTTATCTCATCCACTCAGCTCAACATGACCGTCCTGCCCACCTCCCCAAGTGAGAGACCCTCAGGTTTATCAGGCAGGACCAACCAATTTGAGATATTGGCAAATTAACAAATTCTCTCCAAGAAAAGAAGAAATGGAAATTAAGAGATTCTCGCCAAGAACAGAAGGAACATTTTCCTTCACAGAGAAGAGCCAAAATTCAAGAGAGTAGGTAGCAAGGTGAGGGTATAGAGATTGGAATTGGAATGTATACACTAAAGAGAAAGAATGTTGTTTTTAAAAGTATCTATTAAGTGCCAGGAACTTTCCAATCTGTTTTTAAATTAATTGGCAAAACCATCCTTTGACGTGGTTGTTTACAAATGAAACTGGCTCAGAAAAGTTAATGGATTTACCTGAGGTCACACAGCTCAAAGGTGGCTGTGCAGGCCTTGTGACTCCAAGCCCAGTGCTCCATCCACTCTGTCACAGGTGCCTGGATGGAGGCTGGGGGTGGAGAGGTTGGAGGGAGGCTCTTCCCTCTTTTCTCTTGGTTCAGGAACCGCAAAGCTTAATTGGATGACAGCGCTCACAGGTCTGAAAGGCCCACCCACGCTTGTGCCCCAACCACCTACCCTTTCCTTTGCAGAGCTGCACCAGGCCAACAGCTCCCCGCTGCTCCAGGCCAGCCATCCTTCGGAGCTCTGGGCCTGCGAATTGGGCAACAGAGGCTCCAAGAACCTTTCCCAAAGCTCAGGTAAGAGGAGGGCCCTGGGAGGCAAGTGGGGGTGATTAGTCAGAGCATGAGGCCCACCCACTCCTACCTCTGGCTTCGTGTTTCTGAGGAGGCTGCAGGTGGGTTGGGTGTGGGGCAGGAAGCTTCCAGGCAAGTGGCCTGGGGCTGATGGGAGTTCTACTATCTCCTGCTCAGGCTATGGCTCCCCAGGAGCTTCGCCTCGGGCTCTGGTTGCCTGGCGGGCCCTGGGACCACAGCTCCTCCGCTCCTCCAATGAGCTGGTGACTCGCCCTCTCCCCCCAGCACCCCTCTCCCCTCGTGGACCCCCCACTCAGAGACAACAGACCCAGTAAGAAAGCATGGGGTCAGGAAGCCAGGCTGGGCATGGGGTCTGGGGGCGGGGGGAATGCTTGCTGAGTGTGGATGGGGTTGGAGGAGGGGTGGCAGCTACCAGAAGAACAGCACTAACCATCCTGCCACTGCTGTCTTACCCCAATCAGGCACTCGGTGGAACCCCCAGCTCCCTCCTGCCCTGCCCTGCCAGCAGCCCCCGTCCCAGTCCTTAGCCCCTCTGGTCCCCCCAGCCCCTCCAGCCCCCAGGCCTCCTCCCTCTCCGGTCCCAGCCCAGCCTCCAGTCGCCTGTCCAGCTCGTCACTGTCATCGCTGGGGGAGGATCAGGACAGTGTGCTGACCCCTGAGGAGGTGGCCCTGTGCCTGGAGCTCAGTGAGGGTGAGGAGACCCCCAGGTGAGTAGCCTGAGGGGAAACCAAAGGACGATGGCTGCTTACCTCCACCTGCTGCCACCACCCACTGTTGCTGCTGCTCCACGCCCTGTCCTGCCTCAACTTCGTCTTGTCTCCCCTCTGGCCTCTTCCCAGGAACAGTGTTTCTCCTATGCCAAGAGCGCCCTCACCCCCTATCACCTACGGCTACATCAGCGTCCCCACAGCCTCGGAACTGGCAGACATGGGCAGGGCTGGGGGAGGGGTGGGGTCCGAGGTGAGAGGCTTGTTGTGCCCACCTCGGCCCTGCCCCACGCCCACCCCCAGCGAGGGCTCCTTGGCCAATGGCTGGGGCTCAGCTTCTGAGGACAACGCCCCCAGCGCCAGAGCCAGCCTGGTCAGCTCCTCTGACGGCTCCTTCCTCGCCGACGCCCACTTCGCCCAGGCCCTGGCCATGGCTGTGGACAGCTTTGGCTTTGGTCTGGAGCCCAGGGAGGCCGACTGCGTCTTCACAGGTACGTGGGGTCACTGTCTTGCTTCTCACCCCCAACCCTTGGAGTGGACACAGCTCCCCCAACCAAGAGGGAAAGCATCCTAACTACTGTTTTTGTGGTCCTTGTCCTTAAAACAGCTAGTTTTTTATTGAGGGATTACGACCTCCCAGGCAGTATGAGAAGTGCTTTACATACATCCAGCATTAACAGCAACTCTGTGAGGAATATTCCTTATCATTTTTTTTTTTTTCAAATGAAGAAACTGTGAGTCCAACAGATTTATTAACTTGTCCAAGGTCACCCACCGGAACAAGGACAAATTGTTCAAATCCAAAGCCCAGAGGCAGCCAATTATACGGTCCATTCCGCTACCTCCCGGACCCCCATCTTACCAGCCGTGGGTTCCCAGGAGGGGCTGCTCCTCCACCAAGCAATCCAGATCCGTCCTCTCTGTGAGAGGTTCTGTTTTCTCTCTTACATCCTCTGTGCCTTCAAGGCCTTCCTCTTGCCCAGTGTGTGGCCAGGTGAGGAGTGACAGGGCTCCCTGTGTTCCTTTGGGGTTCCTTCCTCAAACATTCTATGAGATCCCTTAGCCCCATCTTAGGAACCCTAACTCTACCTTTTGCCACCTCTAAAGTGGTCAGGCTTGTGGCAAATTCAAGAGCAAGGATTACCTGGGACCGAAGGCCAGGGCTGGGCTGAGAGGAAAGAGTTGAAGCTGTTCTCTGTGAAGAGGCCCCCGGGATGTGGCTGCTGGGACTGCTGGATTGAGGGGGCTAGGGTTGTGTGTCTGCCTTAAGCAGGCCCAAGCTTGCTGCCATAAACTGGTCCCTGGGGGTGAAGGCCAACCCTCCACAGATACCTCTACCCTCCCGGACAGATGCTTCGTCACCTCCCTCCCCCCGGGATGACCTCTTCCTGACCTCCACCTTCTCCCTGCCCTCGTGGGAGTGGAGGTCAGACTGGTTGGAGGATGTAGAGAAAAACCATGCCCAGCTGTTTGGCAGGGAGCTGCCTTCCCGGCCCTCCGACTCTCGGATCTCTTCCCAGAGAAGTCGGCTCAGCTGTCCTGCACCCAAGGCTGGAGGTAAGTGGCTGGCTGGCTGGCTGATGCTGTCATCTGGTCTAGATGGGTTCTGGAGGGGAGCCAAGAGGGAGCCTGGGGTCTGGCAGGAGAGCTAAGAGACCAGGGGCAGAACTCCACCCTCCTTCAACTTCTCCTACAGACTCCTCCTGATGAGCCCCAAGACTGACAAGAAGAGACTCCAAACCCCCCTCCTGTCGGCCACCAGCCTGGGCTGTGGTCTTGGCCTGTGCTTCTCTGCATTTGGGGTCCATCTTGCCCAGGCTGCAGGAGCATTCTCCCTGCTGATGGTGAGAAGAAACGAAAGCAAAACGAAATTAAGAACAAAGCCGACCTGAAGCCCTCAGGAGCAAAAAGGCATCTTTGCCTGACTCCTAGCGCTCGCTCTTTCTTCTGTTCCATCCACTCCCACGACCGAGTCTCTTTGGCCAGGGGGAAGCAGCCCTGTCTCCCGAACTCCCCATCTGCTTGGATCACAGAAGTAGGGGAGACAGAGGTCTTCCTGGAGGACAACAGCAGCTCATGGGAGAGGGCTGTGGAGGAAGGAGCGCCTCAGGGCCTCCTCTCTCAGCTATTTCTGGACCATTCCTCTAGAAGCAAGCTCAACTCTCTCCCCAACCACACCATGAAGGGAAACAAAGAGGGACTCCACTGAGGCAGGCCCTACCTCAGTACCAAGGCAAAGGGTTCAAGATGAGTCTAAGGAGGAAGCGTGAAAATGTGGGACAAATGACCAACCCTCTTCATACTGTTGTCACTATAAGCTTAAGGAATTGGAACCATAAAGCTACAGTGACTTGAGTTCTGTGGATCATGCCATTTTGGGGAGGGCTTCTGGGTTAGACAGGGATTAAGCATTCCTTGACGCTTGAGAGTGTTCCTCCTTTCTGTTCTGTTATGAAGGGAGGAATTAACTGCATCACTCAGATTTTAAGCAGAATCCAGAAAAGGGAGGAGGGGGATTTTCAGGGTCTGCTGGTTTTGGCAGTTTGTCCTGTGAAGACACCTACTTTCTGTGGTCCCTGCCCCTCTCCAAAAGACCAGTCCCAGATGGTTTCTTAAAAGAGTCAAAGTAGCCAAGTTCCACAAGAGGTAGAACCACTTACACGACTGGCTAGCGAGCACACTTCAGACAGAAAACAGGACTAAGAAATTGAGGAGCAGAACTTCCAGAGCCTGAACCACAGAAAACCACTGGAGGACAAGCAGGGCTGCATCCATCTGACTTGGAGGGATGTTCAGGGCAGAGCCCAGACGTGGGGTGGATGCTCCTGAGCCTGGCCAGGGCCAAGGGAAGATACCCTCGGGGAGGGCCGATTGGGAAGCAAGCCCTGAAAGAGGGTGAGAATCCTCCAAACCCCAGCAGCTGAGGGAGGCAGGCTGGGTGGGGGTCCTGCTGCCTCACCAGGCCTGGCTGGCTGGATGGTGTGACCTCAGGATGGGAAACCGGAGCCCAGATACACATCCATTCCTCTCCATTTGCTTTTCCTTTTTTGGATTTTGTTTTTCTTTTAACTTCCTGGTAAAATTCCTTTTGAAAACATGCCAATCCCATTTGCCAGACTGAATGAGCAAACGGGATTTGTACACACGTAGGTCAAAGTGGCAGGAGCGGCCAGAGCCTGGGACCAGGGGTCAGTGGCCATTTCCTGAGAGCCTGAGGCAGTTGCTGAGCAAGTGAGAAGGAAATAGACCTCAGATGCCCAGTGAGTGGCGTGGACACCGGTGATGGGGACTATGACATTCATGGCCAAATTTTTAAGATATTTCTGCCAGCCTAACCAATTACATCTGAGCCTAACCTGCCCAAGAGGTGCCCATCTACATACGCTGTCTGTGAGGGGCCGGGGATCTGAAAAAGACAGCTTTCCCTTAATGGCCAGCCCCTTCCTTCCATCCATCTTTTCTTTTTTTTCTTTTCTTTCTTTCTTTTCTTTTCCTTCCTTCTTTTTCTTTTGCTTTCTTTCCTTTCTCTCCCTCCCTCCCTTCCTTTCTTTATATCTTTCTTTCTTTGTTTTTTTTTCCTTCTTTTTAGGGCATATGGAAGTTCCCGGGCTAGGGGTTGAATCTTGAATGGAGCTGCAGCTGCTGGCCTACACCACAGCCAGAGCAACACTGGATCATTTAACTCACTGAGCAAGACCAGGAATCAAACCTGAATCCTCATGGATGCTAGTTGGGTTTTTAACCCGCTGAGCCATGATAGGAACTACAGCTCTTCCTTTCTTTGAGTTTTTTAAAATCATTGCGGTGAAGGGGCGTGCTTGCTTAGAGAGGAGTGGGAGGGCACCCAGGAATGGTCTGGCTCTGCTCAGAAGGAAGAACAAGGTCCTTGCTCTTGGTTATTGGCAAAGTCCCCCTGGTTGTAACTGGGGAGACAGTGGCTTCAGCTTCTTCTAGAGGTGGGACAGGTGGCTTCTCTTAGCCCTGCCCTCGCCTACTGCTTGGTACAGTTGATTTACAATGTTGTGATCATTTCTGCTATACAACAAAGTGATTCAGTTATCTATGTACACATATCCATTCTCTCTCGCATTCTTTTCCCACATAGATTATCACAAAATATTGGGTAGAATTCTCTGTGCTGTACAGCAGGTCCCCATTGGCCAATCATTCCATATACCTCCATGTGCATGTGCCAATCCTAAACACCCAGCCCATCCCTCCCCGCCCCACCCCAACCTCCACCCCCCACCCCGTCCCCTTCAGTAACTGTAAGTTTTTCAAAACCTGTGAGTCTTGTTTCTGTTCTGCAAATAAGTTCATTTGTATCCCCCTCCTTTTTTTTTAGATTTCTCACCTACTGCTTTTGACAGAAGAAATTCAAATGATATACACACATTCACAGCCCCCTTTCTCCCCACCGACCTGCCCAGAACCAGACAAACAGGGCCCAGGATTCTGATCAGACTCTTTTTAATTGTCTTTCTTTATGAATGGGACTCAGATAGCAAGGGAAGAGCTGGCTCTCTGGCTTCTAAGTCAGTTCCTCAGGGAGCCCCACGCATCATTGCCGAGAGGGAAGAGACCACTCCCTGCTCCTCTCTGCTCACCCCCTCTTTCACCAGGGGGATAGGTTCCCGTCCAGGCTCCTGGCCCAGGGACAAGCCCTTCCCCATGGAACTTCTGGTATTTCATCAAAGGTCATCTCGGTTCCTAGAGAGAGAGAGAGGGCGAGAGGCTGGTTTGCAAGGCCTTGACCAGGGCAGACAGGCCGCAGTGGGGATCTTCCTCTTTTCTCAGCAGCCTCTCTCCTGATCCAGCTCTCCTATAGAGCTCAGGCCCCTCCGTCATGTCATTGCATCTTCACCCTTTGTCACTTGTTCTCCAGGAGTCCTCCCTTCTTACTCACTGGGTCTCCTGCATCTGACATTTCCTCCACAAGCCCCCTCTACCTCCCTGTTTTTAATCATCCCTTGGCCCACCCTCCCCAGCCCCCACCTTTCCACGTTTCTGTCCTCCTGGCCTTTGGCTCTGGCTTCGGCTCCGACTCCTACTCCGTCCAGGGCCCCGGGAGCCCCGAGAGCTGCCAGAGCCCCTGGAAGAGTTGCTGCCAGCTGTGGAACAGGTGCTGGTGCCCTGGCCCCGGGACAAGAAGCTGGGTCGGCTGTAGGGGAGCCAAGCCTCCTCTGCAGCACAAGAGAGAAGGGCAGTCGGGCCCAGGCAGGAAACAAACTTCACTGCTTGGCTCCTGTGCCACCCCAAACACCAGTCCCACCTGGAAGAAGAGCTAAAGGCAGACCATCCTGACAAGAAGCAGAGTGCCAGCCCATGGCCTTGACCTAGCACATGCTCAGAAACCCATAAGGAACTCCCATGCAGAGAGAGCCTTGGGAAAACTGGGCAGAGAGCCCAGCTCTGACTCTTTTCTCATCTGGGCTTCACTCCTGGGAAAGGATACAGTGTGGGAACTTGAGGGGATTTTGCTCAGAGGGAGCTACAGAGACAAGTATCTTTGATGAGGATCTAAGGCATGAATACAGCTGGAGGTCTGGCGTGAGCTGAATTGAAAATTACTGCGTCAGTGGCACCATCTGTATTGTACTACTAGGCTCCAGTCCCAAAGCCCAGCTTCTTTGTGTAGCAATGCCCCTCCTTACCATCCAGGTGGGGGCCCCTCTGGGCCCCCAGGGGCCCAGCCTGTACCATCCTCCTTTCTCCACTCTGCTCCCGCTCCCGTTCCAAGGAGGACATGCTGCCTGCTGCTCGAAGCCCCACAGCCCAGCTTGCCTCTTCCTCTGGTGGTGGCAAGGGTGGTGGCGGCAAGTCTGGGGAGAGACCTGTTTTCAGCAGAGTCTTCTGCTTTCTCCCAGTGCCTCTCCCTGGCACCAAGAGGCTGCCAACGAAGTGCCCAAGACTTGGGTTCACTTGCTCCCTCCTCCAGCCTGCTGAGCTCACCCTTGCCTGTCCCCCTTACTGTCACCATTTCCCAGGCTCATGGGCCCCTCACCACCCGGGCTGTGCTCCCGTCTGTAGGGAATAGCCTTGGGTTTCTTCCGGATCCGGGCATGAGGTCCGTGAAGTGGAGGAGTCATCTCCCCAGGCACCTGCAGGGCTCTCCCTGAGGAGAGGAGTAAGAAAAAAAGAGGGTCCGGAAAAAGGTTTGGGGATGAAGGGGAAACAAGCTTTGGGGGGACGAGGGGTAAATTGAGGTCTCCACAGACTCACCTGGAGCACTGCTGGCTATACCAGGGACAGGGCTGGGGATGAGGTGATGGGGCGCTGTGTGGCCAGCACCTGGGCCAGCAGGCCTCCCCTCATGGCTACCCAGAGTGGGCTGGGATACACTGAGAGGGGAACTTGGCCCAAGGGGCACCCTCCTGCAATGACATGAGGCCTCGTTTGTTCACTCAACAAACATTAAGTGCCTACTGTGTGCTAGGCACTGTGCAAGACAATTGACCTAATATTAGATGAATAAAATACATCCAACCCCTCACAAGGCTCCCAGGCTAGTGGAACACAAGGAAAGTCATCTTTGAAATGCCCCAGGAAGCATGCAGTCACTCAAATGGAGAAACAGTCTGAAGGGAGCAAGAGACCGTCAGCCTCACATTTCTCCCCAAATCACACTTCTCCCCAGTACAGCCGAGATCTCCATACCCCAGATTCATCCATTCATCCATTCATCTGCCCATATATTCATCCACTGAATAGATAGGTACAGAAGGCCTGGAACATGCAAGGTACTGTATACCTCCCTACCTGGGCATCTGGTGGAGATGGGGAATGTCAGTGGGGGGCCGGGGAGGGTCAGGAGGTGAGGGGGTGAGAGTGGCTGTGGACTGCTGTCCATAGGAAGGTGTGGGAGAGGGGGTTTCCGCTCGGGACAGAGGGACTAAGCAGCCCCCGCTGGAGCTGGGTTCTGCCACGTGGCTCCTCTCAGGCACTGGTGGGCACCACTCCTCTGGCCCTGAGCTGGAGGCAAAGAGGCAGCAGGGTAGTGATGACTGAGTAGCTTCACACATCCCTCTGGCCTTCTGTTGCCTTCCTCCCTTCTTCTCCCGACATCTCCACCTTGCCCCTGATCCTGGACCCCTAGGCTGGTCCCACATATACAGGGCATCTGCAGGCAGGGTGCATCCTTACCCGCCCTCCAGCTCCTCCTCGGGCCCCTCTAGGCAGCCCAGCTCACAGGAAGGGGGTGGGGGTGGCAGGGCTTCTGGCCAGTTGAGGGAGGGCATCTGTACAGGTTTTCCCAGAAGCTTTACTTTGCCTCCCCTGGCTCCTGAGGAGAGCAGGGTGGGGACACATCAAGAGGTAGGCAGAAAACAGGCAGAGGTGAGACATGTCAGAAGGAAGTGCTGGGCTAGGTCCCCGAGGGGCAGGGTGGAGGATACTCTTTGGGGAGACACTGCTCAGGGCCAAAATAGAAGTTAGGAACTGCAGTCATACCGCTGTCCCCCTCGCTCCATTCTGGAGGAGCATACTGGCTCCAGGTGCCTGGCTCCCCTGAGGGATGTGGGGGGAAGCCCCCGTGGAAGGTCTGCAGCTCCTCTCCCGCTGGGTCAATGGTGCTGTAGACAGGACCCTCCACAGGGGCGGCCGTGCCCCGGGCCGTCTGAGCCAGGTAAAGGGAGATCCCTGCTTCTGAGGGGGAGAAAGAAGAGGCCCAGGGGAGGAGACAGGCAGAGACAGAAAAATAGAGGACAACAGGAGAATGGAAGGCAAAGGAGATGTCCCTTCTTCCCAAGTCCCAACCCAGGAAAAAGGTTAGGCATGAGAGAGGCTCCATCAGCTCACAGCCTCCCAAGGACCCGCCAGCCTCAGGAAGGCTTGGCCTGCTTCAGTTTGCCCCAGTAGGTCCAGAGGAGAAGGTGTGGGGCCTCCAGGAATGCCCCTGAGGGAATCAGAACTCCTCACCATTGTAATATCTGTCGTCAGGGTCAGGATTGCTGGGAAAACAGCTTCCCCTGGGTTCCTGCGCTGAGGGGCTCCGAGATGGGTGGGGCCACGAGTCTGCCAGCCATGGATAAGGAGCAGGGCCAAGGCCGATTGGTGGCCTGAAGAACAGCAGGTGGACGTTGGGAGAGAGCCTGAAGAGGCCAGCGAAGTAGGGAGGCTGGGGTAATGGGAGCTGTGGGACAGTGATGGTGAGTGTGGGGGTGGGAGGAGGGAGAGCCAGCACCAGGAGGCAGTGAGGCCTAGGGGGTAAGGGAGTGGTCTCTCCAGGGAGGGGATTATCTTTGGGAGATGAGTTAAGAGAATTACCTGGAACTGGTTGCTGACAGGCCCTCTGAGTGTGGGAAGGACACTGGGGGGGTGGGGGAGACTGTGAGAAGCGCCCCTACTGGGCGTCTGAATACCCCCTCCCAGGGGTGGGGGGCAGAGATGGCTCACCTGCAGGTGTGTAGGCAAAGGAGGCTTCCGAAATGAAACCCGTGGGAGAAAGAAGGGAAATGGGGGGAAAAGTCAGAATATCCATATTCTTGTCCACTCCTTGGCCCTGGTCCCAATTCCACCACTCAGGCTGTACCCTGGACCAATACCATCAAAATTCCTAGGTGTGTGGCTCAGGCATCCATATTTTTCTAAAGCCCCCCAAGTGATTTCTGTGCAAAATGAAGATTGGGAACCACTGATCTAGGAGACCTTAGATCCCTTCAGACACGCCCTTCCCAGGGAGAAGCGGAACTCCAATCGCCTCCTTTCCATCCAGACGCCACCTCACAATTTAACGCTAGGGATCTTCGCCCTACCCCTCCCGCCAGCCCCTAGTCTCCAGGCCCCAGGAAGGGAAGGCTGGCAGCAAAGCCTTCTCAGGTCCCGCCCAGCCCCCTTCGGGCCCGCCCCTCCCCCGTCCCCCCTCCCGCCCTAGACAGCTCCAGATTCCGCCGTGGGCAGCTCGACCCCGTCCTGGGGGTTGAGCTCCTGTGCGGACCGCTCCTCCTGACTCCACTCCTACTCCCTGAGAGGTCGAGCCCCATCCCCTCCCTCTTTCTCTCCTTCCCGTCTCCCCCTCCCTGGGGGGCGGGATCTCCAGGCTCCACCCACTCCGAGGCCCTCCTTTAGGTCCCCAGAAGTCCCCGGTCCCGGCTCTCACCGGTATAGTGACTGAGCTCCTTGCGCTGCCTCCGGCGCCGGTAGAGGGCGGCGCAGAGCCCGAGTAGCAGCGCCCCGCAGGCGGCGCCGCTGCCCGCGAGGAAGGCTGGCTCCCGAAGCACCCGCGCCAGCCGCTCCGCCAGCCCCGGGCCCACCTCGAGCCCAGGCTCCAGTTCTGGCGGGGACGCTGTGGGGGTCAGATAGGTGAGGGGAGTAGAGGCACCGCTACCCTCAGGATCCCCCTTAAATCCCGGCCCCGCCCTCCCGGACTCACGCAACAGCACCGACACCGGGTCACTGGCTACGCCCACGCCCGCGCTAGTGGCAGCGGCGACCTGGGTCCGGTAGAGGAGACCGGGCAGCAGCCCCCGGAGCACCGCCGAGCGCGCCCAGCCTGCCGCGGACCGGTTGAGGTGGAAGCGGCTCTCATTGCCCAGGCACCAGATCTGGAGAGGCCGAGACCCGGGTTTAGAGGGTCAGAAACGGATTCTGGCCTCACGAGTAAACTTGGAGCTCTGCATGGTAGCAGGGGCTTAGACAGGCGTAATTCAGCCTGGAGGGAACACTCCGAAACTTCTCTCTTTCCCCCAAGTTCGTGCCCAGTCCCAAAGCCAGAGTCCCAAAGCTCTCTCTTCCTTAATCCTAGCCCCTCCGTCCCCCTCTCCCTCCCACTCCCCAGCCAGCCCACCTGGTCCCTTCTCAACCCCTGCACCTGGTATTCCTTGATGACCCCATTTTGCTGGGAGGGGAGCGGAGGTTGCCAGGACACAGTGATACTGCTGTTGCCTTCACCCCCCAAGGCCACTGCCACTCCCTGGGGGGGACCACTGGGGACTGGGCCAGGGTGGAGCATGGTGAGAAGGACACAGACAGTCATTGCAAGCTGCCCCTCATGCCCCAGCCTTTCCCCTCCAGTTCTAACATCTTGGCGAACTGAAAAGCATACCTCCTTCCCACCCCCTCCTTGCTTTCTGGGTGAGGCTTCCTCCTCCCCACTCCCTCCTCCCTCTTGTTCCTCCAACAGCTCTGGGCCCCACCCCCTTACCCTCCTCAGGAATGCTCCTGGTCACAAAGGGGCTTTCAGCCCCCAGCCCCTCCTGGCCTTGAGCTTGCACCTTGATCTGAATTTGGGTCCCTGGGGGGAGTCCTCTTAGCACAGTACTTTGCTGGCTTGGGGACTGTAGATCCAGCACTGTCCAGCTTCCCCCATCAGGACCTGCTACCCTCCAAGACACTCGGAAACCTTGCACCGGCTGGACTGGGCCATCTACCTGCAGGAGACAGGACCAAGCATATTAGAGCCAGAGGGTGGAGCCACACAAGTCCTCCAGTCCAGCCTCTCCTCCCCTCAGCCCATCTTCTCCAGCCACTCATCCTCCCACTCTCCCATAGCCATTCATGGAGGCCTCTAAGTCTCCATCATCATCTCCACCCCTAACCTCATCCCTACACTACACTCACAGTCCAGGACACCTTCAGGGTCCGGGGCCCAAGGACTATGGGCTCCTGCATCCGCACAGCCACTTCAGCCAGGCCCCGCTGGCCTCTCCATGGGTCCTCCACTGGCCTGGATGGGTTGCTGTCTATTGATCAAAAAGCCCACTCAGCAGGCGCCACCAGGGACAGGGAGGCAGGACTGAAAGTGAGCATATGTCCCACCTCTGTCCTGCCCCACAGACCACTTAGTACTCCAGAGCACAACCCAAGGTCAGGAGCAGACTGGCCAGGAGAAGAGCTTCCAGAGGTGAGCCAGGGTGTCCAGCTAACAGGAGTATTCTTTCTGTATAACTACATATGCACCATTTAAAGGGCTTTCCCCCCATCTCTTATATGGTGGTCCTTCAAGGTTCCTTCTAGTCCTTATAATCTGTATTATCTCTGGGTAAAAGGCTCAGAAGTGAGGAGCTATCAAGATGACTGAATCGATCTCCCTCTCTTTCTCTCTCTTGTTTCCTCAATGAGAGGGAAGCATAGCCTCCTGTTTCAGGCCAGGCCACCACGGCAGACCCAGAACCAGACAGGTGCCATGGTTTGGGGGGAAGGGGCAACCTGCAGTGTTGCACACCCACAAGCCAGGGACCCTGACCTTACTCACCTAGGGTGCGGACGGGCTCAGAGACGGGGCTGGGCTCGCTGAGGCCCCAAGCTCCCACAGCCCGCACCAGGAACAGGTAGATGGTATTGGGCTGCAGACCGCTGACGGTGTGGGTCTCCAGCTGCACGCCATCTGCCACTGTCCGCCAGGTGTTGCCAGCAGCTTGGCTACCGCAAGAATGGGGTGACAGCTGTCTGAGCCATTACATCCATTCTCTGTCATTCCCTATGACCTCCTCACCCTTGGAGATGGAACAAGAAGACCTCTCCCACAATAGCAACGACTATTTAAGAACATAGGAGCCCTCTCTTGTAACTTTCCAGGTTTACATGCGAAACTTTCTCTATACCTGAAGGCCTCTATCACATAAGAGGTGACTGCGGCCCCAGCTTGTGGGTTGGGCTTCCAGGCCAGAGTGATGCTGTTCTTGGAGATCTCTGTGACCACCGGCTGAGAGGGAGGCCCCGGAGGGCTACTGGGTTCTGTAGGGGGGTCTGGTGATCCTCCCCAGTCTTCTGCAGTGAGGAGATAATCTTTAAGTAGAAGGATGGGAAAAAGATGGCCCCAGTGTAGCCTGCCTCCTTCCCAGAGGAGCCATGGAGCTGTGACAGTGGTGAGGGAGAAGAGGGGATGTAGGGGCTAACCCCTGCTCCTGTCTGCCTCACAAGAGCAACACTTCTGTCCTCCTCCTCCCTGCCACCATGATCATGGCATTTGGAAGCTAAAATCAGTCCTGGGTTTGAGGAGGTACTGACTACCTTTGAAGCAGGTTTGGAAAAGGCTGCTGGCCAAACAAGGGAACAAAGGAAGAACTCACCCTGCCTCCTAAGCCAGCCACTCCAGGTGGCCTCTCCCGTGGGACTCTTGGCCACACAGCTGTAGAATCCCATGTGCGTTTCCTGTAGGAGAGGGTAGCAGACTGGCAGACCGGGAGTGGAGCAAGGGAGGACGAGGGGTGGTCATGGGTACACAGGAGGATGGAGAGGGTGCTGTCATTCTAGGTGGCCTGAGAGCAGAAGGGCAGAGATGGAGTTCAAGTCACAGCAGGTACTAGAGCTGGACATGTGGACCACGTGGCCATTCTCAGTTATTGGGCCCCAGGTGCAAGACTCACCTGAACATTGGTGATGTACAGGGTACCATTGGCCATTAGGTTGAGCTGGACATCATCCCCCTGCAGCCACTGCCCATCCTTCTGCCATTGGACACTAGGTTGAGGGTTTCCAGTCACTCTGCATGGCAGCCACACAGAGGAGCCAAGTGCCAGTGTCTGATTGGCTGGTCCCTGGAGGATGATGGGAGGCAGCCCATCCAGGGAGGCTGAGAGAGGAAGAAATTGGGCATCTCAGGGGAGGATCCTGGGTTCAGGCAACCAGCCCCTTGTCCTCTCCTTCACATCCCCTCACCCAGATATCAGAGGGGCTTCCATAACCATCTGTTGACTCTGCCTGGGACCAGCCATCTGTTAGTGGCTTCTGTGCCTGATTTCCAAATTTCAAGGACATGTCTCAGGAACACATCTCTCCCAACGCAGACGTAATAACATAGACTCCAAGAAAAACAGCTCTCTTTAAACCATTATTTCCTTCCAGGCCTGGAAGGCCATTTCCTTCCAGAGCCTTCCAGACCTATTCCCCAGGCACGTACCTCCTTTTACCTCCAGCAGAGCCTTGGCCAGGATGCTGCCGGCCACACTGACAGCCTGGCACACATAGTAGCCAGCATCCCCACTCTGCACTTCAGTGATATTGAGCTGGCCTCTGGGAGAGACTGAGAAGCGCCCCGTGGGCTGAAGTGACTGACTGGGGAATAGCAGGGCCTGGGGACAGAGCAAGGAATGGAAGTGGGAATGAAAAAATGGGCTGGCATCTGGCAGGGAGAACTCCCATTCTCATCAACCCCAGAATCCAGAGATTCCCAGGGTTCTAGTTCATACTCGGTCTCCAGCTAGTTCTGTGACCTTGGGAAAACTAGTTAAACCTATTCACAAGAATAAGGGGATTTTATTAGATGATTTTAAGGTACACAACCCAGCTCTACTAGTTGGAAAACTGTGAACAAGCTATTTAACGTTCCTGAGCCCCAATTTCCCCAAACTTGACTTTTTTTTTTTTTGTCTTTTTGCTTTTCTAGGGCCGCTCCCGAGGCATATGGAGGTTCCCAGGCTAGGGGACACCAGAGCCACAGCAACGCGGGATCCGAGCCACGTCTGCAACCTACACCACAACTCATGGCAATGCTGTGTCCTTAACCCACTGAGCAAGGCCAGGGATCGAACCTGCAACCTCATGGTTCCTAGTCGGATTCATTAACCACTGAGCCACGACGGGAACTCCAACCCAAACTTGACTGTTAGAGTATAGTTTTTGAGAATTAAGTCAAGTAATTAGCTGAAACTCTTTCAGTACATTGAATGATAAATGTTAAGTACCACCCCCTTTAATGTTTTACATCAGATACAGGGAACCTAGGGAAGCAGGTTTGGGTTTCAGGATAATAGTTCCAGGATAAATGGCAACATGCTGAGCCCCTGACTGAAACTTACTCTCACACTCCACTACCATCAGCATTTCATTCATTTAATAATCTAATTAAAATGCAGCAGTCACCAGTGCTAGAAAAGATGCTGGAAAATTGTGCCTATGGATTTGGAATGATGTAGTGGGTGGTGAGTTGCTTGGTTTCCCAGAGAGATGGGGTTAATCAGACTTTCCCACCCTTCCCTTCCAGGGCATTACTTATGTTGTAACTTCAGTTCTTGGTTATTCCAGTAGTATATTCTGTGCTAAGGTTGAAGGGGTGACTGTGAGCTCCCTCGGGTGGAAGTCCTTTGTAAGTAGAAGAGCAAGTGATTATTCTACCCTGAAGAGCTCTGGTATAGTACCGGCTTTCCAGAGCAGAATGTTTTGTGGGTGGTAGTGGTTTTTTGTTTTTTTCATTTTTTAAAGGCTGAACCTACAGCATATAGAAGTTCCCAGGCTAGGGGTCTGATTGGAGCTATAGCTGCCGGCCTGCTCCACAGTCACAGCAACACCAGATCCAAGTGGAGTCTGCGAACTATACCTCAGCTCGCAGCAATGCTGGATCGTTAAACCACTGAGAGGGACCAGAGATCAAACCTGTGTCCTCATGTATACTAGTCAGGCTCATTACTGCTGAGCCACAGTGGGAACTCCCACAGCAGAATGTTGAAGCCCAGGTCCCAGGTGTCTGAAGAAGGGATCTAATTGGATCTGCTACATCCTCAGGACAGCCTTGCCCAACACAGAGAGATTCTCCAGGTCATTACCATAGGAGACTGTTCCCTGCCTCCTAAACATATTATTACCATATGTTCCAGACCTTTTATATTTATTATCCTGTTTAATTTTTCCAAATAACCTGCCAGGGTTTCTGGGAGGACCAAAGGTAAGACAGAGTTCCAGAGCGAGGTCTGCAGAATGTGGGGAGAGGGAGGCTAAGACCCAGAGGAGAAGCAGGTGGGAAGGCCCTGGAGCTGGCCACCTACCTGGCTTCCCTCCTTCTGCCAGAAGATAGCAGGTGGGGGGTTTCCTTTGGTCTCACACTGGAAAGCCACACTCTCTCCAGGAGCCACCATCTGGTCCTGGGGCTGGGTCACCAGCTGGGGCGGGACTGGGAAGGGGAGGGGAGATAAAGGAACAGAGAGTCAGAAGTACTAAGCAGCGAGGGGGAGGGAACCGTAGAGAGAAGCTCAAGCTTGGCTTTCTCCTCCTTCATTTCTTTCCAGAAGTCTTGGGTGACCCACCCATCTCTCCCACTCCATCCTTTTGCTTCACTCTCCACTTCAGCACATCCTCCAGCTTCCCTATCTCATCCGTGCTGCAGGTGGTCCCATGTCCCTGGTGACCCACCCGTATCTTCCACTCCATCCTTTTTCTGCATTCTCCACTTCGCCCCAAACTCCATCTTCCCTTATCTCACTGTGGGGCCCTCACCGTGAACACTGAGGGAGCTGGAAGCTTCCGCACGGCCCACGCTGTTCTCCGCCACACAGGTGTACGTCCCCTCATCTTCAGCACTTACACGGCTGATCCAAAGGCTGTGGTCGCTCCGGATCTCATACCTGCTCCACTCCCCACCCCCAGGCTGGGTTGGCCACAGCTACAGACCCCTTCTTGCTCCCCCAGGACAAACAACAGGATCAGGGTACATAAAAGACCTTGGCAGAGACAGATACTGGTACCCGTGGACCCATGAATGGAGGTGGGGACTGCTGAGGGCGGGGGCCACTGGCTGTGGGGAACAGAGTTCTCTGTGTCAAGTGAGAGATGCCACCCCCCCAGTTTTCTAGGGGTTGGTATGTTCTTAAGTTGGTTGGGTGTCCTTATAGGCAGTAGGAGGGGGCTTCTCACCTGCCTGTGGGTAGTTCCCCATCCTCCTTGCGCCAGCTTAGTCGAGGTGGGGGATCTCCCTTCACCTCACATGGGAAATCCACAGGGGCATCAGCCAAGACCACCTGATTCACTGGTCTACGCAGGAACGAGGGACGCTCTGTGGAGAGGGAGTGAGTGGATAGTCAGGGGGCCTGCACACCTACTGACTCCCCAGGCTACCAGAAATCCAAAACTCCGTGTGCCTACCCAGGACCACAAGTTTGGCTGCTCCACTCTCCCGTTCTCCTGCCATATTGGAGGCCACACACACGTACATCCCTGCATCGCTCTTGAGCGTGAGTGACATCATCAGCTTCCCTCCACGGATCTGCAGGAAACTTTGCTCCTTTATAGCCATCAAAGCATATCTGTTTATTGGATCCTCATACCCAGCCAATGAAGAAGACCCACTTATGAGATCAGAAATCCTTGAGGGATTTGCCCAAGGTGGGGGCTCAGGTGCATTTCTTCTCCCACAGCCCAAACCACCTCCACCCTGTTCCCACAGCATCATGTTCCCCACCTTCCTGCACCAACTCCATCCTACTCCTGCTGACTTATCCCCATTCACTAGTCGACTCTCAGCCTCTGGTCAGCTAATGCTCCAGTTTTAAGTCTCCTGTCTTATCACTTCCAGGACATTTTCCCTTGCCCTTCTAAGACCTTTAGATTCAGGTCTTCCTCCTTGAGGCGTGTCCCAGACCCATAGCCTAGGTCCCTGGCCTTGACCCTGGCTCCCAGGCCTATCCCCAGCCATGGCCCCACCCCTCACCGTGATTCTTCCCTCCTCCTCTTTGAGTCTAGCACCGTCCTTCTTCCAGGACACCGAAGGTTCCGGGTGGCCGCGGGGGGGTACGCATTCCATTACTGCTGGCTCCCCCACTGCCACCACCAGGTTCCCTGGAGACTGCCGGAAGTCGTCACGGAGGACTGGAGAAAGAGAGAAAAAGAGAGGGAGAAAGAAGAGGAATACAGAGTGTGGGTCGATATAACTGGGTGAGGACACAGGAGCATGTCTTGGGGAGAAGTGGACTATCGCAGACCGGAACTCCTCTCCAGCTGCAGCAATACCAGGCCCACGTTCTCCTCTGGCCAGCGCGTGGGCATTAGAGACCAAAGATCTTGGTCCCAAAGGAAGCTGCTGAAAAGGTTGAGATTGGAACTGGCTCTGGAGAGGAATACCCGGTGCCCTCCCGCCTCCCTCAGGCCCGGCAAGCAACCAGGAGACTCCTACCTGCCACTTCTAGAGAGGCGTTTCTACTAGCCGCTGCCCCCAAGTAGTTGCGCGCCACGCATGTGTAGACACCCTCGTCCGGCCGCGCGCGGCGCCCGTGCACGATGCGCGGGAAGAAGAGGGCGCCGCTGGGCAGCAACAGGCGGTGCGCGCGCGGGTCCTCGCGCGCAGTGGCTACGCGCGCCCCGTTCTTGTACCACTCGATGTTGGGCCGCGGCCGGCCCTCGGCGCGGCAGGGCAGCGTGGCCGGCTCTCCTCGCGAGACCAGCAGATCTGGCGGCTGCTCCACGATGCGCGGCATCGCGTCCTCCGGCCCGACCCTTGACCCTAAAGGTAAGCGGGAGGCGCAGAGCACTCAGTCCCGGAAATTGGGGAAGATATCGAAGTTCCAGAGAGAAAAAGAACCTCGCCTGCCCACCCTCTCTCTGTGTAAGGTCGTGTATCTCCTAGGCAGAGCCCCGGACGTTCTCAGGCTGGAAAGGAGATGCCTAGGGACAGGCAGATCAGTTGAGGAACTGGGACACAAACTCCTGGGCCTGCTAAAGACATAGCCTCCTCTCCTGCCAAGTTGGAGCGCAGAGTGACTGGGTCACGGCTTGGCAAGTAGTTGGCGCCTCTAGACGACTGGTTTTCCGTTTCTCTACGCGCTGGTTCACATTCACAGATAGTCCTTGATCTGTGAACAGTCGTAAGTGGTGCACCAGAGCCACACCTGGGTCTATGCCTCTGCAAGGCCTCTGCCCGGGACCAGCAAAATGAAGACTGTGCCCCAGCCTGGGGCGGGGGTGGGGGTGGGTGGGGGTGGGGTGGGGGTGGAATTCCCTTAGGACAGAGAAGTGAATGGTCTGGGACATGGGACTAAAAGGGGTTCTTAACCTGGAGTCCATGAATGGGCACAGTGCCCTTCTTACTGACACCCCAGATACTCAGGTTTCAGGGTTCTGTGAAGTAACAGGACTTGAACGCAAATGGGGGTGGAAAAGTGAGTAATCTTACTTTTCTGGGTGGACATAATTTTCAACATTATTTACAGGTTGATGTAGCCAAGAAAAGTTAAGAATCATTGAGAGGGGAATTCCTCTCCTTTCCTTGGTCACGCAGACCCGTTCACCAGCCATGTCTACTCCTGCCCATCACTTGGCCTACAGACTTCTGCTTGCTTCATCTGGAGTCAGTTTGGGATCCAAGATACTGGAGCTGTTTGTGCCTGCTCAGACCCACCGGCTTCCTCAAAAGTGGATTTGTAACCCGCAATGACCAGTAGGTGTCGCTGTCGCCTCGTGTAACCTGGTGTCCTTAAACAACCAGGGACCATCCCGCGCTACCTCCCTTCCCCCGCCCCTCCCACCCTGTTCCAAAATGCTTTGGGACCTCTTGCTTCCAGCCTCTGTGGGGAATTGCGTTTCATCTCCCAGCCCCGAGTGTTAGACGTTCTAATGGAGCCAAAGCTGCACTGTTTGCCCAGTGCTGGTGCTGTTCTGGGGAGAGCTTATTTAATTGGTTGGGGAAATGAAGATAGGCCTTCCCACTTAGGGAAGGAAGGAATTTTTCTCTATTTCCTCCCTTCCAGATGGAAATCTCTGCCTCTCACGCATCTCTTCTCCTCCATCCCATCCCAGTCTTTGTTTAGGCAGATCAGACCCCACTTGAGCAACCCTGAGGTGGTTAAGAGCTCAAGGGAGGTGGTGGAACCACCCAGGCTGCAATCTCAGACACTGACACTTCCTTAGCTGTAAGAATTAGGGCAAATTATTGAATTTCTCTGAGTTGAAGTTTCTTTGTAATGTGGGGGCAGTGATAGAGGTGTCATAAGAGGGTAATATATGTAACGCTCTTGAGAGAAGGCTCCATGAATTTGGCTATTCTACCATTAGTTAAGAGCTCTTCCTCCTCAGCCCACCTTACTTTATCGTGGCCTCTACAGTCACCACCTGAATCAGATTCTTCCAGGCCCCAATATTCCCCCTCCCTCCTCCACATAACCTTTGGGTATAATGGAAATCGGTTTGTTATTGCCAGACTTTACTTTGCTTTTGTGACCACAGGGATACTATTATCCTGAGTTTGTTTCCTCGGTGGCAAAATGTGACCATCAAGGCCTTCCGTACACATCTCTTTAAGTTTTCGAGTTTAAGTGAGACAGTGTATGGTGAAAACACTCTGTAATAACGCTGAGGGAGCAGAGGCATGTCTGAGGTGCCTGTGCTTAACTGCCAGTGAATCTAGGAGGGTCAGGAGATTGGAAAATCCCAACTCATCACGAGAATCCTTATCTTCTTCCTCCTTGCTCTCTCCATACATGCCACATCCTTCTCGACGGCTCTTCCCCACTAATTCCTGTAGACACAGCTGTAGGCTCTCTTTCCCTGGAATTTCTTCCCTGTCATCCCGGGTCTCAGGAGATGCTTCGACAGCAGCTAATGAATAGCTAATGGCCATGCTAATAGGGCTCTGGGGCGCCTCCCCCAGCACCTGGAGTACCTCACTCACAAACACACACACATAGCCCTGGTCTCCTTTTTTGCCACCAAGGAGTCTCCAGCACTAGGCTGATAGATCCGAGTGGGTGAAGACGGAGGGAGGGAGGCTGTGGCCCCCCAACGGGGAATCAAAGGCAAAAGCCTTTGGGGAAAGGAGGTCCCAACACGGCCGGCAGGGGGCGCACTCGTGCCTCTCCCCAGGCTTGAGACAACAGCTCTCGCCGCCTTCCCGCTGCGTTAGGGGAAAGCGCGCTGTCTCAGTCATTTATTAATCACCGTAATTAGCGGTAATGACCTCGCCGCCCGCGCTGTCCGCCAGCCTCAGCTCTGAGGGGCAAACTTATAAGTTTCTCTGAATTGGTCGCTGTTCCTGTCGCCCTCTGTAGCAAACACATTTAATATTTTGGCTTCATCACCCTTGTCCTGAGAGAGTTCTTGGAAAACTTAGGATCCTGAAGGAAAACCTGTTACCTGGTTGGGTCACTGAGTAGCCCAGCTTGGCCCAGGCCCTCTGGCGACGGCGGCCCCTTATCTACCCTCCCAGCAAGTCCGGGCCTCCTCTCTTACTCGGTTTCTTCTCACCCAGGGTGGCCGTGGGCGTTGGTTGGGGAGGTGAGGGGTGTTGGACTCAGCAACCATCTCCTCCCAAGCCGTCGACCTCCCACAGGATATCCCCACTCAGGTGCTCTAATCCGCGAACTTTCCATTGGTCCCCACCGTCCGGGAGGCACTGGGGCGGGGGTGGAGGTGGGGGACGCTTGGTCCCGGACTTTGGGGTAGGAGCGCTTTGGACTACTCGTCCACGCCGTCCTCCAACCTTACCCCTATCCCTGGATCCCGTGGGGCAGGGTCTTACCATTGACGGAAGGATCGCCCGGGGGCAGCAGGCTTTGGTTGAGCGCCGTCGCCGAGGAGTTGAAGCCGAAGAACAGGTCGCTGGAGTTGGAGATGTCCCCAGCCAGGGAGTCCGCGAACAGGTTCATCTGCAGCAGCGTTTTGAGCAGGTAGCGCAGCATGGCGCGACCCGACTGATAGCGGGGCGGGGGGCTCGGAACCCAGCCCCTGGGTCTGAGACCCGCGGGCCGGGAGCCGTAAGCCCCTCCACAGCCTCTGCGCGCTGCCCCAGCCACGGTGCCGCTCTCCTCCCGGCGCGCCTGGGTACCGCGCGTGCCTCCGCGTGCCCTCCTCCTTCCCTCGTCCTTCTCTCTCCACCCCCCCAGTGCCGGGGTCCCCCGGGAGCTGGGCAGGCGGAAAGCAGGTGCCACGCCGATCACCGCGTAATTAAGGGATTAATCCGCCTCCCTCCACCCTCCCACCCCGACCCGGAAGGCTACTAGGAGGGCCAGAGACTAAAGTCGTCTAGCGAGCGAGTTGGAGTCCCCGCCCCGTGCCCCGAGTCGCGCGTCGCTTGTGGACACCGCAGGAGAGTTTCCCTCCTTTCCCAAAGCACCCAAGATAGAGATGAGGCTTTGTTGGACTTTGCCTTTCTGCCGGACTTCAAGCGAGGAATCCCTCCTTCCTTTTCCTGGCCCTTAGGAAACTGAGGCAAAGCGCCAGATTGCTCCTCTCCAAGTCCAGGCTTCCAACTTGCTCCCAGGTCCACGGGCTCAGTGGCGGGAATGCAAGCTGCTGCAGCTGTTTGGCGCGGAAATTGGGGGTGGGGGAGAATAATTAACCGGCGCGTCCAACACTTGCACCGCAGTGGCCTGGTTTCCACCGACAGACGGGGGAATGAGATGGCGCGTCTTTACCTAGGGCCCCAGATGCCCTAATGTAGTAATTCTTGCGGGGTACTCCACAGGGATAAAACTGGAGGGGGACCCAGGCATCTTGCATCTATTTGCATGCTTTTGCATTACTCTGCTCTGACATATTTTACTGAATTGTTTCACCTTTTGGAGGAGACTGAAAGGGAACCAGAGAATCTGGGACTAAGACAAAGAGAATAATAGTGTTTCTGAAAAGGCAAGAAAAGAGGTGGGGTTGATGCGAAACTCCTGCAAGTCTGTTCAAACTTGGTAACCATAGTCCTTTGGATGGAGGGACATCTCTCTCTCTCTCTCTCTCTCTCTCTCACACACACACACACACACACATACACACAATCTCTCCCTCTCTCTCTCTCTCTCACTCACTTACTCACACACTCCTACCCAGTCCCAGCCTGCTTCTGAGTTCTTTATACCTGAAGATCTCCCCATCCAACACACACACACAAACACATACTTTCCTGGGCTGGGTATCGTGTTGGGGCGTCAGGGGTAAGAGAGACTCAGGCCTTCATATCTGAGGTAGGGCCCTGCTGATGGGTGAGTGTTGGGATTCTTGTTTGGCCAGAGGGCTCAGTGTGATAAGACCTGCCTCAGAGATGGCTACTTCTGAACTGGAAGGAGGCAAGTGAACAGTCAAGATATAGAGGAGTGGAAGCTACAGAGACACAGACCCCAAAGTAAGCTAAGTCAAGAGTTGAATATTTTAGGCAGGCAGCGTTCAAGTGAACTAGGAAATTTAATCAAGCTGGGGGCTTGCTCCAAATCTCCTGGCTCAATCCTCAGGGCAGCCCTTGAAGGCCTCAAATTAATGAGTTTAGATGTCTTCCTAGCCCCTTACCTCAGCTCTGTGTGTGACTTCCCAAAGCTAGAGCATAAAGTATGGGGGAGCTGGGGCACCAGGACCACTCCAAAAGAGGCTGTGCCCTGGAGCTGTTCTTTCAGCACCTCCTCTGTCCTTGCTGGGTGAGGGCTATGGGGCCCTGGAGACAACTTGAATTGGGGCGACCTTGAGTTGGGGGAGGTGGATACTAAGAGACAGGATTTGATGTCTGACCCTTGCTCCAGGGCAAGGTTGCCTTCAGACGGTGGTAAGAGATTTCCCCACCAGAAATCAATCTTTTCAAGAATGGCAAACTCAGAAGTGAGTCCAAATTCTGTTATTTGCCAATGAAACGTCATACCCTGGACCTGTTTGCTGGTCTGTTAAGGAGAAATTGGACTCCTTGTTCTGCTCTGACACTTCAGATTCCCAATTCAGGAGTCCTCTGTTCCTGCTCCTGCTGACCTACCCAGGTCACCTAGGTTCCATCACACCAGAGGCAGAAATTCAGTGTCCTGGCACCAGTCCTGCTCTGGGGCGGGGAGGGCTGCAGCAGACAGGAAACCGCATCCCACCATGTGGCTCCTGCCCCATCCTAATCCCCTGATTTGCTCCCAGTCGGCCTCTCAGCAAACACAGGGCCTGCCAGCGTCTAGGGGCTTGTCACCCTGTTAGCGGATTTGTTCCTGGAGACAGCGCAGTTAATTGGCCCTTTATGTGGGGATCAGGGCTATTTGCTCAGGGTTCCCTGAGCGGAGGCTGGGACTCAGCCCATGGGCAAGGCTGCTTTCTAATCCCTGGCATCCTGGGTTTGGAGGCAGGACAAATAGTGGCCACTCTCTTCCTTTCCGAGACACTTCTGGCCTGAATCTGCTGTCATCTTCTACACCTTACTCCTTCTCAATACTCTTTTCCCTCTCTCCCACTTTTCATTCTTGTTTCTCTTTGCTCTTTTCTTTTTTGTACTACTCTCTATGTCTAGAACACTCTCCCTTTGAACCAACTGAGGCTAAACACCAAAAGAGGGTGCAGCACTCATCTGGGGTGTACCGGAGAACAAATATCTCCCAAGCACAGTCTAATTCCCAGCACCCACCCCACCCAAGGGTCCCTGGAGCCGTGGAGTTAGTAGCAAGTAGGGCAGAAAATGAGCAGAGAAGGCCCAGCGGCAATGGAATCCCTCTCCTTCTCTCCCCCTGCCCTTTCTTTTGCTTTTAAGGGCAGCACCTGCAGCATATGGAAGTTCCCAGGTTAGGGGTCAAATCGGAGCCTCAGCTGCTGGCTTACACCCCAGCCACACAGCCACAGCAACAGAGGATCCGAGCTGCGTCTGCGACCTACAGCACAGATCACAGCAATGCTGGACCTTTAACCCACTGAGGAAGGCCAGGGATCAAACCCTCATCCTCATGGATACAAGTTGAATTCATTTCAACTGCACCACAACAGGAACTCCCTCCTTCCCTCCCCTTCTTAAAGTCAGATGGGTAGCCTGGACCCTGGCTCTGCTCCTTTTCAAGTGCAGCTTCTCCAGCCTGTTCCCACAGGCAGTTGTGGAAGGAGTTTGCCACCTATTTGTCTCCTCACTGCCTGTCTGTCTCCCCCTCCCCTCAACTCCGAAAATGACCAACACAACTCTGGCTTCTACCTCTTACTTAGAGAGAGTAGGTAAGTCACTGCATCTATGTCCATGTCCTACCCTGTAGCCAACAGGCACCGAAACAGCACCTAAAACACTCTCAGCATGTGCACTGTAATTGGAGGGTCCTCATCTAAGTCTCCACCATATGCTGGAGAGAAAATGAGTTGGGTTCTGGGCCCCTCCCTTCTCCTGCCTCAGGAGACTACTTCTTTTCAGGATTTTATCAATAACAGTCTGCAAACAGTCTGCCATCTAGAAAGAGTAAGAAAGAGAAAAGGAGGTTTGGGATGGGAGTTGGCAAAAATAAGGCAGATTAGCAAGAGGCAGGGAAGATGGGGAGAGTTGAGTCTGGGAGCTAAAGGGTAAGTCTCTTCTAATAGAATTACGACATCTGGTGGGAAGAATTGTGTGTCTGGGGGGTGGATGGGTGTGGTTGTGGGTTTTTATGGAGAGAATAGCTGTCCAGGCCAACTTCCTTGGCCTAATGCCATCATGTAGGCCAGAGAATGTAGCAGGAATTTTCAGTGACCAAGCTGAGGGCTGTATGGGAAGCTTCTTGGTGGTTCAAAGCCTGCATGCCAGCTGGTAGTGGATGAAGCTGCTGGCATGTGATTGCCCAGGAGGGCAGTCTGAAGACAACCCTCCTATCTGACACTGATTACTGCCACTGCCTCTCCCCAGTACACACACACACACACACACACACACACTCACACAGTTCATTTACATCCCCCCAGAGTCTGCAGCTTACTATTACTCTCTCTGCCTGGACCCCTTCCCAGGACACTGATACACATTGAGCATATGCGTGTGTTTTGCTTGGGAGGGGGTGGAGCAAGGAACTAACATCTGTCCCCTACCCCTACTAGGTTATGCCTCTGAATAGGCCAGCAGGGTTGCTGGCTTCAGAGCAATGATGCCAGGGGGCAGTGACCCAGCCAGCAGGGGCCAGAGGGCCAAACAGGAGGTGGGGATCAGAGAGCAAAGAACAGGCCCCCAGCTGGAAAGCAGACAGCAGGAGCCTGTCCCCCCACCCCGGCAGGAACCAGGATCTGTTGGCTCAACCCCTGTAGCTGCTGAAATAATAAACCAAGGCTCCCTGTACAAGCGTGTCCCCTCATGGCCCCCCACCCCAGGTTCCAGTGGAGCAGCTAAAGGGAGATACTCTGCAACACACATCACCAAGTCCAGAAATTTGGATGCAACTGGGCAGAAGTCCACATCCAAGTACAAACCAAATAAAGGCTAGGGAGAACAAAAACTTTCTTGGTTCCTTTTATTAAATTTGGTATAGAGCAAGCACTCCATAAATATTGACTTTTAGTGAATATATCTAATTAATGGTTAGTCCTCACAACAACTGCCCCTCAGAGCCCACTAGCCTCCTCTGCCTCTCTGCCTCCCCTTCATTCTCATGCCCCCTCTCTCTTCCGTATTATTTTCCTAGGGCTGCTATAACAAAAAACACTAACTAGGGGACTAAAACAACACAAATTGCCTTTCCCACACTTCTGCAGGCTGCAACTCTGAAATCAAGAGCTACGCTCTTTCTGAAGGCTCTCAGGAAGATTTCTTTCTTTTTGTTTTTTGTTGGTTTTTTGTTCTTTGTTTTTTGTCTTTTTTTAAATAGGGCCACACCCACAGCATATGGAGGTTCCCAGGCTAGGGATCCAATCAGAGCTGTAGCTGCTGGCCCACACCACAGCCACAGCAATTCGGGATCCAAGCCAGGTCTGTAACCTACACCACAGCTCACAGCAATGCCGGATCCCTAACCCACTGAGCGAGGCCAGGGATCGAACCTGCAACCTCATGGTTCCCAGTTGGATTCGTTCAGCGCTGAGCCATGACGGGAACTCCAGGAAGATTTCTTTCTTGTCTCTTCCAGCTTGGGTGGTTGCTTGCAGTCCTTGGCATTCTTTGGCTTGTAGATACATCACATTCATCACATATCTTTATGTGGCCTTCTCCTCTGTGTGTGTATGTCTTATCAGGATACTAGTCATTGTATTAGGGCCCAACTTTTTTTTTTTTTTTTTGGCTACACCCATGACATGCAGAAGTTCCTGGGCTTGGATTGAAGCTGAGTCACAGCAGCAACCACCAGAGTCACAACAGTGACAATGCCGGATCCTTAACCCATTGAGACACATTTGAACCCCCAGCATGACCTCTTCTTAACTAATTATACCTGCAAAGATCTTATTTCCAAATAAGGTTACATTCTGAAATTCTGGGCGGAGGTGAATCAGAGGGATGCCATTTAACCCAATACACCTTTTTCTGTTTTTCTTCCTTCCCTTCCCCCCTCTGTTATTCCTGATACTCTCCTAGGGGCTCTATTTTTCCAGCTCCAGTTCGACCCCTAGCTTGGGAATTTCCAAATACCACAGGTGGATCCTTAAAAAGAAAAGAGAGAAAGCTTTTGCAATAACACAGGCAAATGATGACAACAATTAGGATTTGGGTGGTATCAATAATGATGAGGAGCCGGATGCTGGATATATTTTGAAAATAAAGCTAATGGAGTTCCCATCGTGGCTCAGTGGTTAAATCCGACTAGGAACCATGAGGTTGTGGGTTCGATCCCTAGCCTTGCTCAGTGGGTTAAGGATCCGGCGTTGCTATGAGCTGTGGTGTAGGTTGCAGAAGCGGCTGGGATCCCGTGTTGCTGTGGCTCTGGCGAAGGCCGATGGCTACAGCTCCAATTAGACCCCTAGCCTGGGAAACTCCATATATCGAGGGTGCAGCCCTAGAAAAGACAAAAAAAAAAAAAGAAAGAAAGAAAAGGAAAGAAATCTGACAAGATTTTACTGAGGATGGGGAAAACTAAAGGTATGTAGATTTTCTGGGTAATTTTAGGAAATTAGTTTGGGGCATGTTAAGTTTGAGATGCCTGTTGGAAATCTCGGTGGTGTCATCACATGGACATTTGGATGAACTAGTCTTGAAGTTCAGAGGAGCAGCCTAGACTAGAGATATACATTTGAGAGTCTTCAGTATATAAATGCTATTGAGAGCCACAAAACTAGATAAGATATCGAAGGAAGAAAAAGAAATAAACAGGTCCAAGGACTGGAGCTTTAGTTGCTTTAATATTTAGAATTTAGGGAGTTGAGGAAGCAAAAAGAATACTAAGAAGGGTGAGTTCCCTCGTGCCTCAGTGGGTTAAGGATCTGGCATTTTGTCACCACTGTGGCTCTGGTTACATCCACCGCTCGGGTTCAATCCCTGGCCCAGGTTTACATGCCATGGGCATGGCCATAAAGGAGTGGGGAGCAGAGAGATGAAAAGAAGTCTGGGAGAGTGTGTTATCCTGGAAACCAAGTGAAGGAGGAGGAAGGGAACTATAGTAAGTGGAATGAGATCAAGCAGGATGAAAGCTGAGATTAACCATCAAATTTAGTCATGTGGATGTCACTGTGACCTTGTTAAAGGCAGTTTAGTGGTCTAGTGGAGGCAAATTTTGCCTGGTGTGGATTCATAAGAAAATAGAAAGGAAAGAGTTTTGCTGAAATGGGAAGATTCATAGGGAGAAGTGGGATCAGACATCTCTTTTTAATAAAATGGGAGGAAGAACCTCACACTTCTGTGACTGAAACTATCTAATAGGGAAGGGACATCCAGGATACAGAGAAGGAAGGGGAGAGTCACTGGAGCAATGCCCTTGAGTAGGAGAAAGGATGGGGTCTGGTGTGTAAGTGAACAGGTTCACTTAGGACACAATAACAGGACAAGGGATAAGGTGTCTGGACACAGATACAAGTAGGTGGGAAGATGTGGTATGAGCCAATGGGAGTTGGCTCTGCTGCTGCTTCTCTATTCTCTATTCTCCATGGAGCAGGAAGCAAAGTTATCACCTAAGAGTTAGGATAAAGGAAGAGGTGTTGACGGTTTGAGGAGGGAGGTGTGTGTATGACATAGTCATATAGGAGATAGTTAACAACTGTAGAAATGGCAATGTAATCGCCAGGCAGTGTTAGAGGCCAGCTTGTGGTTAGTGGATCATGAATTAAAAGTGAGACCACTGTGCATGGGTTTATATGTCTCTCCAGGTACCTTCAGTGGCTTGGGTGCAACTGTAGAAGAGATGGAGAGATGGATCTGTCCAATTTTGTGGGCTAGTCAAACATGCTCAAAGACGTGAGGGTCAGATAGGGAAACTGAGAATGTGTGCAAGAAATTCATTCCAGTGATTGACCATGGGAATTTAATCTGAGTAAGGAGGGAAGTGGGGTCAAGAATTTATAGACTAAGGGAGTAGCAGTGAAAAGGAATTGAGGGAATTCCCATTGTGGCACAGCAGGAATGGTTCCGACTAGGAACCATGAGGTTTCAGGTTCAATCCCTGGCCTTGCTCAGTGGGTTAAGGATCTGGCGTGGCTGTGAGCTGTGGTGTAGGATGCAAACATGGCTTGGATCTGATGTTGCTGTGTCTGTGGCATAGGCCAGCAGCTGTAGCTCTGATACTAACCCTGGCCTGGGAATCTCCATATGCCTCGGGTATGGCCCTAAAAGCAAAAAAAAAAAAAAAAAGAAAGAAGAAAAAGAAAAGGAATTGAGATCAATGGGAAAAAATAGATCAATGGATTATCCTGATGGGGTCTAAGGTTTCTTGGGATTGCAGTTATCAGAAGTAAGTGGGAGCAAATAGGAGATGATGATTGGAAATAAGAATGTTTGAAATTAAGATCAGGGAGTAGTTCAGTTACTGGCTATGACAAGATCTGCTAGGGTATGACTACAAAAATTAATGGCCAAGACAACAAGATTTTGGGTGAAGACATTGAGAGGTCAAGACATTGAGCAATAAGGAAATTGGATGGATCATCTGAGAGGTCATTAGAACCATTAAGAATTGGGGCAGGGGAAGAGTAGGTGAGAGACAGTGAGCTGGGAGCTCAGATCTGCAAGGAGAGGGGTGGAATGACCCAGGAATTGGTAGTGAGTAGTACTGAGATGGTCTGTAATAGGGTCTCATGATATTAGACTCAAAGATGAGGAGTTTTCAACAGTGAGGAGCAAGGAGACTGCTGTCCCCCTTTAGGGCCAATGATACATGTTTGTGGTGGGAAACTGCTTCATGTCTACATCCTTAACAATGTTAACATTCAGAAAAAAAAGGAGTTCCCATCGTGGCTCAGCAGAAACGAATCTAGCATTCATGGGGATGCAGATTCGATCCCTGGCCTTGCTCAGGGGTTAAAGGATCCAGCGTTGCTGTGAGCTGTGGTGTAGGTCGCAGATGCAACTTACATCTGACGTTGCTGCGGCTGTGGTACAGGCTGGTGGCTACAGCTCGGATTCGACCCCTAGCCTGGGAGCCTCCATATGCCTCAAGTTCAACCCTAAAAAGAAAAAAAAAAATAGACTCTTTCTAATTTCCTTCTACCCACCTTAAACCCAGACCCTGAGGCTGCCAGTCCCGTCTCTCTGAGAGGTGTTTCATCAGCTGTGTTCCTCCTGCCCTTCTCCAGCACCACTGCCTTTAACTTAGGTTCTCTCCATTTTTCATTCTATTGTAAACTAACTCTCTGAGTTTAGTCTCCCACTGAGACTCCATCCTCAAACACCGCTGCTTTGGGGAGCAGTCATATATTTGTTCAACCCCCATTTAGTAAGCAACTGCCAAGTGCCAGACACTGAGCTACATGCTTGGCCCTGATGTTCAAATCTGATCGTGTCACTGGCCTACTTAAAAATTATAGAGGCTTCTCAGTTCCTAGAGAAAGTGGCATACAAGTATTGCCGTGGTCCAGATAATGCCTGCCTTCCAAAATCTTCTCCATTACCCCATCCGCCTGGCCATCTACATCCCACCACCAAGCTACCTTTTTTCTTTCATGTATGCCGATCTCTCTATTTCTCTTCCTTCCTTCCTTCCTTCCTTTCTTTGTCTTTTTGTCTTTTTGCCGTTTCTTGGGCCACTTCCGCGGCATATGGAGGTTCCCAGGCTAGGGGTTGAATCGGAGCTGTAGCTGTTGGCCTAACGCCAGAGCCACAGCAACTTGGGATCCAAGCTGCATCTGCAACCTACACCACAGCTCACGGCAATGCCGGATCCTTAACCCACTGAGCAAGGCCAGGGATCGAACCCGACACCTCATGATTCTTAGTCAGATTCGTTAACCACTGAGCCACAACGGGATCTCCTGATCTCTCTATTTCTATGCCTTTGCTCTTGCCATTCCCTATTTCCTCTTCCGAAAATGCCTCCATTCTCCATCTGCTGGATTCCCTTCATGCTGGCAATCCAGCTTTAGTCACCTGATTAGTGAAGCCTTCCCTGATTCTCCCAGACCACTTGGTATATCCCCCTACTGTGTAACTTAACACGTGATGTTTATTTGCTTACCTGATTATCTTCCCGTTAGAGAACTGGAACTATATCTTACTCATCTTAGTACCTTGAGTGCCTAACATAATGCGTAGCATAACACTTATTATGAATTTAACTATTGCTGTTCTAGGTGCTTTACTCATTTAACTCTCCTAATAACTCAGTGAATAGGTACTATTACCCTCATTTTACAGACAAAGAGAGGTAGGCACAGAATGGTTAAATAACTTGACAAAAGTTACTTGGTTACTAAATGGAGGATCCAGGATTTAAACTCAGGCTGATTCTAATACCTGTGTGCTTGGTATACCACCTCTCCATGAAAGACCTGCGTCTGAGGATAGCAGAAGGAAGACTCCCCTGCTCCCCATCCCCACCATTCTACTCTTATGTATAATTCCAGTAACAGAATGACTTCTACAATCACATTGCTGAGTATAATCCACTATGACCTCCAGATCTTTTTCTACCATTTTGTTTTTAGTTCCCAAATCCCTTAGTCCCTGGTACCTATCAGTATTAAATCTGCTGCTTTTTGTATTCCTTTCTACAATTCCTGGAACTTTTATAGTTTCAGGGAAGTCAGAAATGGACTCTATTCTTTATCACTGTCTGTCCCGATTTCAATCTCTCCCCCACACCACCCGCTTTCTGTATGTGAGCATAAAATTCACAAAGGAAGAGACCAATTAAGATCTTCAAATCCCCTTCATCCAAGAGAGGATGTCTCATTTTTCAATTAAAGAGGAATATTCCCTTGTCTCATGATTTACACTCAGAGGAAATATTTTTGCATTAAATACATGTGTGAAAGGTTCTCCACCTTAAATCCCTGAGTCTTTATTCTCTGTGTTTCTTGGGTTGCTGTGTGTTCACAGATTGATTGGTATTCACTTTGAATACTGCCTTTCTCCAGCATCTTCAGGGATTCCCTCTGCCCTGGAGTCTTTCCTTCCACTCCCTCAACACTGATCGCTGGTTTTCTATACCATAAGGGGCTCTGTTTCACCAACATATCCTAGAGCTCAGTTCCTATGAGTGAAGATGACTCCAAGATCTTTCTGGGCTTCCATGGTCCAACCTGGAAAAGCCAACATCATTGTGACTCCATTCCCCATCTATACATTCAGAGAAGTCACTAGTCTGACAAGTCATGGAAACCTATTATTCCTCTGTTTCCTTGTTTTCATGTGCCCTCTCCTTTTCCCATGGCTTTTCTGCCATGTTTGTCTCTTGCCTTCCGTCTTCCCTACCCCCATCCTACTGCCTGTTTATTTTTAAAGCCTTACCTCTTAGGTCCTGATTGCAAGGCTCATAAATATTCAACATTTCCTGGAAGCAACCTCTGAATGATAGTTCACTACTCAGTGTTGTTACCCCATCTAATCAGAAATGGAGCTCGACTTTACTCAGGGTCACTTGCCTCCATCCCTTGAGCCTTACACTATCATCATGGGGGCCTTATATTCCTCTTCAAGGTCTTAATCATAAAGGGATGGCCCACTGTGTCCCTGGAGCCCCTTACACAGTCCATCCTTGGACAGGCACTGAGACCCCCATCTCTAAACATGAGAATTTCCAAATAGTCCATGATGTGAAGTTTTGCTTATCCTAGGCAATAACCCTTGCATTAAGAGAAGAAGGAAAGATAGGAACAGGTCTGGAGGTGAAATCCAGGTAGAAGAATGATAAGCACTGTGCCCGGCACATAGGAGACAGTAAATATCTGAGTTGTGCTGAGTGATTTCTATGCATATGAAAAAATGGAAAGAAAAACAAACTAAAATTTATAAGCAAAGGTTGGTTAGGTATGAGGGAATGTGAAAATTTTTTCATCTTTCCTCCTTTTAAAAATATGTTGTTAATTAACAATGGAAAATATAAAATTATCATTTTAAAGGTTTATGTAGAGAAAAGAGGGCAGGTAGCTTATGGGTCTAGGACTCTCGTCAAGAATAGAGTTCCTGGAGTTCCCGTTGTGGCGCAGTGGTTAACGAATCCGACTAGGAACCATGAGGTTGCGGGTTCGGTCCCTGCCCTTGCTCAGTGGGTTAACGATCCGGCGTTGCCGTGAGCTGTGGTGTAGGTTGCAGACGCGGCTCAGATCCCGCGTTGCTGTGGCTCTGGTGTAGGCCGGTGGCTACAGCTCCGATTCAACCCCTAGCCTGGGAACCTCCATATGCTGTGGGAGCGGCCCAAGAAATAGCAACAACAACAACAATAACAACAACAAAAGACAAAAAAGAAAAAAAGGAGTTCCTGCCTCAATGGGCACCCAAACCAGGCAGCAGGAAACCTCTCCTTTCCTCCACTGGTTTGGAAAAAGACTCAGCAAAGCCACAGCTCTTTATATTGAAGGGAAGAGAGATGCAGAAATAAGAATCAAGTGCAGGGAATGAGAGAAGGGTAAGTCCCTTTGCAAATATCCTCCCCAAACTTTTCTTCTCATCCTTCCAGAGACAGGGAGCTCAAAGCCTGATGGGGAGCCTAGACAAGATGGGGTGGCTCTAACAGAGAAAAGAGCTGTGCTCTGTAGATAGCTCTTTATCTGTAGGGCTTGGTTCTTGTTTTGCCTCTAGCTAAAGAATGGGTTGGGTAGGAAGAGAAGTGGGATCAAAAAACAGAGATGGAGTCCAAGGACTAAGAAAAAGAAAATCTCTTGGTGGGATTTCAATACTAGTTGAGACACTGGTGACTGAGAGTCAAGCTCATCCTTTAATGCTGCCTTGAGCCATCTATGCCCAAAACCCACATGGGGACTTAGGTTGGCAGAGGTTGGGGATGAGCTAGGCAGCAATGACTTGTGCCAGCATCTAAAGAAGCAGCTTTATAGCACCCATTTCAGCACAGTTTAGGTGGAAGTGGGGAATATTCCATGGGACTATTTCGAAAGGCCAGGGGGCTGCTGTCAAAGCTGTAAAAATGTGTGTATGTGTGTGTGTGTGTGTGTTTAAGGGGGAGGGTCAGTGTGGGGACAGGGCCCATGTGTTTGGGGCTCTATTAACTAACTCCCTCCCATCCATCACAGCCTCCCCCCGGGCCCGCCGCAGCCCTGGCAGCTGGGTCACCCCGGGGAGGCTGGGCTGAGGGTCCCTAAAGGGAGCCAGGCTTCAGGCAGAGCAGTGGAGACACATGTGTGCCTGGCTGGGTTGGGGCTGGCGCCTCATTGAGAAGGGGGCTCTCCAAGCTGGGCTTCATTAGGGCAGTGGCACTAATAGGGGAGGGGGTGCAGGGGGCCGGGCTGACAGCCAATTACTTGCTCTTCTGCATTATGGATTAACCCATCTGGGCCTGGGAGATTGGCTCTGAAAGGGGCACAAAAGGGGGGGCGTGACCACAATCACACACTGAATTATCCAGTCTGAGCGCAATTGTCCACCAACAAACGGGGCCTCAGGATGGGTGACCCCCTTGGGTTCTCTCCATCCCCCATCCTTCGCCCCACAGGAAGAGGCAAAGATAAACTGCTGCCTGGTTAAAAGGTAGAGTCTGAGACCTGGAGAGAGCAAGGATGCCATTCCAGAGAGGCAGGGGATTTAGAGGAGGGAGGCTGGGTTTGGGGTTAAGCCAGAGGCAAGCAAAAGTTCTCCCAACAGATACTTTTACTTCAGTACGTGCCCATCTGAAATATCAGACAGATTCCGAGAGCAGAGGGCCTCAGCCAAGTCTAGAGGAAAGACATGGAAGGACTCTCAGTGTGGGGTGTCTCACATCTCACCCATCATCCCTCCGGAGGCTAATTGATTCCACACATGAATAAGGGGTGCTCAGATGGGGTCCTGGTGGACCCCTGCCCTGCTCTGGCATCTCTGATGCTCTCCCAGTGGGAATGCAGTGCACCCTCCCCCACACCTCTCCTCTAGGAATAAGCCCACCCTGCAGGGTGAAGGAGGAAAGAAGGGGAGGGGACGGCAGGCAGGGGGGCTCTCTCCTCTGGCTAATCCCTTCATTACCATCTCATAATCAGAATCACGCTTTCAATGTAAATGGGGATGTTAAATATTGGTTTCTCTAGACACAAGCTCCTTTGGAGAAAATTATTGATGCTCCCTCTTTTGCCAGTGCTGGCTGACTCCCACAGTGAGGGAGGTGGCGTGAATCATTAGTGAGGGCTGGGGGCTTCAGAGTCCGGTTGGCAGGGAGGGTGAACGTGTCTGACAAGAAGAGGCAGACTGATTTGTTTTCAGTTGGCCTGGGCAGCATCCATTTCCCTAGTTCAGCAGAAGAAATGCATCCAGAGGAAACTGGCTTATTTCCGACTCATCAAGACTTTGTTGGAGCTGATAGGCTTCTGGTCGCAAATCAATCTAGACTGGAGATCTAGTAATCACTTCCATTACTAGAATGGGCAGCTAGGGCACCTGGCCCTGTTCCCACTGCTAGAAACCTCTCACATACCCCAGGGCAGTGACCGGACCCCCAAGCCAGCCATTTCCAGATACAAAGCATGACATAAAGTTACAATGGCTTTTCACACACAGAGCATCATGCTTGTCCATTTACAGCAGTCCTGTGAAGCAGGTATGATGACCTTTATCATTCCCAACCTGCAGAGGATGCTCCAAGTCATCAAGCAGCTCATCCAAGTCCACGTGGCTGGTCAATGGCAGATTCACAGTGGAACATGGTTCTTCTGAGTCCAAACTCAGCCCCATCCCTTTATGCCATGCCTCTATCCTTTAAAATTGAGGCTATTACCTCTATGCCGCTTGTGAGAACACGGAGACCATTTGTCGTGTCTGTAGTCTGACCAGGGGGTGGGCATGGGGACTCAGGTCATTTTCTGCCCTACTTATGGTTAGGACACAGGGCTACAGATTCTTGGAGAAGTCTGTTCCCTCACTGTTCAGAGGCCCTATCCCTCACTGCTTTGTCTCTACCCTGGGTTCAAAAGTGAGAATGAAAATAATAACATCAGTGGCTTCTTCTCATATTTGCCTAGCATTTTACAGTTTGCAAAGTCCTTTTCTCCTGTTAGATGATTAGATGCTCACAACCACCTCACAAACAAGCATCATCGCTTGATACTAAGGACACAGGCTCCAGAGTGATTGGGCAGGTTCACTTCCCAGCTCCAGTTTGTAGCTGGGTGGCCTTCGGCAAGTTGTGTCACAGGTCCAATGTCCTTCTTTATGGACTAAAGATGGTAGTAATAGAGCCTGCCTCCTGGAGTTGTGGGGAGCGATAAAGGATATACTGCACACCACATGCTTACAGGAGTGTCTGATACACACAAAGTTCTCAATCAACCTTAGCTATTTTGAGGTGGGGGATAAGGAGTATGACCCCCATTTTACAGAATCAGAAACTGAGGCTCAAGGGACTAAGTAACTTGCCTAAGGTTACTAGATTGGTAACGACAGAGCTGGTTCTTAATTTGGATCGGGAATGAAATCTGCAGGTGGCCTAGGACTCCTGCCCAACGTTCCTTAAAGCCAATGAAGAGGGCGGTCTCCTGAGGTTCTTTGTTGGGTTGTGGAAGGGAGGGGCACGTTCTTTTTCTGTTTAGCGAGTTGAGGCACAATCGGAAGAAGCAGCAGGCAGTTCCCCGCCGTAGCGAGTGTGAGGCTGCGGCGACCCTCCACTCCCCACGCCGGAGGCAGCCAAAGGAGCCCGGGCACCACGTGGCTCGCTCTGGGCCGTTCCTGAAAAGAAGGGGCGGGAGATGCCTTCGGAGGTCCCCCTACCCCCTACTCCCCCCGCCCCCAGCGCCCGAGAGGGCTTCCGCTGCTCAGCTCGATCCGTTTAGCTTTCTCCTCATTAACTCCCCGGCCTCATTAATCAGCCCCGATGAAATGCGCCCCCGGGAACACTGCCCGCCCGCTCCGCCGTTTGGCGCTTTAATTATCCTCCCAGCGGGAGGATGCGGGGTGGGCGAAGTGTGCGCCTCTACGCGTGTACACTTGTACACACACACATACACACACCAGGTTCTCAGATGGACAAGCCCCAGCCGGCTGGGGTTGTGGCTCAGCCAGGGCAGCAGACAGCTGCTGGGTCCCCAGGATGCAGCCCCAGCCCCAGGCAGCCCTAGCTTTTACTTGGCTTCTGTCAAGTGAGTTTACTGTGGTGGTGTCATTTGCATCGAGTCCCCTCCCTGCAGGAGAAGGGGGGAACTTCTGTCCAAAAAAGTCCACAAAGCTTCATCTCTGTGGTCTAATTTCATTTACTAACCAAAATCCTCACTGACCAGCCTCCTGCACACTGTGGCTCTAGGTGTTGGAGACACACCACAGAGCCTGTCAGGCCTCAGGAAGCTCACACATCTCCAGGTGGAAAACGAGTGAAAAAAAGATAAAAATACCAACTTAGCTTGAAAAAGTTCATACAAAAACAAAATCCCACACAGGAGGCAGAAGAAGTGCAGAGAAGGACAGCAAATGCATCCCCAGTCTGCCAAAACCAGGCTTCCTAAGAAGACCAAAGCTTGAAGTGGGCCTGTGAGTGACAGTGAGCTGGGGAAGGAGTGGGTGCTTAAAGAAGCAAATAGAAAATGCAGAGGACAAAATGTGGACAGCACTGCGCAGAGTCCTATGGGTTATTCAGTCTGGCTGGAGGAAGGGGTCATGACAAGGGGACAGCATGAGGTAAGATACAGGTCATAGGGAGCCTTGGATGATATGCAAAGAAGGCTGACTTAGATCTAACCTAAAGGGGGTTTTTCTGGGGGGTGTCTTTTTTTTTTTAGGGCCGCACCCATGGCATATGGAAGTTCCCAGGCTTGGGATCGAATCAGAGCTGTAGGATCCTTAACCCACTGAGCAAGGCCAGAGATAGAACCTGTGTCCTCGTCCTCATGGATACTGGTGGGGTTCGTTACCGCTGAGCCACAATGGGAACTCCCCGATCTAACCTAAAGGTAATGAGAAGTTACCAAGAGATTTTTAAGCCAGAGAATGACATGATTAGACTTATGTTTTAGAATACCTCTTCTGGATGAGGAGAATGAATTGGAGGGGGACAGGAATGGAGGCAGGGAGGCTAATTAGCAGGTGAGGTGACTGGGCATGGGAGGCAAGAGAGAGAGAGGAGTCTGGAATAGTCCCAAGTTTCCTCTGCAAAGTGTGTTTTGGGAATTGGGAGGAAGGTTGTCCTGAGGTGTTTCAGGGCCTCTGACTCAGCTCCAATTAAAGGAAAGGCAGAGTCTTGGGAGTTCCCATCGTGGCGCAGCGGAAACAAATCCAACTAGGAACCATGAGGTTGCGGGTTCGATCCATGGCCTCGATCAGTGGGTTAAGGATCCAGCGTTGTCGTGAGCTGTAGTATAAGTTGCAGACACAGCTCGGATCTGGCATTGCTGTGGCTCTGGTGTAGGCCAGCAGCTACAGCTCCAATTCGACCCCTAGCCTGGGAACCTCCATATGCCTCGGGTGTGGCCCTAAAAGGACAAAAGATGGAAAAATAAATAAATAAATAAAGGTAAGGCAGAGTCCAACTGGTTCTCTCAGAAGAGGCAACCAGGAGACTTGCCTACTAGTCCCGGGTAGGTCAGTTACTTCACCAATTCTCTTATCCATAAGATGAATAAGAGAATTGAATCTGGTTTAGAAACTCACACCTGCAGTGTAAGTTTTCAGAAAAGATCTGAACAGACCAGGACAAGAATAAATGCCCACTAAAGAGGGCTGTGTACTTCACCCACAGACTGCTCTAACCATGTCTAGAAAAGGGTAAAGGGCTCAGAATTGCCAGATGATCCATAGGAGAAGCCATGGTCAGTATTTTTAATGGAGTATCTCCTAATTTTAAAATAAACATGGTGTGAAACATATCAAATATATTTAAATCCATGAGTTTATAATGGTTTTTCAAAAAATCATTGCTCACCATTAGAGGATGCTAAGGAATTAGCTCATTGTTTTTGAGAAATAACAGCTAAAGGAAAATAATCAAGCACTAACGTACGTTTTCTATTTGGAAAGAAATCTCAGTATAACCACACAGTTGATGGCAGGTAGTATGGAGAAGTATTCCAGCTAATAAATGAAGATGGAATCACAGAATTAGAATGCCACAATTTGGCAATCCCTAACAAAATAGTGGATCAGGGCAATGACCTTTACTAGATACCAATATAACAACAACAACAAAACAGATAAACAGACATTACTCCTGACACAATTATATAATATCCCCTATGAAGTATTCTTGCAAAAAAAAGTATCAAGGATTAATCGATCAAGCCTCTATATCTAACAACCAATTTACAGGAAATATAGGGGCAGAAGAACATGTTAAATGACACCATGGGGATACATTCAACAAAATTCAGACTGTGGCAAATTCTGCATAACAAATGACCCAGTTTTTTCCACAAATAAATTGCAAAGAAAAAAAAGACGGAGGGGAACATCCAGTCAAAAGAGAATTGCACTGTAGAGATTCATTTGGATCCTAATTTGAACAACAATGAAGAAAAATAATTGAAACAATTGGATAAGTTTGAAAATACTGATTATATACTTGATGTATTTTAGGCATGACAGCTTTATTACTGTTACTATGCTATTTAATGAGACCTTATCTTTTAGGACTACACTGAAGTATTTACATCAGAAATATGATTTCTGACACTTGCCTCAAAATCGTGAGGGCAAAAAGGAGAGGATAGATAAAGGAAGACGGTCTTTGAATGAACGAATGCTGAAGCTGGATGATGAGTACATGGGGGCTTATTCTATTTTATATATGTTTATCATCCAAAATATGCTATTATCCATAACAGAATGTTTAAGAAATACTTAATGGGCCAAAATGTGTCTGTCGCCTCGATTTGGTCCATGAGCTGCCAGACTGTGCCCTTTGGACCTGAAGAGCTTCAGATTCCACTCACCTCTAAACCTCCCTTGGTCCCAACTTTCAGTGGTGGGGCCCTTTATCACTAGACCTCGCTGGCCCAAACTTTTTCTTGTCCCTCTTCAGGTCCTTTCCCAGGGGTGCCCATCTCCCCGGGAATGTGATAGTATGACAAAGAGGAGCATGAAACAAAGCCCTAAAAAGCGGCGCGAATTTCCTGGGACTGAAAACACCCCAGGCTTAGGGAGCAGGTGGATGCGTGTTAAGGGGCCATCGTTTAGTTCCCTGCCTTCGCCCTTCTCTAGCCAGTTCTTTTACTTCGGCATTCCGGAGCCTAGACAAAGGCATCCACTGACCAGGAAAATAAAATTAAATTAAAACAGGGCATCTCTCTCGGAACAGTTCGGGCTAGAGAAGAGAGTCGTCAGTCTGAGAAGACGGAGCATTTGGGGCCTGGGAGGGGAGTGCGTGAAAGTTCTCTGAACCGCGGGCACGAGTGAGGGACCACGCTGGAGACAGGCTAGTGCTTTTCTGTGCAGCCTCTTTTCTTCTCTCCTCTCCCTCTGTGAAAGACCCTTTCCCCCGCAAGCGTCCGCGGCTCTAGCTTTTCACCGCGAACCGACAATGCCGGCGGGAGGAAAGCGTACAGCCATCAGAGCGCTAGGGGCGGCAACGCGGCGCCGGGCGCGGGGCGCGGGGGCGGGACACGGACAATAGGCAATCAACCCACCCGCGGGGCGTGTGCTCCCCCGGCACGGCTTCCCCTCCCCAGGCCCCAAGGGCCTCTTGTTGTTTCCTGGCTCCTCCTCCCGCCCGGCCAAGGGGTCCCAGATTGGCAACGGGTTGGGTGATTTGGAGAAGCTCGGATCTTGGCTGCAACTGGACCACTCTCCACTGTGCAGGCCTCGCGCCTCCACCCTCGCGCGCTCCTGCCGGGGGTCTGCGCACCGCGATTTGGCGAGTGGCCCTCCCCCGCTGCCCCTCTTTCATCACCCGCTCCCCGGCCAATCGGGGTAATGAGCCGCCCTCGGCCTAGCCTCAGCCCCTTTGTGTGAACCTTGGGGTGAAGCTGGGTCTCCGCGGTGCGATGGAGGGTGACAGCGCGCGCTGCTGCGACCCCCGCTTCACACCTGCTCCCCGCCCCCAGCCCGGGGCCGGCGCGGGTGTGTCCTCCCTCTCCCCGCGGGAGGGGTCTCAGCTGGGGCTGCACTTGGTAAAGAGGCCGTGGAGAGGCCGGCGGCGGCCCGAGGAGGAGCTATAAATTTGGAGCAGATGCGGCCTGACAGGCACCCAGCCCAGGGATGTTGGGGGAGGGCTCTGCTCCCCGCCCATCTTCTCATCTGCAGCTGAGTTAGACCGACGCCAGGCCGAGGTGACCCGGGACTTTGGACATACGGAGCCTATCCCCCCCACTGCCACCTCCGCTTCAGTTCTTTGTGTGCCCACGTGTGGGGTAGAGGAATGGAAAGCAGAAAGGTGCCTGAATAAGCTTATTGCTTCCCCCCACTAAAGAGTGGTTACTTTATAAGGGACTAAATCTGAGCCCCTGGCCTGGGCCCACTCTCTTTGGCAGCAGCTAGAGAAAAAAATTGGGAGATAACAGAAGCATGCTTGTGTTGTCTGTTCTGCACCATTCAAATGCCCATTTTGTGCTCAAAATGCAAGGTAGGGGAGTTCCCGTCGTGGCGCAGTGGTTAACGAATCCGACTAGGAACCATGAGGTGGCGGGTTCGGTCCCTGCCCTTGCTCAGTGGGTTAACGATCCGGCGTTGCCGTGAGCTGTGGTGTAGGTTGCAGACGCGGCTCGGATTCCGCGTTGCTGTGGCTCTGGCGTAGGCCAGTGGCTACAGCTCCGATTGGACCCCTAGCCTGGGAACCTCCATGGAGCGGCCCAAAAAATAGCAAAAAGACAAAAAAAAAAAAAAGCAAGGTAGGGAGGCACAGGCAGATGAAGTGGGGGGGAGAGTGAAAAATGGGTGGTAGAAAAATACTAAGGAATAATGTCTGTAGGTATTATAGATTCTGTGATACTGTACATTTAAATAGCATTTCCCTTTAGTAAGTCAGTCCTCCCTGGGTATCCTCTGGTTCCAGGACCCCCATACCAAAAATTGAACACTCAAGTCCCTTATGTAAAATGTCCTAGTATTTGTATATAACCTATGCACATCCTCTCATATACTTTAAATAATCTCTAGATTACTTATAGACCCCCACACACCGTAAATGCTATGTAAGTACACAGCTGCCTTCCTGCAGCTAAATCAAGTTTTGCTTTTAGGAAATTTTTTTCTGAATATTTTTAAAATATTTTAAAATATTTTTTCTGAATATTCCACGCACAGCTGGTGGAATCTGTGGTTACAGAACCCATGGACTCCAAGGGCCCAGTTAAATATTCTTTCCATCCAAAAGAGGAGGGGGCAAGGTACTGAGGGCCGCCAAGTGTTTGATGAAGTTCGTGTTCAATCCAGGTATCCCAACCATAAGTGGGGGGAGGCCAGGGGTGGGAGGATGCTGGAGGGGGCTTTCCAGTACATCCGCCAAGGAGGTGAGGTGGGTCTGTCATGGATCTGGAAGGGAGTGTAGTGAATTGGAACTGATTTTCGGTAGTAGTTGACACAGCCCTGATTTATTTTACTTGATCTGGACATTGGGTGACTACTTCTCTGCAGTGGCATAAGTTGAAGATGAGTCCATGTTCCCAGTCTGAAGATCTTGATACTATCACTGATCTGACCTAGGGTGAATTTGCGGGTTAGTGTTTCCAAGCTGAGTTGGAAAAAAAAAAAACAAAAAAAAACCTGCAGTGCAGTGTCAGTTACAGCTGTCTCTGCTTCCTCTAACACTCCGTGGGGCTAACCGGATTAGCTTGAAGGATCTATTTCTTCTTCCCTCACCCTGCACTCACCCCAGTCTCCTTAGTCCATACCTACATGTTTTTCTAGACGTGGTTCTCAAACTTTGGCATGCATCAAAAATCACCTGGAGGGATTGTTAAAAACACTTCCAGAATTTCTGATTCATTTCAATTGGGAAGTCTTGGGGCCTGAGAATTTGCATTTCTAAAAGTTTCCCAGATGATGGAGGTGCTGATGCCTGGGACCACAATTTGAGAGCGCTGGCCTAAATGGAAGGAAAAGTAAGGCCTGCTGAAAGAAAAAGGACTGATGTGTGTGCAGTGCTGGAGAAGGTTATTGCAAGTTCAAGCTCCCCAGGGTACTGGGCTGTCTTCACTCTCTAAACCCCAAGGAATCGTGGGCATATTCCAGAGTTGGCCCAGTGTCTGTGTGTTTCTTTTCTGGAGACCTAGCACTCCCCCCAATGGACTCAAATGATTCTACACTCCCCTCACTCTTCTAATGGAAACAAAGATTACCCTCATCTATTTTTCCAACCTAACCTGATCATCCATTTATCTCTTTGTCACTAAAGCATAGGGATGTTTTCTTACACATTTCTGTTTGCAAATTGAATAGCATAGGTTTTGATACTCAGTACAGACTCCATGAGGGATTATGTGTGAATGAATGAGTGAATGCCTTCTTTCTTCTTTGGGAGAACCCTAACCTACCAGTTCCCTCCTCCTCATCTTTGTTTCTCTTAGCTGTTTGAAAACACTCGAAGGTGATTTAAAGTCCAGACATTTGCTGAAAAATTCTCCTTAATACAAGTTAAGCATCATTATAACCAGTTAGGAGACTTTGGTTGGTGACAAGCAAGCAAGCCCAAGTCAGAGGCTGAGGATGTGTTTGTAAAAATTTCATTTAAAAAAATAAAAATAGGAGTTCCCTTCATGGCGCAGTGGAAACGAATCCGACCAGGAACGGTGAGGTTGCAGGTTCAATCCCTGGCCTTACTGAGTGGGTTAAGGACCCGGAGTTGCGGGGAGCTGTGATGTAGCTCGCAGATGCGGCTCGGATCTGGCGTTGCTATGGTTCTGGTGTAGGCCAGCAGCTATGGCTCTGATTCGACCCCTAGCCTGGGAACCTCCATATGCCATAGGTGCGGCCCTACAAAAGACCAAAAAAAATAATAAATAAATAAGTAAATAATAAAAATTGTATGGCGAGAGATCAGATTAGAAAAGCAGGTGGCATTTTATTTCTTACCACCAGGTGGCAGGCCTTACCCCATTAAAGAGAATTAACCCTGGATGTGAGGTCTGGCCTAAACTCTACTTTTTTCAAATCAGAGCCAAGACAAAAGGCTGTTTCTCTACTTAAATGCCTTGGGAATAGAGGCAAAGAGAAAAATTATTTGAAAAATACCTTTGTAACTGCTGTCAAGGTACTTGAGTGATCCCTTGAGTTTCTTCAAGGGCTCCCTGAAACATTCTAGCTTTTCCTTCTGGGAAAGAAGTAGATGTAAGAAAATGGGCTACTTAACTAAGAAAAATGCAAAGAATGTAACTTAACACCAGAGGTTTCTGGTGCCACAGACACATGTGGCACCCCTGACCCATTTTAAAGCCCAGTACTTGGCTTCTTTCTTCCAGCCCCAGTCTGACGGTCACCCTCTCTTTCCTACCACCCAAGACTTCTTTGTTCTGTTGCTCATACTGAATTTTCCCCAAACTAAGAATGAAAGCTTTAACACTAGAGTCCACTCCGGGGTCTTCTTACTAAATTTTAGTTTGCAATCTAGTGGACACATAGATGGTCTCTAATACACCTCACATGGTCCTGCCTCTCCCTCAGATGATACTCAAAAAGAACCATATAGTACCTTTAACAAGAGTTACAGACTCACAGCAAGAACATACAGGTGTGTGTGGGGCGAAAAAAAAAAAAATATATATATATATATATATAATATCTTACAGGAGGGCTCATTGAATGTTTTGTGAGGTGAGAGAACAGGTGAAGACTCTGTTATATACACCTTTTGCTTTTTAAATTGTTATTTATTCAAATTTTTTGGCCACACTCACCGCATGCAGAATTTCCTGGGCCAGGGATCGAACCTGTGCCACAGGAGTGACAACTGCCAGATCCTTAACCACTGGGCCACCAGGGAATTCCTTTCTGCACCTTTCTTATCTCAGTTGTATGTACAACAGATACTGAGAATAGAGTAATATTCACCACAGCGCTGGGGTCAGAGCAGATCTACGCCTTACATGGAAAACAGGAAACTATCTATACCATTGTCACATTTTCTGACACAGGCAGGATATTTTACCCTCAGCTGATCAGCTTGGGGCCTCCTCCCTCATTTGAGGGTGGGCGGATCCCAGGCAATACTGACCATCTTAGACTAAGTAAAACTCACAGGCCGGATGGCTTCACTGGGCAGTTCTCTGCAACTGCAGCTCCTCCCTTGGTCGCCTTGAATATTCATAGATATCTGTGCTAAAGGCCATAGGGAAAAAAATAAGATAATTTAAATAGTACATATTTAAGGGGGTTTTCTATGTGGATCGTTAACAGAGTCAGCCAAACCATATTTATGGAATGCCCACAGGGCACATAGCATGGTACTTCACCCTTCATTGAAAATCCATTAAAACAATTACCAGGTCATGCTTGGAAACTTTTTTCACAAAGGAATTTGCTTTAGTTGCTGGGTTAGGAAGAACTAATTTGAGGTGCAAAACTAACAACCAACCCTCTTCGTACCAAGAAGCCCTTATGTAAACTGTCACATACTTCAAATAATGTATGAGAATTTATTCATGCCTATGTCTGAGTATGTGGTCTTAAAAGCTACAAACCTAATGGGAAAGTGATATAAGGGAAAAATCATTTTAAAAGTTAGTGAATCATCATCTACTAATGCTGCAAAGTTAAATGTTTACCTGGAAGGTTGTGCCCTGGTTATAGGCCATTAATGACCATCAATAAATAGAACTGTGTTCCCATCTATAACACTTATGGAATGTCATAGTGTCTTGACTCTCATGTGAAGAAACTAGGCTCAAATACCCCCCCAACACTTTTTTTTCTTTTTTAAAAGTGTTTATTGAAGTATAATTGATTCACAGTGTTGTGATAATTTCTGCTGTACAACAAATGATTCAGTTATACATATACACACCTCCGTTCTTTTTTTTTTTTTTGTCTTTTGTTGTTGTTATTGTTGCTATTTCTTGGGCCGCTCCCGCAGCATTTGGAGGTTCCCAGGCTAGGGGTCCAATTGGAGCTGTAGCCACCGGCCTACGCCAGAGCCACAGCAACGCGGGATCCGAGCCGCGTCTGCAACCTACACCACAGCTCACGGCAACGCCAGATCGTTAACCCACTGAGCAAGGGCAGGGACCGAACCCGCAACCTCATGGTTCCTAGTCGGATTCGTTAACCACTGCGCCACGACGGGAACTCCTCCATTCTTTTTTAGATTCTTTTCCCATATAGATTATCACAGAGTATTGGGAATATGGGGTAGAATTCCCTGTGCTATTACAGCAGTCCCCCACTGGCCAGTCATTCCATATACCAGAGTGTGCATATGCTGATCCCAAACCCCCAGTCCATCCCTGCCCACCCCCACTTTTTTTTGCCTTTTTTTTTTTTGCTATTTCTTGGGCCGCTCTCGCGGCATATGGAGGTTCCCAGGCTAGGGGTCGAATCGGAGCTGTAGCCCCTGGCCTACGCCAGAGCCACAGCAACACAGGATCCGAGCCGCGTCTGCAACCTACACCACAGCTCATGGCAACGCTGGATCATTAACCCACTGAGCAAGGGCAGGGACCGAACCCGCAACCTCATGGTTCCTAGTCGGATTCATTACCCACTGCGCCACAACGGGAACTCCAGCCCACCCCCACTTTTTATTGAGATAATTTATTTGATCAATACAAATAGCTAGACTCATTCAAACCAACAGCTGGTCTTTGAAATTAACTTGTAAACATGGGGAGATTTCATAAGTTTATTGCTTTTTCCTTCTGCTAACTTTAACAACATTTATTAATATATGTATATACACACAGTTGGTTCTGTCTTCTTGCAATTCTTTGTTCAACAAGGAATTATCATTACCGACGTAAGGCAATGAAACCGAACTTACCCCCATATCTTACAAAGCCCAAGTTACCTAGCAGAGAGACGCAGTCTGAGTAAGACGTGGGGTCTCGTTAATGGTTCCCTCTTGTAGTAGGACCCCCACCATTGCTACTCATGTTTCTAGTCCCAAATCTTCTCTGCAATCAACATCCAACCCCCAATCCTCTACTGTATCCTTTACCTTCTTAGGGCAGAAGGAGTTGGCAAAAGTAGAGTTGGGCAGAAGGCCTCACTCTTAAAAGAAGGACATGCTTTCCAGCAAATGGTACAATGGCAGTGACTGACACAAGGTTTAGAGCACATGCTGAGGTCAGACAGTCCCAGCATCAAAGTTTAGACTCATCATTTACCAGTGATATGGTTCTGGGAAAGTAACTTAACTTCTCAGAGCTAAGTCTAAACTTCTTACTTGTAAAGTGGGGGCTTACATAAGACAAAGCATGTAAAATGCTTGGTATTGTGTCTACCAGCATGCAACAGCAAATGGAAGTTCTTGCTCTCCACCAAAGATCTTTGAGAATAGAGAGCCCTGCTTCACCTCTGACACTTAGGTGGCTTCCGGCAGACCTTCCCCACAACTCACAGCAACACCATATCCTTAACCCACTGAGCGAGTTCAGGGATTGAACCCACATCCTCATGGATACTAGTCAGGTCTGTTATTGCTAAGCCACAATAGGAACTCCTTTTGGGGGATAATTTGAGGCTGCTGTGGGTAAATATCCACAAGTTTCTCAGAAGCTGGAGTTCCTGTCATGGCACAGCAGAAATGAATCCGACTAGGAACCATAGGTTCCAGGTTCAATCCCATGATCTCTGACCTCACTCAGTGGGTTAAGGATCCGGATCCGGCGTTGCCATGAGCTGTGGTGTAGACCACAAGTGCAGCTCGGATCTGGCATTGCTGTGCTCTGGCGTTGCTGTGGCTGTGGCATAGGCCAGCAGCTGTAGCTTCATTTAGACCCCTAGCCTGGGAACCTCCATATGCTGTGGGTGCAGCCCTAAAAAGCAAAAAAAAAAAAAAAAAAAGAGTGATTCTCAGAAGCTGAGAGAGTCCTTTAGGCATTACTTTCAATCTTTTAGGGATCTGATGAAGGGTTCTTACAGACATACCCTTGATTTGAGTTTGGCCTCTGACTCCTTTAAGTTAGAAACAATTACCAGCTGGGAAAACTGAAGATAAGAGACAGTTACATCCACCAAACCAGCAAATTCTTGGGTTTCTTTATCTCCTCCAGATTCTACTTGTAATCTGCTTGTAAGTTGAACGCTGCCTTCTTTTGCGCATCCATCTCTTCTGTGCGGTATCAGGCAGCGTTCAGAGAAGCCAAACGGCACTTTGAACATTCTGTCTGGAGATCTCCTTATCATATATTTTAAAGTTTATTAGGTACGTTTTCTTTCAAGTTTCCAGGCAATGTTTTGCCAGTTCTTCCATCATTCATCACACATGTTGTCCTTTCTCCAGCCTCTAATAACTATTTTCTCACTTCTTTCTCAGCCTCCAGCAACTGTTTGTTCACCATTCCTCCAGGCTTTGCTAACAGGCTCTTTGGGGGTTTTCCAGCTTCTAACCACCAACTGGTCCAAGGGCAGAATTCCAAGAGCATGAGAATGGAAGATACAAGCCTCTTGAGGTTAGGCTCTGAAGCACTTCTGCTACATTTGATTGGTCAAAACAAGCCACAGGGCCATTCCAGACTCAAAGAGTGGAGAAAGCAGACTGCTCTCTTAATGGAAAGAGTTATAAAATATTGTGACAATGTTTTTTCAGTGTGCAGCAGACATCTTTACACTAGCATGTGGATACATCTTTAGAATAATTTGCTAGAAGGGAACTTTCTGAGTCAAATGCAAATATGCATCTGTGAAATATTGCCAAGCCACCCTCCACGAGGTTATCCCAGTTTTGAATCTCACCAGCAGCACCTGAGGGTGCCAGGTGAGATTTCCCCAGATCTCACAACACAGTGGGTTATCCAGATTTTTTTTCTCTGCCAATCTGACAGGAAAAAAATGACATCTTCTGATAGTTTTAATTTGTATTTCTCATATACAAGTGAGATTGGGAATATTTTATTTATTCAAGAGCCAATTGTATTTTTTCCGCTGAAACTGACTACGTTTGCCATTTTCCATTTGTTTTATAGGCATGGCCAAGCATCTCTGAGCACACACATGAGCATCAGCTAGAACACATATGTGTTGGTAGTCGGATACGATTCTGGGACAGGCTGTCTTGAGTCTCTGCACTCAAAACTTCCTTATATACCCTGGTTTGGTCTGGCTGAGGCCACAGACTCCTCCTTTGGGAAAGGCCAGTGGCATGAGACCATGATGAGCTCAAAGGGACCACATGGATCTCTAGCTGGAGAAGACCTCAGTTTCTAGATATTTTTTCCCCAAATTTTGCTGCCTCCAGAAGAGAAAGTCACACAAGTAGAAGAGACTCCTGAGTCCTAAGTCTGGAAGGACTGAGATGCCTTCAGTTTCTTTAAAGGGGCTTAAGGAGGACTGATTATAAAGAGAGCCCTGTTTATGTGTTGTGATGGATTTGTGTAGTTTGTGGGCCCTGCTGTACAGAGTTCTGCATTGAGGTAGAACCTGTGTTTGAGTCTAGTGACCTTGGGCAGGTAGAAGATGTCTTCCCTTCACCTCACTTTCTTTGCCTGTAAAATAAGGGTGATGTTACCTGTTTAGAAACTCAAATGTGGAGTTCCATCGTGGCTCAGTGGTTAAGGTACCTGACTAGTATCCATGAGGAAGCAGGTTCGATTCCTGGCCTCACTCAGTGGGTTAAGGATGTGGCATTGCCATGAGCTGTGGTGTAGGCCAGTGGCCACAGCTCTGATCTGACCCCTAGACTGGGAACCTCCACACGCCACGGGTGCAGCCCTAAAAAGAAAAAAAAAAAGTTAAAAATAAATAAATAAATGTATTTAAAAACAAAAAACAGAAAAACAACAAAAAAAAAACCTCAAATGTGAAAGCACTTTGCAAAGGTAAGTTGCACAAACATCTGACACTCTGATGTTCTCTAGAGATGCTGGCAACCATCCAGGATCAAATGGGTATCGTAGGATCTAATGCAGACTGTGGAAATTCAGTGGTTCTAAACCATCATTGCCGGTAGGGCACCACTGTTTCTCTCAACATGAGATACTGAATAATGTTGCCTAATGTCTTCTCCTGCCACTGTTAGAGCCAACTGAGATTAAGTGCACAGACTCCACACTACCAAGTGTGCCCGAGACTTCAGGCACCAACTGCAAGTTCAGGGATCCTTAGGGACACCCTCTCTTCGGACCAGCTGTCTACACATTAGGAAGCTCCCATGACCACTTTCACATTCAATACTCTGATAGGATGCCTCACAGAACTCAGGATTTATGATTCAAGTTTTATCATAGTAAAAGGATACAAATTAGAACCAGCCGAAGGAAGAGATATGTATTGCAGGATGTAGAACTCAGAAGGTTCCCAAAGCACACCGTGTGGTAATTAGGCAGACTGTCACCACCCAAGAGCTCATTCACATGCTTTGTGTACTTAAGAAACAGGAAGAAGCCAGTGTGACTGGAATTAGGGGACAGCAGTAGGAGATGAGCTCAGAGAGGCAGGTAGATGGAAGCAGAAAGACCACTTAAGCCGTTCTCTAAATAATCTGGGCAAGAGATAATGGTGACTTGGAACTAATACTATTGATATATTACTATTCACTTATGTCTGTGATTTACAGTAGGATTGGCTCTTTGTGCTGTAACTTTATATGGATTTTGGCAAATGTATGTCATATATCCATGCGTGTATGTCAGTATCAAACTGAATAGTTTCATTGTCCTAAAAATACCCTGTGTTCCACCTCCCCATCCCTCCCTCTCTGCCCAATCTCTGGATACCACTGATCTTTTTTATTATCTCCATAGTTTTGCCTTTTCCAAAATAGTTGGAATCACACAGTGTGTAGCCTTTCAGACCAGCTGCTCTCTCTGAACCATAAGCATTCCTTCATGCCTTTTCATGGCCAGATAACTCATTTCCTTTATTCACTGAATAATATTCCATTGTGTGGCTGTACCACAGTTTGTTTTTCCATTAACCTACTGAGGGACTTTCTGGTTCCATCCTATTTTTGGCAATTATGAATAAAGCTGTTATACATACTCACATGCAGGTTTTTGTGTTGACATAAGCACCATTGCTGGATTCTGTGGTAAGACCATGCTTAGCTTTGTAAGTGGTTGACCTGTTTTGTATTCCCACCAGCAGTGAATCTGAGTTCCTGTTGCTCCACAACCTTGTTAGTATTTGCTGTTATCAGCATTTTAGATTTTAGCCACTTCTAATAGGTGTGTAGTGGTATGTCATTTTTGTTTCAATTTGTAATTCCTCAGTAACATATGACATTAAGCATATTTTCCATTCATATATCTTCTGTAGTGAGGTATCCTTTCAGATCATGTGCCCTTTTTCTAATTGGGGTGTTTTCTTATTGTTGAGTTTTAAGTGCTCATTGTGTATTTTAGATATGATTCCTTTATCAGGTGTTTGTTTTACAGATATTTTCTCCTGGTCTATGGCTTGCCATTTTATTCTCTTAAGTCTATTACTTTTGATTTAAAAAATATTGTGAACATCTCTCTAATTCATTTACTACATCATATTTCTTGTCAGCATAATATTTCATGGAATGAATATAGCAGTGTTCATTTAACCAATATCTTACTGCTGGATTAATAGATCCATTCTAGTTGTTGGTATTGCACACAATGTAGAGGTGAAGCATCTCATAACTGAATCTTCATGTGCAGTCTTATTTTCTCAATATACATTTCTCAAAGTGAAATAGCTAGATCAAGGGGTTCTTATGTTTTTTAAGCCTTCGTTATTTACTAAAATTTTTCTGCAGAAAATTTCTCCCAGTTTACATTCTTATTAGCAGTAGAGAGAGAGTACCTGTCTCCCCAATCTCTTAAGTAGGTATTATAAAAATGTTTTAGAAATGGAAATAGCTTTCTTTTTCTTCTGAATCAAAATAACTCATGCTTATGCTTATGCTATCATTTAAAACTACTTGCAAGTTGAAAGTTTAAAAATAGTATTTCATTCTTCTAATTTGTATTTCTTTGCTAACGAAGTTAAACATTTTGTTGGAAAAATATATTATCTTTAGTCCCACTTAAATGACATTAATATAAGGGATATGTCAGGAATTCCCGTCGTGGCTCAGTAGTTAGCGAATCCGACTAGGAACCATGAGGTAGCGGGTTCAATCCCTGGCCTCACTCAGTGGGTTAAGGATCCGGCATTGCCATAAGCTGTGGTGTAGGTTGCATACGCGGCTCAGATCCAGCGTTGCTGTGGCTCTGGTGTAGGTCGGCAGCTATGGCTCCGATTCTACCCCTAGCCTGGGAACCTCCATATATGTGGGAGCGGCCCTAGAAAAGTCAAAAAGACAAAAAATATACATATTTTTATATATAAGGGATATGTAATAAATGTGTCATGATAATATTCGTAAAACATCGCTTGAATATTTAGTATTCAACCTGGTACTTTGCTGAGTGTTAACATAAACACAGATAGAAGGATCAATCCTTAACCACTAAGAAAACACAGTCCAAGAGAGTCAATGGCCAGTCAAGTTTATTGAGTGCCTACTATTTGCCTGGAACTTTTTTTTTTTTTTTCTTCAGGGCTACCTGAGGCATATGGAAATTCCCAGGCTAAGGGTGAATCAGAGCTGCAGCTGCCGGCCTACGCTACAGTCATGGCAACACCAGATCTGAGTGGTGTCTTGGATCTACACTGCAGCTCATGGCAACACTGGATCCTTAACCCATTGAGTGAAGCCAGGGATCAAACCCACATTCTCATGGATACTAGTGGGCTCCTTAACCCACTGAGCCACAAAGGAACTCCTGGAACTATGTTTTTATAATAAGTTAACTGAGGTATTAGTAACGTACAATGAACTGTACATATTTAAGTGTACCATGTGATAATCTCTAACATATGCATGCACCTGTGAAACCATCACCACCATCACCTTGTTTGTTTCCCATCTCAGATTCACTGTCCTTTATTTTCCGAAATCCTTTGTCTTGAAAACCATTGTTTCATATCTTTTGTCTGGTTTCCTAATTATTCCAGGTAGGAGGGTATATCCAGTCCCTGCTGCTGCATCTTGGTTGATGATAAAAGACTGCCTGGTGCTATTCTAAGTGCTGGGTCTATTAGAAGGGAACAAATCGAGAAAATCTTTGGCTTCAAACAACCTACATTCTCAAGGTGAGGGATAGCAAACAATAACTACATGAAAGCAAATTAAATTTTCTTTTCTTTTCTTTTCTTTTTTTGTCTTCTTGCCTTTTCTAGGGCCACTCCCTCGGCATATGGAGGTTCCCAGGCTAGGGGTCAAATTGGAGCTGCAGCTGCTGGCCTAACCAGAGCTACAGCAATGCAGGATCTGAGCCACATCTTCGACCTACACCACAACTCATGGCAACACCAGATCCTTAACCCACTGATCGAGGTCATGGATCGAACCTGCAACCTCATGGCTCCTAGTCGGATTCGTTAACCACTGAGCCACGATGGGAACTCCTAAATTTTCATAAATAAATGATTTCAGAAATGTGTGTCAATAAAATAAGATGGTAATGTGATAGAGATGCAGTAAAGGCTTTCTCTGGGGAGGTGACATTTGAGGTGATGACTTATGAAAAAGAGGCTGTTACTTGAAGAGCTAAGATAAGGGTGTTCTAAAATAAGGACGAAAGACAAGTCCAAGGCCCCAAAGCAGAAATAAGCTTGGCTTGTTTGATAGAACAGATATGAGGTGAGAGTTGCTGTAGGGTATTTGAGGTGGGAGATGAAGTTTGTGTGGTAGGTAGGTTGAGCTTAGGGTGAAAAGTGTCTTGAAGATCAACTATCAATCCAACTAATTGCTGCATAACAAAACACCCTCAAAGGTAGTGGCATAGAACAACAGAAGTCGTGAACTTTACTCATGAATCTGGAGGTGACTGGGGTCAGCTATGCAGCTCTTGCTGTCTCTTGTAAGGTTGCAATCAGATGATGGCTGGGGCTGGGGTCATCTCAAAGCTTCTTCATTCCCATGTCTAGAGCCTATGCTGTTTATTTTACATAAATAACTGGAGGCTGGAACATTTCTGGCTTCTTGTCTATCTTTCTCTCTGTGTGTAGGGAATCTCCACATGGACTTACGGCAGCCCAAGTTCTTACACAGTGGCTAAAGATCTTCAGAGCAATTATATCAGGAGAGACTGGTAGAAGCTTCAGGGTATTTTCTATTCTAGCCTTGTAGTCACACAATGTCACTCCCACCACATTTGGTTCATCAAGGTGGTCACAAAGATTCACCCAGGTGGGAGGGGAAGGAACATAAATTCAACTTCTTGCTGGAAGAGCGTCAAACAATGTGCGGATAGGTTTTCACTTTGTTGTTGTGGTGTAGGGCTGTACCTGCACCATATGGAAGTTCCATGCTAGGGGTTGAATCTGAGCTGCAGCTGCTGTCCTACGCCACAGCCACACCAATGCCAGATGCAAGCCGCGTCTGCAAACTACACCACAGCCCACGGCAACGCTGGATTCCCCAACCCACTGAGCAAGGCCAGGGATCGAACCCTCAACCTCATGGTTCCTAGTCAGATTTGTTAACCACTGAACCTCGACAGAAACTCCCAGATAGGCTTTTAAATCACCACACTCACAGTGAAGAGTTTGGATCATATTTTTACAATGGGAAGACATTGGTGGGTTTTTAACAAGGGAAGGATCAAGAATAGCAAACTACTCTTGAACAAGAAGGAGGAAGAAAAGAAAGAGGAGGAAGGCTTTTTTTAATTAAATTATAGTTGATTTACAATATTGTGTTAGTTTTAAGTGTGTAGCAAAGTGATTAAATATATATATTTCAGATTATTTTCAATTAGAGGTTATTACAAGATACTGAATATACTTCCCTGTGCTATATAGTAAGTCCTTGTTGTTTATCTATTTTATTTATAGTATTTTTTATCTGTGAATCCCATACTCTTTATTTATCCCTGCTACCTCCTTTCTTGTTTGGTAATCATAAGTTTGTTTTCTACATCTCTGAGTCTGTTTCTTTCTTTCTTTCCTTTTCTTTTTTTGCTTTTTAGGGCTGCACTTGCGGCATATGGAGGTTCCCAGGCTAAGGGTCAAATCAGAGCTAAAGCTGCCAGCCTACGCCAGAGCCACAGCAATTGTGGCCAGATCCAAGCCGCATCTGCAACCTACACCACAGCTCATGGCAACGCCAGATCCTTAACCCACTGAGCAAGGCCAGGGATCGAACCCAAAACCCCATGGCTCCTAGTCAGATTCCTTTCCACTGAGCCACGACAGTAACTCTGTGAGTCTGTTTCTGCTTGTATATAGATTCATTTGAATTTTTAGATTCCACAAATAAGTGATATCATATAGTACTTGTCTTTTTCTGTCTGACTTCACTAAGTATAATATTCTCTAGGTCCATCCATATTTTGGCGAATGGCAATATTTCATTCTTTTTCATGGTTAAGTAATATTCCATTGTATATCTACACATATATATATGTATATATACTACATCTTTAACCAATCATCTGTTAATGGGCATTTGGGTTGTTTCCACGTTTTGGCTATTGTAAATAGTGCTGCTGTGAACACTGAAGTGCATGTACCTTTTCCAATTAGAGATTTCATTTTTTTCAGATATGTACCCAGGAATGGGATTCCTGAATCATATGGTAGCTCTATTTTTAGTTTTTTAAGGAATGCTCATACTATGTTCCATAGTGGCTGCACCAATTTACATTTGAGGAGGAACTTTCTGTACCTAATATGACTTAATATAAAGCTGGTGTGACCCACTTAAGGCAGTGTGATAGTACCACAAGGAACACAAATAGAAAAACAGGTAAATAGACTGATGTAATAGAAGAGCCCAGAAATAGACCCATGTACATATGGACGCTTGATTGCAAGCGAGGGAAGGACAGGAAAGGACAGTCTTTTCAGTAAATGGAATTGGAGTAATTGTGTATCCACATGGAAAGAAGGGAGAAAAGAAGGGAGGGGGAGGTATATACTCTGCAGAGATACTTGCACATACGCACTGGGAGACATGTACAAGAATGTTTACAGCAGCATTATTCATAAAATCCTAATTTAGAAACAACCCAAAGATTCAACAATAGGAGGATAAATAAAATAGGAGATATTCATAAAACAGTATTTTACAGCAACAAAAATGAATAACTGCAGCCTCATACAGATGAATCTTAATTAAAACATAATACTGAATGAAAGAAGCCAGACCCAGAATACATGCGATTTCATTTCCAAAAAATTCAAAACTTTTCGTGACATATAATAAAGTGATAAAAACTACAAGAAAGGCAAGTCAAGATAGCGGATATCTTAAGGGAGCTAAGGGATAATGTTGGTAAGGGATTGTAGGGCAAAGCTTCTAGAGTTCTGGCTACATTCTATTTTCTGACTTGGGTGGTGGTTATACAGGATTTGCTTTATAATAATTCACATAGTAGTTGTACATGAATGTTTTATGTACTCTTACATAGGCATGTTATAGTTCACAAGAAAAAAGTTTTAAAATACCAGTTTCACTTTGGCTACAGTGTAAGCAGGCAAGTATGTAAGCTGCAAGTCCAGTTGTCCAGTAAAGACATGAGGGAGGCTGGGACCAGGGTTGGGAAGTAGTCAAATTTAGGAAATAGTTTAGAGGCTGAGGTAACAGGACTTAATATGGAATGTGAAAGGAAAAAAGATAAAGCAACAAACATACTGATAGTCATAAAACACAGTGAAAGAGTCTGCAAAAGAATTAACAAAGCTTTTGAGATAGAAAATATTAACATGAAGGGCTAAGTTGTATGAATGTATTAGATAGAGGTGTTCTGTCCAACTGACTGGGGAGGCTTCATATAAAACCTGGTAAAACAAACTTGATACAGATTGTGGAGGAAATCGATGAGGGGAAGATACAGTTAAAGGGAGTACTGGATAGTTTACAGGTGGAATATTTGTATTGTTCTGTACTCTCTTGGAACATTTCATATGTTATCTTTCAAGTAAGTTTTTTTGTTTTGTCTTGTTTTTTTGGCTGCCTAGTGGCATATGGAGTTCCCAGGCTAGGGATGGAATCCCAGTCGGAGTTTCCACCTAAGCCACAGCTGAGGCAACACCAGGTCCTTAATCCATTGCAGCTGGCAGGGGATCCAACCTGCATCCCTGCCACTGCAGACACCCTTTGATCCTGTTGAACCACAGCAGGAACTCCTCAAGTAAGTTTTTAATCTAATTATGACTACCATTTGGATCCACAGTAAAAGGTGTAGCACATTATTCTGAACACAGTAGCCATTCCATAAGTCCAGTTTGAACAAAGTCATCACACAACTCCTGGAATCCAGGATCATCCACTGTAGTAAGCCAACACCATGACCCCATGATCCTGGCCCACCCAGCAGTGCTTCTATACCTTGTAACACACTTAATAGCTTATACATTATTTGGCTTTGTTTTAACTTCAGGATGTTGCTGGAAATTTTATTTTTGATACAAACTTTTCTCATAGGGTAGACTGATAGGGGACATATAGAAATAATGTCTAGAAACAGAAGTTTGTGGGAAGGGAGACTTTCCAATCAACCCACTTTACCTAGGAAGGCTTCCTGGATGAGTCAGAGTTGACTTGAGAATCATCCAGAAGTAACAATAGAAGGAGGGAGGATTTTTTTTGAGATCTTCGTGGATTCAACTCCTAGCCTGGGAACTTCCATAGGCCGCAGGTGCAGCCCTAAAAAGCAAAAAAAGAAAAAAGAAATGAGAACTGAAAACCAGAGGTGTAGAGAAAGTAACAAAGGGAAGATTATATATCAACTAGAGTTCAAATAAAGTAGATAACAGCAAATGCTCAACATATTTACATGATCCAAGTACCATTCTATACCTGTATAGAATGGGCTATAGCTGTATTAATTCATTTATTCTCCCAACAATGCTGTGAGATCATCCTTATTTCACAGGTGAAGAAATCAAGGCACTGAGAAGTTGGCTAAGGTTGCAGAACTAGAATTTGAAGCCAGGCATTCTGACTCTAGAATTCATACTTTTAATGGAGGAGCTAGACTATATCTTTTTCTTAGAAAAAGAGGAAGAGATGGCATAAATGTTGCAATTCCTTTCTTTTTTTCTTTTTCTTTTTCTTTTTTTTTTTTTTTAAGGGCTGTACCTGAGGCATATGGAAGTTCCCAGGCTAGGGATCGAATAGGACCTGCAGCTGCTGGCCTATGCCACAGCCACAGGTTTACCAACGCAGGATCCCAGCCTCATCTGGGACCTACACCATGGTTCACCATAAAGCTGGTGTTGTGCAAATGCAGATGGAACGGGAATAGTTGGTTTGTAATCTGCTGGGCCACAACGGGGACCTCCTCTTTATGTGTCTGCATACTGCTAACTTAATAAGTCATGGTGGCATTTTAATATGACATATGACAACGTTTATCTTCTCTACTTCATCCCTATTGCTTATTCTTTTGGCTTTCCATTGACAACCATGTCATCCTCTGGTGTGATTCTGAGTTAAAAATGTAGCTGCCCTCAGCTCTATTTAAAAAAAAACACACATATATCTGCTATTTAAAAAAAATTGCATAGCCTATTCATATTTGAAGAAAAAAAAAAGGGAGCTGGGGCTTTTAAGTTAAAGATCAAGATAAACAATTAGATTTTTGGTTTTGAAGAATACTGAAATACCTTACAGCGATGTATTGGATTTGGTGTGTTAATGTTCATTAAATTGAAGCACTTTATGGAGCAATCAGGACGGATTACCCCTAATTACCAGAGGTCACTAGAGCTGTCATAATTGACAGTCGCTTTTTAGTCTCCTTACACTCTAGCGTATAAACCCTGAGGGAATAACATGCAACTGCCAAGTTGGGAGGATGGAGAATGGTATTGCAAAGTAACTTTGCCGCAGAGCCCGGAGTTGCTTGAAGCTACTGTGCAAGCGCAATAGACATTTAACTATTCTACAAACTGTCACACCCACTCAGACTAACTGGAAAATAGATCGTAACTGGAATCAGAGTTGCTCTTCAAATAATACGCTTGGGTTTCTTGAAAAGCTACAGCGTACGAACGCTAACTCTGGTTCCCAAATATTTTTTATCTCTCCCTGGAGCTTCAGCGCCTTCCTGGATGTACCCTGCGCAGAGTTCCCCAACCTCCTCCTGGGACATCAGCCTCAGAACCCCGAGGCTACTTCCGAGCCGGGAGAGACAGAGAGGAGGGAGAGGAGAGCGAGCGAGCGAAATGGTCAAGTCCTCCTTAACTCCGGGCCCCCTCACGGGCCTCACCCCTCCTCCCGGGGGCTGAGATTGGAGAGGAAGTGGGAAGGCTCCAATCTGTTCTTCACACCAGCGCCCTCATGCCCCCACCCTTCTCCTCGGCTCGGGGCTTCGGCTCGCCTCATCCCCGCCTCTCGCCCAGGGAGAGGAGCGGGGGGCGCGGCAGGGCTCGCGGAGAAAGACAGAGGTCCGCAGAAGGCCTCCGCGCGTCAGCCGGAGCCCACACCCGCCAGTCTGCAGGCGAGGCAGGCCCGAGGGCAGCCCCGGAGTCCGCGGCGGCCGGATGCGCGGACGCGTCACTTCCGGGCGGTGCAGCGGCGGCCGCTTGGAAGATGGCTGCGCCCTGTGGCTCGGAGCTGCCCGCCAACTCGCCGCTAAAAATCCCGAAGATGGAGGTGCTATCCCCGGCTTCTCCTGGTGGCCTGAGCGACGGAAATCCCTCGCTGTCCGACCCTTCCACGCCTCGGGGTGCCTCCCCGCTCGGGCCAGGCGGTGCAGCGGGCTCGGGGGCAGCGGCGTCCGGGGGTCTCGGGCTGGGGCTGGGGGGCCGCAGCGCCGCCTCGTCCTCGGTCTCCTTCTCCCCTGGTGGCGGCGGTGGCGGGGCTGCGGCAGCCGCCGCCGCCGCCTGCCGGGGCATGTCGTGGACGCCAGCCGAGACGAACGCGCTCATCGCAGTGTGGGGCAACGAGCGGCTGGTGGAGGCGCGGTACCAGCAGCTGGAGGGAGCCGGCACGGTGTTCGGCAGCAAGGCCCCCGGGCCAGCCATGTACGAGCGCGTGTCCCGGGCCCTGGCCGAGCTGGGCTACGAGCGGACCCCGTCCCAGTGCCGGGAGCGCATCAAGGTAACCGGCCGCCCGGCCTGGGGCAGCGAACCAGAGGCAGAGAGAAGGCGGGGAAGCGGGCCTCGGGGGCGGGGGCCGGTCTGAGCGCAGGGCTCCCCTCCGGGGCCCGGTGGGCGATTCGCATCTCCTCCGCCTTTTTCTTCTCTCCCTGGGAAGGGGGCTTTTTTCCAGATGGCCGCCAGCCCGTAGGTTTCCTGAGTTTGAAGTTGGGCGTGCCTGCCGCCGCCCCTCTTTCTTGCCAATTGAGGATGTTCCTGCGCTCTGAAGTTGGTTGTTTCCTCATTGTGCGCCGGGCGGCAGTCCCCGTACCGCCGGCGCTTCTCGCCCCCGCCGCCGGGGCCTCTCGCTTTGTTCCAGGCCAGGGGCTCCCAGGCAGAGGCTTACCAGCCGGGCGGGATGGAGAAAGGGTGAAGAGGGGGCCGCTGAGCCCCCAGTTTAGGAATTTTCGAGCGAGTGGCAGTGGTAGAACCTCACGAAAAGCGCCTTCGGACCACTGGCCTTTGTGTCACTTGTCTTCAGACTTGAGCTTGTTTCTAACTCAAAAGACGAGTAGGTCTTGAGATGCTTTGGAGAATTGGAAAGGTTTGATTGTAGCCAGATAGTGGATTGTTTTCGCGGAGTTAGTGGCACAGTTAAAAGTTTGCCTGGCTGGTAGTTGGTCTGGAGCTTGGAGTGTGATGCTTCCAGAGTTAGAATGGCTTGCCCTGCTGTGTTTCTGACTACGCTCTTTCGTGAAAGCCAGTTTTCCCCTGCTTTAGGTATTGTGCCGGATGTGGTGGTAAGTAAAGCTCTTATGGTGCATCTGGCTCTCCTTGTGCATCTGAATGTTTAAATACAGAGGCTTCATTTGGGCTGGAAATTTTACCACCAGCCGGGTTATTGTTTTGCTCTTCCTACTGACTTTTAATCCAGGAGTTCAGCTTTGTATTATTGGCAGACATGGAGTTGTTTTTTAGGTAAGCAGAGTCCCTCTTCACAGTGTCTGCTAAGATTCTGGTAGGATTCTTTATCCCAGTTTTCACGGAACCACTTCTTGTTCAGAATCTGTGTACTTCTTTTCTGACAGGGATGACAGGAGTTTTTTGGGAACTCCTTGAGGGGTAAAAACCCAGTAGGAACTACCATAATTGAACTAGAGAAAGGCGATTGCTCCAAAGTTCGGCATATCTTGGTTCAGTTAATGTTCATCTGAGGACGTCATTGCTTGGAAAATTTGGTGCAGAAACGAAGATATTTCAGACCTATTAACTATTGTTCTGGGAATTTGGCACTCCTTTCTCAGTTGCAAAATTAAATTGGCTTACCTGATAACATGTTCTTTTGGATTTCCCCCCACCCCCTCTTGAACAAGGATGTCGTTAGTCATTAACGTAGTAGCTTATAGACAGGGTTAAAGTAGTAGCTAAGAGTAGCCACTATCCTCTGAATCTCATTCGTTGTTCTGTTCAAGGTTGTTAAAGTTAAGTTTGGGGGAGAGTTTTTGTATTGTGCTGCTTAGCATCTATCCATGAACTTTTATTCAGTTTAAAGTGCAGTTTAGGCATTTGTAATTGTTTTAGCTTGATTGACTTTTGTCCAAGGAAATTTCCCACTCAGAAGGGAAAAGTGGGAGTTCCCCTGGAGGCGCAGCAGAAACGAATCCGATTAGAAACCGTGAGGATGCGGGTTCTATTCCTGGCCAATTAGTGGGCTGGGGATCCAGAGTTGCTGCGTAGGCAGGCAGCTGTAGCTCTGACTGGACCCCTAGCCTGGGAACTTCCAGATGCCACAGGTGTGGCCCTAAAAAGCCAAAAAAAGAAAAATTATGTCATCAAAACCTCATTGATTATAAATCTCACTGGTTGTAAAATTGTTTCTCAAATGACCAGGAGATCTCTAAGTTGGGTTGCATCTTTGCCCATTTATGAGAAGCATAATCTAAAGCAAAGAAAGGAATTTGAGCTTCTCTGAAGAATTTTTAAAAGAGGATCACTCTTCTGTCTCCAAGCAGTTAAGACCAAATTGACCTCTTAAAATATTTTGAGGATAGATGATGATGGTGGATTCTCCAATCCACAGTAGCAGTTGGTGAGAAAGGCAGATAACAGCTTTTTTTTTTTTTTTTTTTAAATGCTCTTTTCCTTAAGTGATTTCAACCAAGGAACCAGACTTCTTCATTAACGATGTTGGTCTTTCCTGCCAGAATTATAACCTGTAAGGACAGGTTTTGGTCTCTCTTCATCAAAGTCTAGAAGGAGAATTTTGGAAAGTATAAAAATCTAGAACAGTGTTACTGCAACTTTAGATTTTGAAACATAGACTTTGAAACCCAAATACTGCATTAAAAACTAAGCTCAGTTCCCCTTAGGAGACTTAATATGAAAATATAATCTTAAGCATAGAAGCACACGTGGTGACTGAAATCATAGTCTTACACAATTATAAGGTGGATGGCCAAGTAATCCAGATTATAAAAATAAAAATACCACTTTAGAAAATTCTCAGGGAATCCCAAACCCTCCTAGTTTCAGAAATGCCAATTTAGAACAAATAATTCAGAAATCTCTTTCACTTTACCATGGTAGTGAGAACTTCAGAAAGAAATTCAGTAATCCCTTTTAAAAGCTTTAGAATTTGCAAAATAGAAACAAAGTATTGCAGTAAGATACTGACCTAAAGGAACATCTTGTACAGAGGAAGGTAGCCCACTTAATTGTAAACTCATGTCAGGCTCACAGGGAAAGAACACCATGTGAGTCAATTACGTTTCTGGTCTAATGTTTTTTAAATATTGATCAGAATTCAATTATGAAGACTCAGTAAATAATTTCTTCTAAGTTTGAAAGGAAGGAAGATACGTAATAACTAGTTTTTCCCTGAAACTTTCCCTTAATCATAGCTTTAGCATATTGATGCTGCAGACTTCACCTCATCATACAAGGCAACGGAAAGCTGAGTCCTGTCCCAGTCTTTTTCCTCACCACCTTCCTGAGTAACCTTAAAATTGAGTTAGCAGGAGTTCCCACTGTGGTTGGAGTTCCCACCTGTGTTGGATTCTAGGCCTGGGTTAAGGATCTGGCATTGCTACAGCTGTGATGTAAGTCACAGCTAGGGCTTGGATTTGATCGATCCCTGGCCTGAGAACTTGCATATGCCTCAGGTGTGGCCAACAACAACAAAAACTGAGTTAAGGACTCTTGGATTTTGCTGCTAAAGTACTACTTTAAAATACTATCCCGGAGTTCCTGTTGTGGCCCGTTGTTGGTATTTGTTCAGTGGAAATTAATCTGACTAGGAACCAGGAGGTTTCGGGTTGGATCCCTGGCTTCACTCAGTAGGTTAAGGATCCAGTGTTGCCGTGTAGGTTGCAGATGCGGCTGGGATCCTGCGTTGTTGTGGCTGTGGCGTAGGCCGGTGGCTACAGCTCTTATTAGACCCCTAGCCCTGGAAACTCCATATGCTGCAAGTGTGGCCCTAAAAAAAAGAGCAAAAAAAAAAAAAACCAAAAAACTATCCAAGTGAATATACATGCTTCTTAGTGCACAGGATTTTAACTTAAAAACAGATATGAACATTTTTTATTGCTGCAAAGATTTTTCATTTTGAAGTCTGACATGGCCCGTTGTTGGTATTTGTTCAGTCATTTGGATAAAATAGGGGTCTTTGAGACTGCCTTGTTACACATTATTGTTTAGTTCTAGAGTTTTGTTCCTTTTTGTTTGCCAGAAGAAAATTAGTCTGCTAGCAATTCCAACCTAATTTTGGAGTCAGAAAAACAAATAGGTGCTTTTCTGTTCAGTCATTGCATGACTTTTCTCCTTTTCTGTAGGCCTTGTCTTCAGATCTCCATTCACCAAATACTTGAGTGTCTACTATCTGCTGGATGTTAGGGTGAAGAAAAGAACTGTAATAATACACATCCAAGAGCTTACAGAGCTTAAGTCTGTATATGTACATCCAAGAGTTAAAAAGCTGTACAAGACCACCTGGGAGATGGTAGGCAGTGTAGTACTTGATTAAGTGTGGAATGACACAAGCACACAATAAGTATGATGACTTCAAAGGAGGGAGAGATCTCAGCACAGTCCACACTGTAGTAGTTGAAAGATCTATCTAGACTTCGAATTCATGAAAGCATTCACTTCTGAGCCAGATGCTGTATTCACACTTCACTCAGTTAATCTGATGCACTGCAAAACTCATTCTCAAGTCCCATATTTTTGGGTGTTCTCCAAAAATTTGCCTCTTGAGAGTTGGCTTTATGTCTTTGAAACAGATGTGTACTTCTAGCTCTGCCTCAAGAAGAAATGCAAGGTGATTATATGACCTAAAAAACTTGTCTTGGCTGGATCAATGCTAGTTGCTCATCAGATAAATTTAAAAGCCATAGGGAGTCTTCTGCATAGCAAGCAAGATGATTACTTTTTAAGGGACATTCCTTATAACTGTTCTTCAGTAATTCATCATAATCTTTGGAACAAATATTGTACTTGCAGACAAATCACAGGATGGTATATTTGGTCTTTCATTTTAGCTATGAAGACTTGTCATTAATTGTCTGTGAAAACCAGTAATGCAAAGATAACTTAGAGCCAAAAGATAACGGTCCCTGTATAAGCATTTTAAGACTCTCCCTATCTCTGAGGACTTTTTTCTGGCGTTTGTAGACAAGACTTACCTTCTGCATCATTGTTGAAAGATTTTCAAGAAATATGGTATAGCACTCAAAGTGTTCCTAAGAATGATTTAGTCAGATTCGTTTCCTTCCGTTTCTGTTGTTCCCAAGCCATTCCCACCCGAAAGCTTTTGTGTTCCAGTTTGCTTGTCTGCTTGTGAATCTGACAGAGGTTTGATATGTATCCTAGTAGACCATCCTAGACTACCAGCCATACATTTATATTTAAACATTCAGTTTTAAAGGTAAGAAATCTAACAAGCAAACGTTAAAACTGTGGCTGAATAGGCATCTGAATTTATTTCCTGGCATCTTGGGAAATCTGCTGACAAGCGGAGTAAAATACTGTGGATTCCTCACTAAGGGAATATGTAAAAGGGAAACAATGTTTAGAAAAGTACAAAACAGTGCTATTCAAGAAAACTTTCCGTAATGATGGAAATATTCTCATCTACTGCATTTCACTGTGATGCCAGCAGCCACTTGTGGCTGTGGAGCTTTTGGAATTTGGTTAGTGTGCTTGTGGAACTGAGTTTTTAATTATATTTCATTTTAATTAAATTTTAAATTACAAATAGCTGCACGTGCCTAGTGGCTACCATATTGAACAATGTAGGTAAAAAGTTGTCACTCATAGAGTTCCCTTGCGGTGCAGTAGAAGTATCTGGCATTGTCACTGCAGGGGCTTGGGTTGCTGCTGTGGCACAGGTTCGATCCCTAACGAGGGAACTTCCATATGCCATGGGCACTGCCAAAAACAAAAACAAAAACTTTGTTAGTCATTATTTTATGAAAGGATTCTCTTGGCTACACACTCAAACTTCCAGGGGGAGCCCAAAGTTCCTTCTTCTTGCCCTCCCTGTCCTTTTACCCCTGAGTAGGAGGAACTTTGATAGAAGTCAGGAAATATGGTCCATCATTCTAGGAGAAGGAGCTTTTCGTGTAAGAAATGAAGTATTATAACCTCAGTTGGCTGGGCCAAACCATGTCATATTCTTGGTTCTCTAGGACAGTGCTGTCCAGTAAAACTTTCTGTGCTGACATGAGTGTTCCATATGTACACTGTCCAAAAGCCACTGGCCACAGGTGGTAACCTAACACTTGAAATGTGGCTAATGTGACTGTGAAACTGAATTTTTAATATTTTAATTAATGTAAATAGCCATATGTGGTTAGCTAGTGGCTGTTGTATTGGCCAGAACAGCTTTGGAATAATGGTGTTCAAGCTTTTTTGCTTATGTACTACTAAAAGAATTTTGGAATCTTTGCTCTCTCCTGAACATTTTTAAGCTGACATTAAAATTTCTTCATAATATGTTTGAAAGTTTACAGGAAGCTAACAGGGTATAAGACATATTAAATCTAGTATAAGATGAAGATGGGCTGTAAATTTTACTGAATAATTAATACTTTGAATCTAAAAATTTCATCCCAAATTTGTATAAGTTTTATTAAATGTATCAGATAATATCCCACTTACATTTAAATGAACAATATCACTTAACCAATATTGCTTTGGCTATTGTAAATTCAGTGGCCAGGCTTCATGGCTAAAAAATACAAGACTGGAAATGATAAGAATTCCTAAGGTTTAAGGCGCCTTGATCAATCATTAAAGAAGGTGTATAGGTACCACAATTAAAGACCCCTGCTTTAGAACTTTGAGCATCTTTTCAATATCTTTCTTGGCTGATGTAGTAGGCCTGGGCCCTTGAAATCACTGCCTATGGGAAACAGGAGACAGGTGTGGACCTTAATTTTTGGCTAAGCCCAAGCATCTGTGGGAGGATTTGGGAATCTTGCCCACTCCTTTTCATCAGACTCATCTGAAGATTCATCACAGGCTTTCTTTAAATATTAGGGTATGAAATATGGCCTTCATCTTTAAATTGTTTATCGAAAAATATTTGAATGCTTCCTGTCGCAGACCCTGGAAATACAGCAGTGTACTATTTACTGTCAAGGTGTCCACCTTCCAGTGAACAAGTCAAGCTACTAAAGCACCAGTTGCAGTACTGTGAGCATGGTTTGTGTATTATGAGGACATTAAGCTCATGGTGTGGCAGGCACTCAGATGTACAGGAAAAACGTGTCAATTCAGGCTTTGGAAGTGGATCCTGAAGGTGAGGAAGGGAGTAGAGGTAGATCTGCAGTTGGGGTAGAAAACTCAGCAGCTGAATAACCTAGAATGGTGCAAATACAGTAAGATATATTTCGTCCAAGAATCCAAAACTGGGGGAGTTCCTGTCGTGGCCCAGTGGAAATGAATCCGACTAGGAACCATGAGGTTGCAGGTTTGATCCCTGTCCTTGCTCAGTGGGTTAAGGATCCAGTGTTGCTCTGAGCTGTGGTGTAGGTCACAGACTCGACTCAGACCTGATGTTGTTCCAGCCGTGGTGTAGGCTGGCAGCTGTAGCTCAGATTAGATGCCTAGCCTGGGAACCTCCATATGCCGTGAGTGCAGCCCTAAAAAGCAAAAAAAAAAAAAAAAGGAATCCAAAGCTGGAAGCATCCAAGTAATTCAGTTGTTCCAAAATTTTAAGTGATGAGGTATTTAAATAGTCGTGCCTTTTGAAGTTCCTGCTTTGGCACAGCGGGTTAGTAATCCGACTGGAGCCGTTCCGGTCACTGTGGAGATGCAGGCTTGATCCCCGGCCTGGTGCGCTGGGTTAAAGAGTCTGGTGTTGCTGCACCTGGCTGGAAACTTCCATGTACCATGGGTGTTACCATTTAAAAAAAAAAAAAGTTCTGCTGTGGCTCAGCAGGTTACAAATACAACTAAGTATCCATGAGGAGGCAGGTTTGATCCCTGGCCTCACTCAGTGGGTTAAGGATCTTACGTTGCTATGAGCTGTGGTGTAGGCTGCAGATGCAGCTCAGATATTATGTTGCTGTGGTTGTGGTGTAGCCTGGCTGCTGCAGCTACAATTCAACCCCTAGCCTGGGAACTTCCATAAGTTTTGAGGGCAATGCAGCCCTCAAAAAAAGAAAAGTCATTTGTTTTAATTGAAGAACACTTTGCCATAATGCTTGAAGGTATGCCTTAGATGGTGTCATCAAGGACCATATAAACAGGTGGAGCAAATAGTTTAGGGATAACAATATAGTGGACATACAATTCTAGAAGTTGATCTGTTTTGATAAATAACTTTTTTATAGTTTGAAATCAGTTATGCAATATCCATTATATGTCATATTCCTTTATATAATGGAAAGAAAAACCAAAGCAGTGCATCTTTTTGAACATACAAGAAGAAATATGTTTTACCCTGTGGCCTAGTATTCACATAACATATATATGAAACAAATTTCACAAAATAATAATGCTTATATAGCATTTACTATGTGTCATGCACTGTTCTGAGTGCTTTACAAATATTAACTTATTTAACCCACATAATGACACTATACTTAATTATCTATGGGCAGTACACTTTGGTATATTTGAATATAGGTCTTCTAGCCCCAGCACCTCACTCGAAAGCACCCAGCAGGTGCCTGCACCTGGCAGGTCCTCTTTTTCCAGCCCCCTCCCCACATCCTCCTGCTCCACCCCAGTGCTTTTCAGCATTGCCTCCCCTGGTACCCCAGCCCCTCTGGTACCTCAGCTTTCCTCTACCCCAGACACACTCTCCGTTGTCTCCAGAAGTTCCCTCACCTAGAACTGGTGCAAAGAACACCTGGGAGGATGGGGGTGACCGCACCCACTGGTACTGGGCAGTGGGCTTACTCCTTGGGGACTGGCAGCTCAGGGTCACATTGGTCCCCACACGGGGCACACCCTGGAGGTGGCAGGATGGAGGAGCTGGAGGCACTAGGGGAAAGGAGACAGGTTGAAAACTCACATCCAGGGGGCCAGTGGCAGCCCCTCCCTGCTCCCACACACTGACCCCCTGCCCCCTCCCCCAACCTTCGCACGCAGGCATTTGGGGAGAGACCTGCCTGACCTCCCTCCCATGGAGGCCTCCCACTTACCCAGCACATTGAGTTCTAAAGTATTGGTGCTGTGACCTCTGTCAGTGCCTTGGCTGTCCTGCACGTTCACAGAACAGAGGTAGGACCCAGAGTCTTTCTCCTGGAGGCCCTGCAGCCGCAGTGACACATTCCGGGAGGGCATGGAGTAGACCAGGGACACGCCAGGCTTGCTGGATGTGGCTTCACTGATGTATGGCAACACTTGGTGCGGGGCAGTTAGATAAAAGAGGAATAGAAGATAATGAGGTGAGATCAAGTTTTTTCCATTATCGTGCTACTTTGGACTTAAAGTGTCAAAATTCCAGAAACATTCATTTGAAACAGGTCATGTCCCAGATTTCTGGTGAAATGTTTTACACTATATAGTTCTGGATAGCTAGAGCCTGGGGTTTGAGGGAAAGGGTGAAAGGAGGTGGGAAGTGGTAAGAAATGAGATGGAGACATAAACAAGAGGTCAGATGATGGGCTAAGGAGTTTGGACTTTATCCTAAATTATCAAAGAATTTTCAGTTGGAGTGTGACATGGTAAGTCTTCGGTTCTAGAACTGGCTGTAAGATGGAAAAGGAATTGGAGATAGTGAGACTGGAAGCACAAAGATAATTTGGAGGCTCCTTGCATGGAAGTAGACAGGAAGCAAAATAAAACAGTGTTAGTGAAAGTGAAGGAACGAGAACAGATTTCAGATATATCAACATTAGTGGGGCTATTTGGGAGAATCTGAAATTTCTAATTTATAGGATTATTAGATCTTAGCCCAGCACACAACTCACTATGTACTTCTCTACCAGTTTACACAGAGTATTCGTAGTGTAGTCCTTACAGATCATCACAGTACTTCATAGCTTACGTTTGTAAAATGAGATCCAACTAAAATACGTTTTAGGACAGCCTTGTCTGTGTTACTTCCAGGATGTACTCTATGCAGACTCTTATATTCTGCTCCCCAGGCTTCAGAAGTGATGATGCTGCCTTCTCTTTTTCTAACATTACCAGAAGACAGGAACTAAACTTCAGACCTAAAAACTGAAATGTTAATTTTCATCCCAACAATCTGAAGTATGCTCATTATGACAAGATGAGGTAGAATAGCAGCACCCCCTCCACCTTTGGTTGGTTATATCTGTGTAATGTTTTTAAAATATCAAAAGCAAAAAGGGAGAAAAAACTTCTTGAGTTTCAAAAACAAAGACCAGTACCATAAAAAGCTTTAGAATTTAGACGATTGTTAGTATTGCCTATTGATTATTAGGTACCCTTTAATTTTATTTCTGTCGTGGGGTTTATGCAATGTGTTGTTCTGTCTACTATTTACCATTGCAGAAACTTCATTCAGTGTTCAAAATGAATGCTTCATGAATTTGTGCTTCATATACTGCATATGTTACAAATTATCTGGAGTTTGTAATCTATGCGGAGTCTTCCCCCTATTGTTCTGAATAATTGAGAACTGTCTGCATATTGGGATAATACATGTATTTAAATCTGTATAAATCTTACCCATTTGTAGTTGAGAGAATCCTTGAGAACCAATGGAAATACTTCTTTTTCTTGGCACCAATCAAGTGGGTGTTACCTTGTCACTTAGTGGGTGGGATGTGGTGTTATTACTTAATAAAATACAGATCTGTTTTTATTCTCAGACTAACAGCCACCATCTTATTTTCATATATGTGTCCTTGGCTGTATTCACAAATTACATTTTTTGAGCTACCAAATAATACTTCATTCAATATAAAGTGGTACAGTAGAATGGAAGTTTTTTACCTAGATATGTTTTCTAGTTGCATTTTCTCAACCTATGTAAGATCATTTTGTTGTAACATCCTGAATTTTTGAAACTCACAATGTTGTTTCTCTAGTATCTACCTTCAGATTACTTCATTTATCCAAATAAGTCAATTATGTGTGTACTTGATATTAATAAAACCAGAATAAAGTTCATATCTACCAAAATCTGCTTTTATCATTATTATTTAAAATTTACAGATACTTTTCTCTAAATGGATAGAGCTGGTTTATGATTTAGAAAGAAGAGTGTGATAGATCAGAAAGTACCTTTGATCTCTCAACTGCCACATACAGTCTTAAGGAATTTTCACTCATTCATTCATTCATTCATTTATTCATTTAACTAAACTCTCTTGAGCCACTTCTGCATGCCAGGTGTTGATTTAGGTGCTGGGGATACTTCACTGAATAAAAATGAAAAAAAAAACCAGAAAGCCTGTCTTCAAAGAGCTTATATTCTGGTAGAAAAAATAATGGTATTTTAAATATGTCAATTCAAAAGCACCCAATTAGAAAACCCTTTGAATATGATATCAGCTCATTGACCTTATTAGAAAGTGTGAGCTCTCTACTGTTCACTGTGCATAAGAAATAGAAGTTCATTTGCCTTGGCTTTATTAAGAATGATTTACATGATTTCATATTATGCCTTTTTACTGTTAGGTCCAGTTGTCACTGAGGTTTACCCCTCCAAGCAGGAAGGTGCCATACAGTGGGTATTCATGCAGTTCTTAGATAATGAGCACCCTTGTGCTGGGTCCTGAAGGTACCGTCTTCAGCAGAAATAGGTAATGTTCCTTCTCTCTTGTGCAAATTAGGAAACATGGTTAGTAGGAATTGAGAAATCATGGAGTTGTGCCAATTAAAATTATATAAAATATTCTTTCTAAAAATTGTATAAACCATATTACAAAATTAAGAGGGAAAATTAACTTCTTCACTATAGCCGTAACTGTGTATCTATGAAATGTGTATTTTTCAAGAAGTGATGGTGAATCTTATTTTAATTCCAGTAAATTTCTGTGCACCAAAAAAGAAATGAGAGGTCTGTATGCTTTTTGTTTTATCAAAGTTGGAGAAAATATATAGGTCATTCATACTTCTTGATCCATGCCTTCTTCCTACTTCTTACACACAGGTTGCCCAGTGAGTGAGGCCAAATCCTCACCCTGGATGGGTAGTTAAGATTCCTTTTTTCTCCATTGGTTTATATGTCAGTGTATTAGTCACCATATAGCAAGTTATATTCTTGCTAAGACTATAAACCTTTGAAAAATGATTAAGTGATTGGCTTTTTATCTATAAAAGAACAAATACAAGCAAGAAGTTGAGGAATCTATGATGATATAGCCAGGTGTTTCTGCAACTTGAATAATGTATGAACAAAAACATTTGTCTATAACAATGTTACTTTACATGTAACAAACCTAAATCTAGGTATAAATTCCTTTTACTTATAGATTTCACATGTTATCAAACAAAAACAACTTCATAAATCACTTTACGTACTAATAAAACAAAATAAACCAAGTGAGCATTCCTTTAATATTGAATGACGTAATAAAAACCAAGTGAGCATTCCTTTAATATTGACTGATGTAATATAGCTGAAACTTTCCTTTCCTTTCCAAACAAGATTTTGATACTGACTGCTAAGTAAGGTTCTTTTGAGTGTGTTATTCCTACCATGTGCTTTGTGATAAAACTTTGCTGCTTTTTTTCTCTACTTGAACTAATGTCTACTCATAAGGCACCTTGGTTTCCAAATGGTGTGGCTATCATTTTTGTAATAACAATAGCTAATGTTTATTGAGTACAAACTATTGAGCAGATATTGTCTTAAATGCTATACTTCTGTTTTTTTATTTAACACAACAAATCTATGATGGAGGTACTGTTATTAGCCCCATTTTACAGATGGGGAAATTGAGGCAAAGTGAAATTAATTTGTCTAATGTCTCAAAGCTAACAGGTGGTGAAGCTAGACTAAACCATCTGATTCCATGCTCTTAACCACTTGGTTATATTGTCTCCTTATGAATTAGCAGCCCATCTTTATTACAGTTTGACAGATGAAATAATGTTTTGCTACAATGAGGTCATAAACAGTCATGAACACAATACCAAAATCACAGCAGCACCCAGATGGACATCATTATGCTCATACATGTTTCCTGTCATAGAAGTGAAAACACAAATTTTTAAAATTCTCACAGATAATTCATGATGTCCTAAGACTATAAACACAATGAGAAACGTTGATTTGGAAGTTCCAAGGAAGAATTTAAAACATGTTGAAACATAAATCAGACTTTTATTGTAGAAGACTTATTCAGTCATTTGTTCAAGCCTTTATGTAAGTCATGGTATATTTATAGGACTACCAACTCCTCATAAAGGAAGTAAGTTTGACATAGAAGGAGAAACATTTGCAAAGTAGAATTCCTTTTTGACAGTAAAAGCAGATAAGGATGTGGCTTACCGAAGGAGGCCATGGAGTGTCTGTCACTTTATGCCTGCCATTGTTCACCTAATGTGTAAATGATTTGGTTTCCCTTCATAGAGATGACGAGGATGAAAGGGACTATTACGTATAATATAAATATATCCCCCCAAAGAGATGCATATGGAGAAAGCTAAAAATAGAATCAGAAAATGAGAAATCAGGGCAGGGGGTAAAGTGGTAATCCAGGTATATAAACTCAGTATTAAAATGAGCTATGAACTTCTGGAAGCCATGGCAAAAAGGTAAATACAATGACTCTATACTTCTCAATGTCTGCATAAGAGAAGCATACCAGGTCCTAGTTTTGAAACCTAAGATGAACTTGCATTAAAGATACTCTGATAGTGACCTTGGATAAGCCTTACCTTTCTTTTATGTGTGATATACTCCCCAGGCCCCTCCTCCAGGAATAAGACTAGTGGTTGAGACACTAGTGGGTCCCCACCAGCTGTCTGGAGTGCTGATTGATGATGGCTTCTGGTTGGATTCCTCCCAGGAAATTCCTGTTACCCAAGGTTAGGCTCCCTCTTCTGGGGCAGCCTGAACTCAGTGACTGGTCAGTACTCCAATACAAAGGTACAGACAACCTACTTGCCTCAATTCAGGGCAACAGGGTCATCCAGGTTTCAAATTCACTTTAGGATTTGTCGAGGCCTCCATTGTAACCGAATTGCTTCAACTCCTTTCTCTTCCCTGCCCTACTCCTCTCCTTCACTCATGAGTGCTGTTCTAAAGAGCCCTCCCCTGCCAACCTTCTGCACAGCCCCCTCAGGGTCTGCTTCCTAGGACCTTCTGCAGCCTTATTGTAAAAACTAGGAATAATAAATGTAACTGCTTACCCCAAATCTCAGCACATGGTAGGGGCAAGAAAAATGGTGGTTAGGGTTTACTTTCAGTACATGTGACATTGAGAAAATGATTTTTTTAGAAGGTCCAGGCATCTTTTCATATGGTGATTGCTTTTAGCAATCCTCATAAAGGTAAGAATAAAATATAAAAATGCTACCAAATGAGCTGTAAAAAATGTATAGCTTCCTAACAGCTTCCTAAATAAGTTCAGGTTGCCCAAGGATACGTGCATAAATTTAAAACATGCTTATTTTTAGATTTTTTTATGGAAAAGGAATGTGTCAGGATATAAAGATATATTCTTTTCACACATTTATCACCTCTCGTTTATACTGTGTAAATGCAAGAAATATTTTGAAATAATATTTACCTGGCTTAAACAATTAAATGATTTTTGACCTAATGTTTGTACCCAGATATCTTGATCATTTCTAATAACCCTTTTAGATGATTTTATGTAGATGTCTAAATTCTTTCCTTTTTTTCATAACAAATACGTAAAATTTACTAGTGGAGAAAAATCTATGTTGTAGGTTGTCTTTGCATCAAAGATGGTAGTTTTTAGTAAGAAAATAACTGCACAACTGTGAGAGTCACATGGTCACCATACAAAAGGAATCAAGTGGCCCATTTCAGGGAGGTGCCTGCTCTACATAAACACTGGTCTCCTGAGGAGAAGAAAGTACCTTTGTGTTTGGGATACAATACATTGTTGTAACAATAAAGCTGTGTGAGATTTTTGGAATGTGTATACACATGTACATGTGTGGTGCTTAGCTTTAGGCACTGTTGATTATGGAACAAATAGTACATAAAGCAAGATGTTTGTGTGGGAGGCCTTAACGAGTGATTCTCCTTGCTATCCTTTTTTTTTTTTTTTTTTTTTTTAGTTATCACTTAGTAATAAAAGTTAACACTTTTAATATCATCCAAATACTTTTAGGTGGTGCCCTAGGGTGTGAAGGACTGAGAAAACATTCCAAAGAGATGCTAAGGTAGCAATGTCAGAGGTGGTATAAGAGGTCAGATGAAGATAACCTCTAATCCAAGCCATTGCTTTACCAAACAACTGATTTTTTTCCCTTTTAGGTGGAGAGGAAGTTCTAGATATATAGTGTTATCTGACTATCTTTGATGGCTGTAACTACTGTTGCTGCTTATGTCTGAAATAGTTAAGTAGTCTATTATACCCTAATTTTGTGACCTGTCTTATTGTATTAGAGAAGCCTTTGAGGATTCCATATCTAGAAGGATTCTTGTATCTCCCTTAACCATGACCATGCATGCTAGGTATGCCTTATCTAGTATTGCTGCCAGTATGAGATTTTGTATGATTTACATACGATGTAGAGTTAAAAGCTTTATGGTCGCTTGAGTACAGTTGGCTTGAGCAATGAAGAATGTCTGGTTTTGACAATTAGTATTGTCCTCCTCGAGGGCCTTTTTCTTCATAATCTGAATGAGTAAGATCCTCCACTGCTAGGATGGAGACAGCTAGGAAGCTTAGTATGTGGTACTCATTGAGAATGAACATTTCCTGAATGATTTGTTCTATGCAACAATCTCTCCCTCATGAAGACATACTGACCAGATATAGACACAAAAGTGAGTCGTTGATAGCCAGATTCGGGATGAAGTGCAGCTGATAGAATTCAGTGCTGGGCAATCCCCCACAAAGACTGAGGCTCCAGAGAGGTAAGAGCGCTTGGTTTCTGGTGGTCTTTCTTCTATTTGACCCTACTGAAACCCAGGAAACAATTGATCTTTTTTCCTTTTCTATCTTTGACAGAACTGCTTTATATTCTTGAATATTTTATTTGTAAGGCATAAGAAATAGTAAAATTTAGACAGGATTACAGAGTTCCATTTGAGGTAATCCCTCCCTGCCACCAAAGGAAAGTATAACAAGAATGGTGGATATTTAAAAATTGCCTTGTGTTTGCTGTTAGGCCTCCTTTGTTACAAAGAAATTAATTTGCTTTACCAATTATAGCTGTATCTATGCTTTCTACCTTTGCTGCTCCTGCTTTTTTCAGAAGATTTTAGGAGCCCTACCTACCTTGGATTTATTGATTTTTTAATAAATATAATCCACCACTGTGGTTAAACAATGAGCTTCCTGATTTTCTTCTTGCTAGTGATTTATTACTTTAAAGTTACCTTAATTCATTTACTTAATAGATATATATTGAACAATCCTTATGTGATAGGCACTGTTTTGGGCTCTGGGATGCAGCAGATAAGATAGACATTATCCTTACCTCATGGAGTTTACAATCCAGTGGAATAGCTCTCTTAGGATACATTAACATTTTGTTAGTGGCATTTGGTAATTTTTATATAGCAAATCCCTTTTGAAGGAATATTTACTCATCTTAAGGCCTTGGCTCCTCATTTGTTAAATGAGGAAGTTGGGCTAGATGATCTCTAAGTTATCTTCCTTCAAAATTTTCATGTTTTGGAAGTTGGAACTGGTTTGCCCTCAGAGCCTTGGGCAGCTCCACACACTCCCATCAATCAGTATATTAGAGAAAGTTTTACAAAAGAGGCATTTGGCAAGGATAGTGACACAGGTAGATAGTGAAGAGTATGAAGTGCAGGAAACTCAGATGAGTTAAGGACAAAGTTTGAGGACCATTGCAACCATAGTATGAATAGCTTCAGCAGAGTAATAGATCAGACTTTATCCCATGGGGTTAAGGATTGAATTTGTGTAGACATTGCCTACTCCTTTGAGTCCCTTCAGTCTTCAGGCCATGTTAAAATGGGGAGATGTTAGCCATTGTCTATGAAGGAAGGGAGTCAAGACTTAACTTTCCTATACTTGTTTCTAGGTATGTGAATTTCCCTGTTCTAAATTGTTACCTTAGGAGTTCCCTTCCTGGCATAGCGGAAACAAATCCTACTAGGAACCATGAGGTTTTGGGTTTCATCCCTGGCCTTGCTTTGTGGGTTAAGGATCCAGCGCTGCTGTGAGCTGTGGTATATAGGTCGCAGAGGTGGCTTGGATCTGGCGTTGCTGTGGCTGTGGTGTAGGTCGGCAGCTATAGCTCCTATTAGACCCCTAGCCTGGGTACCTCCATATACCGTGGGTGCAGCCCTAAAAAAGACAAAAAAAAATTTAAAAAACAGTTATCTCAAGTAATTTATCTAGCATCTATATTGATAAATTAATCATAGTGAATGATCAAGGACTATGTGATACAATTGGAACATTTCAGCATAGCTTATGAATCATTTATTATTGCTTAATTGCCACTTCGGAAAAAGATTTCTTCTCCCTCAGGTAGAAAAAAGTGCTATATCTTTGTGAAGAGTAAATTGATACCCTTGTATGCTTTTACTGATGGGTATTGTTTCTTGCATGAAACTAGGATTTTGCTAATTTACCTCTTAAAGGAAGTATTGATGCTGTTTTAACTAAATAAGCAGGTTACTGAGGAAACTGGAGAAATTGTGCTTGAACTGGTCCCAATCTTCAGACTTTCCTGTAAAACCTAAGACACAAAGTCTACACAAAGTCTAATAAATACCTATTATTTTACCTATTGCATTCTTTTACCTATTATATTCTAATATAATAGGTATATTCTAATACCTATTGTATTCTTTTACGGGAGAAACAACCACATAGTATAGAGCAGAGTTTCTTAATCCAAGGCTCTTGGAATGAGCTCTTCAGAGAGGCCATGTTCCCCTTGTCATTGTACAGATTTGTATGTGCGTTCTTCCAGGGAGGGGATTGAGGACCCAGACGAGTTAAGAACCTCTGCTCTGGAGAGGAAAAGGAAGAGAATCTTAAGAATAAAAATGTTTCTTACTTGTCAAATATTCTGTAGCACTAAGAACTGGAGCATATGAAACAAGTGCTGTTTTGAGTTTTGGTTTTCTTTTGTTGGGGCTTTTGGTTGGTTGTTTTTAAAGGATTAGGTGATTGGCAAGTCAGTTTGCCAGATTTTAATGTACAGAAAAACTTAAGAAAGTAGGTAGTAAAGGTTCTACTGGCCCAAATGGATTTTGCCTTAAGTGACTGCCTTGTCATTAGTTACATCTCTGTATGTTCTTAATATCCCTCTTACTGTGTGCAGAAATGTTTTTATTGATGTCTGCCATTTCGTATTTTTTTCTCCTGCCTTTGTGCTCACAGTAAGAAAATATAACTGATTTAAGAAATTTTGAATCTTCTTTAGAGATACTGAAATATACTCAGCTATTCTGTTGTCTCAGTTAACCAAGAGCAACTAGTTTTAACACGTACAATAAAGCAGTAGCTTTAATTTAAAGGAAGAAGATCTAGTTCACAAAAACTTCTTTTGCTTTACAATGCAATCTGCTTAGGCCGAAGTATTGTTTTTAACACTTTTATAAACAGTCACTGGAGATTTGCTCCCAGTGTAATTTCTGCTGTCTCTTGTGGAATATAATATGTGATTTTTTAAGACTTTGTTTGTAAATAAGTATATTCTTTATTTAATAATATGGGTTAAAAAATCTTAAATTTATCGTATTTAGTTGGCAGAGGGTTAAGATATACTATGTAATCCATTTCTAGTGTGGCCAGTTTGACAACTGCATTTGAAAATCTGTTTCGCTGCTTGTTTTTTCTTATAACATTGTTTCCTGCTATTATAACTAAGCTGTCCTCCCTACAGTTTGACTGTTTTTCATCTGACATCTTAGACTGATCATGCCAGTGTTTTCAAAACAACACATTTATATGGCAATTATGCCTTATTTCTATTCCTCCCTGTTTTATACCCTGATCCACCTATAGTCAGTTCTGTTAGAACAGTGGTTTGGTTATGGTGATGATTTTATGATTGTATGAAATGGGGCAAATTTTGAGAAAATAATTGAGCCAGTAGCAGAATTGGTTGGCATATGCCCATATGATTTATTTTGCTTGCTTCCTATTTTGCCATACCAGGGAAGAATTCTATTCTTCCTACTCCTGAAAGTCAAAGGAGGGATTGGAGGACACTGAAACAAAAGAAACATTATTTTTACCCCAAAAGTAGCTTATATAATGTCAGGAAGGGCTTTGATGAAACTACTGGCCCTACTTATAGATCTTATTTTCCAAGCCTTTCATTATTTTATTTGCCCTTTTCTGAACTCTACAATTTCCCTCTCTTGTAGCTGGTTCGATGCCCAGAACTGAATGCTGTGCTCCAGCTGTGGCCTCACCGGTGCTGAATAGAGAGGAAGAGCCACCTTCATAGCTTACATGTGATTCCTCTGCTTATACAACCCAATACTGGATTTACTTACTTTGGCAAGATAGCTGCATTGTGCACTGTATTTAATGTTACGTGTACTGTAACCCTGGGTCTTTCTCTGCATTGCTACCGTTAAACCCCCAATCCTGCCAATCTAAAAACTCCTGCCTTTGTTTACCTGCCCCCCAACCCCCAGACTCCCCTTACATCCATCCACAATGAATGTCATCTTTATTCTCTCATATACTTCCACTGTAATCTTAAACTTTGGCAAGACTTTCCCTCTGTCTATAAATTGTCAGTTGTCAGCCATCTTATTTTTCTCCCTGCTTTGGTAATGGGACATCTTTCACATCTTTTCCCTGGTTCTTTTCCTTTTGTAGTCTTTGAACACTTGGCACAGTGGATTTACCAAGCATTCACTTGGCATTTCTTCCAAATCAAATACCTTTGAATTCCTCTGATTTGACCACCTGGTAAAGTTGTTTCCTATACTTTAGTTCTCTCCAGACTTTCTTGACTCCTGACCTCTGTCCCTCTGACTTCACTTAAGATATAGTTTTATCCTCACAGCTCTTGTCCCAGGGGAGAGGCAGTAGTATCGATTTGCTATGGACATTTCTAACAATAAGGAAATGGTTATTCTTCTTAATTGTGAATGGACTGATCTTTAATTATTTTAAGCAAATTCTTTCCCCCCTGAGATCTTAATTTTTTTTAAAAAATGCTAGAGCTAAGTGACTATGATTTTCTAAGATAAACAAGGTAAAGGAAGAAGGAAGGGAAACAGGGTTTTTGTGTTGAACAGGAAATGGTCCTCCAAGGAAGCCAAATTCAAGTTCTTGTTGGGTTTGTTATAACTGCCCCAAATGGGAGACGAAACTTCATTTTAGATTCCAGAGCATTATCTTAATCTCAGATTTATAGTAGATGTTTAGTTGGTTTATTAGGACTATTGACACAGACACACAATCACTTAATTGTATACTTTGGTTAATCATTTAGAGTGTGGCAAGTGTAACCTTTTCTGACTTATTATGGATGATAAGAATTGGAAGGTCTTCATATGTCCTTTTTATCCATTTCTGAAGTCCCTGTAGCTTAACTAAATCCCACTGCTTCTTATAGTAGTGTCAAGCTGATGTTTAAGTTTTTACTTGTTTTCTATCCTAGTTGCTATGTGCTATTTAAACAGCCTCTCCTTGGATCTGTGGTCTTTACTGAACCCAGAAGTAACTTCTTTGTATATTTATGTCTTGAGAGAGTTAAAAATCAATTTGGAAATCTTTTAAACATTATTTCAATACATCAGATTCCTATCATATGGATTTAGGAGTTACCAACATTTTTTCATTCAGACTCCTAATAAATATTTTACATATCACCATTACACTATTAAAGTATATTTCAAAAGTACACCACAAAGTAAGGGGTGGCAAGATCTGTTAGGCTTTGCTGAAATAGAAAATATATCATCTGACTGTTCTTCCACAGCTAGACCCCTTAGATATTGCTAGTTTCCTTATGCATAATTATATAAGCCAAGTGAAATGTTAAGCTCAATTTGGTGGTTTCGAAGAAAGTAAATCTTTTCTGTGGTTTTCCACCATGTATATTGTCAAAGACTGGTGGCTTTGCTTACAGTTCTGTCACATCCTGATAAATGTGGCACCTGCCTTCAAAGGAATGTTAGTTTTATTCCTTGACTTCTGAAACAACCCACAGTGACAGATATGTTTGGGCTCCTCTGTGTGCTGAATGCCTTTCTCTAGGCTGCCAGTAAGTAGTGAGCAGTGGCATGGTTTCCATTTCCATATATGGCCTTGGAAGGGTGAAAGGGACATGGCTGGGACTGTCCATTTACGGTCCTTGGAGGAGTGAAAAGAGTGGTTGGGGTGTTCTTGGAAGCAGAAACTAGACCTTGTGAGATAAAAATAAATTGGCAGGAGATGTTTGCAATTCAAATTCCAGTCCCTGCCAGGAGGGCAGAGGGCACTGGGAAAGGGGAGGGTGCAGAAAGTCACAGTCCGCTTCAGGCATTTGTCTCCTTCCCTTGGAAGAGTTGCGCATGACACATTTCCCAAGTTCATTTCTGATTTGTAATAGAAAGTTGTGTTAGTTACTTGTGACTATCCTTTACAAGAGAAAGAAGGAGCACCTTTACAGATTGTATGATCAGAAACCTCCCTTCTTTAAGGCATTATGTGAGATACCGGAAGAGACCTCCAGAAGGGGAGAGTGAGGCAGGTGCCTATGCAAGGGATAGGCGGACTGGTTTTAGAATGGGGTGACTCTAATCACTGCCCTGTTTTTTTGTCGGAGGAATATCACTGTGTCATGCTTTTATTACTCCATTTACCCAGCTAGATTTCCAGCCTCCAGGGACAGATCTGCAAAGTATTTGATAGTGCCTTTCGGTACTTTGTCACCTGAGACTTAAAGGTACTGCACTTTCATGGAGGCTCTATAAGATTATTCAGAGTTGTTTTAGCTTGGTGAGAATAGATGACCTATATTGGCTTATGGAAAGTCATTTCACATTCAGGAGAAATTTATAGTCTGGCTAATGTGTGTAAATTAAGTCTGAGGTGGACTGGTTTGGCACAGTTGAGTTAGAAAGTATTTGGGAGCCACCAGAAGAAAAAAAAAAAAAGGGTTTTGTCTGTCATGAGAATTCTCAGAGTAAAACCCAGTAAAGTAGAAAAAGAGATTAGAAGGAACAAAAAGGAGGCAGAGATGGGATAGAAACTGAATGTAACTAAACTAAATTTGGAACTAAGACACAAAGACTGGGACTAGGTCCTTGAATTATCTTTTAGATATCATGTATGATAGCATAAGAGGTACCATTCAACTAAGGAAGCTGGGTTAATTGTCAGATATATCATTAGTAGACGATAAAGCAAATTGAAGGGTTGTACAAGATAATACAATTATCTAGGTTTTTATCCATGGACTTGCATAATGATACTATTTGCAGTGTGCCACGAGGCAGAAAAAGGAGTGAAATAACACCCTTCCACCTCACTTTCCTCCCAAAAAAGAAATTATTGGGTTTATTTGTTGGTTTGTTTGGCTGGCTGTTTGAGTTGGTAGAATAGCCTAGTGTTATTATTGGCTAATTTTTAGACATAGGTATTAGTGTATTGTTTCTTGATAATTGATATTTGAGACTGGGAATTGGTAGCATTATTGATTTGCTCTCTTTTAGATTTTAGCAACTTCCCCAAAGACAGAGTGAGTTAGTAAGGAATACGGATTATGTAAGTAATATGTTTTACTAGCTAATTCATGTAGGCAATTGTTTTACCCTGTATTCCTTCTTAATCAAGAGTAAGGAAGGTTATATTCTTTGCTTTGGGAAATTCTTCTTTCTGTCCTCCCTCCCTTCACTTTTTCCAAATTCTGGGCACAATAGCAGCTCTTTCTTTTCTGTGGCAGGTGTGCATCCTATTGGCTGGCTGGTATTTCTTGTTTTCTTTTTTTTTTTCTTATTCTTTTAAAATGGGGGTGGGGGTATAAAATATGTGTATGGGATACATGCAAATAATGTTGTAATGTTTCTTGTTGTTTAATGGATAATTGCAAAATAATTGTTTGAATTATAACATGTTTGAGTAAATGCTAAATTAGTATTTTTTCTAATATAATAATGAATTTGAAATCTAGCATTCCTGTAACAATGTGTCTTTGTTTGTCTGTCCGTGTCTGTCTAATAGTAATTAATATCTGTGGTCCGTACCTGGAAGAGGAAGTACAGCTTTAAAGGAATAACAAAAGACTTTGTGTCTTAGACCCTTCGCAGGTGTTACAGTCGGGTGAAAGAACATGGTGTTGGGAAAAGAAAGAGCAGTTACACATTTGAACAGTTGGAACAGGTGTTTGGTCAGGGAGGATGGGATGCTCAGCCCTGCCAGCCTGTACTTATTAACAGTAGTGGCTTGTACCAGGAGCTGGAGTCAGATGGCAGCACTATGGAGGAGTATTCACAGGAGGACTGGGGAAACCACAGTCAGGATCTCCATGGCTATCCAACAGATCAGGAATTGGGTAAGAAAGCCAATATCTGATTCATGCGCACGTGCGCACGCGTGTGTGTGTGTGTGTGTGTGTGTGTGTGTGTGTGTGTACATACCTTTATATGTGCATGGGTGCTTAATACCTGTAATATCTTCTTGTACCATTCTCACTGACAGCACAATGCATGTAGCCAGTCTATTTGGGGCAATTTGCGCATCCTTGGCTTAGCCTTAAACTACCCACTAGTGTTTGGTGATTCGGGTTCCACAAAATTCCTAAAGACACAGAAGAATTCCTAATTCTGAGCTGCACAAAGCAGCTCAGTGACAGAATCCTATGCAATTTAAAATGTCCTGTGCATCTCCTAGTTCTCAGATGACTGGAGTATTGACCCTTGGCTCAACTGATATAAATATAACTGTCTTTTCCTTCCTTTACTCCAAATACTTTTTTTTTCCTGTTTTTCATTTGGAAAAAGCTCCCTTTCCAGGCTTCAGTCTGGAACAGTAAATGAAGGAAAGCCTTGGGTTGAAAGAAGCTGGTATTTGAGCTTTATTAGGTAGGGATCATACTCTTTCAGACTTTATAAAGGATCCCATCCCAACAATAGCTGGAATGATTTATTCATAGTCTTCACAATTATAAAGGGAAAATTACCAAAAAAAAAAAAAAAAGGAGTTCTTGTTGTGGCTCAGCAGGTTAAGAACTTGACACCATCTCCATGAGGATGCAATCCCTGCCCCGCCCCCCAGCTCAGTGGGTTAAGGATCTGGCGTTGCCATGAGCTGCAGCATAGGTTGCAGAGGTGGCTCAGATCTGGCATTGCCATGGCTGTGGCGTAGGCCGGCCGCTCTAGCTCCAGTTTGACCCCTAGCCTGGGAACTTCCGTATGCTGCAGGTGTAGCCCTAAAAGGAAAATAAAACTTCTGGCTATTAGATCTAAACTCGTAAGTCCTAATTAAGAGGGCATATGTAGTTGTAGTTTTTCCATTTCTTTTTTTCAGTAAATGCTTCAATTTTAGTTTTCCTCATTTAAAAATACTAATCGAGTTTCTGCTACAGCCGTTGTATATTAATAGCAAGCTGGGCACTGAGCACTCACTGATAGGTAAATGTTCTTACTCTCCATGGAGAGAGTAAGGCAACCCTCAAGGAAGTATAAGTAGAATTGGCACTATAAATGTGCCTCCCTACCTTAAGATAAAAGTCCAGGAGTTCCCGTCGTGGCGCAGTGGTTAACGAATCCGACTAGGAACCATGAGGTTGCGGGTTCGGTCCCTGCTCTTGCTCAGTGGGTTAACGATCCAGCGTTGCTGTGAGCTGTGGTGTAGGTTGCAGACGAGGCTCGGATCCCGCGTTGCTGTGGCTCTGGCGTAGGCCGGTGGCTACAGCTCCAATTGGACCCCCAGTCTAGGAACCTCCATATGCTGCAGGTGTGGCCCTAAAAAGACAAAAAGACAAAAAAAAAAAAGGGCACTATTTCACAGAACTGATGCTAGAGAAATGCTAATTTGAAAGAAAAAGCATTAAATGTTGATATTTCTTACGAATGCTGTTTCAAAAAAACAAAAAACCTCAAATATCGGAAGAGAGAGGGAGCAAAGAAAGAAGTTATAAAACTAAGACTAATACAGTGTCAGAGACCTAATGATTGGAAGAATAAGACAGGCAGATGCTAAGTGATCACTACCTCAAATTCAAAATGGTAATAAGATCTAAATCACTTTGGCATCCTTATAACTCTGGTTTTGCTGGAGAGAATTAAGTCACCCAAACCTTTGGGAAAAAGTAACATGCAGAATGTATTGACCTTGATATTGGGGAAATAATTGCTCTGTAAAGCCTACATAGAAAATCTAAATAGAACAGAGTTATTTTTATTCTTGTTCCTTTAAAATCATGTTTGCAGTGAAATTAAGCTTTAAGCTCCTAGCTAGAAATCCACTGGTGACCTTGAAGAATTTCATACTTGTAGAGCTGGGTTCTGATCTTGCATATAAATGTATGCATCTCATTATGTAAGAGTTATATTTATAAATCTGGCACTGGACAGTGTTTGACGCTAGAATTAAGTTCTCGCATTGGAAAATATGGAAAAACAGTAAACATATAGCTACTTATCTACATAAATGTATGCCACCATTAGGAAAATATAATTTTTTTCAAAAACCCTGTTTTTCAGATGAAATACCTGTCACAAAGAGAACATTAAAAATAAAACAAGAGTCTTCTGAAGAGGCACAGTAAGTAGATGATCCACCTTTCTACAAAGTGTATTTGTTTACCTAGGTGTAGTGACTGTTGGGAAACCCAGAAAGTGTTGCTGTAATTCAACATGCTATGAGAGTTACAGCCATGCCACTGAGGAAGCATGCCTGGTTGTTCTTTCTCATCTTCTTAGCTTACATTTTCCAGTGGTTAATCTAAAATGATGAGAATTTTATATTCAACAAGAAGAAAGAAATACATCACATGAATGAAGCATATTTATGGCATTTGCCTATGTGTGGATGTGGATATTTGGAAGTTTACATATGGCACAAAGTTGAGTCGTATGGCCCTGAGTTTGTCTGGGGTTAGGTGAAATGATAGGAGGGCCAGAGGGACACTTAAATTCCTTGTAATATTCCATTTTGGGAATCAAAAAAGCATGCTCCTAGGAACCTCAGGGGAGGCTCAGTTGGTGTAACTGGGATGAAATCAAACTTCACAGAATTGGTGTTACCGACCTCAGACTCCTTGAACTTTCCACATGGTTAGAACTTAAGAAATAGAGAAATACAGCAGACAGTTCTCAAGAAGTGTTTAAATAACTGGGTCTAGTTCTCATTGTGCTCCATAGCTTTGAGAAGCTGGTATGGAACTTGAGCCCAGGAAACATCAGGCTAAGACCAGATATGTGAGAGCAGAAAACTGGCAGGCTCTGCAGAAATGTTCAGCCTTGCTGCCTCTTCTCCAGGTTTCAGCTCACAGGGTGAGAGGTTACAAATGGACAATTCATTTTCCAATGCAGCAGTTTCCTCAGAACTCTTCCTCATTGATGATTGAGGGCTATGACAGTGCTGAATAAAATAACCTTATTTGGGCATTGGATTTTTTTATTCTTGGTATAGGTGGGATTAGTCTGAACTAGCAGATATATCCTATGGTAAAATACACCATCCTTCACCCATGAAGAGTCACCACTTATTTATCAGGTATCTTACTGTAAGTCAGGTACTGGGATATAGCAGTGAGCAAAACAGACAAAAACTTTGCCCTCCATCCCAAATCTTAGCCTAATCCCCCTTGAGATCAGTAAAATATTTAAAAAGAGGACAAGGAAGGATATGGCTATGAAAGGTCATTTTTTTTAAAGCATTGACCCATGCAGAAATATGTCCTATATCTTAGCCTCACAAGCACCACAACGTAAATATTAGCAAAGCAATTTCCCATCCTGGCTCAGTGGTTAACGAATCCAACTAGGAACCATGAGGTTGCAGGTTCGGTCCCTGGCCTTGCTCAGTGGGTTAAGGATCCAGCGTTGCCATGAGCTGTGGTGTAGGTCGCAGACGCGGCTGGGATCCCGTGTTGCTGTGGCTGTGGCGTAGGCCGGCGGCTACAGCTCTGATTTGACCCCTAGCCTGGGAACCTCCATATGCTGCGGGTGCGGCCCTAGAAAATACAAAAAAAAAGGAAAAAAAAGAAAACCAGTTTACTCTGAGAAGAGGAACAATTCTCCGGAAATGCAGTGATTTCATCTGAATGGCCACTCAGATACTTGAGTAGCTTTCAAGACAAACTAAAGTATGGAGAATAAGTCCAGGGCAGTCTTTGGATCAAGAAGCAACTGATAACAGGAGTTCCCATCGTGGCTCAGCAGATAGAGAACCCGACTAGCATCTGTGAGGACTCGGGTCTGATCCTTGGCCTCACTCAGTGGGTTAAGGATCCAGCGTTGCCATAAGCTGTGGGATAGGTCGCAGACACGGCTCGGATCCTGCTTTGCTGTGGCTCTGGTGTAGGCCGGTGGCTACAGCTCCAATTGGACCCCCAGTCTAGGAACCTCCATATGCTGCAGGTGTGGCCCTAAAAAGACAAAAAGACCAAAAAAAAAAAAAGAAGAAGAAGCAACTGATAACAAAATATTAACTCTCTGTCATCTTGAAAAGAAAGTCAAGGAAAGAGGAAAAACTGAGAATAACTGTGTGGAAGATTCCCTAGTTTTTCCCAAAAACTTTTCCTAATGAGAATTTAAGAGGAGAGTTTCCAGGATTTGTTTCCTGCCAAGAAGCTGTTAGCAAACCATTATATTACACCCTCTTTTCTTGCCTGCTTTTGATTGTATGTGAATGTGATAGTTGAGTATTTTTGTAGCCGAAACCTATGATTGATACAGAGTGTAATCGTCTGTTGCTAAGTTAATATTGCACAAACTTCAACCTTCCAATATCAAAGTTTTGCTCTACCTGAGAAACAAATTTCCTCATATATATACACATCATAAAAGAGGACAAGGAAGGATATGGCTATGAAAGGTCACGAATTAAGCAGCATGTGAAACAAAAATTTCCCTGCACTTTGTCTTATTCTGTTAACTGTCCAAATCAAAATTGAAATAATTTCTATACTTTTACTTCCCTTAATAAAATATATTTTAGAACAATCTCAATTCATTATTTGGAATTTGTCTCGTAAAACCGAGGCTTCATATAGACCTTTTCCATCTGAATTCTCAGATCTTAGTTCTGTGCTAAACCAACAGTTCTTTTTATTTTATTTTTTTTTGTCTTTTTGCCTTTTCTAGGGCTGCACCCACTGCATATGGAGGTTCCCAGGCTAGGGGTCTAATTGGAGCTGTAGCCACCAGCCTATGCCAGGGCCACAGCAACAGGGAATCCAAGCCGCGCCTGCAACCCACACCACAGCTCACGGCAACGCTGGATCCTCAACCCACTGAGCAAGGTCAGGGATCGAACCTGCAACCTCATGGTTCCTAGTCGGATTCGTTAACCACTGCGCCATGATGGGAACTCCTAAACCAACAGTTCTTTTAAAGTTAGGAGTAGTAATGTATCTCAGTCAAATAGAAGAAAATGTCATTTTTTCCACATTTTTGTATTAGATCAGTTGCCATAATCAGTTGTATGTTTTCCTACGGCCAGCATATATGGTACTTTCAGAATTTTCAAGTTAGAAATTAATCTGTTCATTCTTTTAAGTGATACTCATTACCTCTCTGAATACAACATCCTTCACCTGCTTTTGGTAGTTAGGTCTGAAAGCCATCATGTGCACCATAAGAGCCACTTAAAAAAATACATGAACTTTCTGAAATCCTAGGGTCTTATGTATCAATAGTTATTAAATGTAATAGAGCCAGAGTATAGAAGTAATGGAAAGCAGTTTAGCATTAGTTCCTAGAAACTTCTTAGGGGTGAGCATTTCTCATATTTTAATATTTTGCTTGCACTGTCCAGTTTGGTAGCCGCTAGTCACCTGTTGCTATTTAAATGCAATTTTAAATCAATTAAATATTTAATACCTCACACTACCTACATTTTAAGTGCAATTGCTAACATACTGGACAGCACAGATAAAGAATATGTCACCGTTGCAGAAAGTTCTACTGGACAGTGCTCATCTAGACACCTTGAGGAATCTTTTATTTCTCTCCCTAGGAAAAGAGACATCATGCAGAATATCGTACAGATTTTGGAATCAGTACAGTTGAAATGGGAACTGTTTCAGAGCTGGACAGACTTTTCAAGGCTTCATCTTTCTAATAAACTGGCCATTTTTGGAATTGGTTACAACACCCGCTGGAAAGAAGATATCCGTTACCATTATGCTGAGATCAGCTCCCAGGTGCCCCTCGGCAAGCGGCTCCGGGAGTACTTCAATTCGGAGAAACCTGAGGGACGGATCATCATGACCCGAGTGCAGAAGATGAACTGGAAAAATGTTTACTACAAGTTTTTGGAGATTACTATCAGTGAAGCTCGGTGCCTAGAGCTGCACATGGAAATTGACTGGATACCGATTGCCCATTCCAAACCAACCGGGGGCAACGTTGTTCAGTATTTACTGCCAGGAGGTATTCCCAAAAGCCCAGGCCTTTATGCCATTGGCTATGAAGAGTGCATTGAGAGGCCCCCCTCACCCCACCTGGAGCGACATTCCCTGGACCCAGGGAAGGAGGGCCGGGTTGACTTGGAAAGCCTTTCAGCACAAGCCTCCTTACAGGTGGAAACAGAACCCACCCGAATTACCTATTGCTACCTCGGGATCGCTGAGGTCAGGACTCTGCAACAATGCTTATTTTTACATTTCCAAGCAAATACCAAAACCTTCAGCAAAGATTGGGTTGGTATTAATGGGTTTTTGTCTCAGAACTGCATTGTGGATCCTGGAGTTTCCCCCAAATCCATCTATATCAAATTTGTAGAAGTAGAGAGGGATTTTCTTTCCGCAGGCTCTTTAGTTGAGTGCCTGGAAAAAGCCATTGGATATCCCTTAAAATTTAACAACTGAGTGTCATCCTTCATAAGGATTTGGGCTCTTACCTCCCTCTTCTCTACTCACTTCCCATTACCCAGACTGTGTCCCATCCAGATGCTGCCATCAGACTCTTCATGGAAACTCTTTCCACAATCGGGCCAGTACAACTAAGGAATCATAGTAGACTTTGGGCAGAAAAAACAGACCTCACCTGAAAGTGCTCATTTTGAGCAAGCAAGCTATTCAACGGACTTGCATGGTGGGTCAGTTGTTTCTTTTTTAAAAAAACAAAAAACAATTTTTAAATGGATTTTAGAGCCCTAATGTAAACAAATGTAGGTACATTCCATATTGGACAAAACTTATACTTTTGAGTTTCATATGAAATTGAAAAATTGTATTTTTTTCACAATGTTTCATTTTTACACATCTCTATGTCTCTATATAAGTATTATTTACAACCTTGAATAAATAAGCAATAGATAATGGCAAGTTAAATCTTGAGTCACAGTAAATAAGACTGTTTTTCAATAGCTACTATTGTATATAATTTTAGAGTTTCATTTTTTTCACCAATCAAGTGTTTTGCTATTCCCAAATCAGTGTTGCCTGCAAAGACCTTTGTTTCTGTGATGTACCAACTTTATGGTTGTGTTGCCATTTAAACTTTACAAAAAAAAAATTAAAGTAATTCCTGGCCTCTTGGCGTATTAGTTGAGCTTTTTGTAGCAGAGTCTGGTCGCACTGGCAGTGGGACTGTGCTCTGACTTTGCTGCTAGGGAAGCACAGAAGAGACAGAGAAGGACAGCCTCACTTCCTTTCACTCTCTGTACCCCACTGACCAGTGTCATAACTTCTTGTCAGAGTACCAAAGTCATTAGACATTTCATTTTGATTTCCTTTTTTTTTTTTTTTGCTTTTTAGGGCCGCACCCACGGCATATGGAGGTCCCAAGCTAGGGGTTGAATCGAAGCTACAACTGCTGGCCTACGCCAGAACCACAGCAACATCAGATCCGAGCTTCATCTGTGACCTGCACCACAGCTCACGGCAACGCCATATCTTTAACCCACTGAGCAAGGCCGGGGATCAAACCCTCAACCTCATGGTTCCTAGTCAGATTTGTTTCTGCTGTGCCACGATGGGAACTCCTTGATTTACTTTTTTAAAAGTCCCAAAAGGATATTCCTTTTGGCCCTAAGTACATAAACTTGTAAGAGGCTTTCGTTCCCCATCTTTATACTCGGTAATCAGAGGCAGCTCCCTCAGGAGTACAGGTGGAGAACTTATATCATCATACTGCCTCTGAAAAAGAGGAGAGAAGATCTAACGGAAACATCCAGCAAAACTTAAGTGATCTATAGGATAGAAGATCATAAGGTATCTGTCCGTTAGGAAGGTACTGTCACGTTTAGATACACCATTCAGAGATTCTGTGAGGCAACTAACATTCCACTTAGAGGTTAGTACTCTTGGCTTACTAGTAGGGTAGAAGAAGATCACTTTGATCTCATGGCAGAGACTTGTTAGACTGGTTATTTATCTTTAATGATTTTCCCCAACATCTCTCAGGTGCACTACTTTAAATGGACTACAAATCCAGGTAAGAGCTATAATTCTCCCCATTTTTCTATACTATTGAAGATAAAATTGCATATTGATTTTTTTTAAAAAAGGTTATCTTCTTTCCTACAATCTGAATGGTCTTAAGTCAGTGATTTTTCTCATTCTGATACTTCATGGGTTGTTGATGCTTATTTATTTTTCTAATGGCTAGAGAGTTTATAATCAATGGGCTGACTTTTATTAATGTCATTTGAGTCTGAGTTTATGGAGTAGTCTGTTTTCTGGATACAAGCTGCTAAAAGTGGGTACTAGTTCAGGGAGAGTACAAATACCTGGGATGTTTGAGTGCAGCACCTCTTCTCCCCAGGCACGGTCTTTAGGTTTGGGCCTCCAGAAAGTCTCAGGAGTTTGCTCTTGTTTGGAACTCAGAATTGCAGTCCTAAAGGCTGAGTCTCCATTGACTGTTTTGTAGCAACAGTCTCATAATATTAGTGCTGAGTGCTGCAGGAAAAGCACTATTAGTAGGACTAGTACATGGCGCCCCCTGAACTGTGCCACTGACCAACCTTAAAACCAACATTACACTTGGTTTTTTCCTCTGCTGTTTCTTTCTTTTTTTTTTTTTTAATTGTTTCGCATAGCTTTATTTTATTTTATTTTTTGTCTTTCTAGGACTGCACCCACTGCATATGGAGGTTCACAGGCTAGGGGTCGAATCGGAGCTGTAGCCACTGGCCTATGCCACAGCCACAGCAACGCCAGATCTGAGCCTTGTCTGTGACCTACACCGCTCATGGCAACGCCAGGTCCTTAACCCACTGAGCAAGGCCAGGGATCGAACCCGCAACCTCAACGGGAACTCCTCTCTGTCCTATTTCTCACTGCTGTTAGTTACTTAGCAGGGCCAGAACATTTGGGGAACATTTAGTGAGGATGTTTTAGATCTACCTAACATTACCGAGACTGGGGCATTGCTAGACCGCTATGAGCAGCGTGGAGAATAGGGCAAAGACTGATCAAGCATGTGGTTTCACCATGTGTCTTGGGATGGGTGAGGGGTAGGGGCAAGAGGACAAAGCTGAGCATTGGGGAATGGAGACTTGGAAAGAAAGCACCTTGCTGATACTGAGTATCCATTCTCTTTGGCCAGAACCATCTAGAAAAGACAGCAGTGTGTCAGATTACTATATGAGCATTCCTAAAAATTAAAAGTGGACTATTTAGACCTTAATGAAACCTTATAACTGACTCAAGGGAGATGGAGACACTATATTCAAATGTAAGAATCAGCATTAGAAAATACTGTAGAGATAAAAGATGTATAATTGGGAGAAACACCAGTGACCTGCAAGTCTCCTAACAAAGGAAACTATGGACTTAGCTTTTGCACACAACCTGTTTATGCCAGCAGTTCTGAGGCCACTCACAGATCATCTGTGCTAACGTTCCTGTTATACACATGGGTAGGGAACAATGTTCACCTTAACATTTTTTTGCATCGTGGCAAAAACTTGCAGAAAGTAATGGAGCTGTTCTAACTTCTACCACCTGACTGCCTCAAGGTCAGCAGGAAAAAATGATTGGAATAAAATATAGTGTAGAAAATTTTTTGATTGGGTGAGAGCATTGAAAGAGCCCCAAAGGGACCGCTCTCATGTCAAATGGAGAGAGTCACTGCCTATAAATCTTTGGCTGTCGCTTTAGTTTTGACGTTGTAAATTATTGGGATGCAAATTGTGAAAAGTTAGCCTGATGAGAGTGAATGTTAAGGCTCTACCTAATATGTTGCTTGATAGGGATGAGCACAGCCTGCCCAATTAGACACTTTGGTGTTCCTGGGGTACAACCAAGACCTTTGTACTGCCCTTCCTGGAAGGAATTACTTATTTGGGGTACCCTGGTCTTGATCTGGAAATGAGGGATGTTCACAAGAGGTCCTTTGCAGTGAAGACTAAAGTAAAAATAAATAAATTTGAGTGTGATAGAATAGAAAAACCAAACCAACAGCACACTCCCCCCATATATTCAGACCACAAAATCTACTTGACAATTCCAAGTTTGTAGGTCCCCCTACGAAGGAATGAGACTGGCAGTTAGCTATTACTGTTGCTGTCACTGAGTATTAGATCCCAGGCGCTGCATGAGTAGTCTAGTGTTTGCATAGGCAAACCCACTGCATGGCAGGTATTTAAAGAGCAGCCAGGCAGGTCACACGAAGAAGAAGCAGCTGAGAGGCTCTGTGGGGTGCTGTGTAGAAAAAGACCTTGGGCAATGCAGGCTCAAGGACCATAGTCAGTATTAAAACAGCAGAACTCCGTGGCATAAAAGGCATCCAGGAGGCCTGGCTGCTTTTCTTCTCAGTTAACTGCCACCCAGAGCAGGTGGCGCCAGGGATTTGTTGTTATGTTTTCTGTCCTCGGTGACCTTTGCTCCGTGGGTTGACCCATACCCGGATGTTCGAAGCATCTTTATTTTGGCTGTTGGACTGGGAAGGCAGAACAGGTGCGTGCCTTTCTGTTAGGGATCTGTGGCCGCCAGAGGGCGCAGAGGTGCCTTTGACGGACTGGCGGGGAGAGGGACGGTTAAATTAAATTTCACAGCGAACAAGATCTATTCCCGGGAATTAAAGGATCAGATCAGGCGTGAGGTGGGATGGGAGGCAGCGAAGATGGGATAAATAAATGGTACTTTGTCCAGTCTACCTTCCCGCAGCGGCTTTTCAGAGTTGAGCGGGGAACTAGGCACCTGTTTCCTCAGTTTCCTGCTCAGCTCCTGGGGTTTCCTTGAGTCAGTCATTTCCCTGCTCGGGTTTGCAGCAGCAAGCCCCGGGTGACCTTCGGGCTGCGTTTTAGAGCACCTCTGAGAACCTGAGAGAGGCCCCCTTCTCCGCCCACTGGTGAACACTGTCCTAGCGTCCACAGCTGATGCAGCCTCGGGTGGGCGGGGCTCAGGAAGGGATGTGGCACGTGCAGGGGTGGGCGCGTGCGGGCGGGGCCTCATCCTTTCCCCAGCCGCTCCCGAAGTCCGTCCTGCCCCCGGCTCCGGGAAACTGGTAGTTTCGGACAGCAAAACCTAGCCCGCGATGCCAGCACGTTGGCCTCTTCCTGCCGTTCCGACCCCCATTGGCAGACCCCCAGTGGTCCCGGGAAAACGCGGCCCCCCTCCTCCCCTCTTAGGCTGAGGACGCGGAACTCCCAAGCCCCGGCTGTTTAGGGTTTGGGTCCGGGTAGCCCCTGGACGTGGGATAATGCGCAAACCTCCCTTCCTTCTTGGCTCCTCTTTCTGTCCCACGCGGGCAGAAGGGCACGGTGCAGTACGATAGTTCAGGATCCTTCTCTTCGGCCCTCGCCTCCAGCTGGCTGTCAGGGCGCCGCGACTCACCTGACATCACTCTGCGTCCCGACCCGTTGGAGGCCGCGGGATCCGGCCGTCGAAGCGTGAGGAGCGCCCCCCTGCGGCGGGTCACCGGCGCACCCGGCCCAGGAGGACAGCGACCTCTCCGCCCCCTCGAATGCCCCGCCCCCGAGTCCCCGATGGTCCCCACCCCGCCACCGGCACACACACGCCCAGACTCTGGCCAGAGCTGCACTTGGTGTCAGTGGCCCGGCTCCTGCGTCCGATCCTGCTGTCGTGCAGCCTCAGCACCTGTCGGTCGGTGTGTCTCGGAGCCGGTACCCCTGACTCCATCCGGGCCAGGGAAGGCCATGGTTTCCCTGCCCGGGTCCCCCGCGACCAACTTACTGCAGTTTTTGTTCCTGGGGCTGACTACTCTTGGTGAGTGAAACCCTGAACCTGGAAAGGACCTGAGGTGGGAGATGAGGTGAATCCGACCCTGGGGGAGGTGGTTTTGGGCACTGATGAGGAACTGGGTGGGCTGGGATTCCTGTCTTAGACGCTTTCCCTACCCCCACTGCTATTTTCCACCACACAGGGTATCACTGGGTACTGCTGACTTCTGTCCCTGTTGTGTCGGCAAACAGCCACCACTTTGGGCACAGTGTGTGTGGTGAGGGAGAGGGTAGGACTCAGGACCATTCCTCACCCCCACTGCCCACCTCCACCCAGCAGAGCCGGATGAGCTGAGCTGCTAGATGAGACACTGGCTAAAGAGCTTAAGGACTTAACTCCAGTCCCCCTCCCATCCGTCCCCCCCCCCCCCCACCAGCTCAAGCTGATGTGCAAGAGCCCCTAGGGAATTCCCTGGTCTCTGAGCTTGACACACCACTTCATGTCAATTCCCCAGCCCAGATCCTCCCTCTTGCCCCCTCCTCCTGCTTCCTGCCCTGGGAATCCAGGGAGGTGCCCCCAAAAGCATGACCGTGAGGTCATTTGGGACACAGGAAATGGAGGAGGGGTTCGAATGCCTGGAGGAGCACAATTGTGACACCATCCCCCCCAGAGGTCCACCACCCCTAATCAGTTCCCAGAGCCAAAGGACAAAGGAGTCCCAGGGGAAGGGCGCCTCCTTGGAGCAAGTGCTTGAGGAGTGTTGAAGGTGCCCAGGAGCACCCAGAAGCTGGAGGTGGCCCAGTGCAACATCTGGGGAGAAAAGGCCCCTTGGAAACTTAGCTGTTTCACATGCTGCCTCCCAGGCTTTCTTGCCATCCTTCTTCAGGGATTCCTGAATGGGGGTGAAGGGTGGGTTTGTCTGGTGCAGCTATAACTCCCACTTTCAGGCTGGAAGCCACCAGGGCAAGTAAAGCTTGGAAAGATGTAGAGAAAAATTCAACCACAGTGATGGGGACTGAGATGGGAATCACCTAACTCATCTGAGTCCCCTTTAGCCCAGTCTGCTGCAAGGGCATTAGGGGATGAAGTACCGCAGACAAAGTGGGGTTCAAGACCAGCCACAAAAAAGCAGAGACACCTTCCTGCCCCCTAGTCTTGGTGGGCCTGCTCCAGGATCCCTTGACTTCTTAGGCCCCCTCTCCCAAGGACCCCCTCTCCCTTCAACCTCAAGGCCTCTTTCCTTTGGCATTCCACTCCCAAATTCCCTACCCCCCTGTTGGGGATCTTGAAACAAGGGAGAAAATTTCAACTTTGTGGCCAGGGCATCATCCTTATCTATCCTGCAACCCATCTTCTTTCTATCCTAACTCTGAGCCTCAGTTTTCATACTGAACCCAGGCTTCAAGGGCCCTACCGGCTGCCCTAGGGGTTGCCGAGCTCCCACCAGCCCTTTGAGGGTTAAATGGCCCCAGGTGGGCAACTGCGGCAGGCAGGCACTGTCCAGGCTCGGTTTTGCCCTATGGAACTATCAGGGCTTTTCTGCCCTCCTGCTCCTCGGTGGCTCAGTGCTGCTGCCCCTGGGGCGTGAGAAGCCCGTGGGGGGAGTTTCTCAGAGAAAGAAGGAGACTAAAAATAGTAGCCCTGGGGAGCAGGCCCATTTTCGCTATCCCTTACTCTTGCCTGCTTCCTCACTCTAGTCTGGAATGGGCCAGAAGGGTCCTTTTCCTGGGCTGCTCCTGACTCTTTTACTCAGACCCAACCACCCCCTTTCCCTCTCCCTATGGCACTGGGGACCAAAAGGGGGCCAAATAGTTGAGGGGCTTCTGCTTCAGCAGACTTCCAAGACCCAGGGCGGCCCATGGGTTTTCTTTGGGGGCGCAGGACAGGGAGCCTTTGCCCAGACTCCAGTGCATCCGGTTACTATGGATTCCCCCCACCCTCCCAACAGACACACCTTTTGCCAAGTGAAATGACAAATGCAGGGCCTGAAGGAGGTCTCTCAGGGCATCAAGGGCAGAGGCAGCTCGCCCCATTCCCGGGACCCAGGCAGATTTCCAGGCGGGAATCCTGTCGGGCCTCTGGGAGTGAGCTGCAGAAAGGCCGAGCCTAGTCGGCACCACCCACAGGCCCGTCCAGCGGCGCCCTCCTCATTGTCTTCTGGCTTATCACCGGGCACAAGTTTCCTGTGCGGCCTGTGGGGACCGGCCAGGAAATTGGAAGGGGGGGTGCTAAGAAGGCCAAGGAACAAGGGTGGGGGTTCAGTAAAGACGCAAAGCCAGGAAGCAGTGGGGGTGGCGTGCATCCTGGCCGGTTCCGCTCCTGGCCCCTTAGAAGCCTTCCGCTGAGCTCTAGGAGGTGTAAAGCTAGGCCTGTGTGCGGCCTCTGTCGCACGTTGGCCCTTGATCGCCATGAAGATGTGGCATCTCAGACTCTACTGTAGTGTTGAGGCTGAGGACTCAGGTCCTCAGTGAGAGCAGGGCCAAGGTCTAGCGTGGCCAACTTCCTCAGGCCCTGCTGGGGACAAGCCCAAGTTTATTCCCCCAAAGGGCTTTGACTCTGCTCCTCCTTTGCCTCTCATAAGGGCAGTAAGTGAGTGTTCCTGGACACCATGATGCGAGCTTGATTCAGCTGTCCCTTCCTCGTACCAACACCCCAGGCCAACTCCTGAAGGCCAGATGCAGGCAGACACAAGCTCTGTACTTGATTGTTTAGTACTAGATTGTCAGGGGACCTTTATTCTCTTCCTAGCTCTGCCATGATTCCCTGCAACCTCAGAGGACTGGCCCAGATCTCCTGGGGTCCAAAAGGTCCCTTGGGGGCTTTCCTGGGGAAGCCCATGATTGGGGACCCAATGGGAGGCTAGAGAGCACCAGTCCCTGAGCCAGGTTGGGCACTGGGCTGCTGTCAAGTAGTTCAGGAGCCGCGGGGTTAAATTGGTAACCAATTAACCCTCCCACCCCACTCCTCTATCTGGTTGGGAACACAGGGGTGATGGAGATGCTGTTGATCCTGACCAGCATCCCCCCCTCTTGGCTCTAGCCCCCAAGGAAATTGGGGGATCAAGTGGCCCAGGTAGAGTGTACATCAAAAGTATGATATCTGTCTTTCCTCTTGAATGTCTTAACCCTTCGCTGGAAATCTGCCTCCTCTTCTCCGTACTGGGACATCTGTGCCTCTGGATACAAATGAATGCCATAGACACGTGTCCCCATCCCGGCTAAAAGCCGCGAGCTAAGGTTGGGGAGAATAAACTCTGATAAAAATGACAGCTGGATCCCAGGCCAGCGGTTCCTAGTTAGCCTTCGAGACCTACAGCGAGGGAACCCAGCGAGCTTCATCTTCTCCTCCCGGCTGTGTGGGGGGCAGGTCCACAGGCTCCACGCTTACCCTCCTCGTTCTCATCCCCAGCGTCCCCCTCGCGGGCCCAGTTGGAGCTGCACGTCCCCGCCGGCCTCACCAAGTTGCAGGCAGTAGAGGGAGCGGAAGTGGTGCTCCCGGCCTGGTACACCCTGCAAGGGGAGGTGTCTTCAACCAAGCCCAAGCCGTGGGAGGTGCTCACCGTGATGTGGTTCATAAAGGAAGGGAATGGTCTGAACCAGGTGAGGGAGGAGGTGTCTGGGCTAGAGGCTAGCTCCGCCCAGCGGGGGGCAAAGGGACCAGCCGGCAAAGGTGGGGGAGGTGGGGGAGGTGGGGGAGGTGGGGGAGGTGGTAGGGGTTGGGGGGGAGGCGGGGAATGGCGGGGAATGGTGGTTGTTCAGGAGTTTCAAGGAAAAGCAAGGTCTTCCTCATCGGTTCAATTTTTGTTTTGCTCTTGGAGGCTTCCCAAAAGAATTCGCTTTCCCTAGGTTTCTCTAGAAATCCAGAACACCAAATATTGACAGGCATTTCACTGCTGGATGAGGGGGAAAGTGAGGTTTGATGGTATAGGAAACGCCAAGGGTTAGAGCAAGAATCACACAACTTAAAAGTTGCTCATCTTTGTGTTTTCACCTTATGTGTGCTTTGGACATTGTCACAGGCCACTTCTCTTCCCAAATGATTTCTCTCCCACTGCCCCTTTATAACCTTCTTGGAGAGGCAAGGAGCAATCTGCTCCTACAATCTCCCACCTACGCTCCTTCCTGACATCAGACAGACTCAGAGGCAAAGTTACCCAGAAGCCAAAGAAATGCCATTTTCAGAGCCTCTTTCTTGTACTGGCTCCTTGCAAGGTCCTAGAAAGTGTGTTTAGAAGGTCATTTGATAAGTAGGGGGTATGTATGAAAGAAACTTAGATTGAAGGGTAGATCCAGTTTCCAGAGGGCCTGGACTTATACATTGGGGGTGGGGGGGAATAAAAGATTTTAAAGGATATTTTTTTTCCTTGGATCTACCTCTGCAGTCTGAGTTTCCTTCATACACCCCCCTATTTACATTATCCCTCACCCATGATACCACTTTCTAAACACCCCAAGTAAGAGATGAAGAGACAGTGGATAGGGGAACAGGAACTATTCTGGTCAAGAGAACCAGGCAGTGAGAGGGTGGCTAGGGAGACAGGGGCTGAATGGAGAGCTGGTACAGGCTAGAGGGAATGGGTGAAGGGGAGGGGCATCAGAAGACACCCCGTTTCAGGGAGGGGATAGCTGAACCCTGGGCCCAGAGCAGGCATGGAATAAAGGGAGGGGGGTGTCGTGCCCCGCACCAGGTGTTGTCATACATCGGTGGAGCCACATCCAGCAAGCCTGGCGTGTCCCTGGTCTACTCCATGCCCTCCCGGAATGTGTCACTGCGGCTGCAGGGCCTCCAGGAGAAAGACTCTGGGTCCTACCTCTGTTCTGTGAACGTGCAGGACAGCCAAGGCACTGACAGAGGTCACAGCACCAATACTTTAGAACTCAATGTGCTGGGTAAGTGGGAGGCCTCCATGGGAGGGAGGTCAGGCAGGTCTCTCCCCAAATGCCTGCGTGCGAAGGTTGGGGGAGGGGGCAGGGGGTCAGTGTGTGGGAGCAGGGAGGGGCTGCCACTGGCCCCCTGGATGTGAGTTTTCAACCTGTCTCCTTTCCCCTAGTGCCTCCAGCTCCTCCATCCTGCCACCTCCAGGGTGTGCCCCGTGTGGGGACCAATGTGACCCTGAGCTGCCAGTCCCCAAGGAGTAAGCCCACTGCCCAGTACCAGTGGGTGCGGTCACCCCCATCCTCCCAGGTGTTCTTTGCACCAGTTCTAGGTGAGGGAACTTCTGGAGACAACGGAGAGTGTGTCTGGGGTAGAGGAAAGCTGAGGTACCAGAGGGGCTGGGGTACCAGGGGAGGCAATGCTGAAAAGCACTGGGGTGGAGCAGGAGGATGTGGGGAGGGGGCTGGAAAAAGAGGACCTGCCAGGTGCAGGCACCTGCTGGGTGCTTTCGAGTGAGGTGCTGGGGCTAGAAGAAGACTTGCAGTTCACTAGGTGTGTGACTTTATGCCTCTATTTCCTCATCTGTAAAATGTGAATATCAATAGGCCTGATTTGAATATACCAGCTGTTAAAGACATTTGAGGGCACTTAGGGCTTTTTTCTTCAATTTTTCTGAGTTAATTGATGAAACATTTGAAATATGGAGTACTAGATGCTTTTTAAAAAAATTATTTTTAATTTATCAAGTATGGTAATGGTATCAAGGTTTTGTGGGACAATGTCCTTATTTTTTGGAGTTTCATGTTGAAGCAGTTATTTTTATTTATTTATTTATTTATTTATTTATTGTCTTTTTGTTGTTGTTGTTGTTATTGTTGTTGTTGTTGTTGTTGCTATTTCTTGGGCCGCTCCCGCGGCATATGGAGGTTCCCAGGCTAGGGGTCTAATCGGAGCTGTAGCCACCGGCCTACGCCAGAGCCACAGCAATGCGGGATCCGAGCCGCGTCTGCAACCTACACCACAGCTCACGGCAACGCCGGATCGTTAACCCACTGAGCAAGGGCAGGGACCGAACCCGCAACCTCATGGTTCCCAGTCGGATTTGTCAACCACTGCGCCACGACGGGAACTCCTATTTTTATTTTTTATGGCAAAATTAAAAGCAACTTTTTTTTTAATGGGTGGGGACACATGTTTATTAGGATGGGCACCTGTGAAAAGAATAGGACCTTGCAGGACATTTGGTCTTCTCCAAAATGTCCGTGGGACATTTGGTCCATGCCAAAAGGTCCTTGAAACTGGGTTCCGTCCAAAACATCCATAAACATGTTTGGTCCATGCCCCATGGTTTTTGACAGTACTAGATTTCAAGGACTTTTGGGCATAGACCAGATGTCTCCATGGACTTTTTTTTTTAAACTGCTTAATCTTATTACATTTATAGGTGTACAACAATCATCACAACTAGATTTTATAGCATTTCCACCCCAAACCCTCAGTGCATCCCCCCACCCCGCAACCTGTCTCATTTGGAAACCATAAGTTTTTCAAAGTCTGTGAGTCAGTCTCTGTTCTGCAAAGAAGTTTATTGTGTCCTTTTTTTAGATTCCACATGTAAGCAATAGCATTTGATGTTGGTGTCTCATTGTCTGACTGACTTCACTTAGCATGATAATTTCTGGATCCGTCCATGTTGCTGCAAATGCCATTATTTCTTTCCTTTTAAGGACTGAGTGATCTTCCATCGTGTACATGTACCACATCTTCTTTATCCACTCCTCTGTCGGTGGACATTTAGGTTGCTTACACATCTTGGCTATTGTATATAGTGCTGCAATGAACACTGGAGTACATGTGTCTTTTCGAGTCATGGTTTTCTCTGGATAGATGCCCAGGAGTGGGATTGCTGGATCCAATGGTAGTTCTTTTTTTTTTTTTTTTGGTCTTTTTGCTATTTCTTTGGGCCGCTCCCGCGGCATATGGAGGTTCCCAGGCTAGGGGTTGAATCGGAGCTGTAGCCACCGGCCTACACCAGAGCCACAGCAACGCGGGATCCGAGCCGCGTCTGCAACCTACACCACAGCTCACGGCAACGCCGGATCGTTAACCCACTGAGCAAGGGCAGGGACCGAACCCGCAACCTCATGGTTCCTAGTCGGATTCGTTAACCACTGCGCCACAACGGGAACTCCCAATGGTAGTTCTATTTTTAGTTTTCTGAGGAATCTCCATACTGTTTTCCACAGTGGTTGCACCAATTTACATTCCCACCAACAGTGTACTAGGGTTCCCTTTTCTCCACACCCTCTCCAGCACTTATTGTTTGTAGACTTTTTGATGATGGGCATTCTGGCCAGTGTAAGGTAGTATCTCATAGTGGTTTTGACTTGCATTTCTCTAATAATTAGTGATGTTGAACATCTTTTTGTGGTTTTTTTGGCTGAAGCATTTATTTTTAAATGTCTCAGAAAAAAAGAAAAACAAATGAAATAAGTATAGCAAAACATTAGCAGTTGTTGAGTCTAGGTTGTGGGTATATTAATTTTCATTTTGTCCCTCTTTCTACTTTTTCTTGACCATTTTTATAATAAAAGTTTTATTTTTTTTTTACATAGTGCTTATCTCATAGGTTTGTTGTGAAACTTTTATAAGTTAGTACAGGTAAAAAACTTAGTTTTTGGAGTTCTCTTGTGGCAAAGCGGGTTAAGGATCCAGTATTGTCACTGCAGCAGATCTGGTCACTGCTGTGGTGCACGTTCAAGCCCTGGCCGGGTAATTTCCACATGCTGTGGATGTGGCCAAAAAAGAAAAAAAAAAAATAGCAGTTAGTCTTTGGTGTGGAATAAGCAGCTAATAAACTTTAACTGTTAAAATAATTAGATTATTTCATATAATTTTTTCAACACCATCAAGTAGGTCATACTACTCCATTTTACAGATGAAGAAATTAGGACTCAGGGATACTAGTAACTTCCTTAAAGTCACAGGGCCTATTTTGGAGCCCAGGTTTTCTAACACCTCACCCAGTGTTCTTTCTCTCTCACCACTCTGCCATTCAGAAATAAGAGTAGAAATCGTGTTTTGGTTTTTCTAGGCATCACTTCCTCTTTAGCCTCAGATATCACCTGGGGATACCAAGTGGTGGAATGGATCAGGGGGTTGAGCTAGTAGTTGGGCCGCTGGGAGCAGAACCCACATTTCCCCTCCATCAGGGAACAGACAGCAGAGTCTCCCAGAGAGTCCAAAAGGACATTCCAGAGAAGGGGGCAGGATATATTTTATGGGAAGGAGGATCCTTGGACTGATGGCTAAATTGTGTCCACAGATGCTATCCATGGGTCTTTAAGCCTTAAAAACCTTTCTACTTCCATGTCTGGAGTGTATATCTGCAAGGCCCACAATGAGGTGGGCAGTGCCCAGTGCAATGTGACCCTGGAAGTGAGCACAGGTCAGTTAGGGGTAAGTGTGGTGAAGGAGAAGACTGGTCCATGGTGGGAGTGGGATTCAAGAGGGGAGGAGGCCTGTCTGCCGAGGTCCCTTGTTATAACAGGACAAAGAGCTTGTCTTGGTCAAATGTTCGTGTAAGTTTTGGTCAGTGACCACTTTCGGCTTGACAGTCACCTTCTTCTTAACAAAGAAAGAAAATGTGTATGGGGGCAGTGGGGCAGTGGGATTGGAAGGGGCCGGGGAATAGCTGGGAGTCCCTCTCTGACAGCAAGGTTTTTCCAGGCCCTGGGGCTACAGTGGTTGCTGGAGCTGTTGTGGGTACCCTGGTTGGACTGGGGCTGCTGGCTGGGTCAGTCCTCTTGTACCACCACCGTGTCAAGGCCCTAGAGGAGCCGGCGAATGATATCAAGTAAGTGTCCCTGGTCTCTGCCAAGATGTGGGCTCTCTCAGCTCTTCTTACAAAAGCTGGGCATTCCGGGAGCTCTCATCTAAGGAAGGATGTGGTGAAAACATCATTCTAATGAGCAGATTTTGAGGGAGAGGAGAATTGAAGTAGAGGGAAGATGGAAGACAAAGCATGGGAAAACTCTCCCTTCTTCCTGCTCCCAGCTTCTGACCTCTTCTCACTTTTTTGATGACTAGGGAGGACGCCATCGCTCCCCGGACCCTACCCTGGCCCAAGGGCTCAGACACAATCTCCAAAAATGGAACCCTTTCCTCTGTTACTTCGGCGCGAGCCCTCCGGCCACCCCAAGGCCCTTCCAGGCCTGGTGCACTGACCCCCACATCCAGCCTCTCCAGTCAGGTCCTGCCTTCACCAAGGCTGCCCAGGATGGATGGGGCCCACCCTCAGCCAATATCCCCCAGCCCTGGGGGGGTCTCATCCTCTGCTCTGAGCCGCATGGGTGCTGTCCCTGTAATGGTGCCCGCCCAGAGTCAGGCTGGGTCTCTGGTGTGATGGTTGAGCCACTCACTGGCTAAGCTATCTGGTTTCTCTCCTTCCTACAGGGGTCACCCCTAGCACAGAGGCCAGGGTCTTGGGAGAGTCTTCCAGACCTCTGGTCCTCTGCCCCCGCCTTTATTTACTAAGGGAAAACTGAGTCTCAGTTAAGACCCAAACTTCCAGGAGGTAGAAGGAGAAGGAGAAGCGGACCTGGGATTAGGAAGAGCCTCCACTCCCTCTTGGGCCTCTCTAGGACTGCAGCAGGCTGCTGCTGAGATGGCAACCATCCCCACCCCCATCCTCAGGGCCTGGTAGGGACTGCCAGTCCACCAGTCCTCCGGGCCCCCTTGGTCTGTACCCCACCCCATCTAACATCATCCTTCACTCCCATTCCAGCTCCCTGCATTAAGGTAACCTGTCCTGCTGGCTTGGTTGGGTTTTGTTGGGGCAGGGGATAAGGAAGATATTTTTTAAACTAACTTGAAATGCATGGTTTTGTTTTTATTTTGCAAATTTCAATAAAGATACGTTGTGTTTGTATGGAAAGTGAGAGTCAAAAGGCCTTTTCAAACTTGGAATTCCCAAGAAAAGCTCAGGATGATGCAGAGAGGACTATCCTGTCTGAGGACCCAGAAGGGCTTCCCCACACAGCCTCCAGCTTGGCTTACTGGCTCAGGGTAACTCCTCTAGAGCCCTTAAAAAAAGGGCATTTGCTGTCAGGCATTGGTGGAGAGGCACAAAGAGCCTGAGGCTGGGGAGGCCCTAACTCACTTTGAGCAGCAAGAGGACGAAATGGGTGACCTTCTGCTGGAGCTTGAGTGCCCATGGCTGGTTGTACCTGCACTTAATCTCCTGCTTTCTCCCCAAGGGCAAAGGAAAGGAACCTGACTCTTGCTCCCCTCCCCCAGACCACTGGTTCCTTACCCATCTGCCCATCCAGCAGTGATGATCCCCTGTGTACGGAGGGCAAGCCTGGCACAGGATGGGATGCCTGTGTCTGCTCCAATCCTGCCACACCCTTTCCTATTGGGGAGGGGGGGGATTTCCTCCAGATCTCAGTTTCTCAGGCCATGAAATGGGGTGGCTCTGGGGGTGGAGAGAGATTGTCGTTTCCATGGATACTCTGGCTCCAGTAAGTGGTAATAAAAGTGTCAAAGAAGGAATCTCAGAGGAGAAAAGAAGAGGGGCTCAGAAGGAACCAGAAGGGGTTGGATAGAGTCTTGGCTTGGGATTCCAGCACACAGTGTGAGGCCCCAAAGCAGTGACATCATCTGCCAGCCCTCAGATTAGCAGATGCCTCCCTCTTCCTCTAGGGTCACTTTTTCCCACAATTACAGTTCTGACCCCCCTCCCCTGAGGTGGGGCCCTCCTCCCCCATGAGCCCAGCCCTTTCCCCAGGACTGCTTCAGAAATTGGGGGGGAAGGGGACAAAAGAAGGGAGTAAGGCTAGAACATTCCTGTATTGGGCCTAGAGGAGGGAGGAGCACTTCCTTACCTGAGGGCCAGCCTCTCCCCTTGTTTGCTCTGAGATAGCCGGTCTTGCTGGGGCCCAGTACCAGGAGGCTGCCCTGTGGGCACTCCCTTCCTTCTCCCAGACCCAGACACCCAGCCGGACCAACAGTTGGCAGGACATGACCATGGCCTGGCTCCCGGGGTCCTTCCTCTGCGGAGCCCTGCTGGGCTGGGTCTGCTTAAGTGGTGAGTGAGGAGGGGACCGGCGGACCGCGGTGAAAGCTGGAGGGCAGAAGCTGGGCTCCCTGGGAGGGCCAGGAGCGGCTGGGGCGACACCGGGGAGGGCGACGTCGAAGGCCTGGAGGGTCCAGGATAGAGGGCGGCAGAGGTTGGGCCTCTCCAGCGGGTTTAACCACAACGCGGGTATTGTTTTCTTTCCGCCCCCTGACAAACACCCTCAGATCGGGCCCGCCTGGGTTCTTTCACCCACGAACCCGGCGGGATCGGGGGTTCCTCCCTCCCTTCGGTAAGGGAGGGAGGGAGGGAGGGAGCCAAAGGACCTGAGCCCCAGGGCCCGGGGAGGGAGGCGTCCCGGCCGGGGTCTCCTGAGCCCTTCTCCCGCCGGCCTCTCTCGGCGCCCCCAGTCCCCGGGCTGGCGGTGGAGGTGAAGGTGCCCGCCGAGCCCCTGAGCGCGCCCGTGGGCAAGACGGCCGAGCTGATCTGCAGCTACAGCACGTCCGTGGGGGACAACTTCGCCCTGGAGTGGAGCTTCGTGCAGCCCGGGAGGCCCATCTCAGCGTCCCAACCCGTAAGCTGAGGGCACCTGGGCTTGGGTCGGGGGCGGCTCCTGTTTTTTGGCGGGCTTGGCCAGGAGAGGCAGGGAAAGAGGACCCACCTTAGAGCGCCCCATAGGAGAGGGTGCCTTGCAGATCGGTATGCTTGGATGAAGAAAATCAGTGGGCTCCTTCTAGATCTTAGGACTGCAGTCTGCGTGACTTTATACCACATACACAGCCCTGTATATCCAATTTCCTACCCCATGGTTCCTACATGCAGCTCCCCTATGGTTGGGCAGCTGCGGTGTCAGTGAATAAATCCATGAAGGCTAAGCTGTTGTGATTAAAAACAGGATAAAATGCTGCCTCTTCCAGGAATATTTGCTCCCCTCCCCCCCATGGGGAGCATGCTTAGTCAACAGCAATGAAAGCAATGCATCTAGTTCATTTAGCACCTAGAAAGGCATGGTATTTGGGGACAAAAAAAATCCTTCATGGTTCTGGCTACAGAGTATCAGCTTCCCTGGCTGTTGTAAGGGAGGGGCCTCTTATACTCGCTTTGGAGGTATGTAGAGTTGATGCCAGGCAGCAAAAGGCACATATGTATATCTTCTGCTTCTCACCAGATCCTGTACTTCACCAATGGCCAGCTGTATCCAACTGGTTCTAAGTCAGAGAGGGCCAGCCTTCTTCAGAACCCCCCCACAGGAGGAGTGGCCACCCTGAAACTGACTGATGTCCGCCCCTCAGACACTGGAACCTACCTCTGTCATGTTAACAACCCTCCAGATTTCTACACCAATGGGTTGGGGCTAATCAACCTTACTGTGCTGGGTAAGGCAGGCTGGGAACCCATCAGCCAACCCTGTACCCTCAAAGATTGTACCAGCCCTACTAAACCCTGCCATATCCCAAGTTCCAGCCCAAGGTCACAAGTGCACTGGGGACCCCAAGGGAAAATTTTAAGGGAAAATTCCCCCTTCCCAAAATTTTCTAATCATACCCCTGCCTCACCCTCCCCAAAGAGTGGCTCTTCCCTTGGTCCCTAGTAAGGGTTTGAGGGAAAGCCCTTCCCATGGAAAGGAATCGGAGTCACAGTCCCAACAGTTCCATCTTTGCAGGAACCTCCCATTTGTGGTTCAGATTCTGTCCCTTTCTAAGTTGGCAGCAGGGAGGGCTAGTGACCATTAGAGGAACAAGGGGCCTGACCACTAAGCACTAACTTTGTGTTCAGAGTGCCATCTCACCCCAAACTAGAGCCTACTTGGAGATGAGCAAACAGAAAAAACTATTTAAAAGGACGGGGATGTTTAGATGGAAAAGAGAAGACCTAGGAGGTGGTATATGCCAACTGCATTCAAATATCTGAAGGGGCTGCCCTGTGGAGGAGAGGTTTTTCATTTCTCTTTGTGGACCCAGAGGGGAGGAACTAGGACCAATGTGTGGCTATTACATTAGCACAGATTTTGGCTCAACATGAGGAAGAATTTTCTAACAATCAGAATTTCCAATAGTGGACATCATTTCCTGGGGATGCAGTGGTATGTGAACCAGAAGTGGACCGCTATGTGGTAGGAGTATCGAAGCAGGAAATTTAGCACTTTATGGGGGTGAAGTTTGGAAATAGCTAAGGAACTTCCTGTGATTTTTGCAGTGCCCCCCAGTAGTCCCTTGTGCAGTCAGAGTGGTCAAACCTTCGTGGGGGGCTCTGCTGCATTGAGATGCAGCTCTTCCGAGGGAGCCCCCAGGCCAGTGTACAACTGGGTCCGCCTTGGATCTTCTCCTACACCTTCTCCTGGCAGCATGGTGCAAGGTAAGGGCCCAGGACCTCAAAGAATGGACTCGGGACCTGGGCAAATCTGGTCTCTAAACTACACACACCCACATTACAAGTTCCAAGCCTGCAGGTAGGAGACAAACCGCTGTATATACCTTTTCCCTGCTTCTTCCTTGCCTTCCTTTTATTGACCCTTCCTGTCTTCCTGTACAGTCTGTGGCTGCGTGGTCCTGGAGCATTTCTCAAGCTAAATGTACTCCTGATATCCTGGAAGGAAGGGAGCATTCTGTGATTCTCACGTGTCTATTTTGGAGGGATTCCTTTAGATCTGTTAAGGATCATGAATCATTTCCAAATTTCCTAGAGAGGAAGCTGAGGCAGAGGAGCATGGACTGGCTTGAATTATTTAGCCAGTTTCTTTGGAGGAACCATAGAGCTGTCTAGGAGTCTTGGCTTCTCAGGCTCCTCATGCTAGCTCCAATGCCCTGGCAGGTACAACATTCAGTCCCAGCCCTAACCCCAGCCAAACCCTTTATCAAACCAAAGAGCTCCCCAGATCACCTCCTGACATGTACTCTTCCTTCTAAAGGGAAGGTAAGCAGCTTAGAAGAGCATTTGGGTCAGCTTAGAGCCACTCCAAAGAACATGTTGCCAGTAATCAAGGCTTTTTCCCCCAACCAGAAGCCAGTAGGCACACCACCCCTATTGCATTGCATTTCTGAACACCTCATGTGTGTGCAACCCCCACCTCCCCTGAAAAGGCAGTTGTGTAGGGTTGGGAAGAACACAGGAGTTGCAGCGGTTTTGCCACCTCCTCTCTGGCCACCTCTGAGCCAGTTTCCACTCATAGAATGAGGTTAGTCCCTTCTTCACAGGATCGCTATAAGGATGAAATGAAATGTGCTCACTGTGAGTTGATGGGATGCTTCCTCTTTACCCTCTAGATGAGGTGTCTGGCCAGCTCATTCTCACCAATCTTTCCCTGGCCTCCTCGGGCACTTACCGCTGTGTGGCCACCAACCAGATGGGCAGTGCGTCCTGTGAGCTGACCCTCTCAGTGACTGGTAAGGGATACTAGGCAAACGCTGGGCTGGCAGGTGGGTTCTATGAAGCTACTTGAGGTACCAAGGAAGGGCTACACCTGAGGGGCCTGTGTTTCCTTAGACTCTTCCAAAGGCCGAGTGGCCGGGGCTGTGATCGGAGTGCTCCTGGGTATGCTGTTCCTGTCAGTTGCTGTGTTCTGCCTGATAAGGTTCCAGAAAGAGAGAAGGAAGAAGCCCAAGGAAATATATGGGGGCAGTGACCTACGGTGAGCAGGAAGGCTGAGGGATGGTGCAGGGTGGGAGGAAAGGGTTTGGATTAAGTTGGTGACTTTGCACATTAAGGGGTGTTTCAAGGCAGAAGGCTGCCCAGCACTGGGCTTTGGAGGTGGGGGTGGCAGTACAGCAGATGTATTTGAGCATGTGAGTGAAATGTACATGGTGGAGGACTTGTTTTTTATGAGCTGCCCTCAGGTCTTTTATCAGTCAACAGGTTGTGGAGGGCAGGAGTTGAGTTTGTCCTGAGCATTCAGCTGAATTGAGTTCTTCTGGTGGGGAAGTAAGGAAAGGAGAGGCAAAAGCTGCCTGCCATCCACTTTAGCTGTCAGTCGTGGCGTCCAGAATAGGGATCAGAGCAGTGTCTCTCCAAGTGTGGCCCTCAGATACCTGAACAGAAATCACCAGGAGCTCATTAAACATTTAGATTCAGGCCACTTCCTATCCCTTCTGAAGCAGAATCTGTGTGTATGTGTGTGCTGGGGGATGATGGGGCCTGGAATCATTTCAACCAGTTCCATGATAATCCATGTGTATAGTAAAAACGAAAAGTCCTTGGTTAGTGGATGGGCGTATTCTGACAGGTGCTACCAGCCTTCACTAAGAAATGCCTATATCTATCAGGGAGGATGCCGTCGCACCTGGGATTTCGGAGCAAACGTCTGTGAGGGGGGATTCTAACAATGGACTCCTGGAGAGGGCCCCCTCTGCCAGCACGGTGACGACCGCCAAGTCCAAGATCCCTATGTTTGTGTGATTTCTCTCCCAATCCCCGAGGATGATTATCAATAATTAAAGACTTTGGGTACAATATTGTCTCCCTCTTCTGCTAATATAACAAATTCCTTAGGCGGCCCGAAGAGTATAATGGGTAAGGGAAAGAGCCGGCTTGATGCCCTGGAGGGGATGCTGTGGGTGGGAAGTTTTGTTGGTTCCAAGGATATGTTCTAACCTAGGTCCTTCTCCCTTCCCCCTCTCCACCCCCACTTTTTGGCTTGGTCAAAGGAAACTTGTTCAGAATTCGAGCGGTGGCCTCGTGTACACCAACCCCCTCCCCTCTGGCACCCTCTGAACACTTGGACATTCCTCTTTATTGTTCACATTCCAACCCAGCACAGTCACATGCACACGCGGATAAAAAACCTCACGGCCACAGCCCCAGGAGCCCGGTGGGGGCGGGGCCAGCCGGAGCAGGGGCGGGGCCGCGGAAGACTCCTCCTGTCGAGCCTCCCCCGCGCTCGGCGTTTGCATAAACAAGCAGAGAGCTGGAGAGGCGGCTCTCCGGCTGCACTGGCGAGAGGGGAGGGTAGATTACAGGCAGGTGTGGGGTTGGGGTATGAAATAGGGACTTGTGATCACAGCAAGGGGTATGTGACACCATAAAAACCCTCCTCCCCTCTCTCCTCGTACCGGATCCCAAGTTCTGGGGCCTGGCTTGGGCGTGAACAGCACGGAGACGCACGGCGCCCCCTTTAGCTGCGCTCAGAACGAAAGGACTTTTTTTTAAAATGTGTCCTTGGGCAACGCGTAGGGCGCCCTCCGCAGTGAGCGACGGGAAGCGCACGGAGGCTGCGGAGGCAGAGCTGCATGCAGGTGCGGGGAGAAGTGGGCGAGAAGCTAAAGAAGGAAGATTTAGGAGCGCGGGGACTGGGGTTAGGGTGGGGAGGATGAGCGAATGGGTACCATACTAGACTGGAGAACTAACTAAAAGGGCGTGGACATAGCGACTCCTCGACGGAGTCAGCCTGGTAGAGGGAGTCTCTGGGGACGCAGAGAGGGCTCCTGAAGCTGGCAGGTTGGTCGGAAGTAGAGGATCACAAACACGGCAGGGAAGTCTCGTCACTGCGAAAGGGACGCGGCATCCATCTCTGTTCGGGAACTGAGGAGAGAGAAGGTCTGAGCACCGCCCCCCCCCCCCCCCCCCCGCAAATACGTCCTCTCCCCCTTCCGTCCTGAACCAGAACTAGGGCGGGGAGCACTGGGGAGTCCCGGGCAGCCGGAACCGTCCGCCCGCTTTCACTGCACTGAAACGAGCCTGAGGCCGGTACTTGTGTGAGCCGCAGGGTGTTTATGGGCCCCCGCCGGGGTTGTGTAGTCAAATGGGAGTGACTGCGAATCTGTGTCGGTCTAGGTGTGTCCCAGTGACAGCCTCAGTCATCTCCAAGTGTCAGAAAACCCGCTGGCGCAGGTGCATTTTCCCTGGCTGGGAGGGGATGAGGGCGGGCGGAAGGAAAAGGGTTGAGGATTTGGTCCTTTTCTCCCACTCGGGGGTCCCACCCTGCTGCTTCGAAGTCGTATTCATTACCTTCGAAAATGCTCAGTTCTTCAGTCCAGGGTGGGGCAGGACGGAGGGTGGAGAGAAACAGGTGAGCTCTTGAACACGCAGCACCCTCAGCCTCCTCCCACCCACCCACCGCACATCTCGGATTTCTAGGACCCCATCCTCAGCTCCCCCTACACCCCTTTCCACCCCCAGCCTCCCTTAATTTTCCTTGCTCCTTCGGAGGACTAGGGGAGCCGCTCTGAGGGGTCCTGGGTCGGGAAGGAGCCAGCAGCCCGAGGCGCCCCACCCACCTCACCTGGCCTAGTCTCCGCTGGGGCCGCCGCCCGCGCCTCCCCGGGCGCCCCCGGCTCCGCCCGGCCCCCCGGAGCCAGGGCCCTTCCGGCCGCGCTCTCCGCTCTTTATCTTCTTCCGCGCCATGTGGCCCCGGAAACTCGCCTGGATTTTGGCGGCGGCAGCGTTGGCACCTGGATCGTCCAGCGGGATGTCTAGAATGTCGTCATCCGGCTTGGAGCAGGCGCTCTCCTGGGGGCGGGGCAGGGGGTTGCTTGTGGGGTGACTGGGCCGAGATCCCGCGACCGTGGGGTCGGAGGAGAGCGTTGGGGGATTGAAACAAGGGCGACGAGGGAGTGGGAAGTGCAGAGAAGGGAGCCACTGGGGTGTGTGTTTGTGTGGGCATGCATGGCGCATGTCCCTCCTGGGCAGCGGTGGACAAAAAGGAAGGATCATGGTCAAGTGGACTCAGCTGTGTTCCCAACTGAGGCAAGAGAAGTGCACGGGTAGGTGGGATACAGCCAGGTAGCCCTGAGTGAGGGAAGCACCATCACCACCAGCCAGTTAGAGGAGCTGCTCAACTGACGAGTGTGAGTTTGGAGGTGCAGAGTAAACCACAGCTGGGACTCATGCATGTGGTTGCCTTTCCTCTTGCCCTCAGAAAGGTCCCTTCTGAATCCAGGATTCCTGGGAGAAGGTTTAGAAGAATCAACAGAACAGTTCCTTGGCAAGAAAAATCACACTGGAGCTCAAAGCTGGGAGAGGTGTGAAGATGGACATTACCTCTCAGTGAGGCAGTCTCCCTCCACCCACGGGGAGAGGCCAGGAGCTATTTTCCCTTGGACTCTCCATTTTGCATCTCCTCAGGATGTACTCAAACACGGAAGAGAGGAGATGGTCTGAGAGAAGTTACAGGGACAAGGCTTCACTCCAGAATAGGACAAAGGAAAGATAAGCAGGAGCAAGAAGCCCTTTCCACACTCAAGAGGAAGAATTGTCAATAGCCTACCATTTGACCATTGCCCTTGCTCAGGCATAGTAACATTGTTTTACAGATGTTATTCTTTCTTAGTCCTGACAACAAAGCTATGTCATCTCTTTTATTGTTATTCCAGTTTATCCCTAATAAAAATGATGATTAGAGTTTTAAAAACCTGGATTCCCATTGTGGTGCAGCAGAAACTAATCTGACTAGGAACCATCCCTAGGTTCGATCCCTGGCCTTGCTCAGTGGGTTAAGGATCCGGCGTTGCCATGAACTGTGGTGCAGGTGGAAGATGCGGCTGGGATCTGGTGTTGCTGTGACTGTGGCATAGGCCGGCAGCTGCAGCTCTGATTAGACCCCTAGCCTGGGAACCTCCACATGCTACGGGTGCAGCCACTTATTGGTGGACCAAAGATTCAAACCCTTGTAGGTCAGGGTCCAGAGTACATTTTTAACCTCTACTCTGCAGGATAAGCAAAGGTAGTCAAGAAAATGAACCAAGCTCTACCACTTGCTGAGTAGTCTTGGGCAAGTTTTCTAATCTTCTATCTCAGTTCCTTCATCTGAAATCAGATACTTAATATCTACCTCCTGGGGAAGAATAAACAATGTGAAATGCAGGAAGTTTCTGGCACAGTCTAGTTGCTCACTTAATGGTAGTGATCATGATTCCTTTAAATAATAAAGTTGATCCCGAATAGTTGTTTTTGTAAGTTAAAGTGGTCGGACTAAAAGCACTAAGACCCACCCCCAGGCTCCAGGTTTCTGTTTTTCCTGCAGCCTGCCCTAGTTAAGGATAGCAAGAATTAGGGAATTGCTGGTACTGATTTCAGAGGCAAGGCCCTGGAATGGAGAGGGCCTCAGCTCCCCACCCCCTAGCCCCTTTGTTGCTCAACTTTTGTGGCAGCCCCTTTGAATCACTCAAGGTGATGATGCAAGGTAGGAAGTAGAAGGTTACTGTGGAGTTAGAAAGGCATTTCTCCTTTGAACTGACCCTCTGTCCTCTAGGAATTTTCTCTCTCTCTTTTCTTCCTGAGGATTTCTACTGCTTTCACTGTGTTTTGCTTCTCCAGCATGAGATGACCAAGGTCTCATGTAGTAATAGTAATTCAGTCCTATTCCTTTCCCCTCCCTCCATCACCCAATCCTGAAGTGGGATGCCTGTGAGTGGGGCTTCAGTGGTCACTGCTCCAACCAGGTCCTGCCCGTGGAGACTCTGGTTTAAATTCCAGATCCCTAAGCCCAGGTTTACAAATGGCTTTCTCTCATCATGGTTCCCAAGGCTGTCTTCATTTCCTAGACTTTATAGAGTTCTTCAGTTTGTGCTCAAGGTGTCCACAATTAATTTAAATGCTGTTAAAAGGAGTTAAAAAGGGCTAATATGGCTGCGGAGGGGCCCAACACACTCTTTGTCTTTCCTGGGTCTAGCACGCTCTCCTTGACTTTTATCCTCGCCTATAACAGAAATGACTCTTTTGGGATCCTTGGTTGTCAGGGCTCAAGCCTTTCTTGGGATATTCTTAGGGAACAGTGAAGCTTCTTCTCAAAAGAGGACAATGATCAAAAGAACATTCTCGACCCCCTCTCCTCAGCTAGCAGCTGTAGAGGTTGAGCGGAAGAAGGGGTATCTTCTCCCAAACATGCTAAGACCCACCTGCTGTCACCACCCACTGCAGCTGGATCCAGAATGGAACAACAGGCAGAGCCACCCCCAACACTCTACGCCTCCCTGGAGTCAGCTCCCTTCTCCCTCCAGCCAAATTCTCAGGGCAGAGGTGGAGGAACAGTAAAAGGAAGCCAGGAGGGGTCACGGTGCCTGGGCTGGTGCCTTCCAAATCCAAGATCTGGTAATGTGTGCCTGAGAGGTTTGCACCAACTGGGTGGGTGGGTGGGGGGCTTCTGGGAAGGGGGAGGCAGAGGTGGACATTGCACTGGTGGGTGAAACACAAGCCATGGCTTGTGATCCCATATGGGCACATTCCTTCACTTCTGAGGGTCTCAGTATCTTCATCCACAACTAGAACTTGGTCTAGATGAATAAAGTATTCCTCAGCTTCCAAATCCTGAAAGCTTTGAGAATTATCCCTGCCTACTGCTTGTTATATGCTGCGCCCTGTGCCAAGTGCCTCGCACACATTACCTCATTGAATCACCATTTTAGTGGTCAAGAAACATCGAGACATTTTGTAACTTACCCAAGGTCACAGGGCTGACAAATAGTGATGAGATTCAGAAACCTGTGCAGTTAACCACTGCTTCAGGGCAGGCAATTAATTATTTCTAGGCATTCAGCTGGACCAAGTCAACTAGATTAGCCAGGAAAAAAAAAAAGAAAGAAAAAAAGGAAGAAGATCCAAAAAAATGTTTCCTTGCCTTTTTATATTAATTCAGGAAAGTCAGATATATGTGACTATGGAAATTGGCAACTGGTACATGTGAATCAACAGCTCCTGCTCTTAAAAAAAAGAAGCAGATCTGTTTGCTTCTCCTCATTTATATTTGAGTGTCTGTATGGAGGAGAAAGAAGGAAATAAGGCAGGACTAGGTGTCACCCAAGCACCAGATCAGACAGTCTGCAAGGAGAGTCCCAGAATGGAAGGTAAAGAGGGACCTGTCCCTTGCCGCCCAGATGCATGTCCTAGCTTCCTCCCAGCACTAAGCGCAGCCCTCCACAGAATGGGGATGGGTAGGAAGATGCTCAGTCCCAGCTCTGTCCCAACCCTCTGCCCCTGTTATCTCTTCTTGACCCCCTGCACAGTCTGACAATGGTGCTCTCTCCTGCTCCGACCTAGGACAGGACCTGAAGGGGGAAGGCTCCTGTGTACAGAATGCACTGGAGGAGGTGACCCAGGGCGCTGGGCCACTGGGATAATTGTGTATTTACCTATTCTGTACTGATTGGGTGGGTAGCTTCTCCCTTTTTTTTTAGGGGGCACTTATTCCAACCATGTTTACCAACCCCTCAACATGCCTCATGGGCACTCAAGAGCATTGTCCAGGGCAAACCAGAGCCTACGGGGCAGGGACCTGACATTTTACTCTAATTAGTCCTGCGGGAACCAGCAGAGAGGAGCTACATTCCTTCGCTAGCTTCTCGGATTCTTCACTCTCTCACCTCTTTCCTCTGCCTTCCTTCCCTTCTGCATCATTCTTACCATCTCAGCAGTATTTCCTCTCCCCTGCATTCATATCCAGAACCCACCATCCATTTATTTTCCCTACTTTGTAAAACACGGCTGGGGGTGAGGAATCTGGAACCTCCATTAAGAGCCCATTCCTCCTTTCACAACCCAAACCTGCTTCTTGAAGAATAACAAATGGAGGGGAAAGGCTGGAAGAAAATATGCTCTTTCTCCAAGGGATGGGATTGTAGATGATTGACATGTTTCTTTTTTTATACTTTAGTTTTTAAAATTTTCTGTTATGAGCATATTACCTTTATAATGAGGAAATGTAGTAAATATTTATAGGAGAGGTTAAAGTACAGCTATTGGAATCAAAGAAAGCTAGTGTTCTGCCTCCACACTTAGAAGCCCTGCCTCCTTGGACAAATCATTTAATCTTTCTAAATCTCAGACTGCACATCTGTAAGATGGGGAAAATATCTACCTCTCAGGATTGCTGTGATGGTTAAATATAAAGCGTTAGGTACATGACAAGAATTCACAAGTTGACAACTATTATTTGTATTAGTAAGAGTTAAAATCACAACACCACAACCGCTTGCCCCTAAGTTCTTTCTTCCTCTTGGTACCCAGACCTAGGGAAGTCTCACCTCTTCTAAACTAGGCTATTGTCTCCTTCCAAATCTTGTTTTTCCTTTTGTAATCCATAGAGTGGAGGGTGGGGGGAAGACAAACTCATAACCTCTTGTATCATTCGCTGGGATGACCAACCAGTTGAGAGTATAAGGACTTTATAGAGTAGGGTTTTCTCCATATGTAGGGGCTAAAAATAATAAGGAAATAAACAAATAAATTGTATGTATGTATGATTATTGTACTCCTCTAGTGCCAGGAGCCGGATCCTCTGCCAGGCGCTTTCATACCCAAGTACCTTAACAGCAACCTGCTTTGACGTTAGGTCTCCGTGTGGGCGCTGACAAATTGCAGACACTTCCTTCCCTCGCCAGCAGGGCTCTCTCGCGGTCACTTCACCCAGCCCCCTCCAGGTCTAGAAGGTGTTGGAGGCTGGGCCAATCCCTCCCAGAACCGCACGGACTAGGCTCTTTTGCTGCCCACCATCACAACTAAGCTCGTCAATATGAACTGACTATTTCACCCGACACTGTACAGGACGCGAGGGTCCCGAGGGTCATCCTGTCCGCCCACCGACGGCGGCAACAGTGGGATGGAAAATGGGGTGGGGGCCGAAAGCCAGGGCAAAGGATTCGGAAAGGAGTGGCGGCAGCTTCTCTAGGCGAGGTTTCCAGCGTCTCCTGGGGGGAAGTTCCTCTTCTCCTCTAACCTGCAGCTTCCCTGCTGCAAAGCCTTGCTGAGCTCCCAGTCCATCTCAGATTGCCTGGCGGATGGGCGCCCAGACGCCCCCGCGAGTTAGGGAGCATTTTTCCTGGCTTCCAAGTCAGGCGGACGCCTTCCATCACCCACCACCCTGTGTCTCAGCAGGCACCCTTATTTCTCTTAGGTCTTCTGCACCCTCTTTCACCCTTCACTCGCTCTCCAGGGGCTTCTCGGGCGCCCCTTCCCCTAGACCAAGCTGGGTGCGGGTCCCCCAGGCCCTCGAACTTACGGTGCAGCAGTCCATGCTGGTGTCAGTGGTCCTTGGCTGGAACGGAGGCTGGTGCAGGGCGGGAGTGGGGGGTCTATGAGGTGCCAGGTGCGGACTCTAAAGCGGTGGAGAGCCCGCAGACCCGCGCTGAACCAGCCGCTCAGCTCTCGGGTCCTCTCTCCCGCGCTCCGCTCTGCTGGAGAAAGTAACCTGAGCTCTGCGGCAGAGAAGCCAATCAGGAGAAGCTTTTGGCCGGGTGGGTGGGGAGATTAGGGGGACCACGCCCCCTCTCTGCTCCCTCCGCCTCGCTCCAGCTCCTGCCCCAACCCCTCTGCCTACACATTTCCATCCATTCCTCCTACACATTGCATCCTCCCAAACTCACCCCCTTGCTTGCTGAGGCGGCAGACTGCCAGGCAGATGTATGCCGGCGCAGGCAGAAGGAGGACCCCGACATCCCGTGCACAAATACACTCGCATCTGGGCACAACAACATTCCAACCCACACAGAGAAAACCACGCACCCCTCACCCCATACTTCCACAACCTAGGCTACGGTCCCAGATATGGCGCCCTCTACCTTCCCTCCCCCTCAGTCCTCAAAGAAATGCCCTCCTAAGACTTGTTGAAAAGTACGGTTATCACTGCTGTGGAATAGAGAAGGTGTCAGCACGCAACCAGGTGGTGGGCACATTTAAACAAAAAAGCTCTCGGCACGAGCCCCACCTGCCCATATATGCTACTCCCCAGGCTTACTAAAACGAGCACTTCTTCAACATGTAGGCAGAGTCTGCAAAAACAACTACGTAGACCCTGTACACACACTGTGCAGATACGTGCAGATTCCGTTATGCGCACAAACACGCAATTACCCTACCCGAGATGTCTACGTTATGTTATCTATCTATCTATCTATCATCTATCCATCCTTCTATGTGCCCTGCACCAGACAAAAATCAAATAATCACAACACCCATTTTGTATGCATTTATGCATAGATACTGATGGGAGAAACCCCCTTCTCTTTCACTCCCCATACCAGACTCTCCCCAAGCTCTTGATACACAGCTTCTGAATCAGATAAAAACTGGCCACTCCCACCCTTGCCCCTGGGGAGAAGAAAAATACCCTCAACTCCAGTGTAGGGAAATACCAGAAATCATCAGTTCTTTGGGTTCCTGATGGAGGAAGAATGTGGGTCTTGTGAGAGGCTTGGGACGAGAGATATGGAGGAGCAGCCTGCCACTTTTGTGGTCTCCAGACTCCCCCAATCTGTCAGACTACTAGAGCCAGCAGTGTGGTGTGGTACGTGAAATGGGTGGGACATCTCTGAGAAAACCAGAAAGAATGTGTTTTTCAGCTGAGGTCTCTGAAGAGGGTAGGAAGAAAGGACAACTGTTGCTCAGGTCCTTTGACTGAAGCAGAGGGAGGAGGGGAAAAATGCCCTGTGGCTCTGGTTGGAGCAGGGTTGTTGGAACAGCACTGCTGCGAATGCTCAACCACTGGCCAGTCCTACTTAGTGGGACTGTAACATGCTTCCTACCTAAACGTGCGGGCCATGGGCTTTGCTTGCCAAAGGGAAAATGAATGGGAGGGAAATTCCCATGGCCATTCAGGTTGGGAACAGGGTTAGCCAGTGTGGGCACCCAAGCCAAGCTGGATGCTGGCTGGGGATCCTGGGGCGTAAGAGTGTCTCTCCCGGCATGTTTGGGGCCCTCCCACCCTGGTAACTGAAAATCTGTTCCCCAATCTGTCTCTGGCACATCCTCTATACCCTCCACCTCCACCAAACAGCAAGATGTCCTGGGAACTCAGGCCCTTGCCTGTCTGATGGGCGTCTCTAGGACCCTGGTTTGTGCTAATTCTTGTTGGATTTCAACTCCAGAATCCAGAGGAGAGAGGGAAGGAGGACGTTGGGGGCAGACTGGATATCAGGCCTGGACTCCGTGCTTTTCTCTTCCCAAATTAGAGCCAAGGAATTCGGGATTTAGTGAGTTTGCAGTAAAGTCTCCCAAGTTGCTAGGCAACATCCCTCTGCAGGCTGCGCTGCCTCTGGGCCCTTCTTCCTGCTGGTCAGAGCTGAAGGGGGGTATCTTTATAATGCACCCCCACACAGGGAGCATAGCCCTTTCCTCTTCCTAAAAGATACCTTTGTGTGGGGCAAGGTGTCTCTGAATACCACCAGGCCCAAGGGAGAACAGATACACAACTGTCGGTTCAAGCCACAAAACCAAACCATTTCAGCCACAGCCCTCTTGAGGCGCCTACACAGAACTGGCCTCAGTGCTGTCCTGGGGGATGGGCAGGCACCGAGTGGGGAAAAGGTAGACAGAAGGCAGAGGCCAGAATCGGAAGACAGACACCCATGGACTCAACTATCCAGAGGCAGGAGCAGCAACACGGATGGCCCCATTTAATGACACCTACACACAGACAAACACACTGTCCACACATCCACAGAGCCACGCACTGTGGGCACACTGACATCCAAAGACATGCACAGGAGCGGACCCCTTCACCACCATGCATTAAGGGCACTCACTTCTCCTGGGAAGGGGTTCCTTTTCTGGACTGGGTGGCTGGAGTTTGTCAGCGAGCTCGGCCGGGTGAAACTGAGCCTCTGATTCTTGAATAGATGAACAAGGAAAGGGGACAGAAACACCGTGGAATGCTGGGCCAGGCTGCTTTGGGCAGCAGGCTACCTCACTCTACGAGACCAGATGACACTCGCCGTGGAAGACTGCCTGGCCTCAGGCCTGGTGCCAAGGTCAGCCTTCGGAGTGTTACCTGTTAACCTGCTGGCCTTCGGTGCTGCAGTTATCCTCCTTGACTCTTCAGATTTCAAAACATCTCCTCTGTCTTCGCTGGCCCCCACAGTTGAGGGAGAAGGATGGCAGCAGGCCTGGAAGGGAGAGGAAGGCAGGGAGGGCCAGGTTAGAGAGGGAGCTGGGGCCTGTGGGTGTGGTGGACCCAGCAGGGAGCACGGAGATGGAGGGCACAGGATAGAAGGCAGGGCCAGCCAAGGAGGAGATGATTCAACAAAAGAGAGGATAAAAGATGGATTAGTGGCAAGCTTCTGGGGTCCAATACAGATCCTTCTTGGGACAGATGGAGGGGGATTTGGAGAGAGTTGGTCCTCGTAAGCAGAGAGGAAAGCCAAGGCACATGGCAATCTATTTGCCAATACTTGTGGCTTCCCCTCCCTGGAGTGGGAACTGTCTGAACATAACATCCCAGCTCAAGCCCACAGAGGGACTCCATGGTGAGGCGGGGGTGGAAAGTAGGAGGCTGTGCCTTTGGTGGAGCTGATCTGGGGGCTTCTCAGGTCAGGATTGTACCCGTTTGAGTGGAGGGGGTGAGGGTAGCAGGAAATTCAGTTTTCTCTGCAAATATTTCAGCTTTTGCTGGAGTAATATTTTTAGCAACTTGGTTGGCAGAGGAGGAACCCGGGTACATTTTTAAAGGGGCCTCTGCCAGACGGAGGCCTCCTCCCACCTTCACCCCACATGTCATAATGGCAAGAGGGGAACGTCCAGGGCTCAGGGGTGTGTTCAAATTTAAAAGATTTGCTGGGCATTAGGCAACCATTAGGTCATCTTTACTAATAGTCGCTAGGTGTTATCATCAACATCATTCTCATTAACAGATGTGTCAGGAGTAAATATTTCTTAAACTTGTGCTGTGTGCAGGGTGCTCATGGGGACATGATACAGAAAGCTTCACATGACACATTTGTGAGTTGGGGGGAAGAGGTGAGGACCTCTGAGTGAGCACCAGGTGCTGTGTTGTGCTAGCCACGTTATATGTGTGATTTCATTTAATTCTTACTACCACACTGTGAGTTAGGCATTCTGTTGCCTATTTTACAGATAAGGAAGCAAAGGCTTTTAGGGGTTGAGGAATTTGCACAAGGTTACACCATCATTAAATGGAAGAGTCTGGATGAAACTCAAAACAGAATCATAACCTTAGCCTCAAACCAAGTAGACTTAAAACGTGCTTTCACATCCACAGTTTAATCTGTGCTTTTGAGAACTGTGTAAGGAGGGATTAGTATGTTTAACCCTTTTTTTCTGCAGAGGAAATGAGGTCTAGAAAGGTTAAGTGACGTATGACTTTGATAGCGATAGAGTAGGCACAGGTGGTTGTGGGAGTCCCAAGAGGGGATCATGGATAAAGGTGGAAACCTGGGGGATGTTGGGAGCCCACTGTAAGTTCAGGAAAACCATCAGAACAAAGCAGCCTTGCTTATTAACTAGTGGAGGTGCGAGAGCTGCCTCAGGTCATTGGGTGGGGGATGGGCTGAGGCCTGCCTCCAGATTCAGACCTAGGGCAGGAGTTGGAGGCCCTCCCTTCAACTGACTTGAATACACACCTCACCGGATACTAAGGCGGAGCTACTACTCCCAGAAAGGAAGAGGCGGGCCTTTCCAGCCCCCCTCCCCTTGGATGATAAAACTGTGGCTCACCTGACCCTTGGGCAGAGCTTCCTTGCCTGCCTGCTTGCATCTCTTACAAGTGTCCTATCCTAGTAAATCTGTTTCTTGCCTATCACTTTGTCTCTCGCTGAATTCCTTCTGTTTGGAGGCGTAAAGAACCAGAACCTCAGTGAGTCGGAACAGAGGGTGAGTAACTTGAATGTAAAACCGTGGGTTCAAGTCCCAATTTGGGTTTTGGCTGGGTTCGAGTCCCGGCACGTGGGTTCAAGTCCCAGTCTGTGTTCTGGCTAGGTTCAGGCCCTTCGTGCTGTCAGTTTCAACTTGTCCGGTATGAGACCTCTAGTGAACTGCAGAAATGGGACTAAAATGCAGCTGTTCTAGCTTTGAATACTGTGGGTTTTCACCTCTAGGATTCCCAGCACTTGTACTGGGCTGAAAGGAATGGGTTACAGTGGTTAACAAAACACACATAGTCTTTTTTCTCTTGGCTCTTAGGGTCTTACGGATAAAGTGTATATGTATGTAGATATATGTAGAGATATATATATATGTGTGTGTATATATAGATATTGATGTATATATCTATCTGCATATTTATATGCATGAGATGTAGTTATATATCCTAAAGTAATAAATGCTAGATGCCAAAGGAATGATGCAGACAGTAAGTGTTATGAGAATTGAGAGGTGGGGAAATAATTGAGAGTTCCTGGAGGAGGATGGTTTGGAGGAAGACTAGGACTCAGAGTAGTGGAGGGGCTGAGAATGTGCAGAAGGACCATGTCATGAGACATCCACTGCATTTACTGTCACTGTTAGCTTATGCTTTCCCAGTCCAGGAAGGCCCAGGGCCAAGCAATCCCAGCCTCCTTCCTCTCACCCAGGTTTTACGTCACAGGAGAACTCCTGGACCTCTAGGTCACACCAGCTATGTGCTCACGCCTGCTCTGCAGCCCTGCTGTTCCCTGGAGCTCTGAAACACACCTGCCCCTTGTCCCTGCTTCCTCCGCCTCCACACTGTTTTACTCGGGGTCTCAGTGGAGTTCAAGGCCCTGGATGTGGTTTGCTCCTTGTTCCTGTATGGCCCCAAACATTTGCTGATTTGACAGTACTCCACCTCCCCCTGCTCAGGGTGCTTCCCCACCTTTCCCCGTGAATAAAAGTCAGTGATGGCTAAGCAGCGTGTGCACCCGCTGGGCCTCAGATCCTACCTTGGAAACATTGCACCAACATCGTCACTTTTATAACAAGGAAACCACTGTTTGGATAATATTTTAAACTCTAACACAAATCTAAGAGCCACCTCAATTTTGGTCCAAACAATTGCTTGTTTTAATTGGTTTTTATAAAAAAAGACTTGGGGTATGCTTTTTTACCTTATTCCTTGGTCCATTTAAAGACCCTCTTTCCTTTTGTGGTTCTGCTGGACAGAGAAAATAAATTCCTGGTTCTACCAGTGAGTGTGTCCAGTGGACGCAGGCCATTCTCCCTGTCATTGTCTCCCTTATGGAAGAGGGGGAAATACCTATCCAGGACAGGGAGACGCTTTTTTTTTCTTTTTTAGGGCCACAGTTACAGCATATGGAATTTCCCAGGCTAGGGATTGAATGGGAGCTACAGCTGCTGGCCTACGCTACCACGGTCACAGCAACACCTGATAACCCACTGAGGGAGGCCAGGGATTGAACCTGCATCTACCTGGAGACTACTTGGGTTTGTTTCCACTGAGCCACAATGGGAACTCCCGGGAGACTCTCTTGAAGAGCGTCTCTTGGAGGGTGTGAGGCCAGTGTCCCAGTCTCACGCTTCTTGGTGCTGACACTCTCTGGTCTGAGAGCTTGGATGGAGCAGTGGTTTTGATTTGGATCCACTGGCCATGGCTGTCATTCATTTGGTATCTAGAGATTATTGTCTTGTATTAATACTTTTTTTGGTTTGTTTTTACCCTCTGTTTTGCTTTAGAAAAATTTAAACATGTGTAAAACATGGAGTTCCCGTTGTGGCTCAGTGATTAACGAACGTGACTAGCAACCATTAGGACTCAGATTCGATCCCTGGCCCTGCTCAGTGAATTAAGGATGTAGTGTTGCTGTGAGCTGTGGTGTAGGTTGTAGACTCCGTTTGGATCCTGAGTTGCTGTGGCTGTGATAGGCCAACAGCTCTGATTGGACCCCTCGCCTGGAAACATCCATATGCCGCAGGTGCGGCCCTAAAAAGACAAAAGACAATAAATAAATAAATAAACAAACATGCAAAAGCAAGTAGTGTATATATAATGAACTCCACTGTACCCATGACTCACATTCACTAAGTCTCAGCTCATCACCAAATTTACTTAATCTATATTCTGTATGATTCCCCCATTACCATTTTGTCATAAATATTCAGGTATGTGTTTCTGAAGTATAGGGACTCTTTCATACTTATCTTTCAATTGTATGTTTATTAGACTGGAAACCCCATATAGAAAGAGATTAGTTGGAGTTCCCTGGTGGTGCAGTAGGTTAAAAGTCTGGGATTATCACTGCTGTGGCACAGGTTCGATCCCTGGTTTGGGAACTTCTGTATGCCACAGATGTGGCCAACAAAACAAAACAAAAAACCCAGAAAAAACAACCCCTTCTCCCCACAAAAGGAAAGAGATTGGTGCTGTTTTCTTTACCACTGTAGCCTTATTACAATGTCTGGGATATAGTGGATATTCAAAGAACATTTTTTGAATGATTGGATGAAGAAGGGGGTGAATGAATATCATCTAGAGGAAGCAAAGGGTAAAGAAAAGTGCATATTTCTGTGGTCAGGCATGACCTAATTTGCAGTTGGCCATGATTCTATTAGAGGCCCAGGTATGTCTTCACTAAGAACTTGGTAGTCGGGCCATAAATCGGGAGGCAACTCCTCATCTGTCTGAAGTTCAGTCTCAGGGCTTCCATTCTGAAGAGCTGAGACATTCGGACACGTGTTCCATGAAAGTCTTTTTTGGAGTGGCCCCCGCTTCATGGGAGGAGCATGGGAGACAGAACAAGACCAGGCCTGCCAGCCTGGGAAGGAAACTTACAACCAGTTTATCTAGTTTAATGTTTCTATTTCTGTTTTATGGTTTCCTTCCTTTAGTTTGGTTAAGCATTTCAACTTTGTCTTGGCTATGCAAAAGCACATTAAAGGAAGAATTGTATACTCAGACCCCAGTGTCCAAGGCTCAATGGCCAACCGGGTGGCAGCATCCATCAGTGAGGGACCTTATGAGGAAATGGCTCTCAGGAGATCAGAGTCCAGCTTTATGGTTTTGCTGCCTTTGTACTTTTTTCTTTCTTTCTTTTTCTTTTTTTTTTTCTTTTAGGGCGGCACCCTTGGCATATGGAAGTTCCCAGTCTAAGGGTTGAACTGGAGCTGGAGCTGCCAGCCTGTATCTCAGCCACAGCAACACTGGATCCTAGCTGTTCGACCTACACCACAGCTTGAGGCAACGCCAGATCCTTAACCCCCTGAGCCAGGCCAGGGATAGAACCTGAGTCCTCATGGATATTAGCCAGGTTTGTTACTGCTGAGCCTCAGTGGGAACTCCTCTTGCTGCCTTTTTTATTCGGATATTCTCTTTCCATTGACAACCTTGGAGGGGTTTACTTTGATTTTTAAAAGTGGGAAGTTTCTTTCATTGGGTACTCTGATGTAGTTGACCCTAGTTTCCTTGAAAAAGTTTGTATGTTAATGACTTCTGCCCATCAGACCCAACCAATGGCCTCTTGGGTGGATGAACATGAGCCTGCCAGTGTCGTTCACTAGGAATGAAGGGCCCATCACTTTCATTAAACCAACCCAGATCAGCCATCTGACTGAGGATGGTGTTAACAAAAATCATCTATTGAGTCTTCGTGTGAGCTTCTGTGAGAACAGTTAGTGTTAGCATGGAAAGGTCTCTTACCTAGACTTCAAAAGGAAGGAGACATTGACAGAATTGCCCTCGTGGACTGTCATCCAATATGGCCCAGATATAGGTGAACAGATATTGGAACTCAGCCATTGTAGGGCCTGTGGCAGGCCATCTGCAAGAGAAAACTTCCTCTAGGGCACCAGCCAACATCAAAGGCAGGTCACACGCCCCTCTGATTGGATCATGACATAGGAATTTGGACATTCAGTCAATTGTCTTTCCCTATGTGAAAATGAGAGTGGTTCTACCCGAATTAACCCTGGCTTTCACATTGGGAAGTGATGTTTGCTTGGTTTGACTTTTTGTCCCTTTTTTGGTCAGATTAAAACACCAAAAAGCAGAGGATTATTAACTACAAACTTCGGTTATTCTGTAGCTGTGTGGCATGTTTGCTTTTAATGAGGTAAGAACTGGTAGTTATTTGGGTTGATATACTTTTGTTATTTTTGCTTTGCTTGCTGTGGGATCGTGTGTTGGAGTGGGGTGAGGGTGGGGAGTGCTAGAACATGGGCTGTTTTTGGATTGGGTTGTTAGTGGAAATATTCCTGCTGCTTAGAAAGAAGGCATTTTAGGTAAAACAACTCTGCCCCTTTGACACTAAAGCCTTAAGGCATTCAAATGATCTTCCCACAGGTGTTCGGTGTTCACATACACCTAGGAAACTGAGTCAAAGTTCTGTCCTGTAGACACGATCCTATGTAGCAGATGTCCCTCAGAAGTGAAAGAGTATTCAGGCTGGTTCTTAAGGAAGAAAGAGCACTTTCTGTTCTCCTGGAACAGGACAGTGGAACTGAGCTAAGTTTATGATTTGCTAAACATATGTCATATCAAAACGACAGGAAAGTTCCACACTTGGGATTCTGTTGATAGGGCTAGAGTAGGCACAGGTGGTTGTGGGAGTCCCAAGAGGGGATCATGGATAAAGGTGGAAACCTGGGGGATGTTGGGAGCCCAATGTAAGTTCAGGAAAACCATCAGAACAAGGCAGCCTTGCTTATTAACTAGTGGAGGTGCGAGAGCTGCCTCAGGTCATTGGGTGGGGGATGGGCTGAGGACTGCCTCCAGATTCAGACCTAGGGCAGGAGTTGGAGGCCCTCCCTTCAGCTGACTTGAATACACACCTCACCGGATACTAAGGCGGAGCTACTACTCCCAGAAAGGAAGAGGTGGGCCTTTCCAGCCCCCCTCCCCTTGGATGATAAAACTGTGGCCCACCTGACCCTTGGGCAGAGCTTCCTTGCCTGCCTGCTTGCATCTCTTACAAGTGTCCTATCCTAGTAAATCTGTTTCTTGCCTATCACTTTGTCTCTCGCTGAATTCCTTCTGTTTGGAGGCGTAAAGAACCAGAACCTCAGTGAGTCGGAACAGAGGGTGAGTACCTTGAATGTAAAACCGTGGGTTCAAGTCCCAATTTGGGTTTTGGCTGGGTTCGAGTCCCGGCACGTGGGTTCAAGTCCCAGTCTGTGTTCTGGCTAGGTTCAGTCCATTAGTGCTGTCAGTTTTACTATGGGAAGATGAGTAGTTCTTTTTTTTTTTCCTTCCCCCACAGCCTTGCCTGCAGCATATAGAAGTTTCTGGTCTAGGGGTTGAATCAGAGCTGCAGCTGCAGGCCTATGCCATAGCCATGGCAACACCGCATCCCAGCCACATCTGTGAACTAATCTGCAGCTGTGGCAATGCCGGATCTTTAACCTCCTGAGCAAGGCCAGGGATTGAATCCACATCTTTGCAGACACTGGGATGCGTTCTTAACCTGCTGAGCCACAGAAGGAACTCCGGGATGTGTAGATCTTAATGAAACCATCATGGCAGACACCACTGGTTACACAGCCAACATCCATGCATTCCCTACACTTGCTTCCTAACAGAGCACAGTTTTGTTGGGGCCATTATGAGTCTGGACCTGATAACGTGTCATAATCAGTCTAAGCCTGTTTCCACTTTCTCAGCTTCTGCGACAGCTAGGGCTGATCACAAGGCGAAGATACGGCCAATGAGATATAAGCAGATTTCTGCTGAGAAATCTTGTGGGGAAGCTCTTGTTCTCCAACTAGAAGGAGGCAGAGGCAGCTGGCACCACCAGTCCCTCCTCTTTCTGCCTCGAATACGGAACTGAAGTCTAGAGCTGCGCCAGCTGTCTTTTGACCACCAAGCAACAAATCAAGTGCTAAAACCATGAGGAAAAAACCTCCTCTATATTCAAGCCAGTATCATTCAGGCTTTCTATAAGATTTAACCCAGTGAGTCCCTAATATGCCATAATAATACCAGAGATGTTTGAGTGCATCAGATCAATGTATCTAGCATTCTGACAGGATGGGGGCAGCACGCGCAAGTCATTTCCAGGGATTCTTTGATGACAGACCCTGAATATTCTAAGTTCGAAGAGGTAACATTTCAGACATGAGTTTATGTGCTCTCACGCCCCTTGGTTGTCCTAGATTGGCTCTGCTTAGCTGAGGAACCATTGCAGGATTCTGGGTGACCATTTATAGTTCCTGTAGTCACGCTCAAAGCTTTTGTCCCCTGGTCTCTCTCAGCATTGCTATCACATCAACCTCTCTGTGGTCCCATGTCTGGTGTGTGGGTGCTATACTTAGAATTACTGACGAGTGGGGAAAATTCCTTTAACACTGAGAAGAGAACCCAGAGATAGTGGAGGACTAGATGAGTTTGGGCATTTTATCTCTAGTCATACAGCTGATCTTTATTGTTTGTTTGAAAGTGATAAGTGGGAGAGCCCTAATTCCTTATAAGTGGCAGTGACAGGATTGTCTTCAGCCACCCAATAGGCTTGTCCTGGAGAAATCATTAACATATAAACTTATTCAATTTGGGATCAACCGTATCAGGTCACCCACTGAAGAAACTTCCCCCTTTTTTACTAAAAACCCTCCAGGGTTAGCAGTGGAAGGGGACAAATTCAAGCTGAGTAGATATTTATCCAGAATCTCTTGTTTGTACACAAACACTTAGTGGTAGAACCGGGAATGCTTTTCTCTGATTGTCCAGCTACACCACAAAAGGAGAGAGGATCTTTAAACTGGACTAAAGAATAAGGTAAAAATCATACCTCATGTTAAGTCTTTTTATAAAAACCAATTAAAATACGGATGCTGTCCCCACCATTCCTGTGGACAGGACTGTAATCCACATGCAGTTGCCAGTCTAGTTGCGCTAATATGCTGAAGAGTTAAGCAGATGTCCTTAGGACAAAGATTTTCCACCAGTTCTTTGGGTAAAGTAGGCTTGTCTCCTCTAAAAGAGCCATCATTTTTGGAGTTCCCTTTGTGGCTTAGTGGTAATGAACCCCGTTAGTATCCATGAGGATGTGGGTTCTATCCTTTGCCCCACTCAGTGGGTTAAGGATCTGGTGTTACCATGAGCTGTGGTGTAGGTCTTGGAGGTAGTTCAGATCTGGTGTTGCTGTGGCTGTGGTGTAGACTGGCGGCTGAGGGTCTGATTTGACCCCTAGCCTGGAAACTTACAGAAGCCTCGGGTGTGGCCCTAAAATATATATATTTTAGGAGCAGAAGCAGAAATCTCTGAGACACTAGGGAGGGCATTTATTAATGGTCATCTTTATTGTGGTACACCAGTATATACAGATACACAGGGAATTCTGAATTTACCTTAAACTAAAACTTTCAGAAGTCTGAAAGATCTCAAATCATTTTTCTGGGAGCAATTTCTGTGCAAATATTTATCATGGACGTTTATTCCGTGCCAGCCACCTTACACTAGGGACGTCACATGTGGTGTCCATCAAGACTCTCTTGGGTGTAAGGGATAGAAACCTGACTTCTCTATCCCTTCTTTCTGCACTGTGATGCCAGAGATGGGGATTCAGAAACAACCAGATCCAGCAATATAAAATCATATCAAATCTCTCTTCTTCCTTTTTTTTTCTTTTGTCTCTGCTTCTTTCTGCATGATGCTGTCATTCCCATAATACTAGAATTATGGCTATAGGCATCTCTGAACTTAAGCCAATATAGCCTTGGGAACAAAGAGGAAATGTGTTCTTCAATCTCCACTTCAATAATAATAATTTTTAAATTCCTGGGAGCAGTCTCTTGGGGCTTCTTGGTTGACTTGGGTTGCATGCCCATCCCTGTGGCTAGAAGGATGAAATCTTGTACCTGTGTGTGACCGTGGGGCTAGCTGGATTATTTGATTGGTGGTGCCCTCCGGGACCACTTGGTCAGAGTAGAGGAAGAGCAGTTCCCCAAAAGAAAGAGGGTTGCTCCAGACCAGGCCAAGTAATGAATGCATGTCCATCTCAGTACATTACATCGTATAATACTCACAATGGCCCAATAAAATAAATACTATTGTCCATGTTTTACTGGGAAGGAATATGTGGATAAAGAAAGGTTAAGTAACTTGAGCATCAAGTCACAGAGCCAGCAGGCAGCTGGGATTCCACTTAGGTCTGACTCCGAAGCTGCTCCATCACCTTGCCACCTTTCCTGCCTAGAGGAATTTCTCTTCAATTCATGTGTCTTAGAGTTATGGACCATTAAGACAAATCAGTCTAACTTTGCATATTAGACAACCACCTTCTCTCCTTCTGCTCCCCTCTAGGAAAGGACCTTGGGATTAAGGCTCTTGTCAGGCTTCTGCTTCCCTCTGGAATTACTAGTCTAAACAAAACCAAGAACGTATTGAGCCACTTAACTGGGTTGGCACAGCTGGACCCCGGGGCTGAGAACGGTGTTGTCAGGTCTCTGTTTCCCTTTCTATCTTTCAGCACAGCTTCCCTCAGAGTCTTTGTGTTAGCTTTACTCTTACATTGGCGTGAGGGCTGCAGACAGGCCCAAAACTGCAAAAGAAAGAGAGATAATCTCTCTGTATGTAGCCAATTTTTTCTTCTTTGGCCACACACACAGCATATAGACGTTTCCAGGCCAGGGTTGTAGTCAGAGATGCATCTGCAGGCTATGCCACAGCTGCGGCAACAACAGATCCTTAACTCACTGCACAGGGCCAGGGACTGAACCGGCAACACCACAGAGACAAGCCAGATCTTTAATCCACTGTGCCACAGTGGGGAACTCCCTGCATATACCAATTTTTTTGAAAGAGGTCTGTGCAGTCCTACTTGGGTATATGTCCAAGTTACTGAGAAATACTCCAGGACAATATGGACTGGGCCAAGCCTAGGAGGGGATTCTGGCAGCCATAAACCCACACGCATCAACCACTAACAAGGTGGAGTCATAAAGAGTTGTGGTCAGTCTCCTTCTTAATATTCCTCTAGTTTTTTTTTTTTTTTTTTTTTTTTTTTTTTGGTCTTTTTAGGGCTGCACCCACAGCATATGGAGGTTCCCAGGCTAGGGGTCAAATCAGAGCTACAGCTGCCAGCCTACACCAGAGCCACAGCCACATCAGCTCTGAGCTGCATCTGCAACCTATACCACAGCTCACGGCAATGCCAGATCCTTAACCCACTGAGTGAGGCCAGGGATTGAACCTGCAACCTCATAGTTCCCAGTTGGATTCGTTTCCACTGCGCCACGATGGGAACTCCCCACTAATATTTTATTAGCACTTAACCACACTGCCCAGTAATTGTCTACATCTTCTCTTCCTCACTAGCTGTGAAGGTCTATGGAACCAAGATTTGGCCTTTCACTTTGACATCTCAGCATCTAGCATAGTGCTCGACATATAGGAAGTCAATGAATGTTTACCAAACCAATGAATATAGTACAAAACAATGCTATGGTTTGCAATGCTACACTTGAGAAAATAAACATTCTCCAGAGTTCTGGCAGGCACCACAGTAGTAAAAGCTACCACTTAGATGCCATTGTATAATTTACAAAGTAAATGATAATTAAAAAAAAAAATAACTACTTTGCTGAAAAAGTTTATCTGTGCATCTAATTTAAACTAAACACAATGAAAATGCATGTATCACTACTGAGAAGTCTTGCTCTTAGCCTGTGTAGAGAAGATGAGGGAGGCTGCAGAAGTCGAGGATGTGATCTGTAAGGAGAATTTGATCCTGTGGAGGCTGGATAACTAAGACAATTAGAAAAATTTCTCTGAGGAGTTCTGTTGTGGTGCAGTAGGTTAAGGATCTGGCATTGTCTCTGCAGTGGCTCAGGTCACAGCTCTGGCTTGGATTCCATTCCTGGCCTGGGAACTTCTATATGCTGCGGGTGTGCCGAAAAAAAAAGAGGCCCAGCATCTGTTCAGGTTCCAAGGAGGAACCTGAGGATATATGCAGAGCAGGGTTAGAAGAGTGACAAGGAGATGAGCTAAAAAACATGACATGTGTGGAAAGGTTAAAGCAACCAGAATGACTCAGGTTGGAGAAGAGAAGGCCGCGAGGAAATTGAATCATTTCCCTCAAGACAAAGAAGAGCGCTCTTGCTGGGGGGTGGTGACCAGCTGTCCCCCTTTGCCTCTGCATGCGTGGAGCAAGGGGAAACGGGCTTGGACGGAAGGCAGGGCTAAGATTAGAGAGAAGGAAGAACTTGGCAGTAAGGGATGTTGTATAACCTACTTTTCGAGACACTTGGGCACTGGAGAGACTCCCCCACTCCTGGTCCCGCCCAGGGGACTGTGTCTGGGGATGGTCTGGCAGGCTGGTGGGGAACAGAGGAGGGGGTCCTGTGGGCCTTCTGTACATGGCCTGATCTTCTTCTGTGTCCTCAATTTCCCGTTGAAAGTTAAATTCCCCAATTTTGGAGCTGGCAAGGAGGCACCTCCCCCACCCACCACGCACTGCACCAGTGTTCTGGGCTGGGTAATAATGCCTGTCATTTCCTCTCCCGGGGGAGTGGGGCTGCAACCGCCCTGACAGCCCCGAGGGATTGAAGGCAACTAAAAATAGTGCATTAAATATAATCTGTTGAGGGGCACATTTGCATTGCTTTTCTCTCCCCCTCGCCTATCTCTTCATCCTTCCGGACAGGCCAGGCCTGGGTCTAGTTCTGTGCCCTGGGAATCAGGTTCTGGGCTCCAGCTGTTCTCATTTTGTTGCAAAAGACAAGAGATCCAGGGAAGCAAATCCAAAGAGTACAACTGAGGGTCCTCAGAGGTGTCCCTTGCCACCACCACCCCCTTTCCATTGGGCCCCCTGGGTCCTTCAGGGCCTGAAGGTACAGGGAGAGAAGCTGGATGTGGGGGAGGCAGTGTTGAAAAGGAGAGCCAGCTCTGGCTTTGTTCTCCCATCAGCCACTTCCGTCTGCTACACAATCTCTCTGAGGTTAAATATTAATTAAGAGCAGAATGACAGTGAGAGCTGAGCAGTGTCACTTTCTGTCCCAACACAAATGCTAATTTCCTTCCTGGTATAAAGTGACTTTGGAATGGGATTGGCAGCCCAGGGAGAATAGCTGGGGAGAGGGAAGGCAAGGAGGTGAGAGATGGGCAGCCTAGCTGCAGAGCTCTTAGGAGGAAGGAGGCAAGAGAGAGGGAGGAGAGGGCTGTCAGGTCACAGAGTACATGGGTCTCGACACAATGCTAGGCTCTCCCCAAGAAGCTGGGGCAGAGCCGGCTCTCCCTACATCTCTAAGGCAGAGTTCTTAACCTGAGGTCCATGCATTGGTTTCAGGGCTCACGAAACTGCTAATTGCTTGTAAAGCTGTGTGTGTGCACGTAGCTTTTGGGGGAGAGTTAGGAATTTCCATCTGAGCCTGTATGATGTTCCACCAGGTCATCCTTACCATGGTACCTGTCTTGTGGTTCAAGATGGCTGCCGAACATCTGCCTTCCAGGCAAGAAGCAGGAGAAAGGTGGGATGGGGAGGGAGGGGCCAAAAAGCTCCCCTCCAGTTTTCTGTCCCCCTGTTCATGAGCTGTTCCAGAAGTCCACTTCCATCTTCCTGTCCACATCCACCTGCAAGACAGGCTGGGAAATACAGTCTCTCATCTGACTGTGTTGCAGCTTCAAATAAAACCTCTGTTTGGAGCTCCTGTTGTGGTTAATGACTAGCATCCATGAAGACGCAGGTTCAATCTCTGGCCTTGCTCAGTGGGTTAAGGATCCGGAGTTGCCGTGAGCTGTGGTGTAGGTTACAGATGCAGCATTGCTGTGGCAGAGGTGTATAGGCCAGTAGCTACAGCTCCAATTTGACCCCTAGCCTGGAACCTCCATATGCCTTGGGTGAGGCCTGAAAATGCAAAAACAAAAACAAAACCACTCTGTTTACATTAAGAAGAAAAAAAGAATGATAAGGAGTTCTTATCATGGCTCAGTGGGTTAAGAACCTGACATAGTGTCCATGAGGATGGGGTTCAATCCGTGTGGCCTCACTCAGTGGGTTAAGGATCAGGCATTGCTGCAAGCTGTAGCTTAGGTCACAGATGTGGCTTGGATCTGGTGTTGCTGTGGCTGTGGCGTAGGGCTGCAGCTGCAGCTCCAATTTGACTCCTAGCCCAGTAACTTCCATGTGCTGCAGTTGTGGCCCTAAAGAGAAAAAGAGAGAATGACAGATAATTAAGAATTTCTGCCACAGTCTCTGTCTCACTCAGGGACAAGAATCTCAGATTTGAGGAGGAGATACTCCACCTCTCCAGGGTCTCCGTGCCCACTGCCCAGATGAAGCTGACTGAAGACAAAGGTCAAGGGTCCAAGTGCCCACTTTGTTTTGGGGACTCATCAGGCACTCCTAGTTCACACTTTTTCCTCAGAGCCTGGTGCTCTCAAGTGAGGTTGGCAGGTATGGCCTGTGACAGGTTATTTGAAAGGAGGCCAAACAAATGGATGCTTGCTCCACTGAAGAAGGAGCGGGCTTTGTGGTGTGCACTGCAGAATGGCTTTGTTTGGTCTGTCATAATTATCTTCTTCCTGGCAGTACTTGGCACTCCACAGCCTGGAACAGGTGACAGAGGAGAGGGAAGACATTTGTGCTTCCTAGGAAAGATGCAAATGGGGGCAGGTCTGGGGTGTGGGTGTCAGAGAGGTGAACTGGACCAGGGTGAGAGTCCCACTTGTGAAGGGCCTGGGTGGTATTATTCAGTTCACTCCATTTCTCTCAGCACTTCTCACTGCTTGGTGCATTTGCTGTTCCATCTCTTCAGAGTGGTCATCCCACAGTGGACTTCTGGTTCCTTGTCCAGAGTCAACTCCATGGACCTGTTCCTGATGTCTCCACCCCACTCCCCAGGAAACCTGTTGCAATTTTGAACATATCTCTTTTTTTTTTTTTTTTTTTTAGGAGCATACCCGAAGTATATGGAGGTTCCCAGGCTAGGGGTTGAATCAGAGCTGTAGGCGCTGGCCTATACCACAGCCACATCAATGCCAGATCCAAGCCACATCTACAGCCTATACCACAGCTCATGGCAATGCAAGATCCTTAACCTGCTGAGTGAGGCCAGGGATTGAACTAGCATTCTCATAGATACTAGTCAGATTTGTTTCCGCTGAGCCACAACAAACATATCTTTATTACAACGTTCATCATATTGCTTAAAACTATTAATTGTCTTCGTCCCCTGGGCTGACAGCTCCTTGATGATAGAGAATGTTTTGTGATCATCTATAGAAGACAGCTCTTGGTCAGGCTCAGTGCATGTTTATGGGGATAGACCAATTTTAAAAGGTGTTAAGGAACATCTATAGAGAGAAAAATATTCTAGAGGTAATAAGAGGATAAAAAATTCCCTTCATGGCTCAGTGATTAATGAACCCAACTAGGAACCATGAGGATGCAGGTTCAATCCCTGGCCTCAATCAGCGGGTTAAGGATCTGGCATTGCTGTGAGCTGTGGTGTAGGTCGCAGGCATGGCTCAGCTCCTGCATTGCTGTGGCTGTGGCGTAGTCTGGCAGCTATAGCTCTGATTTGACCCCTAGCCTGGGAACCTCCATATGCCACGGGAGCAGCCCTAGAAAAGATAAAGAAAAAAAAAAAAAAATCTTTGGAGATCAGGTGTTTGGGCAGGGCTGGACAATTCCCTTGGGAATCTGGAAGTGTTTTGGAGTTCTTGCTGTGGCTCAACCGGATCTGCAGCATCAGCCTTGAAAGTGCTTGTGAAGGTGTCTGGACGGGGAGATGGTGCTGTTCAGGGAGAGGGGGCAAGAGGCCAGGGTGGGGCTGGGGGGCAGGCATGGCTGCCACCTTGGTCTGAGGGTTTTGGAGGCCTTTAGGAAGGAGGTCCCATGCTATGTCCTTCCCTCACTCTCCCTTTTCTGTCTTTCTTAAAATACCCTGTGTTTCTGCAGCAGTGCGGCTGCTAATCTAAAATAAAAACAGCAGGAAATGCAAATGGTCAGGTTCTCCTAGCAACAGGAGCCAACCCACGCAGGGCGTGTGGAGCAGAGAAAACTGTCCTGAGGCTGAGATGCGGGTGGCTGGGGCGAGGAACAAGTCTCCTCTTACAGCCTGGCTTCTTTAACTTCAGAGAGGGATGGATGGTCTGGTGGGCAGCCGCCCGCTGTGCAATGAACTAGACAACTAGATGGAGGAAGAGGATCGTGTGCTGGGGAGAAGCGCATGGGTAGGAGACACAGCAGCAGCCACAGTATATTTAAGAGAGCTCCTGACCAGCCTCTCAGAACCTGACCCCAGGAGTCTAACTAGGTGTGTGATTTGGAGGGGCCTGGATTTGTGGGCATGTTTCCATGTGTCCATTTGAATCAACCCACCCAAGCCTTGTCATCATTCCTAAGGTTATGAAATAGAAGGCTCAGATACAAGGGGAGGGGACCTGCAAAGATTCTTAGAAGCCACTGACTTAATCCCCTTGTGTTACAAATGCAGAAACTGAGGTCTGAAGAAGTAAATGACTTTCACAGTACACAGGGGTGGAACTAGAAAACAAGTATCCAGGCCGAGATTCATTTTATTTTGAGTTGTAGCTGCTGTAGGCCCTCCTCGGGCTATAGCTAGACAATTAGATACCATGATAACCTTGCTGGGCTTCGGTTAGGCCTTCCTAAAGGCCTCCAAAACCCTCAGACCAATACTCTTAGGTGCAGCAAATTAGTCTAAAGGCATTCGAGAGAGAAATGGGGGCCACAACCCCTGTGGAGTGCCTCAGAAAAGTGAGCCCCTAAAGATGAGGGGGGCATTGGCTGGGGGTTGTCACTAAGAGTGCCACTCAGTGCCTGGTGGCTGTCATGCACAGGAGCTCGTGGGGTCTCTCAGTAGGAAAGGGGAGGGAGAGCGCCACTTCATCAAAGAAGGGGACAAGAGAAGTTGGGGGTGACTCGCTCAAAGGGTCAGATCCCATGTGTGGTAGAGCTTGAAACAGAACCCTGGCTCCCAAGCTCCTGGAGAGGCCCATGTGTCCTAGACAGTGTGGTTTTCTTTTACATAACAACTCCTTTATTATGCAAACTCTGGCTTTTCCCTGCAAGTTTCCTAAAGCCTCTCCCCCAGAAAACATGGTGGAAGAAAAGCGTTCTTCGATGTAGCCAAGTCTTGGCCGCTTGAGTGCATGGTACAATCATGAGGGTTCCAGGGTGGGTTATGGGGTGGACAAGAGCCACAAGCTATGCCAGGGAAATGGTGTACTCAGAGCTTGAATTCAGAACCACCGATCTAGGAATGACCAATATATCTGCCTACTTAACTTCCCCATGACCCCAGGGTACCTCATGGCCAAAGCCCTGGAAAGGTGCCCCACCCTCCCAGCCAAAGCCTGGACTGAGGCACGAGCTCCCGTTGTGGCTCAGTGGTAATGAACCTGTATCCATGAGGATGCAGGTTCGATCCCTGGCCTCCATCAGTGGGTTAAGGATCTGGTGTTGCCATGAACTGGTATAGTTCACACACGTGGCTCAGATCCTGAGTTGCTGTGGCTGTGGTGTAGGTTGGCAGCTGCAGATTCAACCCCTAGCCTGGGAACTTCCATATGCTGAAAGGTATGGCCCTAAAAAGCAACCCCCCCCCCAAAAAAAAAGCCCACAATGGAATTGAGGCAGTCGATTGATGAATAGAAAAAAAGAACTTGGGCATCAACAGCCTGGGCTCAAATTCTAGCTTAGTGACTACCTGAATGACCTTATTCGACTTTGCTTCTGAGAATTGGACTCTTTATCTGCAAAACAAGAGCAACTGTGTCTTTCTCCTAGAGCCGAACTGCATAGACGTATGTGGAGCGCTAGCACAGCCAGACATCCAGTAGGCACTCAACAAATACTGGTTTCCGCACTTCTTACTTGTGGTTGCAGTTGCTCAGGGACCAGGTGGGAGTTTCGACTGCTATTGCCAAGGCAGGGAATGCTATTTTCCAGGTAGCCTGAGATGGAGCTCAGAATGGAATTCTCCCACACACAAAAATTACCTCCCCTTTATCATTGATTAAATGAATTTTTAATGATTGATCTGGGAACCTAATGTCTACGTCTTTTTTCCATTATGTCCCCAGCGCCTGGTATAGTAGGCACTCAATAAACAGTTGTTGAGTGAATGAACTAATGCGTTGTTTATGTGAGGAAAGGCATTTTAAATTCAAGCTAACCAGCTTACAAAAGAATATTTGAAGCATAAGGAAGTCATCATTCTGGTCTGCTGACAGAACCTCTTTGAGGCCAGACTCAGAGAAGGCTAGTCAGGATCCAGGGTGTGTTATCTGATCTGCTGGTGGGTTTATCAAGCCATGACCTATAGCCCAACTCTGGACAGTTTCCTGGCTCAGGCATGACAACAAACTGCCATGATTCATATAAATGGCTTACGAGGGGGAGGGTCTTCCCAGGAGATCTCTGATGGGCTGTTGAGGTCAGTAAAGTGGATAGTCGGCCTCGGGCTTGGCAACTCCATCCTCCATCCCACTCTTCCAGCAGATGAGGGGTGTATGCAGCTGAGGTCTCGCCAAGAGTGGTTTGTCCTTCCCTCTTAATTGTAAACATCTCCCCCAACCCACCACACTGTCGCAATCCCTCTCTTTGGCTCCCCCCCCCATCTCTCTCTTCTCTTTCTCTGACACTATCTCTCAATCCCCACCCCCTGCCCCAATTGATTCTGCCATTTAAATTTCAAATCCTGTTTTTCAAGTGTGGATAGATGTGGTTTATTCATTATTTTCTTGCTGCTGGAACTGTCATAAAAATCAATTTCCCATAGCTGAGGTACTTGCTCCTTGTGTCTCTTAGGGGATGAGCAGGGACAAGGGCCTTCCCACTGGACCTCTGGGAAATCACAGAGGCCGTTCTAGCTGTGGGTTCAGCATAGGAGGTCCCAAGGGGATTATGGCCCCATTCCTCCTGGGAAGTGTGTATCTGCTGAGCTTGTCTGCAGTCTCGTTGAGTCTCAGATTCGTTGGAGTGTTCAGATCCTCTTCTTTTGCTTCCTCTACCCAACACATTATGGACCTGCGGGAGGAATCAGAATTCCAAAATTCCTCAGTGAGAGACAAAGTCTTTGGCCTTAGCTTTTTTCTTTCTAAAATATGGGTCTTCACTCCCGGGGAATCAGGCTGCCTGATATCATTACCCATGAAACCGGTAGAGAGTAAGAAAATTGTCTTTCTCTTCATGGGTAGGAAATCAGGTCATCCTCTCCAAAGGTATAGAATACTCCCCCAGGCTGTGGAGAGCAGGTTCTGGTTTCTACCCAGAAAAGCTATAGAGGAAGACTGTGGCTGCCTACTACTGAGTATCAGGGGGGAAAGCAGAGATATTTTTAACATATGGAATATCAGTGAACAGAATGCTAAGGAACTGGAAAACTTATTCCAATAAATACGAAGCATATGCTCTGTCTAAAGCAAACCCAGCTTTTGCTATATACAAATTTCATAAAGGAAAAAAAGTCAGAAATTGCAGAAATATCTGGCCCAAAGTGGGCTACAACCACTTGCTGCAGGAGACCTGAAGGGCTGCACAGATGGCCTGGGAACAGTGACCAGGTAGGCCAAGGGTTCGTGGCGTCCTTGGCCATCATGCGGGTTGGGGATTGTCCAGAGCCCTCTGGAGTCCTGGGAACCCGGCTCCAGATGGACAGGCCCACACACACAACCTCAGTTTGTAATGTCAGGGTGTGCGTCACCAACAGTCAGATCATGGTCTCCAGTTCACTACTCTGAATCCTCACACACGGAAAGTGCCTGTTTCAGTGGCAGAGATTCATGCGATCAAATGGCCTTTTGGATTTTATGCTACAGCTTCTTCCTCTTGCAACCAAGAAAGGCAATTTGTGATCATCTCATTAGTGAGGTTCTGGTAATTGGCGATATTAATTTCATTGCTAAACCTGACAAATATCTTACTTTCTCCTGTAGTAGGTAATTGCATCCCCAACAGCCTCTCCTTTTGTGCTGCCAGATGGAAAGGATGTGTGTTTGCCACTCTCATTAATACAATTAGTACCTTAGCATCGCGCCTGCCCCCTCCCCAGCCGCACGCTCCCCCGGGAGGCGGTGGAAGAGGAGGGGAGACCAAGTGAAGCCCGCCTGGTGGGGGCTGGGTCCGAGAAGGGCTGGCAGAGCTCTGGGCACCACGGAAGGAAGCGAGGCGCTGCCGAGCGCTAAACCACAGTAAAAACACCGCTAACCACAATGCGGTGGAGCAGCAACAAATCATTATGCCGCCTGAAACTCTCCCTGCAGCAACCCAGCCCCCGAACAGCTCTCCGCACTGAGGGCGCCACCATCCGCCTCCTCGCAGCCCGACTGCTGACACGCTGCAGCCACTCCCGCCCCCGGCTGTCCCCACGCCTGGCTCTTTTCTCCTCCAGCGCGGCCGCCCCTCTGCGAGATGTTGGAAACCCCGTCAGGGAAGGGGGAAAGCTGACTCTTCGCGGGCAGGTATTGCAAGCCTGTTCCTTCTCCTCTGGAGGAGGAGCAAGAATCTTGCTCAGGCTGCCTGGGCCTCCAAGATTTCTGAGCCCACCCTTTCTCCATCCTCTTTCTGAAGGCGGCCGATTTACCTACACCCTCGTGATGCTCTTGGCCCCGCCTCCTCAGCCGTCGCAGGATTCTGACTGGCAGAGGCTTCGGATACAATTTCTTTCCCCGGAAGGATGGTCGGGCGGGGGGGCAAGGGCAGACGCGGGGTGAGGGAAGCACTCCAGCCCATATCTCAGGAATCCTTTCTGCTGATCTCACAAATGAGACCCACAACTGTTTGCTGGACTCCCTTGGCTCCTGCCGTTTCTCAGCTGTCGGGGAGATGGGTGTGGGGTGTCACTTTTTTCCAACCTCATCTAACCCAAAAGGGGAAAACAAAACAAAACAAAACAAAAACCAAAGACGAAAACAAAAACTAGGCAGGGTACACTTCCCCACTCTTCTCTTTCCTCTGGCCTTTGAGTGTGGATCTGGGTGTGGATTTCCATTATAGAATGGAAACGGTTTTGCAGATGTGCTCAGGGATATCACATTCTTCTCACCACCCCCCATTTTGGGTCATTTTCCAATATAATTTTAGCCAAATATGGAATTGGTGGCAAAGACTCACCTTAAAACACTTGTTATTACATTGGGATTTGGATTTGAAGAACTTGTACAGAAGCCAGCCCATGGTCCCTAATCCTGATTGTGTTCCCAGAGGACCAGAAACTCTGAGCTTCAATACGACCTTTCTAATTTAAGATTGATAATTTTCCTGAGGTTTTTGGAGTTTTTGAAGCAAAGCTGAATGGAAATATATGAGCCTTTTACTGGTTTTCCCTGAATGGAATGGACTCATCCTTCCTTCCCAACGTATGACCCCATACCTCTTTTTCCCTTAAGATGCTTTCCTTGATCTATTTCCTGTGTGAAGTAATTCTCATGGAGAATGTACTATGTGTCCCACCCACCACTGATCCGACAGCCTTGTTATGAGTTTCCTGATAGGAAGGTAGGTGCAACATACTCATATGTGGTTGATGTTGCTTCTAAAATCCAGAGTCCTGTGAAGCACTGAGCCTCTTTTTTGTTGGTAGATGCAACGAAATGTCTTTTACTTTAGAGGGTATATTCTGACATGAACTAGACCACTAGATCCTTAGGAAGTCACTGATATGGCAAGTTCTTGAACTTTCTGTCATAAATGGACCAGTATGATGTTCCATAGGTTATTAATACGATTAAGGTCTTTCCAGACTATGTTCTGACAAAGAGCAGGGGCATTACCTGTTGTCCTTGCCACTTGAAGTCAAATTGTTTCTGATTATTTTTAGGAATAGGAATGGGAAGTGGGGGAGAATTAGTTCGGCTAATATCTGCATGCCAGTTTTCAAGGGCTCTGTTGTTTTACTCCAGCAAAGTTATCACATCCAGAGCCAGCTGCAAGTGGCATCACCGATTAAGTGTGTGATAATCTACAGCCATTCTCCAAGACCATCTGTTTTTTGAAAGAGCCAGAAAGGAAGTTAAATGGAGATGTGGTTGGAATCACACCTCTGCCTCTTTTAAGTCTTTAATGGTGTAATTCCTCTGGGATTGTTCCTGGTGTGCTTTGGGGTCACTAGCTTAGCAGAAGGGAGTGGATTGGGGTAGGACAGTTCTAGGGCCTTCTACTTGGTTCTCCTTTAGGGAACTCACTCTGTGGGTCATGGAACCAACATGAAGATTTTTCCAGTTGATAAGTATATCTGTTCTAAATATACCTTCTGAGACTGAGAACCATGAAATAGATCCATGGTCCCACTGAGTTTGGATGGAAGTTTCATCTTTTACCTGACTTTCATAAAAACATACTCTGACTAATCAACCAAGGTGGCATTCCAGGTTTTAAGATTTGAGCCTCTGATCTCTTACCCTATATGTGTGACCTATTATTTTTTTCTCTCTTGAAATGAGTAGAATCTTATTGTCCCAAATATTCACAACTCTTCTCCACGTACCTTTCAGTGGATTTACTTTCAGTCATTGTTCTAAATACTCATGGGGTCTTTTCAATCTGGAAATCTATGTCCTTCAGTTCTGAAAGAGTTTCTAGAATTATTATCATTTTTATATATACTGATTTTTATTTTTTTCGTTATAGCTGGTTTACAGTGTTCTGTTAATTTTCTGCTATATAGCGCAGTGACTCAGTTACACACGTATAGATTCTTTTTTCTCACATTATCATGCTCCATCATAAGTGACTAGATATAGTTCCCAGTGCTACACAGCAGGATCTCATTGCTTATCCATTCCAAAGGCAATAGTCTGCATCTACTAACCCCAAGTTCCTAATCCATCCCGCTCCCACCCCCTCCCTCTAGAATTATTTTATTGATAATTTACCCTATTCTGCTTTCCTGTTCTCTCTAAATTTCCAATTTTCCCTCTCCTATTTGCCATCTTTTTCTTCTTACCCGTCTTTCTGAGAGACTTCCTCAACTTTTCCCTTCAACTATATTGTTTTATTTTAATAGCATTTTTATTTTTTTGTCTTTTTAAGGCCGCACCTGTGGCAGATGGAAGTTCCCAGGCTAGGGGTTGAATCAGAGCTGCAGCTGCTGGCCTACACCACAGCCACTGCAATGTAGGATTTGAGCTGCATCTGTGACCTACACAACAGCCACTGCATCGCTGGATCCTCAACCCACTGAGTGAGTGCTCATGGATACTAGTCGGGTTTATTACCGCTGAGCCACAATGGGATCTCCTAATAGCATTTTTATTTATTTTTTAATTTTTTTTGTCTTTTTGCTATTTCTTGGGCCGCTCCCGCGGCATATGGAGGTTCCCAGGCTAGGGGTCTAATCGGAGCTGTAGCCACCGGCCTACACCAGAGCCGCAGCAACGCTGGATCCGAGCCGCGTCTGCAACCTACACCACAGCTCACGGCAACGCCGGATCGTTAACCCACTGAGCAAGGGCAGGGACCGAACCCGCAACCTCATGGTTCCTAGTCGGATTCGTTAACCACTGTGCCATGACGGGAACTCCTAATAGCATTTTTAAATTGAGATGTGCCTCATATATAATTTAATTAACCACTTTATAGTGTATGCAGTGATTTTTAGAATATTTACTATGTTGTGCAACCATCACCACTTTTAAATTCCAGAACATTTCCAACATCCTAAGGAAGCCCTGTACCTGTTAGTAGTTAATCCCAATTCCCTCCAACTCCTGTTCTCTGGAAATCACTCATCTATTTTCTGTCTCTATGGATTCACCTATTCCAGCAATTTCATATAAATGGAATCACACTATGTGTCAACTTTGGTGTCTGGCTTCTTTCACCCAGCATAGTGTTCTAAAGGTTCATCCGTGTTCTAGCATGTAACAATATTTTACTCCTTGTTATAGCAGAATAATATTGAGTTGTACAATAGTTCCTCACTATCGGTGGGGGATTGGTTCCAGAAGCCCCCGTGTATACCAAAATCCATGGATGCTCAAGTCCCTTACATAAAATGGCATAGTACAAGGAATAGAGTTGACCCTCCATATCTGCTGATCCATCAATATGAAAGGCTGACTGTGTGTTTATTGAAAAAAAATCCAGATGTAAGTGGACCCCTGCAATTCAAACCCCTGTTGGTCAAAGGTCAACTGTATAGATATACCATATCTTAATTACCCACTAATCAGTTGACGAACATTTGGGTTGTTTCCCCTTTTTTGGCTGTTATGAATAATGCTGCTCTGAACATTCATGTACAAGTTTTTGTATAAATGTATGTTTTCCTTTCTCTTGGGTATACACCTGCCTGGAAGTAGAATCGCTAGGTCATGTGGCACTTCTATGTTTAACTTTTTGAGGAACTGCCAAAGTCTACTGAGTTTTAAAATTCTGCCGCCAAGTTTGACATTTCTAAGAGCTTTTCATTTCCTGAGTGTTTATCCTTTAAAAAAAAAAAAAAAAAAAAAAAAGCCTGCATGTAATCTCTCTCTTCTCTGAGGATATCAATGAAATTTTTAAAAAAGATTTCCTCTCCCTGCCTAGTCTGTCTCAAAAATTAAAAGTTAATTTAAATTTTTTTAAAAAAACCTCTGTTTTCTACATTAAAAGTTTTGCCCAAATATCTGCACCTTGGAATTCCCTGGTAGCGCAGTGGGTGTAGGATCTGGTGTGGTCACCGCTATGGCTTGAGTTTGATCCCTGGCCTGGGAACTTTCACACGCCACAGGCATGGCCAAGGAGGGAAAAAAAAAAAAAAAAAAGAATGTCAAATGTCTATGCCTCCTGAGGTATATGGAAAGGTTGGCTAATGGGTACCTGCTGTATAGCACAGAGACCTTCACCCAATAGTCTGTGACAGTCTATGTGGGAAAAGAATCTGAAAGAGAATGGGTGTGTGTACATGTATAACTGAATCACCTGGTTGTATAGCAGAAATTATCACAACCTTGTAAATCAGCTATACTTGAATAAAACTTTAAAAAATGAAAAAATATGTCTATGCCTCATAATCCTTGGCTGATCAAGAGTGATTTTGTTCGAGGATAAAGAACCAAAAAACTGATTGGATCATGCTCTATCATGTGGGTAGTCTTGTTGACTTTGAGTTTCAAAGTGATTTCATGGGCTGTTTGTTGAGAACCCCTGATGACAGTTACTTCGGTCAGATTCCTCAGTGAAGGACCTTCCAGTCTCTAATCTGGAGGTTAGGATCCTTCTACCTGTGCTCGGAGGGGTGAATGGGGAGGAGAGCTGGGTGTCTCTGGATTCAAAGTGCACGTGGTCACTATTCTGTGGGCATGATGGTTCTGTCCTCAAGTGGGCCAGTTTTTCCCAGTCTAGGGGCTATTCTAGTCTCTTTGGATGGTAAACCTCCAAATTTTGGCTAGGATGGGGTGGTGGGGCAGGTTCTCAGTGCCATGGAGTGGGAAAAGGAGATCTAACTGCTGTTCATGCAGCTCTTACCCCATTTTCCTTTATGCAGCTTTCCCCCCATTTACTTCCAGTTCCAGGGCTGATACTGCCTCTTCCTGCAGATGTTGTGGTGCAAATTGTGTTGATTCTCAGCCTTCCTCACTCACCTTGGCCTTGGGATGTGACTCTTAGTTCAGCTGAATCCTGGTCTCCAGCTTCCAAAACTTGATTTTGCCTCATTTCCTGTTGCACTAACCATGTTTGAATGTTAAAAAAAAAAAAAAATTCATTTGATGATGTTTCAGTGGGGTTTCTGGAGGATACAGAGTTAGATGCACGTGTTCAGTTTTCTTCCTTAATCCAGAAGTCTGTGATCCACCCTTTTAAGTAGAAAAAAAAAATCTGGTATTTTGATTCCCACCTGAATTAGACACCACGTAATCAGGGAACAAAACCCACTATACTTATCTTAATAAACAGAATTTAACATAAAGGCTTGTTAATCAGGTGGAAAGAATTGTCAACACGGTGACTGAAGAAGCTAAGGGAGGAAAAAAAGCTTTTGTGGTGACAGACATTGCAGGAAGCAGCTATCACTCCTAGGCCTGGAGAAACACAGAGAAGTTGGAATTATTAAAACTTAGAAACTTAGTGAAAGGACCTCATGGTGCTGAGACTCAGATTTCTGAGGACAAGCACTGCTAGTCTGGGGCTAGTGCCTCTAAGGGGACATGTTGAGGCTGGCTGTGACCCTTAGAAAGTGGGATTCAGCTGCTTCTACACTGAATGCTGCCCTGGGTGCGGGGGGGGGGGGGGGGAGGAAAAAGCAATGTGACATGGAGAGGCAGAGGAAGTCAACAGGAAGTGGACAGAAAGGAGCATGTGTCATCCTCATCCTCCAGCCTCACAGTCTCTCGCTAATGGCCTTACTGAAGGAACCTAAAAGGTCCAGCCCGCAAAGGAGAAATGTGGTGTGCAGAGCCCAGTCCCAGCATCACAGAGCCCACCAGAAGGTGGCCTTGGAGTGGAGGGGCAGTAGCTTAATAATAGTCTGTTCTTTGAGGTGCTTGGATTCACAGGCATCCTGCTAAGCCTAAGTGAACTTGCATATGACAATAGATCCACTCTGTTTATACCTTCTCACAAAACCTCACTTTCTCTCCAAAGAAGGAGACACAAAGTCCAAACAAAAATTATTTCCATATGTGAGAGATGGTCTCACTGTCTATTCCTGAGCTACATTAATTATTGAACAAATGCGGTCACAATCCCATCTGGATATTCTGTTCCCTTGCCTTACTTTTTTGTCTTTTTAGGGCTGCACCCATGGCACGTGGAAATTCCTAGGCTAGGGGTCGAACTGGAGCTGCAGCTGCCGGCCTACACCACAGCCACAGTGACGTGAGATCCAAGCTGCGTCTGCAACTTACACCACAGCTCATGGCAACACTTGCCGGATCCTTAGCCCACCGAGAGAGGCCAGGGATCAAACCCACATCCTCATGGATGCTTGTTGGGTTGATTAGCACTGTACCACAACAGGAACTCCAGGATATTCTGTTTCTAAAGACTACCTTTTTTTTTTGGTCTGTTTAGGGCCGCACCCACGGCATATAGAGGTTCCCAGGCCAGGGGTTGAATCAGAGCTACAGCTGCTGGCCTACACCACAGCCACAGCAACGCAGGATCTGAGTCTCGTCTGCCACCTACACCACAGGTCACGACAATGCTGGATCCTTAACCTACTGAGCAAGGCCAGGGACCAAACCTGCAACCTCGTGGATACTAGATGGGTTTGTTAACACTGAACCATGAAGGGAACTCCACTAAACACTATCTTTTGATCCCAATTTTCCTCCTTACTTTCCCTTAACTGGTTTATAATTTGGGTTGAGAAGAGAGGGGTATTATATATAAACTTTCTTAAAGACTAATAGGTGTGCTTATCATTAACAAGTTTATCAGCTACTGTGCCACTCTACCTCCCTTCCCAAGAGTGGTGTGAGTGAGTTCTGGCTGTTTCACACCATCCACTTCATATTGTTAGACTTAAATTTTGCCAGTTTATGAATGAGATATTGTATCTCATTATTGTTTAATACTTCTTTATTGGGGAGGTCAAACATGTTCTTGCCATTTCCTTATTGTACTTGAATTTTCTTTTCCACTCATATTTTTTGCCCATTTGTCTAATTTTTTCTTCTTAGTCATTTGCGGGAAATCATATTTTTTTTTTGGTAAAACCTATTTCAAACATACAAATAAGATGATAATATAAAAATATTCATGTTTTTAATTAAATATGAATTGTCTTGTTTTCGTTTGTCTTATTTGCTTCAGCTTAGAAAAAACAAAAATTATGGCTCAGTGGTAACGACCCCAACTAGGATCCATGAGGATGAGGGTTCGATCCCTGGCCCCACTCAGTGGGTTAAGGACCCAGCGTTGTTGTGAGCTATGGTGTAGGTCGCAGACATGGCTCGGATCCCAAGTGGCTGTGGCATAGGCTGGCAGCTGCAGCTCTGATTCTATCCCTAGCCTGGGAACTTCCATATGTGGCCCTAAAAAGCAAAAACTAAATGAAACAAAGCAAGAGTTCTCATTGTGGCTCAGCGGGTTAAGAAAAAGACATAGTGTTTGTGAGGATGAGGGTTTGATCCCTGGCCTCACTCAGTGGATTAAGGATCTGGTGGTGGTGCAAGCTGCAGAGTAGATCACAGACAAGCCTTGGAGCCAGTGTTGCTGTGGCTGTGGTCAAAGTTGCAGCTCTGATTGGATAAGAGCCCTGGGAACTTATATATGCTGCAGGTGTGGCTGTAAAACAAAACAACAACAGAAAAATGTACACAATGAACACTCCTCGGGTTCTGCACCCTGCACATTGGTAGAGTTGACTTATGCATCTTCTTAGTTTGGTATTGGCCAGCAGGCAGGGGGGATGTCCTGCAACCAATCCCCTATGGATCCTGAGGGACAACTGTATACTCTTGAGATCCTTTTGGTTCCCTTCTCCAGTCCTATTCTCCTCCATCCCTCCCACAGAAATCACTATCATGGATTTAGTATTTATCGTTCTCATGCACAGTTTTTATACTGAGTAGGAGTTATATTCTGGATACTAATCTTTTGTTAATTTTATGCATTTTGAATTGCAAATATCTCCTCTCATTCTGCACTATGTTTTTTGCTTTGCTTATGGTGTTTTTTGGTATTTGAAAGTTTTAAATTTTAATGTGATCCTATTTATCAGATGTTTCTTTTATGGTTTATGCTTTTTGTGTTATATTAGAAAAATCCTTTGTCTTTCTTTTGTGTACTCTTTTTGCAGATGTACATTTTATCTCCTTGGTGAATCGGTGAATGTCTATGGTCCCTTGAGGATGGAAAGGATCATGACTTCTGTGCTTATTTCATCCTCTGCAATGTCAATTCCAGTAACTTCCAACTGTAGGTCAGAAAGACCCAACTAGTAGACAGCAGCTTGTTGTTTTTCTTTGTAGATCGGGCTGTAGCTGCTGCTCTCTTTAGTCACTGTCTTGTGTCCTTTCCTCTCTTTTCCTTTTTTCCCCCATATCTACATTTCTCCTTCCTATCCTTTTATGCAGGACTCACAGGTTTATAAGAATATCAGCTGCAGCTGGAAATCTATAAAAATAAAGATAATTGACTCATACAGGTGGAAGGTCTTCAGACTTCAGCTTTGATTCAGTAGGTCATAGATATGAGCACTAAGGGAACAGTTATGTCTTTCTTTTTGCCCTACTTCTTACTGGGTGAAATCTTCTCCCTCGCACCCACATGACATTTTTATGCCTAATTCAGGATCTCTTAACCTTGACACTAGTGGCATTTGGGCTGAATAATTTTGGGGTGCGGGAGGGGGGGGTCTGTCTGAGTGTTGTAGGATAATAAGAAGCATCCTTGGCCTCTACCCTTAGATACCAATAGCTTCCCTCCTGCACACCCTGAGTTGTGACAACCAAATGTCTCCAGACATTGCCAGACATTGTCAGACATTGTCTCCTGGGGGTGAAATCACTCCTGGTCGAGAGCTTCTATCCTAATTAGATGGGTTTAAATTGCATGTCTGGTCTTGGAATAATGAGAGCCTGCTGAAGGATGAAAGAGGCTAATTAGCTTAAGCTGATCTGGATTTATTTCGAGAGCGGGCTTAACTTTTGGTCTGTGTAGATGAAGGGTGGAAACTAAAAAGAAAATCTAGGTACTAATAGAAAGGGGGGAGTTCCCGTCGTGGTGCAGTGGTTAACGAATCCGACTAGGAACCATGAGGTTGCGGGTTCGGTCCCTGCCCTTGCTCAGTGGGCTAACAATCTGGCGTTGCCGAGCTGTGGTGTAGGTTGCAGACGCGGCTCAGATCCAGCGTTGCTGTGGCTCTGGCATAGGCCAGTGGCTACAGCTCCAATTCGACCCCTAGCCTGGGAACCTCCATATGCCACGGGAGCGGCCCAAGAAATAGCAAAAAAAAAAAAAAAAAAGGGGGGGGGGGATAGTGGAAGTGATACTGAATAGTCAAGAAATGGCCACTCCTCCCAAATCCAATATGAGGCCCAAAGTGGCAGCTAAGGACACTTGCTACTCTTTCCCACTTTAATAAGATAATCCTTTGGTGCAAAGCCATCACTATTAGCTCTTCCACTGTAATGGAAAGGAGGGGAGAGAGAGAAGATCTGGGATCTCCCCTTTCAGGAGAGCACTAATTCCATCATGAGGACCCCCCATCATTACCTCATCTAAAGGTAATTATGTCCCAAAGACCCCAAATACAATCACATCCAGGATTAGGGCCTCAACATAAGAATTTTGGAGGGGGGACTTCCCATTGTGGCTCAGTGGAAATGAATCTGAATGGCATCCATGAGGACGCAAGTTCAATCCCTGGCCTCACCCAGTAGGTTAAGGATCTGGTGTTGCCATGTGCTGTGGTGTAGGTTGCAGATGTGGCTTGGATCCTGCATTGCTGTGGCTGTGGCCCAGGCTGGCAGCTGTAGCTCCAATTCAACCCCTAGCCTGGGAACCTCCCTATGCCATGGGTGCAGCCCTAAAAAGACAAAGAATTTTGGAGGGGACACAATTCAGTACCCAGTATTACTATTTGGAATTTTGGTAATTATAATTCATTGAGAGAAGAAATAATGAGTGTTTTCGTTAGAGGAAGAAAAGACTTTTTTTTTTCCCTTTATACAGTAGCACCTGTGGCATATGGAATTTCCTAGACCAGGGGTCAAATTGGAGCTGCAGCTGCCGGCCTAAGCAGCAATGCCAGATCCAAGCAGCATCTGAGACCGCAGATTTGCAGCAGTTCTGTATCCTAAACCCACTGAGCAAGGCCAGGGATTGAACCCACATCCTCACAGACACTAGGTTGTGTTCTCAACCTGCTGAGCCACAAAGGGAACACCAGAAAAGACTTTTTAAACATGTAGATATGCCAGAGATTTTCAACTCACCGATCAGGAATGGTTTTTGAGACCAGTGGCTTTGTATGTTTGCCTAGAGCTGATTTAGAAATGAGTATGTTCAGGAACAACATCTGTAAGGATGGAAGGGAAGCAGGACTGGCTAGGGGACCAAGCTGAAGTGTGATGAAGTTACAACACAGGCTCCTCTGATCTTTGGGCTGCGAGCTGGGATGGCGCTGTAGGCTTGTCTCACTTTTAGATAGTAGCCCTTGAGCTACTGCAATGACTAGTCATTGGATGAAAGCTGCCTCCAAGGAGGGTACAGCCTGGTGAAGGCAGTTCCTAGAAAGGACGAAGCCTTCAGTCCTGAAAAAGTGGGGTGGATGGGGGCAGGTTCAGTCTTCCGTTCCCCAAGGAAGTCTAAAAGCAAGTGCCTCTAGGAGTTCCCGTCGTGGTGCAGTGGTTAACGAATCCGACTAGGAACGCATGAGGTTGTGGGTTCGATCCCTGGCCTCGCTCAGTGGGTTAAGGATCCGGCGTTGCCGTGAGCTGTGGTGTAGGTCACAGACACGGCTCGGATCCCGAGTTGCTGTGGCTCTTGCGTAGGCCGGTGGCTACGGCCTGGGAACCTCCACATGCCACGGGAGCGGTCTTAGAAATGGCAAAAAGACAAAAAAAAAAAAAAGAAAGCAAGTACCTCTAAGTTCATCATGGGTATTGCATTGCAGTGATCATGTTTTCCTCCAACTGCTCCTTAGGTCTCCAGGCAAGTGTACTTTCTATTGTCTCAAGGATTTCAAAAACAATCTTTTTGGATAGATTCCAAAACTGGTTTAATGACTGATTTATCAAATGGACCCCTACTTCTTAGTAATACAGTTTCGATTGAATAAAACACCTCAGTTCTTGGTCAGAAGCCTCTGAGACAGGTGTCTTCAGGGACAGAATGATGGTCAGTGTTCACAACTTCTCTTCTATATCTGATTCCCTCTTGACACAGGACACGTCCATCCTCTGGTGATCTTTTGGTCTGGAGTGTTGACCATCCTTTGCCAAGGTGGTTGGTGATGAGTGTGGTGACTCTTGAGATTTTAGTTAGAATATCACCACCCAGCAGGTGTTTGCTTTGTTGCTCCACACAACAGAGACTGCCCACTCCCAAGCACATTTCATTCATGAAAATAATTTCACATTGTGGAATATTTTGCATGTTCAGTCTCTTCTGAGAGCCTCACAGGCATAAATAACTGTCAACCTCAATAGCTTTATTTGTCAAAATCACCTCAGATTGGACATGAGTTTACCATAAATTTATAGAAAATTTGTCATCATCATATGCTCATTACAGATATATGGGAGAGGGAAAATAGGGCTAAAAATAAACTGCCAAAGTCCTATGTTTGTAACGTGCTCTTTAGAAAGATCCTCAGGTCAAGAGAGCATAGTTCCTGGCTTCTGTATAACCTCGTCTCCATCCCATAAGATAAGAATATGGGGATGACTTCATAGGCAAAAACCCAAAGTTTGAAGAAAATATAGTTCCCGCTGAAATGGTTTCAAGTTTTAGAAAAAGTGAGGTTGCTTTGAGGTACGAAGAGGAACTATTGGGTTAATTTTATTGAGAAATTAGAGAAGTCACTTTTTAGTTTGCTTTAGAACAACAGCAAATGTGAAATATCTTTAGAGGCAGAATCAGATTCTTATCTTGGCCTCATCTCACTCACAGAGGGGCCAATCGTGCTCCATACACCGTGCAACAGAGAGCACGTCCTTCCAAATTACCTTGGACTTAAATTTATTAAAAAGGACCGATCGATGATCTTGATCAAAGACTCCTTTTCCCTAGGTACAGTGTTCACATGAACGTTTTATGAAAAATTCATGCTGGCAAACTCTCACACTTAGCCTCCCACAGAGCAACATTTTTCATGGGTTTTTTTCCTGCCTTTTTTTTTTTTTTTTTTTTTTCAGGGCTGCATGCAAGGCATATGGAGGTTCCCAGGCTAGGGATCCAATGGAGCTGTAGCCGAGGGCCTACACAACCACAGCAATGCCAGATCCAAGCCATGTCTGGGACCTATACCACAGCTCATGGAACACCGGATCTTTAACCCACTGAGCAAGGCCAGGGATAAAACCTGTGTCCTCATGGATGCTAGTCAGATTCGTTTCCACTGAGCCATGACGGGAAGTCCTCCACCAGGTTTTTTTGGGCAGAAGTGACCCCCTATTCCAGGGATGGGTTCTGATGGTGATAGGTGTACTCCCATTAGCATATACTTTCCCCCATACCTCAATGATTCATTCAGAGATGGATGTATAACTCAATCAAAGCTAATTTGGTGGAAGAGATATTTGTTAGAGTTTCTCCCACTTCTGTATAAGGCGCTAGAAATAATTCACTCATTCTTTTTAATTCATTCTTTCTTGCTGCATGTAAAAAAGGCACTAGGTTGTGAACAAAACAGCAAATCTCTACCTTCAAAGAGCATATATTCTAGAAGGAGGAAGCAGAAAGTAAACGAGTTACATGGAATGATGTTTGGAACCAGAAGGAAAATTAAAAAGGGGAAAGTGGTTAGAGAGGTAATAGGAGGCAAAATCTGCATAGAACTTTGTATACTGTTGTGAAGGTTTTGGCTTTTATGAGTGAAATAAGAAACCATTGGGGGTTTTAGGCAGAGCAGTGACATATGACTGTATGTCTGTAATAGGATACTCTGGCTTCTGTGTTGAAAGGGAGAAAGTAAAAGCAGAGATGAGTTATGACACCTATGAGGCTTTGGGATATTGAAATATTGGTTCCAATTCTTAATAGAATTAATCTAGAGAGGGAGGAAGGCATACCTTTAAAAATTTTTGCGTGCTGCTTTTGACACATGAAGCTGATTGGGGTCAAACACATAGAAAACCCATATATTTTTGGGGAAAAGTTTATTGGCAAAAGCATTACCAACTGCTTAAAGAGGCTGAAGATGGGTAGGATGTAAACAATTTTGTGCTTTCAGTTTTCTACAGGCAGGAATCAGGTTGAGAAACCTACTTATCTATCAAGAAAGGGGAATTTTCCAATGCACTTTCCAAGAAAAGATGCATAGAAGATAATGGAAAAAGAATGATTGCCTAACAGTTCCCATTGTGGCTCAGTGGGTTACCAACCTGACTAGTATCTATGAGGATGCAGGTTTGATCCCTGGCCTCACTCAGTGGGTGGGAATCTGGCATTGCTGTGGTGCCGGCAGCTGTAGTTCCGATTCAACCCTAGCCCAGGGAATTTCCATATGCCACAGGTGCGGCCCTCGGAAAAAAAAAGCATGATTGCCTAGATTGTGGAACCAAGAGCTATAGAGAATAGAATGGCTAATCGTTATTAGGGAGCAGAACCAGTACCTAATCATGGAACAACATTCTCCCTCCTTAGGTAGCGGAACCTGATGAACTTTGCTCCATGGGATTTTGTAATTGTTATGGACCAGTGGCTGCTATTTGTTTCCATTTTCCCCCATTTTGAATGACAGTATTTTTTGGTGGTTATATTGTCCCTGTCCATTATTTGTTGTAGGTTGGCCATAGAGAAGAAGACACTTGCTCTTTTTATTCATAGGTCTCTACATCAAGAAGAGGGAGGAAAGGTATGGATTGGAACAGGTGTTTTGAAAGTAATGAGGGCATGAGCAGCTGAAATCCTGGAGGAAAGTTTTTTGGTTTTTTTTTCCCCTCTAAGTCTGGGAGAAGGGGGTTAAGGATAGGAGGAAAGGGTCCATTGGGTATTAAAGATGTGTTTGGCTAGCATGCAGCTCCCTATTGGCAGTAAGATCTTGGAAGGGGGTTGGCTGCCAGGATGTGAGTAAAGATTAGAGAATGAATGTCACAATCTTGAAAGTCATCTTTGTTTGGGGGGAGAAGATCACTCACATGGGTGAACTGTTGTAAAGCCTGATGAAAGCTCGGTGAGAGGGAAGGGCAATGGGGTACCTTTCTGCTTTGCAAAAAGAGAATGAGCTTAGGATAAGGATCACAGTATATGCACTTGATTTACATAACATACAGCTGGGTTTTACAAGCTCCTCAAGTCTGAGCCACCCAGGCCTGTTTTTGAGCTTTGGGGAACAATGTCTGTGAACTAAGAGTGTCATCCTAGAACCAAAGCATGGGACATCCACTGTGGTGCAGACAGGAGTCTGAACCAGCCAGGACATGCCTTCAGTCTGCTCATGTAGGGCAACAGCATTAATTAAATAAGACTCCACTTTCTCACATGTTGGGAAGGGAACTGCATCTTGTCTTAGATTTTTAAGGGTGAGGAAGCCTCAAAAAAGGAAAGCTGAACTTTATAAAAATAAGGTACAAGGAGTTTGAGCAGTTCATTGGAAAAAGACATAGGCCTCTGAGTTTATATTATCTTTTACATTAAAGAAATGTGGGACGTTTTAGCTAAATAAGAGTATTTATGATGTTATGATAGCTTTTGTTTTTTTAAAATATTACGTATTAGTCTTGTTTTGCATGGTTCTGGAGAGCAAGACAAAAAAAAAAAAAAAAGAAACAACCTGTCAGCTACATGACTGTAAGAATGGATATTAACTACTAAATCCCAGCATATGAATTGTAATCAATATATTTTTTTCAATAAAAGATTGAATGCATGCCTGACAAATGAAAACCAATGGGTGAAATTTACAGGGAGACAGATTTGAGTTATTCAAAAATTAAATGGACTCTCCTTGAAAGGCAGTGAAGTTCTCTACTACTGGAGTGAAACAGGAGCCAAAGGACTATTTTTCAGGGATGTGATAGAGCGGATTTCTTCATTAGATGATGGTTAGATGACCCAGCCTCTGAGATCTCTGAAAATTCAGATACTCCTAACTCTAAATCCAAGGGTCTCTATAGATAGACTTGGGAGAAGTATAAATAAGTCTCATGATCTCAGAGAAATCTTCAAGAGGCATGTGTTCAATGGCATGTTTATTAAACAAATGCTCGCGACAGATTTTCACAACAGCAACAAATGTTATTTCACAACATCAAATCTCACTAAGAAAAAAGACAATCAGAACAGTGTTGATGGATTCGGATTTTTTTGTGTTTTCTGGAGGGTAAAGCCAGTCTTCTCACTCATTTTCTTCTGTTTCGTTTTCTTGAAGCTCACTTGATTTCATTTTCCTTACCTCCTCTCTGGCTAAATGTCCCCGGAAGGCTGCTTGGATTTTAAGAGCAGCATTCTCCTCCATGTTCTTATCTTTTGAAGATTCCTTCGTGGGAAGAAGAGACTTCTTAAATAGCCCAGATTTTGATGCCATAAAAATAAGAGCACAAATTTAAACAGTTTAGGGATGCAATAACTGAGATGGGTTGCTTCCTGAGGGAATTTTATATATTGTCACATTGTTTATGTACCAAATGGTGAATGTTAAAACATCAGGCATTTTGTTTTGTCAGTCTTTGATATGTCTCTGCAATAAAAGATCATTGCCAATTTCTCCCCCCCCAAACAGCTCCCACATAACAGCTTCCTATTTAACTTTTTTTTGGGGGGGAAATAAGAATCCTTGAAGTGCAGTAAAAATGCCAAGAAGTATAGTAAACGGGCTGTTTCAAAAGAATCATCATTACGTAAAATGGATTAAAGTGTTCTTCGTTTCTCAATGATTAGCTAATCAAAATTATACATTTAAAGTGAAATGCCGGAGTTCCCGTCATGGCACAGGGGAAACGAATCCGACTAGTAATCATGAGGTTGCGATTCCATCCCTGGCCTCCTTCAGTGGGTTAAGGATCCGGCATTGCCGTGAGCTGTGGTGTAGGTTGCAGACTCAGCTTGAATCCTGAGTTGCTGTGGCGTAGATCGGCAGCTGTAGCTCTGATTTGACCCTTAGCCTAGGAGCCTCCATATGCTGCAGGTGCGGGCTTAAAAAGCAAAAACGTTAAAAAAAATAATAATAAAGTGAAATGCCAAAGAGAAATCTATTTAGTCCAATAAAGTCAGTTTTATCCTGGTTTGTTGAATTTTTTTAATTTTTAATTTTAATTAAAAAAATTTTTTTTTCTTTTTAGGGCCACACATGCAGCATATGGAAATTCCCAGGGGTAGGGGTAGAATCAGACCTGCAGTTGGTGGCCTACGCCACAGCCGCAGCAACTCGGGATCCCAGCCAAGTCTGAATCCTTAACCCACTGAGTGAGGCCAGGGATCAAACCCACATCCTCATGAATACTAGTTGGGTTTGTAAACTGCTGAGCCACAATGAGAGCTCTTGAATTTTTGTGTACAGCCTCTTTAAAAAAAAGTGGGTATAATTTACAGATAGTGAAATGCACAGATCTTAAGTGTACAGTTCAATAGATATACAGCTTTTAATAGATTTTTAATTATAAAAGTGATACATATACATTTAAAAACTTAAATATCACCGGTAGTGAAAGTTTTCTCCCTCTTCCTAAATCCTACTCCTAAGAGGTAATTATTACTATGGGTTGAGTATAAATATCCTTCTAAAATTTCTCTATATGCAAATGTACTCATCTGGGTATATATATTTGCCTTTTTATTTAAAAAATGAGATCATGCTAATCACAAAGTTTTGCAACTACTTTTCCATGTAACAATGTATCTTGGTTCTCTCTTTGTCATTCAGTATATAATTTTGTCCATTATTATTATTCTTTTTAGTGTGGTACCCATGGCATGTAGACATTCCCAGAGCTAGGGATAGAAACAGAGCTACAACAGCCGGCCTATGCAACAGCCACAGTAATGCTAGATCTGAGCTCCATCCGCCACCTACACTGCAGCTTATGGCAATGCTGAACCCTTAACCCACTGAGCGAGGCCAGGGATCGAAAATGCATCCTCATGGATACTAGTCGGGTTCTTAACCCACTGAATCACAGGGAGAACTCTGTATCCATTATTTTTTTAATGACACCATTGTATTCCATTGTACCGATGTACTTTGATTTATTTACTCATTCTCTTATTAATGGCCCTTTGGGTTGTTTAAATTCTCCCTTCCCCTTGACAAACAATGAGGCAAATCCAGCTCTTTTAAACTTAATAATACAAACAGATTGGTATAAAATCCTCTGAGACGATGCCCTAGTATGGGCAAAATGAATTATACTGATGTTGGAAATCAGTGGGATCTCAATTCAAAGTCATAAGAGTCTGTGCAAGGGCACCTATTAAAGACATAAGGAAATGACACTCCTTTCCTTCTTTCCTGACCTCCTACTTCATCGTATGCTAACGCTGGGCTGATTGAATTGTACTGATACAATTCTGAAATGACTTGTAAAGGTTACAGGGAAAAATTATGTCCCACTGGGTAGGAAGAAAGGTATTCCTTGAGGGGGAATGCCCATTTTTGATGTCAATTCTTGGGTAAATATCTGCCAATAATTGGGACATCAATGCATGTAAAGAAACTCAGAAGTCTGGCCTTCAACATTGTACATAGTGAGTTCTTTTTTCTCACTAGGCTTGGTCCTCTTGAGTCTGGACTATGAAGCATATAGACAATGAATGATATGCTGGTAAATGTTTAACAACTGACTCTCCAGAAAGAAAATGGTCCTGATTTATGTATTTACCATGATCTTAATGCTCCCACTGTGGCTGATCTCAAACTATCAAAGTGATGCTACTGAATGTGGGGTTCTGTAGGCATGTGCACAATTGTCTCTTAAGAGCTGACTTTAGCACACCACTGAATATAGGCATTTTTGAGAGTGGACTGAACCTAGCACATATTGCTTGGGAGTAGACTGTCAGGCAGGAAGTCATTTTTGCAGGGCAAAATGCATGGAAGATGAGTAGGACTCATTGGATAAAGCCATTTTATTTGGCTGTATGTAATTCCCCATCTGAACCTTTGCCACTGTGTGGTGGTGACAGCATCAATTAGTGAAAATTTTCCAAAGTGGAAGGTGAAGCCAAAGGATCAATACTGAGGCTGTGATTTCTGTTTGTATTGCTTGGGGAGATTCTCCCCTCCATTGACAATCTTGGAAAATGAGATTGTTATTTTTAAGGGGAAGAATGAGTTTTCCTTTATAAGAGGCATGGCTAAAAATGATCCACCAGTTAGTGTATCACTGACGCTAGTTATCTAGAAAGCAAAATCATAATTTTAGGAATATGGATAAGAGACTAGATTCATCTTTGGAAAAATTTTAAATTGAGTGATGTCATTCTTTGTAGGAATCCAATAATATATGGAAAATATAACTTACTAAGGCTGGTGTATCCTCCATAGATGTCTGAGACTTTTCTTTTCCAGGCTCACATTTCTCAGGTGGTTCTTGCTCCTGGAAAAAGGGGAGAGGGCCAAATAGGCAATGTTTCCAAAATAGTAAAGTCTTGAATCTAACAGCTTAAAGGTAATTAAATATTACCTTAAGTTATTGATATGTAGTGGGAATTAAATATGATTTGTTAACAAGGAAAGTAGGCAGAAAAAGAAAACTCTCAAGGGAATATGAATAAAAATACTAAAGACCAAAGAATTGGTAAAAAAAATTTGATCTTTTGCTTTTGGAATGTGTGTAATATTATATTAAAAACAAAGCACTGTCTTATACTAAAATGTGATATGATGCTGTAATGAATTGTCATCAGAGAATAAAAAAGAGGTGCTAGTAGTTTCTCAAATAGTAATGAAATAAGTGCTATTATTGTATTCCATAGTGTGAGGTCAAGTTGACTTTTTTGATGAAGTTTGCAGATTAAAAACTAAGTCGAAGAAGTAATTTTTGCTATGGGGAAGAATTTATATAGGAAATAGGGAAACCAGCTCTGTTTTGACATGGTTACTAAAATCTTTCTCCGGAATGGAAGCATTGCTAATTTATAACCTATGAGAAGAGCTCCTTTAGTTCATAAAACATAATTTTTTTGGCCACACCCATGGCACATGGAAGTTCCCAGGCCAGGGATGGAATCCTAGCCACAGCTGAGACCTACACCAGAGCTGCAGCAATGCTGGGTCCCTAACCTACTGCATCACAGTCGGTATTCATATAAAACATGTTCGTCGTCTTTAGATTTAAGCTAAGTACTGTACATGATTCAGATACCTTAGAAAAGAATTTCTTGACAGAAAGAACAGTACAATTAAATAGATTTAATAAGACATTTGTAATGCCTCTTACAATATTCATAATTTGGGGGAGATTCCCAATAATCTCTGTATTAGAGATAGGGAGAAGAATTAACCAAATCCAATAGCTTCATGGGACCATACCTTGAATGCATGGTTGTTATAGAAGCGGTCTTCTATCTTAGTTCCCCATTCTGCTGGATCAAAGTTGGTTTCTAAATGACAAAAAAATAAAATAATTTCAGACTTGAGTTCATTAAAGTAAATACAGACTAGTAACATAAAACATGTTTCTTTTTCAAAGTATAGGTCCTTTACTGCCAGTTGAAAATGTTACTGATGTTATACAGAGCCTAGTGCTGTAGATGTAACTAGATTGTTAAATATATGATGGTGAATTAAATACTAAATGAACCCTTGAGGACATTTAGAAAAGCAGTTAAAAAACTGAATTGCTGCCTTCATAGAATTTATAATAAAATGGGAGAGAGAGAAAAAACAGATGCCAATACTTAAATATAAGTATAGAAACATTACTATTTAATTACATAACCTTATGTAAGTTTTTTTTCTTTCCATTTTTAGGGCTGCACCTGTAGCATATGGACATTCCCAGGCCAGGAGTCGAATCAGAGCTGCAGGTGCAGGCCTATATCACAGCCATGGCAACGTGGGATCCCAGCTGCATCTGTGATCTACACCACAGCTTACAGCAATGCCAGGTCCTCAATCCACTGAGCAAGACCAGGAACTGGAATGGAATCCTTAACCAGCTGAGCCACAATGGGAAAATGTATAAACATAAATGCTGAATAGTAAGGAAGTTTGGAAAAGTGAAGGATGGGAGTTTTTTAAAATTAGGCATATTTTGTAGTCAGTTGAAGTATTTATATTTAAACAGACTTTTTCTTTAACTTTTCATTATCAAGAATTTCAAACTTAGAAAGTAGAATAATGTAGGAAATTCACATGTGCACATTATTCATATTTATCAATTATAAACTCACTATTGATCTTACTTGATTTGTAACTTCACTCACTTTCCTGCCCTTTTTTCAAGCCACTTCCAGAAATCTATTTCATCTACAGATACTTGCTTCAGCATGTATCTCTAAGATGTAAAGCCACAAACCATTACTACATCTAAAAATACTAATAATAATTCCTTAATATCATCAACTATCCAAATTTCTCCCATTGCTTAATATATTTTTGGTTACCTTTTATTTATTTATTTTTTGCTGTGGGTTTGTTCAAATCAGGACCCAAACAATGGGCACATACAGCCTTTTGTTATGTCTTTTCAATCTCTTTTAATTGAAACCTCCTTCCCTCCCATTCCACATTTTTTTCCTTGCAATTTATTTGTTGAGGAAATTGAGTCATTTTTCCTTTGGAGTTTTCCATAGTTTAGAAATTTCTGATTCCATTTCCATTGTAATTTTTTTTTTTAAACAAATTCCTCTGCCTCTGAATTTCCTGTAGACTGCTCTTAGATCTATAGGTTCCATCTGATTCAAGTTTGAGTTTTCGTTTTCAAGAATACTTTATAGGTAGTGCAGTGTAATTCTGTCCGGAGATATATAATATCTGATTCTTTCTCATTTTACAGTTTTTATGGGCCCATTAATGATGACTGCTTCGATAATTTCTTTAGGAGTTGAAATGGCAATGTTCTAATTGATCATTACTTTTTTATTTCTGGAGTACTTTAACTATTTTCCATATTTGGTTACCCTGAAATATAGTTCTTAAGGAAAAGGTAGGCTAAAGGTTTGGTTCTTTCCTTTTATTTATCAGTTTTAAGATTAATCAGTTGGTTCCGTAGAATCCTCTCAAGGTGGGTTTTGTTTGTTTCGGTAAATCATTATGAACTAATGAATATTTAACGCATAGGATGAATTTCAGACTTACTGCATTTATTATTCTTATTGATGCTCTAATTGTCCAAAATTGTCCAGCAGGAGTTACTAGGTGCTCAGACGTTCCTGAGTCCTTTGGAAACAACTCTAATAATCGTTGATAGTTTTCTTATTTTCTTGTAAGGCAAAATTTTGAGGTTCATCTTGCATATTTCCTGCTCAGTACATGGGATTGGTTAGTTCTCCAAGAAGCCCAGGATCCTGGGAAATGATAATTAAGAGGCCACAATCTAGGGACTAGGTGCTCACTGGTACAGGGTTGGTCATTGTTTTGAGGCCTTTAAAAAACGTATAGAGCCAGAAAATGATACTTTCAATTAAAATTTTTTTTTTATTTTTAGGCTCGCACCTGCGGCATATGGAGGTTCCCAGGTTAGGGGTTGAATTGGAGCTGTAGCTGCCAGCCTACACCATAGCTCACAGCGATGCCGGATCCTTAACCCACTAAGCAAGGCCAGGGATTGAACTGATAGGGCTAGAGTAGGCACAGGTGGTTGTAGAAGTCCCAAGAGGGGGTCATAGATAAAGAGGGAAACCTGGGGGATTTGGGGAGACCACTGTAAGTTCAAGAAAAGGCAGGCTTGCTTAACTAGTGGAGGTGGGAGAATTGCCTCAGGTCATTGGGTGGGGGGATGGGCTGAGGCCTGCATCCAGATTCAGACCTAGGGCAGGAGTTGGAGGATCTCCCTTCAGCTGACTTGAATACACACCTCACCGGATACTAAGGAGGAGCTACTACTCCCAGAAAGGAAGAGGCGGGCCTTTCCAGCCCCCCATCCCCTTGGATGATAAAACTGTGGCCCACCTGATCCTTGGGCAGAGCTTCCTTGCCTGCTTGCTTGCATCTCTTACAAGTGTCCTATCCTAGTAAATCTGTTTCTTGCCTATCACTTTGTCTCTCGCTGAATTCCTTCTGTTTGGAGGCGTAAAGAACCAGAACCTCAGTGAGTCGGAACAGAGGGTGAGTAACTTGAATGTAAAACCGTGGGTTCAAGTCCCAATTTGGGTTTTGGCTGGGTTTGCGTCCCGGCACATGGGTTCAGGTCCCAGTCTGTGTTCTGGTTAGATTCAGGCCGTTAGTGCTGTTAGTTTCAGAACCTGCCTCCTCATGAATGCTAGTCAGATTCATTTCCCCTGAGCCATGAAGGGAACTCTGATACCTTCATTTTCTAAAAGAGAAAGTGCATCATGAAGTCATACTGATATTTTTCAATTTAGAATTATGGGTTTTTACTTTAATTTTTTATATTTGTATGTCATTTTATTTACACTAAAAATTCTATTTCTAATAATAGTAGTTACTTATTTGCATGACCTACAATATATAAAACATTTTAGAATAATATTATTTACAGTGAGGAGTTCCCGTCATGGCGCATTGGTTAACGAATCCGACTAGGAACCATGAGGTTGTGGGTTCGGTCCCTGGCCTTGCTCAGTGGGTTAAGGATCCGGCGTTGCCGTGAGCTGTGGTGTAGGTTGCAGACGCGGCTCGGATCCAGCGTTGCTGTGGCTCTGGCGTAGGCTAGTGGCTACAGCTCCGACTCGACCCCTAGCCTGGGAACCTCCATATGCCGCGGGAGCGGCCCAAGAAATAGCAAAAAGACAAAAAAAAAAAAAAAATATATATATATATATATATATATACGTATATAAATAGGAATTCCTGTTGTGGCTCAGTAGGTTAAGGACACAACATTGTCTCTGTGAGGATGCAGGTTCAATTGCTGGTTTCTCTCAGTGGGTTACAGATCTGGCAATGCCACAAGCTGCAGCGTAGGTCACAGATGCGTCTCAGATCTGGTGTTGCCGTGGCTGTGGCTGTGGTGTAGGCTGGCAGCTTCGGCTCCAATTTAACCCCTGGCCTGGAAACGTCCATATGTCACAGGTGTGGCTGTAAAAGAAAAAATAAAAATAAAAAATATAAAGGAACACATGTATTCACATCAACACCCCTCTGTTAAGATAATTGGTAGTATACTAAATACATTTTCCATGTTTTTTTCACTTAATATATCCTGATGATCACTCCATAGCATCATATAGAGATCTTCCTCATTCCATTTTTGTTTACAGCAGTATATTATTCAGTAGTGTGGATGTACTCAAGTTTATTCAATGAACCCCCTATGATGAATATTTGGATTGCTTCCTCAAGTAAGAATACATTGAAAAGTGAAGTGGAATTTCTGGGTCAAATGTAAAATATATATATATATACATATAATTTTGGTAGATATTGCCAACTTCCCTTTCTTGGGGTTGTATCATTTTGTATGCCCTCCAGCAATGTATGTGAGTATGTATTTCTTTTCTGGCTTGCTTAAAATAAATTGCCTAACTTCTGGCTTTTGCCAATTTGACGGGGGGAGTTGTGTTGGTTGCTCCTCAGTGTAGTTTTGATATGGACTTCTGTTATTCTGTTATTACGGGTTTATGTTTTCATATATTAAGGACAATTTGTATTTATTTTTGTGCAAATTGTTTGCTTATATCACTTGCCCAGATTTTATGTAGGGTTGTTGTTTTTTTCTTCACCATTTCTACAACCTTTTTATTTCATAGGTTTATTAACCTGTTGTGAATATAAATTGCAAATGTTTATCATTTGTACTTTTATTTTCCATACAATGATTTTTGCCATGTGAAAGTTTACTTTTGCCAATTTTATCAATCTTTTCTCTAATTGCTTTTGGATTTTTAAAGTAATTATAGCAACTTAGCTAGCAGAATTTTCCTTTTATGTTATAGAGAAATTAATTCATGCTTTCTTCCAATATTTGTATGATTTCATTTAAAAAAGTATTTAAATTTCTGAAAAACTTGGAAATTTATCCTGGTATATGATGTAAGAAATAGATCCAATTTGATCTTTTTACATCTTTATTTTTTGATCATTTAAAAGAAAGCCAACTTTTTCCCTAGTGATTTGAGAGACCACTTATATCATATACTAAAACATTTCCTGTCACAAAAAGAAGAATTAAGACTAGTAATTACTTCTGTGGGATGCTGGCATGAGAATTCTTGTACTGTGTAAGAGACTGGGCTAGAGGACTATTTTCTTCCTTTTTGGAGACTAAGTTCTGATCCATCTATCAGTTGGAGAATTCACCTTGGTTTACATGAGTAGAAATGGGTGTGGTGCTTAAAATTTTTTCAAATAGTTTCACCCAATTTTTATTAGAGACCCTGAGACCCTTAGTCTGAATTACTAATTGCTTTAATTATCATGATCTAGCAACAAATGACTCAAATGTTTTTGTAATGAGATGTTTCTGAGGTCTAAAATTAAAAAATGACTAAAAACCTCTTACTCATGAATTTGTAAAATTAACATTATAATAAAATTAAATTAATGATTATTATAATTCATTTCTTACTCTAAAGGATTTCTCTTAATAGCTTTTTAGTGGCAGTTAGGTTTCAGGTTGTGCAACAAATATTCACAGGGCTGGAAATGGAAAAGACCAGCAATTCAGGAAATTGGCATAGCAAATTTCTCTGTTAGGGTAGAGCAAAGAGAAGGGGGTGGAGTCTATGTTATGTGTATGGGTGTTGTTTCAATTCAAGCCTTGTGGTAGGTTTCCTCCTCAGTGAAATGATTTAAAATAGAATGTTTATTTGCTTGTGATTATTTCTAGTTAACTTTACTACTCTTGAAATAATGTAATCAAAAGTAATGATGATTACAGTTTAAACAAAATGGTTGTTCTACTCAGGGCTTTTATTTATTTTTATTTTTTTATTTTTTGTCTTTTTTTAAGGGCTGCACCCCGTGGCACATGGAGGTTCCCAGGCTTGGGGTCCATTCGGAGCTGTTGCTGCTGGCCTACGCCACAGCAATGCCAGGTTCAAGCCGAGTCTGCAACCTACACCACAGCTCAGGGGAATGCCGGATCCTTAGCTCACTGAGCGAGGCCAGGGATGGAACCCAAAACCTCATGATCCCTAGTTGGATTCGTTTCTGCTGTGCCAGGAGGACAGGAACTCCTAGTTAGGGCTTTTAATAACCTACAGCTGTAATAATTTCCATCTTGACCAGTGAGTCAGGTCTTGATAGTCAAAGACCTTCAAGGCTGGGAATGTGGAAATTTTATTTATGGAAGCAAAGAAACTATGCTTTGGCTTTTAAGCATAGAGTCACTGTCTCTGGACAGGATGGGACCTTGGAAATACAGAAAAAGAATATAAATCACCTTCCCAAGCTGAAGTTTTTTGAAAAGTTTTCTTTTCAAAAGCAGTTTTTCTGTGTGCCTTTTTTGAGGAGCAGTTTCATATACTCCCGTGAATACCAACTTATTTAATCTAAGGAGCACAGAATTATTATTTTTTGCAATACTTAATAATACTTTTTGAGTAAGAAGAGTCAAAATGTAAAGAAAACCACAAACTCCTCCTACGAAGAACAGACAGTCAACTGCCCAGGGTGTAGGTGGACAGCATGCTGGAAAATGGAGAGCTGGGCTGAATGTTCTCCCGACCTCCCCTTCCACTGCATGTGTTCATGAGAAATACAGTGAAGAAAGTCTGTGATAAACTGGTAATCTTCCATAAGGTGGAATAATGTGACATAAGAGAACCTGCCAAAAAGGCACATGCTGTTTTAAAAAGCAATAACTGTTAAAGCTACCTGCCTCATAAAGGCTTTCTGTGTAATAGGAATGGTCTTAAGCAAGTTTTACCATAATCAAAGGCTTAGTCTCTTTTTTTCCAATGCCTATTTTTAAAAAAGCTTACTCTCTCTTTTCTCTAGAAGATTCTCAAAATATGCTGCTGCAAAAGCTGGTATATTGTCGGGTTGCTCCCTCAGAATCTCGCGTGTGAGCCCTTCAAGTAGATTCCCAAATCCTTGTGGAATTCGGTAGTGGGTGTTGGAGAATGGAATCGACATCTCCTTGGAAGGAACTGTCTATTGTACCTAGAGATTCGTTAAAGATACTGTTTTTAAATTTGTCTGATTTTACTTATATAACCACAACTATGACAAATTATTTCTGAGACCCCAAACTTCTGGACTTCAATCCTTTTTACCCCCAACCCAACCCAAGTCTATCCATTTCTTCCAAAGATTTTTGAAATTTTCCCTTATTAGACTGTTAACAGTCTATTTTAATAGGTAAATCATTTTTTAAAATTAGAAAAATCACAGATTTTTCACTATAATACTAAGTATTTTAAGACAGAGTAATTTCTGCTATCCCACGGGGATTTAGAGTGATTATTATAAATTCATCTTAAATTGCCGAAAAGGCCCTGTTAAGGGTCTAAAATTAAAAAACAAAAAAACTAGTCCTTGTTAAAACTAACTTGTCGAATAAGTTTCACACAGTCTTTCCCTTAGCTTTCACTTCTGCTGCATGACCTGCAATGCCTCGTCGAAGCATCTGTATACTCTGGAAGGGGCAACGGGGAGGGGGGCGCTGGGGGCAAGGTCATGATTTTGCAATTCCAGTCTTCAACGTTTGGGGAGTCTTACATTTTCTGGATTCATCTTGAACAGGTTTCTTTTCCTATCTTGGAATACCAGAGCTAGGTAAGAATAGCCGCTAGGCAGCATGTTGGGCTACTCAGTGTTCAAATAACACTCAGAGACCTGGCTTGTTTGTGTCAACGCTGCCGAGTAAGGTAGGGTCGGGGTCTAGGTTGGGACTACGTGGTTTAGTGAGGCCCAATCTGTAAAGATTTTTTCCCTTTCTCTTTTTGAGGGAACAGGAGATGGGGTATTAAATCATTCTAAGGTGAAAAGGTAGAGACCCTCAACCAAGGTGGGGCGAGGAGAGGGGTCGCAGGGGGAACACAGGTCTAGTCTGAGCCGTGACGTCGAGGATCTGGGATTTCACACTAGCAGAATGGGCTGCTTGGGGGCCAGTTTTCCCTAAGTTTCCCGGAATGTTTCCCAGGGGACCCTGAGAGAATAAGAGGCGAAGGGAAAGCGAGGTGTCGATTTCGGAGAGGAAATGGGGTAAACAGCCTCACCTCTTCAATCTCTCTGAGCTGGAGCTGAAAGTTCCGGTTGTTTTTTCTCGTTGCCGGGAAACCGTTCCCCCTCAAACCATTCAACTACGGCGGCCGAGGAGAGCAAGGGCCAGCCCAGCGGCCGCGGACGGCTTCGCGGAATTAATGACCTGGCAAGGGCGGAGTCTGACCTTATCGGCCCCGCGCAGGCCCCGCCCACAAGGCTCCACCTCTGCTGGCGTCCGCACCGCCCTGGCGGCGCAGGGGTGCGCCCTCCTCGCAAACATGGTCGCTCTGGGGTTTGTGTTTGGGTTGGTGCTGTCGTTACTCTTGCCGGCCGACGCAAGTGCAGGTGAGGCGGCCGGGCTCGGCTCGGGCCGACCCCTGTCCGTCCGTCCGCCTATGCGGACTCTGAGTTACTCCGTAGGACGGCCCCCGAGTCCCCCTCTGTAGGTCTGGGACGGGACCCCGGGCCGGAGCCTGGTTCTCCTTGTAAGGCCTAGGCTGCCCCGCCCGTCCTCTTTCTCCACTCCCTTCCACTGCCTTTATGATGCAGGGAGTGGGAGAGTTGGGTTTATCTAAGCGGGGGAAAGCCCAAATGTTCCCAGACCGAGGCCCTTAGTGTCTCTGAATAATTGCAGGGGAACTCGAAGGGGAGGGGGCGAAGCTAGTTAGATAATATTTGGAAACTGATGACTCAGTCATCCAAAACATTTCAGTGCTGCCCCCTCAGTGGCACCCTTGGGGAGGGTTTCCTTCAGGCTGGGTTCCTTGGGGGAATTAAATTTTACTAGTTTTAAGTGGTTATTAGGGCTAAGAAATAAACCCCCTCACTAGCTCAGAATATTTAAGACAGCTTTGATTCCTGCTGCAGCTCGCAGATATTGGTGGTGGGATAATATGCGTGGCATTGAGGAGGAGGGTGACTCACTTTGACTATTGTTCAGGTCATATTGTTTCGTTTGAATACCCCAGGCTGGACGCTGGGTCACAGCCATGGAGAAACCAGAAGAGGGACCTTGTCCAGAAATGCAAGTAAAGGGATAATGCTGGATTTTTTTTTTTTTTTCCTTCTTCATCCGACCACTCAAATAGTGGACCCCAAAGGTCCCTGTTAAGAAAGGAAATTTGAGGAGTTCCCGTCGTGGCTCAGTGGTTAACGAATCCGACTAGGAACTATGAGGTTGCGGGTTTGATCCCTGCCCTTGCTTAGTGGGTTAAGGATCCAGCGTTGCCGTGAGCTGTGGTGTAGGTTGCAGACTTGGCTCGGATCCAGCGTTGCTGTGGCTCTGGTGTAGTAGGGCGGTGGCTACAGCTCCAATTGGACCCCTAACCTGGAACCTCCATATGCTGTGGGACCGGCCCAAGAAATGGCAAAAAGACAAAAAAAAAAAAGTTGAGGTGGGAGAACAGAGTCAAGAAAAATGACTGCAGCTCTGCCTAAGAACCTACACGGTGCCCAGATGCAGACAAACTGCAGCCCATAAATGGTTCTTCAGGGTTTATCAAAAGTGTAAACTAGCAGCACTCTGTGTATCATTTCCTGACTTATGTCCCCACTTGGTGAGTTTTGAGTCCAGTATATTAGGTGGGGAAAAGGAAAAGAAGAGAGCAGGATTGTTATTTTATTAGTTTTTCTGTTAAAGGCTGTTAACTTTAATATTACTATTTTATCATTGCCTTTGGGTCATATTGTTACATCACCTTCATTAACAATAACTTGATTTTTCATTCGTTAAAGATTTAAATTTTCTTTCTTTTTTATTTGGTTGCATATCCTGACTTCTTTCCTTCAAATCATTCCCCCTGCACCCATGTTTATCACCTATTTTTTTCCAGCCACAGCTGCAGCATATGGAAGTTCCTGGGCCAGGGCTTGAATCAGAGCTGCAGCTGTGACCTATACCATAGACAGGAATGCCTATCACTTAATATTTGAAATGTACAAAAATATGTAGCAATGAAATAATAAAATGAACACCCAGGGAAGTTCTACCCAACTTAAGAACTAGAATGTTGCCAGTTTTATTGAGACTCCATGGATATTCCTCCCCAGTGCATCTAACAGTTCCTCACCAGGGATAACTGCTGTCCTAATTTTGTCAGTCTACTTTTAATGACCACTTTTAACTTCCCAGAACACTAATTTCTCTTTTTCTATTCCAACACGCAAATGAAGGAAAAAAATTAAAGACTTAAAAAAATTTCAACTGTTGGAGTTCTCATCGTGGCGCAGTGGAAATGACTCCAATAGGAACCATGAGGTTGGGGGTTCCATCTCTGGCCTTGCTCAGTGGGTTCTGGCATTGCTGTGAGCTGTGACGTAGGCCAGCAGCTGTAGCTCTGATTTGACCCCTAGCCTGGGAACCTCCATATGCCACGGGTGTGGTCTTAGTTTAAAAAAAGGCAAAGCAAAAAAAAAAAAAAATCAAATATTAAATGTCTTGTAGTTGACAAAAAACAATTACTAGTCCTGCCTCCTTTCTTGTTCTCGGGTTTGGCCATTGCTCAATTCCTCCGTAATGTTCCACTGTCTATGCTTATCAGCTTGGAATGTGAGCTTTATAAGGACAGGGAATATGATTTTTCTTTGATTTATCACCAGCCTCTAATGGTGGCAGAGTAGAAATTGCTGTAACTTTGGAATCAGGTGGTTTGGCTTCTTGTCTGGTCCTAAACTACCCCTATGTGATTTGAGGCCAAAGAAGTTTAACATCTGTAATGTGTTTAGCACTGTGCTTGCCATAAGTAAGCTCCCCAGTAGAATGTAAGCTCCCTGCTGGCAAGGAGTTTTGTCTGCTTTTCCCCCTTTCTTTAATGCTTAAAATTGTGCCTCGTACATAGTAGGCATCGATAAGTATTTGTTGAATTAATTAGTGGCCAAGCTATTTGAAAAAATTACCTACTCTTCTTGAGTCTCAGTGTGTTGATCAGTAAATAACATGATTATCCCCCAGAGTGTAAGAGATTCTTTAACGCCTCTAAAATTCTTTTTTTTTTTTTCTCTTTTTAGGCCCATAGCTGCGGCATATGGAGAATCCCAGGCTAGGGGTCTAATGGGAGTTGTAGCTACTGGCCTGCGCCGCAGCCACAGCAATGGCAGATCGCAGCCGAGAGTCTGTAACCTACACCATAGCTCATGGCAACGCCAGATCCTTAACCCACTGAGCGAGGTCAGGGGTTGAACCTGCATACTCATGGATCCTAGTCTGGTTCCTTAACCACTGAGCCATGAAGGGAACTCCAGCCACCTCTATAATTCTTTAACTCAGAATGGAGATATGCACACAGAGGTTCAGTGAATGTGTGATGTCAAAAAGGGACTGACTTGGAAAGGTATTTTCCCTGGCCTATGAGAGGGCAGCTGCACACATCCAGAGCCCCTCATTTGCATGGGCTCCTATGCCTGCCTAATGCAGCCAGTTTTCTTCAGTCTGTCCTGTACCCCATCTTCTTTCTGCTTAGCTCTTAGGCCTTTGGTTTTCAGGGTTTTTTTTGGCATATGAAGCACTCACCCAACACTAGGCCTCCCCACACGTGCCTCTCCCCTTTCCTCCAGCAGACTGCCAACGTGCTTATGCAATTCTGGGCCATTGTAGTCTCTTCCTAGAGCATTTTTGCTCCTGGTAGCTGTGCATCTCCAGCCTAGTGAGTCTTCTGGATGATCTTTGATTGTCATGTAGGTTTTATGATGAAACAAACTCATAAGAGAGAGAGAGCTAAGCGATGTCTAGGGACTGGGCTGTTATTCCAAGTGCAGGACAAATAGGCCACCAAGTCTGTGCAGGAGACCCTATTAGCTGTGCTGCCCTGTTAAGTGTGGCCTAAGGGGCTGTCATCATTTGTCGCTTCCAGGGAGGAAAATGTCAACCTTGTTAGTTCTGATTCTCTTTCCTGCCTATCATTTTTGTTTAAAATCTTTAAGAAAAATCTTAATTTTGTTAATTATTTTCCTCTGGGGAGTTTTCTGTTTTGTTCAGACAAATTGGGATGGAACTTTAAAAGTTTTTTTTCTCATGTTAAATTTTTATGAAAAACTCCCTGAGATAATTTGGAAAGATGCTTGTTATTAATAAAATAGTTCGATATAGGCTGGATGTTAAAAATAGGAATGATCTCGTTAAAGTGAATTCTTATTCAGTCTTATTAGTGACTGTCTAGAATAGAATCCACAATTTCAAGCCCTCTTTCTCTTGCTCTTTTTGTATAATTTAGCTTGTGAATTGGGTAAATTGCAGCGAAAGATCTTTTGTTTAGACATTTTGACCTTCTGTCTCTCACTGACCTTGTTTTTTTTTTTATCTTAATTTATCTGAATTTACCTTAGAAGGAAGCAGCCTTGTCATAGGTATTCATAAATGCTTATTTAGAATTTTCAGTGGATTGTTGAAAAAACACAATAAGGAGAATTATTTGAGGGAAACTGATGCTGGGAGGACTGGAAGGGGGAGATGGGAGGGGGATTAGAAAGGGCTAAGTTGGAGTAAGGCAGGTCTTTTTATTCCCAGCTATGAGGAGTGGGAGTGGTGATGGAAATTCAGGGAAGGAAGTGGCTTATTTTTCTCATAAATACCATCTGTGGGGTGCATAAAAAGAGCATTTTTGTGATTTTTCAGGGAGAGAGTCAAGCATTAGGGCCAAGCCTGTAAGCAGTGGAAGATGAAGAGCTCTTAAGGGGAAGAGGCTTGTGGCAAATGGGTTACCCTAGGCTCATTGAATTTTCCTTATTGATCATCTTGACTATGGTGCTTATTGCTGGAAACTGTTCTTGTTATGTTGCTTTACCTAATTAGGAGGAATAAGATCTAGCTTTAGAAAATTAAGAGCACTGGGTATCTTCAGCTTCTCTTGTATAAAGACTCTATGTCCCTTGCTTTTTAACCAGATTCAGTCTTTGATGAATCTCCCCAATGGTGCTCTTCTAAGTGTTTGCTAAATTTTTTAGACGTTGGTTTTCGGTTTGCTTCCTACATCGATAATTACATGGTGCTGCAGAAGGAGCCTGCAGGGGCAGTGATTTGGGGCTATGGCGTATCTGGAGCCACAGTGACAGTGACTCTGTGCCAAGATCAGGAAACCATCATGAAGAAAGTGACCAGTGTTAAAGGTAAGACAGTTCATCTTCTGTTGAGCTTTTATCTTCTTCTGCCACCTACTGGATGATCTGAAAATGAATGCTAATGATTCAGCTCAGATTATCCATCCATCCATCCATCTATCCATCCATCCATCCAGGTTATTTGAGTATTTACCATGTGCCCTGAGGATACAAAGTCCCTGTCCTCAAGGAACTCATGGAATAATGGGAACAAACACCAAGTCATGTGATGCTTAGATGAAAATGGGTGTGGAGTGTCATGGGATACAGAAAAGAAATATTTAACTCATTGGATGGTGAGGGAAGGTTTCCGCTGAAGGTGGTAACATTTGAACTGAATTGCATCTAAAAGAGAGGTGGTATGGATGAGAGGTGAAGAATCTAGGCTCTGGAATTCCCTTCCCCATGCAGATCCTGACTATTGCTTAATGGCTACATAACCTTGGACAATGCTATTTAACAACTCTGTGTCACAATTTATTTGTCAAGTGATAAAAATATTATTTAGGATTATTGTGAGGATTATACGAGTTAACACATGTAAAGTACTTAAAATAGTGCCTGGAACACAGTCAGTACTGAGTGTTAGGTGTTGTCATTGTTAATATTATTTTTATTCTGATATTTAGTCTGCACTCAAGTATTTATTGAGTGTCTATGAAGTGCTAGGTGCTTTACTGGGTACTGGTTATACAGTGATGAGCAAAACAGATGTGGTCTCTCCCCTAATGAAGCTTATAGGTTAGGGGAGGAGACAGAAAAATAATCTATATAAAAATATATTGAGTAGTTATACAGTGAAGTGTGGTCCGTGCTGTAGTGGGGAGTACGAGTGCTAGAGGAGTGCTTAGGAGGGAGAATTAACATAGTCTAAGGCTTATCTTGAAAGCTGTGCTGGGCAGACCAGGTAAAGGGAATAGCCTGGGCAAGAGCATAGAGACCTGAGTGAGCCTGGGTCCGTGGAGAAATGCCAGGTGGGCTGGTTTGCCTGGAACACTGGTATACGTGACTGGTGGTGGATGACAGGAGACAAGGTTGGAAATGTGGGAGGGCTGGTTTGTCATTGCCAAGGAGTGTGTACTCTATTTTGGATAGATGGATTTTAAGCAGCAAGATAACACAACCAGATTTATTATCTTAGATTACTCTGGCAGCACTGGAAGAAGGACAGGAGGTAGATAAGACCAGAGGTGGTGGGACCAATTAGCAGGCTGTTATGACATTCAGGCAATAGGCGTTGAATGCTTGACCCCAAATTGTGGCTGTGAGGATGTTCTGGAAGATGATAATTAGCAGTTAGCAGGCTTCATGAGCAGAGAGGTTCTACAAAGGAGTCTCTGTCCAGCAGAGAGAAAGATGTGTAAGACAATGTGTGGAGGAACTAGAAGGCATGCTCAGGGATGGGTCAAGTGGATACCTGATTTTACCTTAGTGAGAGGTAACTATGTTGCTGAGAGATGTTGAGGTGAGGGTCTGAATGGGTGAGGCGGGGGTGGGGGGGGTGAGCTTAATGTGGGGGTTGCTGGTTTGAGAAGGGACTTGAATATATACCGGTCAGCAAAGCTTGCGAACATTTTATTGGCCCCTGTACACAAGGATTGCCTGATTGGTTTTGTCAGTATACAGGGCTGATATCCAGTCCAGAGTGATCCAGACCCTGGTGCAGACTCTTAATGATTCATTTCCATTCAACACACATTTAAAAAAATTACTGAGTACCAAACATAGATGCAAGGTAAGTGCCTCTGTTTCTTGGGTTTTAAGACTTTTTAAAGGTAAGAATGTTACTGAGTAAAGCTCAGAAACCTGAAAGGGAAGCTTAAGCTGATTGAGAAGTTGTCATCTGACAGATTTAAGTGCTTTGGGGGATTTCCCGTTGTGGAGCAGTGGAAATGAATCTGACTAGTATTCATGAGGATTCTGGTTTGATCCTTGTTCTCACTCAGTGGGTCAGGGACCTGGCATTGCCGTGAGCTGTGGTGTAGGTTGCAGACATGGCTCAGATCCCATATAGCTGTGGCTGTGGTGCAGGTCAGCAGCTACAGCTCTGATTAGACCCCTAGCTGGGATCCTCCATATACTGAGGGTGTGGCCCTAAAAAGCAAAAAAAAAAGAAAAAACAAAAACACTTTTTGGTGATTTGGAGGTTATACTGAAAATGAGGAAATCAGGAGACCAGCAGTGCTTTCTTTTTGTGTTGTATCCATCTTAGAAATGAACAGTGCAGAGTACAAAAAGTGGTACTGTCAGTAAAACAATGTTGATTTTGAAACCTAAAGAATTGATGTAGTTTAAAAATAAGGAATAGGATTTCCTTGGTGCTAATACTTAACATTACCAATAAATAGGCGACAGAGACTGCACAGTACTGTAGAAGTAGAGAAAGCACATAATATATAGCATTTCGGTTTTTTAAAAATGTTCCTATGCATGATTTTTAGTTTTTTCCCCCTTCATGGCTGTTGCAGGACCAATATTTGGAGTGGCCACAGTCGAGGCAGGAGGGTAGGTGGTGACAAGAAGGAATAAAAGGTAATAATTAGGGGATCAACCCCTCTTCTTCTTTATAGTGACAGTGAACCTGCTCACTTTTCTGGAGTTCATTTCTATAAACATCAACTGAGAGCTTATTATGTATAAAACGCTGAGCCAGAGACCCTAGAAAATACAAAGAAAATTGTAAACAGTGCCCACCGTCCAGGAACTCACTCGCTCATGCTGTCCTTTCACCTTTAGCAGTTTAGGTTCAAATTGTGCTTCAGTTGCTTCACTGCAAAGTGAGGCGTCATTTGGAGTTAAAATATTCAGCAGCAGCTTAAGGGAACCAAGTGATTTGTGGACTATTGATGGTAATTTCACAGAAAAAGAGATTGTTGTTATTAGTGGGGTGAGGGGTAGACAGATCTGTTTATTAGGCTCTCCACACTGACTGGGTAAAGAAGAAAGGTATTTTAGTTTATAGAGATCTGCAAACCTACTTCAGTGGACAGCTTGCTCCGTCCTGCTCATGAGGCAAAATGGGTAAAGTGTTATTTGGAATAAAGGAGATAGACATGTAGGAAATTTCCCAGGGCAGCGGAGAAAATGTTCCTCAAAGGAAATACTACAGGGTATATTTGAAGGGTTGACTTCTGTTTAAATTTTGATGACGACTCTGGGGTTTTCAGCCAGACTGCCTCAGTTCACTGTTCTATTTCTATTAATATTTAACTTATTACCTATAAACCCCTAGGTGCCCACAGCAAAGTGGAATTTAACAACATGAAGGTTTTTGTCCAGCAGACTGACAGTTAAGCAATGGGAAAATTAAAACCTGAAGGATGACTGGGAATATGCTCAGGTTCTGGGCCTGTCCAAACCATGTTGTCAAATGATGCATAGTGATTCTTTCAGACACAAGGAGTAAAATTGAGGCAAAAAGCTTTATCTTTTCACTTTGACACACATGGGGGATGTATACATAGGTGATAAAATGAAGGTGTGTCTGTCTGAGTTTGTCATCATAATTGAGGTAAATAGAAAAATACAAAAAGCCTAATTAAAACCCTTAGAAAAATAAAAAGCTCCTGGTTGCAGTGTTACACATGTGCTAGTTTTCTGTGCCACATATGTTACCACAAACATAGGGGCTTCAAACAACACACTTTTACCATCTCACAATTTCTATAGATTTGAAGCCTGGCCATGATGAGGCTGGATTCTCAGACTTTCAGAAGGCTGAAATCTGGGCTTTGGCTGGGCCGAGTTCTCGTCTGGAGGCTTGACTAGGGAATGATTTGCTTCCAAGCTCCCTTAGTTTCCAGCAGATTCATTTCCTTGTGCCAGTATCTCTGCTGCTTTGAGTCTCTGACCTCTGGACCTTATTTAAAGGGCTCTCCTTATTTAGGTCAAGACATAGCCAGGATTACCTCCCTTTTTATAAACTTAGCCAATTGATTAGAGATTTTAATTATATCTGCAAAACCCCTTCCTTTTTTCTATGTAACCTAATCACAAGAATGGCTTTGCATCCCCTTTGCCATTTTCTGTTGATTGAAAGCAAATCATATGCTCTGCCTGCACCTGAGGGGAGGAGTTATACAAGGGTGTGACTTATTGGGGGTCACCTTAGGGATGTCAGCCATAGCATACAATAAGTAACTTGCATAAACAGTTTTATTGATAGAAAAATATTTAAACTTTTTTTAACAAGTCATCTTTAGTGGTGGTGCAGGTGAACTTTGTACAGAATAATGCAGATCAGGAAGGGGCAGTTTGGGCAGTAAGGCCTTCTTTACCTCCAAGTTACTTCCATAAACCACTGGACCAGTTTGCAGCTGGTGAAGTGCCAGGATTCTCTAGGGGAAGAAGTGATTAGGGTTGCTTTCAGCTTTAGGTTTTTCCTCTTGGGAAGGGAAAGGTCATGGATAATTTTCCTTTTTTTTTTTCTTCTCTGCTTCTGAGATTTGGCACAATAACCTGAAAAATAATTAACATCTGATGTGAATAGCAAAGAGAAGAAAGCAAGATGCACTTTATGACTAATTATGTCTCTAGACAAACTATTTTAATTTTTTGCCTTTGATTGTTTATTCTTCCCATTTTGAGGTGGGGGTTGGTTGAGGAGATGGAGAGGGTTCTTTACTTATGCCTTTGGCTGGAATATGAAGAGCAGAGGGACAGTGAGAAATAGACCACCAGATACACTGACCATTAGGCAGGAAAACACAAAGCCCTGATCAGTTTGCATGGCTTTCTTGCCAATAACCCAGGGTGGGGGTTTACTCTGCCGTTTACTTGCTCAAGTGCCTGGCACATGGTAAGCACTCTTAAGTAGCTGTACCGTGAAGGCAGGGTATGAATCTTCCTAGATGGGAGAAGAAAGAATGTGAAGAAGCAGAGATTTGAATGCATCAGTAGTGAGAATTTATAGAAACCTGGGCCTAGATGGGTAAAAGAGGTTACAAGTCAGCAAGTGACTAGGGCCCAGAGGAAGGAACCAGAGCAAGTGTTGTTCAGAAAGCCACCAGGATCAGCAGAAGCCAGATGGATGGTGAACTTCAATTCCTCGTGGTCAGTGACTCGATTGTATAATTTGGACTCAACCTCATGGGCTTGGTGGGTCAACACAGTTTCTGAAATCTATGGCTGGACTTCATGGGCCTGTGGTCAGCTCCACTTTAGCCCTCCCAGTGCTAAATGGATAGGCCAAGTTCTCCTTGTGAAATGTCCCACCCTTGCCTTTAGTCAAAGAAGCAGCCTTTACAAAGGCTGCTCTCCTCTGTATATATTTAGGTGAAAATAAATCTACATTTTTTTTATTTTTTATTTTTATTATTGTTTTTTTAGGACTGCACCTGTAGCACATGGAAGTTTTCAGGCTAGGGGTTGAATCAGAGCTGTAGCTGCCAGCCTGTGTCACAGCCACAGCCATGCCAGAACCAAGCTGCGTCTGTGACCTACACCACAGCTCTTGTCAACGCTGTATCTTTTTTTTCTTTCTTCTTTTTTTTGTCTCTTGTCTTTTTAGGGCCGCATCTGTGGCATGTGGAGGTTCCCAGGCTAGGGGTCTAATCAGAGCAGTAGCTGCTGGCCTACAGCACAGCCACAGCAATGTCAGATCCCAGCCGAGAGTCTGTGACCTACACCACAGCTCATGGCAATGCCGGATCCTTAACCCACTGAGCGAGGCCAGGGATTGAACCCGAAACCTCATGGTTCCTCGTTGGATTCATTTCCACTGCCCCATGACAGGAACTCCCAACGCTGGATTTTTAACCCTCTGAGTGAGGCCAGGGATGGAACCTGCATCCTCATGGATACTGGTTGGGTTCATTATCACTGAGCCAAGACAGGAACTCCTTTTTCAAATTTTTTAGGAGTTCCTCTTCTGGCTCAGCAGTTAACGAATCTGACTAGCATCCATGAGGACACAGATTCCATCCCTGGCCTCGTTCAGTGGGTTAAGGATCTGGCATTGCTGTGAGCTGTGGTGTAGGTCACAGACACGGCTTGGATCCTGCGTTGCTGTGACTGGTGTAGGCCAGCAGCTACAGCTCCAATCCCGTTCCTAGCCTGGGAACCTCCATGTGCCAAGGGTGTGGCCCTAAAAAGCAAAAAAACAAAAAACAAAAAACAAAAAAACATAAATATATTTAAAATTTTTTCTCTTCTTAGTCCATATTATTTTAAACCAATTGTTTCTGAGTTAGTTTGACCATTAATAACTTCTCTGGAGTGCATCTCTTTCTCCTGCCTGTCTGGAGTTAACTTTGCTTAATGCCCATGATCGTGTCAGGGGTTTGTTTTTCTCCTCTGAAGTGGGAGAAGGAAAAAGCAGCAAACTAAAAGAACTTGAAGACTAGAACACAAGGAAGTTCTCCAGGGTCTTTGAGGAAGTTGAGAGGCTTACTCGGGAGAGCAGTTCTTGGAAACAAGGCTCAGTTTCCTTCAGACGCTTTAGGCTCTAGAGGAGCTCATCTCTGGTGTAGTAGGGTGGTGTTGCCATGTTTGGCCTAAATGTCTTCCCCTTTCCTTCCTTGTCTTTTTATTTCTGGGCAGCCACCCTTTTTCAGATGCTCTGGTGAGGGTAGTTTTCCCCACCAGCCATATGGCCTGGTTTGAGGCTAAGTGTAAATACCTCATTAACAGCTGTGCCTGGGAATAACTCGTAGCAGAAGGTGGAAAAAATAGTTCCATCCTGGGTTTTCTGGGGGTTGACCTCATCATCACACAGGAGTAATGTTGGTGGCAGGAGGACAGAGCTCCAGTAAGTCATGTAGGTGCAAGAAGCCTGGAAAGACCTTGGCAAGGCTGTCATTAGGACAGATTGGAGTGTCTGCCTGCTCAGCCGAGAGAGCCATACGGAGCACATCACACCTGGGCGCCGCAGTCTGTACTGGCTGCCCACTGTTTCCAAAACAGCGATTTTTCTGCTTAGGTGAATTCTACACTTAATATGTTGACGTCTGCCTCCTGGTGGTATTAAAAACAATAGCGAGCATTTGATCCTGGGCTTAATTGACCTCTCAGGGGTGGGAGTAGGAAGCTTGGTTGGTTGTGCTCTGGAGAGGAGCGAATTGCTTCCTTTCTTGGAGGCCTGGTAGTTTTGCATATCTCCGCAAGGACTCTGAGCAGTCCTTAAGAGTTTGAGCCTTGACCAAAGTCCTGCCGTGCATCTGGACTTCTCCCCTCACCTCTTGCTGATTAGGAAGAACTTACCACAGTGCCTGGCATAGAGTAGGCACTTGGCTAGTATTTTTATAATTGTTACTTTTTTCTGGCTGGCATCATAACTTTAGGATGCTCCATTTCCAGTTCTTGCCACTTTTTTCCCCTCGAATTTACATTGATCTGATGGGCACAGTTATAAGTCAGTTCATATTCCTCAGCATTGTGCCAAGAATTTTTGTTTAAAAATCATTATCTCTCTATTTTATCCATTTTCTCACTCTCATTTCTACAACTTTGCTCATGCTGTTTGGTCCTCCTAGGCATCATTTTGCCACTTGGAAGATATTTTTCTTAAGTTTCCGAGTCTGATGTTGGCAGCGGTGGTGGTGTGAGTGGGTGAGAGGTAGGAAGGTGGTAGGGAGGTGGTTCCCTAGGAAAGTGCTATGAATTTCTGAAATAGGGTCTTGGATAGCTTTTCATCTCCCTAATTGAGTCCGAAAACCTTAAGTCTGGTAAATAACTCTGAAAATAATTAATTGGACAAGTCTAAATATCTTCTTCAAAGAGAGATTAATTTATATACCTCCTACTATTTCTTTATGTGTGAGTTTCTCCACTCACGTGTTTAACTGTTGATAAGAGAACCCAGAACTACTGGTGATATTAACCCCTGAGAGCAACATGGGGTGGAGGTCAGGGGATTGATGACAAGGATGGTACCGTCAAGTAAGGAATTTCAGATTATAAATGATTTTCTCTGACTTGTCCCCTCATTCGATCGGACAATTACAAGTTAATTTGGGGTGCTCTGTAATCTATTAGATTATGATTATATCAATATTGACAGTTGGATAGGATAGTAAGAATTTCTATTTTACCTTTTTTATTAAACTCCCTTGAATTTAATCTGAGTATTTTTGTCTGTCCTCATTTAGGATTATAACTGGGTAATTTATTTTTCTTGTAACTGCTTCGTTAAAGTAAGGAGGGATTGGAGGAGTTCCCGTCATGGCACAGTGGTTAACGAATCCGACTAGGAATCATGAGGTTGCGGGTTCTGTCCCTGTCCTTGCTCAGTGGGTTAACGATCCGGCATTGTCATGAGCTGTGGTGTAGGTCACAGACGCGGCTCGGATCCTGCGTTGCTGTGGCTCTGGCGTAGGCCGGTGGCTACAGCTCCGATTTGATCCCTAGCCTGGGAACCTCCATATGCCGCGGGAGCAGCCCAAGAAATAGCAAAAAGAAAAAAAAAAAAAAAAAGAGGGATTGATACAGATTAAGGTTAGTCAGGCCTCGGCTTTTGTTATTTCTCTTCACTTGTATGAAATTTGGCCAGTCTTCTTAGCTTTGAATTCAGTTCATCAGAGAAGCTGGGAATAGCCATAAATAAGTCTGATACGTGACAGGACTTGCTTGAGTTTCATTTTAGTTAGTTGATTGATTAATTCCGTGGTGCCTTGTTGTTATTTCAGCACCCTCTAGTAGCTGGATGGTGGTATTGGACCCTGTGAAGCCTGGTGGACCTTATGAAGTTGTAGCCCAACAGACTTATGGGAGGATGAACTTCACCCTGAGAGTTCATGATGTCTTATTTGGAGATGTCTGGCTTTGCAGTGGGCAAAGTAACATGCAGATGACGGTTTCACAGGTAATTTGCAGACTCTCAGTGATAGGTATGAAGAAAAAGGAGGAGGAGGAGGGGAGCCTGTGCCACGCTCTGCTCTAAGTGCTGTTTTTACATGTTAATTCAATTTAAAACTTTATGGGGTAAGTACTGTTACTCATATCTCACAGATGAAGAAACTGGCCCTAACTGGGCTTAAGCTCCCTGCCTAAGGTCATAGCATTAATAAAATAGTGGCCAGGGTATGAATGCGACCCCTGAGCCTGCTTTCTTCGTTATTATGGCTACTCTGCTGTCGGTGTGCAGGGAGGGAGCACTATTTTCTTAGGTTCGTTAACTGCTGAGGCACGAAGGGAACTCCTGCCTTCAATTTGATATAAAATCTCAGTTACCATCAGAAACTCTCTAGCTTCTGTCGTTAGCCTAACGAAGGTGGTTAACGAACCTGACTAGGATCCATGAGGATGTGGGTTTGATCCCTGGCCTCTCTCGGTGGGCTAAGGATCTGGCATTGCCGAGAGCTGTGGTGTAGGTCATAGACTCAGCTTGGAACCCGAGTTGCTGTGTCTGTGGCAAAGGCTGGCAGCTGTAGCTTGGATTTGACCCCTAGCCTGGGAACTTCAATATGCTGCAGGTGCGGCCCTAAAGAGTGTGTGTGGGGGAATCAGAGGCAGAGTAGGTTACTCTTGTTTTTGATTGATCTTAAAAGATGACCTTCTGGATTGAGCCTAGGCAATCAAAACAATTAGATTTTGTTTTAATGCTGAGCAGCTGACATACTCTGTCCTTAGTTGTCATGGAGATTAAAAAATTGAGACAATGATGACTTTGCCTTACTAGTTGTATGGTTTGTAGCAAATCACTCGGTATTTATGAGACTTTGTTTTTAAAACACGCTTTTAAAAATTGTGGTTAAAATTAATATTACGTATTTATCATTTTAACCATTAGTAAGTGTACAGTTCAGTGAGTGGCATTAAATATATTCACAATGCTGTATGTATCCATAGCACTCTCTATACTCAAAGGTTTTTCATTATCCCCAACATATAGTCTGTACCCATCAAACAGTAAATCCCCCTTTCCCTTCCCTCCATCCACTGGTAACCTCTATTTTGCTTTCTTTTTCTGACTTTGCCTCTTCTAGGTACGTGATATAAGTGGAATCATATAGTATTTGTCCTTCTGTATCTGACTTATCTTACTAAGCATAATGCTTTTAAGGTTCATCCATGTATCATATATCAAAAATTTATCCCCATGCGTGGTTGAATTGTATTCCATTGTATATGTTATATTTTGTTTATCCTTTCATCTATTGATGAATAGTTGGGTTGTTTCAACCTTTTGGCTCTTGTGAGTAATGCTGATATGGACCTTGATGTACAGATATCTGTTCCAGTTCATGCTTTCAATTCTTTTGGATATGTACCTATGGGGGGAGTTGCTGGGTCATCTGTTATTTCTATATTTAACTTTTGAGGAATCACCAAACCATTTTCCACAGTGGCTATGCCATTTTACATTCCTACCAGCAATAAGCAAATGTTCCAATTTCACTCCATCCTTACTAACATGTGTTACTTTCTGTTTTCTTGGTCATAGCTATGCTAGTAGTTGAGAAGTGGTATCTTAATGTGGTTTTGCATTTCTCAAGTGACTAGTGATTTTGAGTATTATTTCATGTACTTGTTGGCCATTTGTACATCTTCTTTGGAAAAAATGTTTTAAGCCCTTTCCTCATTTTTGAATTATTTGTTGTTAAATTATAGGAATCATTTATATATTCTAGATATTGCTTCTCAGATAAATGATTTGTAAATATTTTTCTCATTCTGTACTTTGTCATTTCACTTTTTTGAGAATGTCCTTTGATGCATAAAAGTTCTTAATTTTTATTTAATTCCATTTATGTATTTTTCTTTTGTCGTCTGTGCTTTTAGTGTCATCTTGAAATTATTGCCAAATCCAATGACATGAAGATTTTCCCCAATGTTTTAAGAGTTTTTTAGTTTTAGCTCTTAGGTCTTTAATCATTCTTGATCACTTTTTGTATATGGTGTCAGGTGATGGTCTAACTTCATTCTTTTGCAAGTGGATATCCAGTTCTCCCTGTACCAATGGTTGAGAAGACTGTCCTCCCATTGAATGGCATGTTTTTTTTTTTTCCCCTTAATTACTTTATTTTTTTATTACTCAAATGAATTTATCACATCTGTAGCTGTATAATGATCATAACAATCTGATTTCACAGGATTTCCATCCCACAGCCCAAGCACATCCCCACACCCCCCAAACTGTCTCCTCCCGAGACCATAAGTTTTTCAATGTCTGTGAGTCAGCATCTGTTCTGCAAAGAAGTTCCGTCTGTCCTTTTTTCAGATTCCACATGTCAGTGAAAGCATTTGATGTTGGTGTCTCATTGTATGGCTGACTTCACTTAGCATGATAGTTTCTAGGTCCATCCATGTTGCTAAGAATGGCATGGGTTTTTTTAAAAAAACACACTGCCTGTATATATGAGGGCTTGTTTGTGGGCTTTCTGTTCTGTTCCATTGGTCTTTATGTGTCTCTTTATGGCGGGACCATATTTTTTAAATTGCCGTAGCTTTGTAGTAAGTTTAAAAGTTGGGATGTCTAAGACCTCTATCTTTTTCTTTTTCAAGATTGTTTTGACTATTCAAGATCCCTAGTAATTCCATATGAATATAAGGAAATGATTTTCCATTTCTGCAAAAAGTTGTTGGAGTTTTTTTTTTTTTCCTTTTTAGGGCCACACCCATGGCCTACGGAGGTTTCCAAGCTAGGGGTCGAATTGGAGCTGTAGCCTCTGGCCTATACCACAGCCATAGCAATGCCAGATCCAAGCTGTGTCTGCGACCTATACCACAGCTCATGGCAACACTGGATCCTTAACCCACTGAGCAAGGCCAGGGATCGAACCTGCGTCCTCATGGGTGCTAGTGAGATACGTTTCTGCTGAGCTATGATAGACAGGAACTCCGGTTGTTGGAATTTTGATAGCTATTGTGTTGAATGTATAGATTGCTTTGGCTAGCATTGACATTTTAACAATGTTAAGTCTTCCTATCCATGAACACAGGATGTCTTTCCATTAATTTAGATTTTCTTTAATTTTTTCAGTAATGTTCTATAGTTTTCAGTTATGTCTTTTACTACTTGGCTAGATTTATTACTAAGTATTTAATTCTTTCAGACATTATTATAAATGGAATTTCTTAATTTTCTTTAAGGATTGTTTATTGCTGATGTATGGAAACAAATGTTCTTTGCATGTTGATCTTGTATCCTGCAACTGCTGAATTTGTTCACTAGCTCTAGTAGCTTTCTTGTAAATTCTTTGGAGTTTTCTCTGTATAAGAACATATCATGTGCAGTTAGAGATAGTTTTATCTCTGTCTTTGCAATGTGAATGCCTTTTATTTCTTTTTTTCATGTCTAACAGCTCTGGCTAGAACTTGTAGTACAGTGTCAAAAAGCAATGGCAAAAATAGACATCCTTGTCTTGTTACTGGTTTTGGGAAAATTTTAGTATTTCTATGATATTATCTGTGGATTTTTCATAAATATCTTTTATCGTATTGAGGAACTTTCCCTCTATTTCTAGTTTTCTTAGAGGTTTTTTGTTTCTGTTTGTTTGCTTTTTGCTTTTTAGGGCCACACTTGTGGGATATTGGAAGTTCCCAGGCTAGGGGTCAAAGCAGAGCTCATGGCAGTGCCGGAAACTTAACCCACTGAGCAAGGCCAGGGGTATAACCTGCATCCTCATGGATAGTAGTTGGGTTCTTAACCTGCTGAACCACAACAGGAACTCCTAGAGTTTTTATCATGAAAGTTTGTTGAATTTTGTCAAATATCTGAGATGTAGTTTTAATGAGTGTACTATAATAGGGATTATATTTGACCTAATTTACAGGGCCATTATGAAGATTTAATTATTTGTCTCTAAAAAAAGGTCCATCTAAATTGAACGGTGCTGTCTGTATGTCATTATTTTAAAAACTTTTTATTGTAAAAAAAATGAAACACAAAAGTTGAGACTTATAAACACCTATGTATTCATCATCTAGATTGACAGTTGTTAGTATTTTGCCACATTTAGTTTATCTATTTGTCATTGCTATTGTTGATGAACCATCTCAGGGTAAGCTTCAGACATCTTGATACTTCAATTAGGTGTCGTATGTCAAATTGATACATATATTCATATGTCAAATAAAGGAGAAACAATAGGCCAGTGATGACTCTTTTTGCTCAACTTTTTCATAGCCCAGGATTTCTTTTGTTAACATCGATTTTTTTTCTTTCAATCATGGCCTTTGAAGATTAACTTTTCTTAAATTTTGAGACCTAACCTTTCCCCCCTTATTATAACTATAGAGAGACTTCACTGGGCTCTCTTTACCCTGATAGAATGTTGGGACGGAGAGCACTGCCTGGGATCCCAGGTAGGGGTGGGGCATAGACAGTACCTGGAGAAGCCAGTGGGTCAGAACAAGGGATTGCTGATCTTGAAGTGTTCCTGTCTCCATTGCCATCAGAGCCCCTCCGATAGACTCTGAGTGAAGTCTCTTAAGTAAAGTTGGATAAAAAGGACATTGGAAAACTTTACCAAGGGCCTACGCTCCCAATTGTATTCTATCAAGACAGCAGTGGTTGAATAAAAGCATTGGTGCTCTATGTCTTTAGCACTCAGATTTCTTTTGGGGAACAACTGTACTTTCTTTCTTCTTCTTTTTTTTTTTTTTTTTTTTTTTTGGCCACATCTATGGCATGAGGAAGTTCCCAGGCCAGGGATTGAACCGACGCCACAGATCCCTCGCCCGCCACAGATCCCTGGCCTGGGCACCACATTTGCAGCAAAGCCAGATCCTTAATGCATTGAGCCACACATGAACTTCCTCTACTTTTTTTGTGAACACACCAAAAAGTCTAGAATAAAAAGAGTAGATTGTGGATAGCGTGTGATAGGGTTATTGCTTTGGACCTCGGAATTGCCATTGCTTTGTTTAGTGGAAGCTGTCTGCTTTAAAAATAAAAGTAAGGGAGACCATTGCTGTTTCATTAAATATTAGGATCAGGGCTGGACAATAGCAAGTTCATAGACATATTTAAGTATATCAGCTTAAAATATTGCTGCACAATTAGTCAATATTTTTTACTTGGTATTAGAGCTTCAGCGAAATTAGTGTGAGTGAAATTCTTTGGCACAATTTGAAATTGAGATTGATTTTCTTTGCTTGCATGTAGTTTCTGATTTTTCTGTAATTGGCAGGAGATAACTATAATTTTTGAGAGGAAGTTATAAAAGCAAGAAATTTATATCCACTTAACTAATATCTGAAATATCTATCAAAGACTAATGTTGTGATAAAGAGGCATATCATGTAAGGGAGAATCTTAGGAATAAATGATTTAATTTGCATTATTAGAACAACTATGTTCTGTGTACACTGATGTGTACTTTCATTTGTTTCCTTTAATAGGTTAAGAACTTGAAGAGATTATTGTCTTCCCTAGGTCTTCCTCTAAAACTCAATTCCTTCTCAAGTTTATTTTTATTTTTTTTTCATTATCTACTTCTCCACCTTTGAGAAATATTCACATTTGGGATTTAAAAATCTCTACAACGAGGAGTTTCCATTGTGGATCAGCAGGTTAAGGACCCAGTGTTGTCTCTGTGAGGATGCAGATTTGATTCCTGGCCTTGCACCAGGTGGGTTAAGGATCCAGCGTTGCTGCAAGGTACCATGTATATTGCAGATGATGCTCAGATCAGGTGTTTCTGCAGCTCTGATTTGACTCCTAGCCCAGGAACTTCCGCATGCTGTAGTTGTAGCTGAAAAAAGAAAAAGACAAAAAAAAAAAACCAAAAACTCTACAACTAGACCATGATCTCAATTCATCTTTTTAAAAAAATTTATAAAATCAAGACCTTGCACATACTCTATGACTTGCATTTTGTTACCGTAGCTTCTCTTCCTTCTAGTTTCTTTTTTTAACCAATTACTAGATAGTGCTACTAAAAAGATTCTAATCCGGACATACCTGCTTCATTTTGGTTTTGGTTTTCTAATTTAAATGTTTGCATTTATATCTTCCTAACCAATATTTTACTTAGTCTTGATTCCTGCCCTACTTAAATATATGGAAACTTTTGTGTTGAAACATTTATTAAACTTGACTTTAACTGGGCTCCCTTTTAACATAAGTGAGTAGAAGCAAAATTGAAGTTTTATATCATGATGAAAAGCATGGTTTTATATAGAAGTAGGATTGCTGTTAAGGAAAACAGTATTTTCCTTAAGGCCTTTTTCTTTTCTTTTTTTTTTTTTTTTTTTTTTGTCTTTTAGGGCCGAAGCCGAGGCATATGAAAGTTCCCTGGCTAGGGGTCCAATTGGAGCTGTAGCTGCTGGCCTATGCCACAGCCACAGCAATGCAGGATCCGAGCCGCATCTGAGACTTTAACCACAGCTCACGACAATGCCGGATCCTTAACCCCCCGAGCAAGGCCAGGAATCAAACCCACATCTTCATGGATGCTAGTCACGTTCATTAACTGATGAACCATGATGAGAACTCCCTTCCTTAATGCTTTAATTGCAGTTTCCTGTTCACACAGAAAAGCCTGGACTAGATCTGTTTGTAGCTATGCAGTTTGGTTTTCAAGAGCAGTCTGTGCCAGGGTATCGCATCTCATTTTCTGTCCATCTAAATCAGCTTTTTGTTTGTTTTTGGCTTTTTATTTTTTATTTTATTTTTTTGGTCTTTTTGCCTTTTCTAGGGCTGCTCTCGCGGCATATGGAGATTCCCAGGCTAGAGGTCGAATCGAAGCTATAGCTGCCAGCCTACACCAGAGCCACAGCAACTTGGGATCCAGGCCGCATCTGCGACCTACACCACAGCTCACGGCAATGCCTTAACCCACTGAGCAAAGCTAGGGATTAAACTCACAACCTCATGGTTCTTAGTCGGATTCGTTAACCACTGAGCCACGACCGGAACTCCTGTTTCTGGCTTTTTAGGGCTGTTTCTGGAGGTTCCTAGGCTAGGGGTCAAATTGGCACTAACAGCTGCTGGCCTGTGCCACAGCCATAGCAACCTGAGATCCGAGCTGAGTCTGTGACCTACATCACAGCTTATGGCAATGCTGGATCCTTAACCCACTGATCGAGGCCAGGGATCGAACCTGTGTCCTCATGGATACTAGTTGGGTTCGTTTCTACTGAGCCACCACAGGAACTCTCCTAAATCAGATTTTGATTAAGAGTGAACACATTCTTTCTGCCTAGAATTTGCTGTTAAGCATCTTCTATATTAAACCAAGGCGATAAGCTCAGAGATACAGGGAAAAGAGAAAAAAAGATTCTATTTGAAACAGCCAAGTGTTAATTTTTTATTTTTTTTGTTTAAAATCATGCACTTAGTCTGCAAGACAGCATTTTAGGTGCTGACAGGACCAAAAGCCAAGTTTTCTAGTCTCTTAACACTCTGTAGAACTTTATTTTTTGATCAAAAGGATGCATCACATAATTCCTTTATTCCTTTTGCTCCTTTTCCCTTGAGGACCCCCCCCGCGTGCACGCGTGTGCATGCACGCGCACACACACACACACACACACACACACACACGCACGCACACGTGCACACACGGTGTTTCTGTGTCTCTTTTCTTCCCTCCAGGTGATTTTTCTGAGGAGATAATATTTCCACTATAACCAGCCAGATGAAGGAAATGGCAGATTGTATGCCCATTTTGTCATTCGGGTAAAGTGGAATTTTAAAATCAAGGGTTATTTATAACACTGAGTGAGATGTTTATAAATGGAGGAAAGTCTAAATGTTTATCTGTCTCCTCCTAAGTCAGGGTATGTCTGAAGACTTGGATATTTCTAGTTAGGCTCAGAAGATGATGACCAGTGTTAGATAGGAAACCCCTTTGTCAGTATCTCAGCAGCCCCCACTCTCCTACTTTACAAATAGGGGAGTTAACATCCGGAAAGGCTGCTGGTTACCACATTATAATAAAAGATTCCCAGGGGCTTATTTATAGTTATTCTCTCAACTTTAAATTTGCTGTATTTTACTGTAAGAGAAGGTAAAGTAACATACAGATTCACAGTCTTTTAAGTTTCCCTGTGTCCTTCAGTGCGTGCGCACACACACACACACACTGCTCCCCCACAAAGACCCCATGCTAAGATTCTCCAAGGAAATAGATTCTTGACGTTTCTTCATTAATTCAAGAATGTGGTATAAAGGTTACAAAATGAACACCAGTGAGCAGCTGCTTTGATGGTGAACCACAGGTCCCCAGGGAGGCAGCAGAGGCTCTCCCAGTCGCTGCAGCCTTAATGACTTCAAATACCTTGGTATTCATTTACATCCTCATTTCAATACTTGGTAGAAAAATAATTACACTGAGGTGTTTGATGAGATGAAATTTGATCTCAGCAGATGGAGTAAGGCTTCCCCTTTCATCAGCAGGGAAACCAAGTGTCATTTAAATGAAAATCTTCCTGAAATCTCTTTATTCCTAAGTTTGCTGCCAATATCCCTGAGGAAATGAATCCGTCAAAAAGGCGTGGCGATTCTGGGAAAGGATACTGATTTCAGAAGTAATTGTCACCAGGTACAGCAGACTTTCTCCCATCCCCCATCTCTGCTAACACTTTCTGTGGCTTTTGGGTTTCGGCTTGAAATAATGCACAAATGTGAGTTTGAAAATGGAGGTTTTCCAGCCAATGCCTTGGATGCAGTCCTGTATGCTGGTAACAATAGAGGAGGATGCCAACCACCCCCATCCCCCCAATTCTGTTGGACTTGCAATAGTCTAGAGTGTTAGCAGTGGGTCTAAAAGACAGGAGCATGTTGGCCGCGCTGCCTCCCCAAGCTGGCGGCTCAGTGTGAGGAGGAGTTCCCAGTCGGTGCGGAAGCTGGTGTGGGTGGAGAGAATGAAAGCAGTTTTATCCACTGTTTCCATGGAAGCAACATATGATCCTTAGCGCTTGGTGCAGAACTGAATTTCAAGAGGAGACTTTTTACAGGTACTTGCTGCTGAAAAATAATTTCCCTGCCAAAATACACTGTGAGTACATTATCCTGTTCTTACTCTTTAATGTTTATTTTACATGAAACTTGCCAGGCAAGAGCCTGAACCAAGCAGGTCTGGATTTCCTGTGGAATTTTCCTGAGGCCGCATGTGAAGGACCAGTAACCCTGATGGCCTAAGAGCTGCTGTCACCCAGGGAGCATTTCAGGCTGCAGCTCCCACTGTGGCCAAAAGAGCCACTTCTTTTGCATCTGGCCATCTTGTTGGCCACAGCAGGCTCAGTGGCAAGTCAGAAGGCGATTCAAGGGGCAGCTCATTTCAATGAAATGCTCTGTGGGGGACACTCTGGCTGCTCCAAGGTTCCCCCACACTGTGGGCTGCAGGGCCAGCTGTATTCTCTGTGGTGGGTGGGAGGAGAAGCAAGCCAGCTGCACGCTCTGTGGCCAGCGGCCAATGGAAAGCGTCCGGGCCTCCTGTGCCTCTGCTGTAGCAGTCTTGTCTCAGCTGGAGCTCTTGTTCCCTGAGGCCAGGGATAACTGGGCTTCCTGAGCCTCCTATTAGCCCTTTGTTTTGGGAAGACCAGACTGTCCAGAGGGATGGAGAGAAGACTAGAAAAAACAACACTAATACTAAAGAAAAACAATCTATTCATGATACATTAAAAAAAAAACCCAAAAGAAATGTAACTACTGAAAAATCAGGATTGAAGGAAAGCGCGCTTATGTGTAAGCTCATAGACGTTGATGCTTAATAAGACTAACAAAGGAACCCCTTGGTGTAGCATAGGCATCCATGTAGGAGGAACCCTAGGCCATTCCTGTCATGCTCTTGGCGACAGATGAGGTTTCATAAAGTGGTTTGGGAGAAAGTGATGTGTCTGTGGATGGACCCTCTTTGTCTGGCTTTTTGGGACGTTCTCTGCAATTACCTGAAACACCACCTATTACATGGCCAGGCCTCGTGTGCTTTTCTTTGGTAATTTGCCAGGACTGAGATGAGAAGACAGGCATTTTGAGACTGATTTCAGTATGTTTTAGTTGTTCAGCGAACATTTCTCAGATGTGTTCCTTTTGAATACACTCCTCTTGTGGGGAATGGATTATATAAACCTACCTCCCCACAGCCTTTTTGGCTCCATTTTTGAAATAACTTAATGCCATGGTTTTATGTTAGCAGGTTCTTTTTCTGAATAGAAGTATTTTAGTTTCAAGATATTGGCCTTCTTCAGCCTAAACCAGTCCACAGCTCCTCTCATCTAGTACAGACTTGTCCTTGACATCTCAGATTTCTTTGTTGGGGGATGTGGTTTATCATGGTCTCTGTTGGTCAAGGTGGATCAAGGTCATCTGGAGCAGCCCATCATTGGTTTTGGCTGTTCCTTTGGTTTTGGTGTCCTGAAGACTCAGAAGGAGCTAAGAGCGTTAGTAGTATTTTCTAGGAGGCAGTAGGACCATTGGCCATCCACTAGGTTGAGATAAGAAATGACATTCCTATTTTTTTCCAGATATTTAATGCCACAAGCGAGTTGTCTGACACTGCCGCCTATCAGTCTGTGCGCATCCTCGCCGTGTCCCTCAGTCAGGCCCTGCAAGAGCTGGAGGACCTTGCTGGGGTTGACCTGCGATGGTCTAAGCCTACCTCAGGTGAGTGATTGCCACCTCTCTGTGAGGGGCTGGTAGCCTGCATGGAATCTGATCCTGAATTGATTCTGATCTCTCTGTCATGGTTCACCCATCCTTTTATTCATCGGCCCTCCCCCACCCCTATTCCTGATGGGACCCATTTCCTACATTTTTTCTGGAAACTCCACAGTGAGCCTTCCCCCTTCTCTGAGCAGATGATCCTTCCTCTAACTTCGCTGGCCCAATGGAGGCCACTCAGCACGAGCTCCGCCAGCGTTTCTTCAGCACTGGTGCTCTTTCCCTCTTCTTGCTTGGTTTCTGTGGCTGAATACAACCAGCTGTTTTCTTTCAGGGCTGCCTCTGATGTGGGCTCTTAACTCCTCCAGGGCCTCTTCTTGTCCCTCAGGCTCTGCTTTTTTTTTTTCTTCTTTTGTGGTTGCCCTGCCCAGCAGATGGAACTCTCCAACCAGGGATCAGATCCTTAACCCACTGTGCTGGCCGGGGATCGAACCCGCGTCCTGGTGCTGCAGAAATGCCATTGTGCCACAGCAGGAACTCCTCAGGCTCTGTTCTTTTACCCACTGTGCAGTCTGCTCAATTTCAGGCCTACCCTGCGTCAGGCTCTGTTCTAGACCCCAAGGATACAGCATAAGCAGGACAGACACAGTCCCTTCATTCAGAGCTTATCTTTTCTTTTATTCTAACAAGACCAAAAGCTAAGGACAACACACACCCTTCTCTCCTTTGCTTTGTTAAACCTATTAATTAATTGATTTATTTTTGGCCACATTGGAGGCATATTGAAGTTCCCCAGCCAGGGATCGAATCCAAGCCCCAGCTGTGACCCATGCCACAGGTGTGCCAATGCAGAATCTTTAGGTCATTGCGCCGGGCAGGACCGAACGTGTATCTCTATAGTAGAACTCCTGTTTAGGCCTTTTAAGAACATCTTTTCATTCTTTTCACTGCTTTCCCACATGTTCGCTCTTTAACACTTTGTAACCTGGCTTCTGGTCCATCTCAGCACCTTGTTCCCCCAAGGTTACTGCTGTCCTTCCGGGGCTGCACTCTGGACGCCCTGTAGCACTGACACCGCTGACCACTGCTTTTAGAGACTGCACCTTCCTCTCAGCCCTGTGGTACTTCCTTTGCCCTCTTCTCTTGCTCTGTCCTCTCCCTCCTCATTTCTTTCCTCTCTTCAACCTCTTCCTCCAGATGTGGCCCCTCGTGCCCTTTCTAGTCCCTTTCCTCTTTCACCTGTATGAGCGTTCCTTGGTAACCTCCGTTGCACCTACATTTTCAAGTTGTAATTCATTCAACAAATATTTGAGTGCCTACTATGCACCAGGCCCTATTCTAACTGCTGGGGGTATAGCAGTGAATAAAGAGCAGGCAAGAGCGCCTGGTCTCCTGGAGCTGACAGTCCCCTGTGGGGGTGGAGGTCGTGGGTATAGAAAATGAGGAGTAAAATTAGTGATTTATATACTGTGTCTGGTACTATTCAGTGCTGCACCATCTGAGCTCTCCCTACAAGAACTCAGGAACTGAATAGATTTGGGTCCATGTGTTTATGACTCCTTTGGTCTGTGAACCCTTTTTTTTTTGTTTGTTTTCCCTGCTGTACCTGCAGCGTATGGAAGTTCCTGGGCTAGGGACTGAATTCAAGCCATAGCGGTAACCTACGCCACAGCTGCAGTGACACTGGATCCTTAACTGTGTCAGCCCAGGGATCGAACCACAGTGGGATCCTTAACCTGCTTCGCCATGGCAGACACTCTCTTACTGCCATCCAACACTCAGGATATACCTTGCTACTGGCTCCCTTTATTCTCTGAACCTGAGAGAAAAAACTTCTTAAATTTTTGAGTTTCAAGGGATAGTTTAGATAGCGATGCGTATCGAGACAAAAATAAGTATATAAAATACCATTAGGAAAGGGTGGCAGTTTGGCTCTCGGGCCTAGGATGGGGTGATGATTTCTGGTTTAGAGTGGCCATGGAAATCCCAGCATTTCCGTAATAACCTGAAAGAGGTGAGGCAGCACACGTGTCTGGGGACGAGCATAGTAGGTCAGGCCCCTTTCACGTTCCAGGTCTCTCCTGCCTCTTCTGCTGTCATCATGTTTCTGATTGTAGCTTGGAACAAGCTGGGAATGGTCTCTGACTTTAAAGACTCTTGTAATTAGATTGGACCTGTCTGGAAAACCCAGGACAACCACCTCCTCTTAAAGTCCTTACCCCTGTAACATCTACAATGAGCCTCTAGCCACATAAGGTTCATCCATAGGTTCCAGGCCTCAGAACATGGACGTCGTTGCAGGCTGTTTTGCCCAGCACACACCCTCATGCTCAAGCATTTTCCAGTGGCTTTCCATTTTCTTCAGTCCAAGATGTGACTCCAGCCTCCCTTTCAGGTTATACTAATCTCCTTTTGTAATCTATGCTCTAGTCAAATACTTATAACATTTTTTCCAGTTCTGCATGCCTTTGTGCCTACTGTTTCTTCTGCCTAGAATGCAAGCCCTGTTTGTTGAGTTCCTGCCCATCTTTCAAGGCCTTGTCACTTCTCTCCCCAACCCCCCCTTTTTTATGGCTGCGCTTGGGGCTTGTGGAAGTTCCTGGGCTAGGGGTCAAATCAGAGCTGCAGCTGTGGCCTACACCAAAGCAACACCGGATCCAAGTGTGACCTGTGACCATCTGTGACCTATGCTGCTGCTTGTGGCAATGCTGGATCCTTAGCCCACTGAGCAAGGCCAGGGATCGAACCTACATCCTCATGGAGACCGTGTTGGGTCGTTAACCTGCTGAGTCACAATGGGAGTTCCTCTCCTTAGCTCTTAAATACCTTTTCTTTCTACTTACCCATCAGTGAACCCACCTTTACTCCAGCTACCCACAGCCACCCAACACCAGCCAACAAACATTCACTGACTCTCTCTTGGGTTCCAGACATGGGGAGTATGGAAGCGAATGAGATGAAGTCCTAGTGGTTTAGTGGGTGAGGGAGGCACTAAGCACCTGATATTATGGGAGCGCAGGGAAGATCCATCTTTACTGGGCTTTTTACAATCTGCCTTTCATTTCATATTCTTTCTTCAGCTGTTGAAACCTCTTCACACTTGTTTGTACCTCTTAACGCGCTAAACCATATTTTGCCATGTACTTTACTCAGCTAGATATTTGTCTTATTCTGTAGAAATATAAGACCTCTGAGGAGAGGTTCCATGTCTCTCCATATGTCTTTAAATACTGTATCCCAGTCATCTAGAAGTGACTGGCACCTGGTAGGTGCTCAATCCATTGATTTCAGTTCCCATTGTTACACTATCAGAGGTTTGAGGGCCAGAACTGTACTGAGATTGGATTGTCCACGTGCCTTGCCAGTGATTTATACGTAACGGTTCTTTAACAGCTACTGAATTGGATTGATCCTATCAGTTATATGTGTGCATGTCCCCCTGTTCATCAGCTTTCTTCTGATATGGAAATTGCCCATTCTGGCCCTTTTTGGTTTCTGGGCTGTATGGATGAACCAGCTAGGCGATGCTGAACATTTAAATACTGATTTTGGTTTCTGTTGCTCCCTTTTGGCCAAACTCCCCATTGATTGTTCTTGTTTTCATTACCACAGCTATAAAATTGGGTATGAAACTCTCCAGAAAAAGATTTCCTTTCCTTTCCTTTTCTTTTTCTTTCTTTCTTTTCAGGGCCACACACATGGCATATGGAAGTTCCCAGGCTGGGGGTTAAATCAGAGCTGCAGCTGCCGGCCTCCACCACCATCACAGCAATGCCAGATCTGAGCTGAGTCTGCAACCTATACCACAGGTCAGGGCAATGCCACATCCTTAACCTGCTGAGTGGGGCCAGGGATTGAACCCACATCCTCATGAAAACTAGTCAGGTTTGTTACTGCTGAGCCACAAGAGGAACTCCCAGAAATACCTTTCTTCTCCACATGCTCCATGCTTGCTTGTTCCCTTTTTCAGAGCTAAGTGGGATGCATGCTGGGTAAGAGGAGTAGGGGCCCAAGGCCTTTCTGCTTCTCAGCTGTGGAAGAGGAGTCTTAATAGTCCTAGATTCTCAGGGACCTGCATGTTGGTGGGGAAGCAGGGGCAAAGCCTGCATGCCTGGCAGAGAGCTTTAGTTTTTCTGCTGTCGAGACAGCTGCCTCTCAGTCTTATCCTAGTCTTGGAATGTCTTAGAAAGGAATGCAAGGCCTAACCCACACCCATTCTTCTCACCTCGACCCACTTAGGAGCCACAGTCTGTATCCATCTGCTTTTTCCCTGTTTTTCTTTAACTGTTTCTCTGAACAGAAAACTTGGGCCATGGAGATTTTAAGTACATGTCAGCAGTGTGCTGGCTCTTTGGGCGTTACCTGTACGACACTCTGCAGTATCCCGTTGGGCTGATCGCCTCCTCCTGGGCTGGGACGCCCATTGAAGCCTGGTCATCTGAAAGGTCACTGAAAGCCTGTGGGGTCCCTAGGTAAGGATAAAAAAGCATCCACCATTCTGTGGAAAAGCCTGCCAGGAAATTATACACAGCTGCTACAAGTGTAAATTCATAAAGTATTTCATAGAGACAGTTTAGGGACATGTTCAGAGTCTTAAAAAAAAACCAAAAACCTGTGCCTTTTGACCTGGCAATTTCACCTCTGAGAATTTATCTAAAGGAAATAAGTAAGGCTGTATGTAATGATTTAGCTTCAAGGAAGGTAATCACGGCATTGCTTATAAAAGCAAAGAGCTTACAACAATCTAAATATTAGTTAAATAAATTTATTGCCTGTGTGATAGACTCATTATAAAATACCCTTCTCTGTTTTTAACCACTTTATCTGGAAATGGAGATGACCCCACTCCGAACTTAAGAGAAAGCTGACAGATATACTTACCTCGGGAAGAGCCTGGAGTAAAATTCAGAGACTGTTCACATTTCCTCATGGGGACAGAGTGGTTGACTTAAACGCTGTGGCTTTCATCAGGAGTTTGCCCCAAGTGAAGCTGGATAGATGCCCAGCTTAGGGGTTATCATGTGATCAGTCACCAGCTCTCTCCTGACACTTGTGCACCTTACTGATTTCAGGTTCATACCATCTGATTTTGAAACCGGTCCCAGTGAAAACTCTGTTCTCTGGAATGCCATGGTCCATCCACTACATAACATGACTCTGAAAGGGGTGATATGGTACCAGGGTGAGTGTTCAATTTGCTTTTCCCATTCTTAGCAGTTAGCTTTTGCTGTATAACCAACCAACCTAGAACTTAGTGACTTCAAACAGTAATAATTATTTAGCTCACTGTTTTCTAGGTTAGCAGGGCAAGTTTTTCTGTCTGGGCTGCTTTAGATAATTTCTGCTAGAATCATTTATATGTCTTTGGCCACCTGCCAGGTTGTTTGGTGGCTGAATGACCTAAAATGGCCTCTCCCTCATGTCTTTTTTTTTTTTTTTTGTCGTTGTTGTTGTTGTTGTTGTTGTTGTTGTTGTTGCTATTGCTATTTCTTGGGCCTCTCCCGCGGCATATGGAGGTTCCCAGGCTAGGGGTTGAATCGGAGCTGTAGCCACCGGCCTACGCCAGAGCCACAGCAACTCGGGATCCAGCCACGTCTGCAACCTACACCACAGCTCACGGCAACGCCAGATCGTTAACCCACTGAGCAAGGGCAGGGACCGAACCCGCAACCTCATGGTTCCTAGTCGGATTCATTAACCACTGCACCACGACGGGAACTCCTCCCTCATGTCTTTTGACCCAGGCTGTCTGTCTGCTGGGGCCTCTCATCCTTCAGAAAGCTGGTTCAGACTTATTTATCATTTACATAGAAGCTTCAGGGCTCCAAGTCTATCAGGAGAGAACAAACCCCAGAGCTGAATTGCTTTCCAAGCCTCTACTTACGTTACATTCACTGATGCCCCATCAGCCTGAGCAAGCATAAGGCCTGTCCAGAGAGACCCCAAGAAGGCCCATGATCTAAGGGCATGGATGGAGGGGGGGATGTGTGGCCATCTTTGTATCTATCCCAGTCTCACAGTATGGACTGTTTTTAGGGGAATCCAATATAAATTTTAACAGGGACCTGTACAATTGTACGTTCCCTGCGCTGATCGAAGACTGGCGCCAAACCTTCCACCGTGGCTCCCAGGGGCAGACAGAACGCTTCTTCCCGTTTGGATTTGTCCAGGTATGTGCCCAGGGGAGAGGGTTCATGGGCACTGGTGTGGGGAGGTGCTGGTGAGGTCTCTTTCTATTCCTTTTCTTGCCCTCATAGCCTGTCTACTGGTCAAGAACTGAATGTAGGAATTAAATTCATCTCAATTCACTGATGGGACAATTCAATCTTTGAAAAGCTAATAAGTAACTAATATTTTTTCTTACTAAAAAACAGTACACGTTCATTAAAGAAATATCTAAAAGAAAGGCAAAAAAATAAGCTAAAAACATCCACAATTCCACAATCCAGAAATAAGCACACCTTTTCTGCTCATATGTTTTTGAAATAGGATCCACACCATAATACTGTACCATATCTTGCTTTTTTTCTTAGTATGAACATGTGTCATATTGTGAATTTATTTCCATGCCAGTAGATATTTTCAGCACAATTTATAATTATTGGATTCTGAGATGTGGCTGTATTATAAATTAGTTAACTAGGTCTCCACAGGTTGCTTTAAACATTTTGCTTCTATAAGCAGTGGTGTATTTATTTTCCTTGTAGCTAAATCACTGCATACGTGCTTAATTATTTCCCTAAGATAAGCTCCTAGAAATGAAATTATTAGGTTAAATTGGATACTTTTTAAGGCTTTGAGCATGTCCCCAAATTTCTCTGTGGCAATTTGCCAATTAGTATAAATTTATACTCTTAGCAAGTGAGTGTGAGTGTCCACTTCTGCACACCCTCCTGAACTTGGTGTTAGCCCTTCCACCTCTTAGAGTGATGCACATTCACCGCCAGCCCACTGCACATGCTCCTTGCCTGAACAATCTCTCTCTGCCATGCTTTCCTGAGTAACTTTTTTTTTTTTTTTAATGGCTGCACCCCATGGCATATGGAAATTCCTGGGCCAGGGATTGAATCTGAGCCTCAGCTGCGACGCCAGATCCTTAACCCACTGCCTCTACAGCGACCTGAGCTGCTGCAGTTGGATTCTTAATCCATTGTGCCCATTGAACTCCCCTAGGTAACTGTCACTCCTCCCGTAGATCTCAGCCGGCATATCAGCTAGGAAGCCTTCTTGGACTATCCAGACTCTGTCCCCATAGGTGTGGCTGCTCCCTTCTACATCCCCTTTTGGCTGGCATGCAGGTGCACATGACCACTTTTCCTGAATCACATTTCCATCCCTAGTACCTAATTGATTGGCACTCATTAAATGTGGTCTAGCACACAAATGAAAAAATATATCAAGGAGTTCCCATTGTGGTGAAGCGTAAACAAGTCTGACTGGTGTCCATGAGGATTCAGGTTTGATCCCTGGACTCGCTCAGTGGGTTAAGGATCCGGTGTTGCTGTGAGCTGTGGTGTAGGCCGGCAGCTGTGGGCTCCAATTCAACCCCTAGCCCGGGAACTTCCACATGCTATGGGTGTGGCCCTAAAAAAAAGGCCCCCCCCCGCCCCCAAATAAATATATCTGTCATCAAGGGAAACCATACTTTCAGTCAGTGGTACCTAGTCAGGGGGATTCTGCTCTCAGCATTGTCTAAAAGAAATAAACATATTTAACGAAGTTCATAGTTGCTCTGCTTCACCTGTTCCTATGACCCCTCGAAGACCTAGACCTTCTAGCAGGGTGGTGGTTCTGACTTTTCTGGAACACAGGAATTGAATAAGTAAGGTGCTACAAAAACAAGGCCCAACTCATAGCATAGACATGGAATAGACTTTAATATTTGGGCTGGACACACCTACGTCCAGGCGTCTGCCTCTGCAGACCCCACACAGGCTTTCCTCTCACCATCCTCCCATCTCCTCTACCTCGTCCTATTTCACATACCTTTTTTGGATAAAGATTTTTATAGACCTTGTTTCCACTTATAATTACTTTACAGTTATTTTCTTTCTTCTTTCTTGCATTTGTTTTGACTTTGAACAAGATTATTCTGCTCATTATTTTCAAAATAGCAACTCCTGTCACCAGTTCTGTGTTACTGTTGGTGGCAACTGCATTTGGTCTTCTGGGGTACTTTTTTTGTCTCTCAGCCTGTGTACATGCTGATTTGAATGTGACTTCAACCAATTCAGACCAGAAATATGTGTTGCATGCTTATTATATGCTATGAACTGTGTGAGGTGCTGGAAATAGAACATAAAGCAGAGAGAGTGGTCTTGCACTTGTGCCTCATGGTTTAGTAGAAGCCCCTTCACCTTGGGTGTTAACTTTATCATCATCATGCTGGTTTGTAGAAAACTGGGAGTATAAATGTATACCTTCAAAGGGAACTATCAAATATGACAGTGTAATGGTTCAGAGGATGGTCTGGGGCTAGTCTGCTTGGTCAGATCCCAGCTCTGACCCATCTTTGTTACAAGATACTGAACTTCTTTGTTAAGTATTCATTGAGTTAATCTATGTAAAGCCTGGCACATGCTAGATCATGTCAGTGTTTTTTATTATTAATGCGAGAAGCCAGAAAAATCCGGAGGGACAGTTGGTCTATAGGGAAAATTGAAGTGGCTTGATAAAAGTGCTGAGTGTGAAATGATGGTGGCAATAACTGGAGCACAGTTACAGAGGCAGAACTCAGAACTACATGGAGAGAGAGCAGGGCTAGACACATGTATCTGGTGGAGAGGGAGAGAGAGGAGCAGGGTCCAGGGCTGGAGTCCCTAAGAGTGTGCTTTTTATTTTATTATTTTTTTGTCTTTTTAGGGCCACACCCATGGCATATGGAGGTTCCCAGACTAGGGGTCAAATCGGAGCTATAGCCGCTGGTCTAGGCCACAGCCACAGCAACGCCAGATCCAAGCCATGTCTCCGACCTACACCACAGCTCATGGAAATGCCTGATCCTTAACCCACTGAGCGAGGCCAGGGATCGGGCCTGCGTCGTCAGGGATGCTAGTCAGATTTGTTTCTGCTGAGCCATGACAGGAACTCCAGGAGTGTGTTTTTTATACACTACAAACTACAGAGCTATTGTAAAGCCCTCTGAATGTGGCCACTTTCGTATTCTTTGGCTGTTATATGACTTCATTAGCAGCAGTATTTCTACTAATCACTGTGGGACAAGTGCCCTGCTTTATCTCAGTTTAGGAAAAACACAGGAATTTCACTGGGGTGTGGAGTATGCTGGTGCCCCCTTGTGGCCGGTTTGTAGTTGTGCAACCATGAACTAGAATGGAAAATTGTGGCAGGAATACTCAGCAAACTGCCATTTTGAGACAACTTCCTTGGCTTGAGTGACTGCTACTAGCACTTTTCCCTGAGGGCTTCAGGCCATTACTCACACTCAACACTTTCTAGTGTCCTTGTTTCAGTGATCCTTATCATTGTATTGGTTTGAACATGGCTCCACTTTGAATTTTCTTTTTGGTGTTGTATGGGACGTGGTAGGATTACTCACTGGATCTTTTTATTCCCTTTTTCTAGTTTTCATGAAATTTCATTGTGAAGCTTCAGCACCTTTTATCGTGTCATATGTTAATGCCAATTTGCATAAGAGATTTTTAGTAAAAATCAAGTAGTGGGAAAATACACTCTTTCTCTTAGTGGGAGAAACCATAAAGCCATATGGTGACAGGGTGTGGCTAGTGGAAGGTGTGAAGAATTGGGGTCTTTGTTGCAATTTGCCACCTGTTCCAGGGCAAATTCCTCTCTGCTTCCCTGCAGTGTTTGGCCATGTATTCTACACAGATATATCAGTTACCTATCGCTTTGTAACAAACTACCTTAGAGCTTTGGGGCTTACAACGTCAGCCATTATGTTTGCTTAGGATTTTATGGGCAGGGCTCAGCTGGGATGGCCCATCTTGGCTCTGTAATGTCAACCAGACTTGCTCATGTGGCTGCAGTCTGAAGGATTCACACAACTTGTCCCTCAGCTGGGATGGCTGGGACATTAATGCCTCTCTCCTCATGACCTTCCAACTTCCAAGGCTGCTCTCTCCACATTTCTCCAGGAAGGGTAGCTGCACTTTTGTTACATGGCCATCTCAGGATTCATGAAGTCAGAGGCAAGGGCAGACTCAGAAGCTGCACAGCATCACCCCTGCAGTATTCTCTTCGTCAGAGAAAATCACAGGCTCAGCCTAGGTTCAGTGGGAGGAGAAATAGACTCACTTCCTGCTGAGAGGGGTGGCAGAGTTACACTGTGGCCTGTGGGATGAGAGGTTCAGCCACAAGGATAGGAGGCTCAGTAAATAATGTGTTGAATGAGCAAGTGAGCGAAGCAGGTGAAGCAGAAGCAGGGTCTACTTGTGAAAGACTCCAGTGTAGGGTTCTTATGCAATAAAATTGACACAACAATGTCTACTTTCTAGTTATCTTCATTTCTGTCTGGTGCAACCTCCAGTGATGGACTTCCCCACATTCGATGGCATCAAACAGCAGACTTTGGCTACGTTCCCAACCTAAGGATGCCCAACACTTTCATGGCTGTAGCTATGGATCTCTGTGATAGGAATTCACCTTTTGGCAGGTTGGTGCTTTTTTGTCTTTGCCTAAACAATAATGTATGTTTTTTGTGGCCTTCACTCTGCATTCACTTGTGAGGGGGCAGAGAGTAGGTGGCCTAAGGACTGGACCTTAAAAGCATGATCTATTAATCATGTGCTGCAGTAACAAAAATTCCCGCGAATCTCAGTGCCTCAGTGCAGCAGAGCCTTATCTCTTCTTCACACTCTGTGACCAAAGAAGGTTAATAGAGAGGCTTTCCTATCATTGTCATTCACAAATCCAGAGCAACAGCAGCTCCAAGGTGATCTGTGTTTCCACTGTCAGGGTCTGATATTGGTAATTAAATCCTTCCACCAGAGGCAATGGAAGTCGCTTCTGCTAACATCGCAGTGGCCAAAGCAAGTCCCATGGCCATGCTTGTCTTCAGCAAGAGCAGAAAATCAATTCTGCTGTGGACTCAGAGGAGGACCACTGGAGTATCTGAACAGCTCTGGTGACTGCCACCTGCTAGCTGTAGGATACGAGGAGATTTCAGTGTGAAATGGAGCCCCACACAGAGTGTCTGGATTATATTAGGAGGTTGCATGAATATTTATTGATGAATGAATGAATGTTTTTTGAATGAATAAAACCTGGAGGGGACCAGGTAATGAACAGCTGATTCAGATGAACCACAGGGCTTTTTTTAGTGGTTGCAGTAGCTTCTTGAGAGCTCTCCCAGGTTAGTACCAATGCCTGCCTGCCCTCCCTTCTCTCCCTTTATTCCTTCCTTCCAAATCCCCAGTTGTTTCAAGATTTCTGGCCCATAGAAGGCCGAGAGCCCCATCTGTGGTTACCATTCATCACTTCTTTTGGGCTGACAAGCCATTTATCACTGGCTAGGATCAGTTAACTTGGTGCTCACCTCCTTAAAGGGTGCTTTGTATGTTTTCTTTTTAATCTGATTATTGTTGAGCTCAAACCCAAAGTCCTCTACTTGTTCTTTGTCCTGTAGTGCCCACCCTCGAGATAAACAGACGGTGGCCTACAGGCTGCACTTGGGGGCCCGCGCCGTGGCGTATGGGGAGAAGTTGACCTTCCAAGGACCACTGCCTCAGAAGATGGAACTTTTGGCCGACAGGGGGCTGCTTAACCTCACATATTCCCAGCAAATCCTGGTGCAGAGGCAGGACAAAAAGATATTTGAGGTGAGACTAGTCAGAGGGGTTCATACTACGTGGGAGTCAGGATCTCCACGCCGAGGCCCGTCTCTGATTATAACGTGACTAGGAGGCAGGTCTTGGTTGGTAGGGGGCTGCGTTTATGTATCTCAGAGTGACAGATAAGCAGCTGTTAATTCATTCCCACAGAGGCAATGTTGATAGACAGTTAAGGAAAGGAAATGAGTCCATAATAAAATGATACTCCTTCTCTCTTTTCCCTTCCACAACTGTCTATCCTCAGGGAAGGGCCAGCAGCTTTACTAGTAGGTTACCTTTTGAGAGGATCCTTGCTCCAGAATATCCCCTCATCTATACATGTCTTTTTTGGTCACACTGTCCTAAATTCTGATTTTGTTTTGAGTTTAATGTCACCTTTAAGAGGTTTAAGCTTGGTGATTTATAACTGTGAATTTCTGTAATGAATCTTCATACTTTCTTCTAATATCTGGTGACGATTATTCCATTGTGGAACTGGGGTATTAAAGAGCTTATTTAGGAGTTTTCTAAGGTCTTCTAAGGTGGGGATGGAGGCAGTCCTAGATGGAGTGTTTTTAAATTTTTTAATTGTCATTTCTAGGGCCGCTCCCGTGGCATACAGAGATTCCCAGCCTAGGGGTCTACTCGGAGCCGTAGCCGCCGGCCTACACCAGAGCCACAGCAATGCTGGTTCCGAGCCTCATCTGCCATCTACACCACAGCTCATGGCAGCGCTGGGTCCTTAACCCACTGAGTAAGGCCAAGGATCGAACCCACAACCTCATGGTTCCTAGTCGAATTCATTAACCACTGAGCCACAACGTGAACTCCTAGATGGAGCGTTTAAATGAGTGTTTAGGATTCCTAGGCGACTAGGTTGTGGGCAGCTGTGTATGAAAATAGGGCACTGGAGAGGATGAAAGAATGTAAAAGACTAATTACACAGGACTCTGTCTAGGACTGTTCCTCCTCTGGAATCCTAAGTACCATGTCCACTTGGCTTGGGTGCTCAGCACTTGCTCTACTTAGCTTCTTTAGATGCTAGATTTTAGGTGAATTCTAGCTCCCGAGCAGTCTGCATTCTGAGTTCTCTGTAGTCAATTGGAACCCCAGCTGGCAGTCCGGACCCGGACTACATCGCCAGAACCTGGAATCACAGCTGGGGCCAGGACAGAATTTAACCTTTGTGAGCTGGATATTCTGTGTTCCCTGCAGTGGATTGCTTTCTGGCCTGAGGACAGTTTCTCAGCCATAGTTCTTCTGGGCCCCTTCTTTGCTCTCCAGATTTGCTTCACTCAAATTTCTTTTTTCTTTAGATCCACACCCATGGCATATAGAAGTTTCCAGGCTAGGGGTTGAATTGGAGCTGTAGCTTCCAGTCTACACCACAGCCACAGCAATGCCATATCCTTAACCCAGTAAGCGAGGCCAGGGATTGAACCTGCGTCCTCATGGATACTAGTTGGGTTTGTTACCTCTGAGTCACAATGGAAACTCTACTCACTCAAATTTCTGCCTGCTTTGCTGTTTGGCAGGAGGATCACTGGAAGAATGTTCTGGAGAGCTGTCCCTAAATGCTTCACGTGACAACACTGCCTTGTCTCCCTTGTAACTCAGTGCTCTAGTTTTTGATTTAAGCTATTCCTCCCGCCCCCCGCCCGCTGTACAGCATGGGGACCAAGTTACACAAAAGCTATTTTTTTTTTTTGTCTTTTGTCTGTCTTTGTTGTTGTTGCTGTTGCTATTTCTTGGGCCGCTCCCGCGGCATATGGAGGCTCCGAGGCTAGGGGTTGAATCGGAGCTGTAGCCACCGGCCTACTCGGGATCCGAGCCGCGTCTGCAACCTACACCACAGCTCACGGCAACGCGGGATCGTTAACCCACCGAGCAAGGGCAGGGACTGAACCTGCAACCTCATGGTTCCTAGTCGGATTCGTTAACCACTGCGCCACGACGGGAACTCCAACAAAAGCTATTTATCTTATGTGAACTTTTATTATCCATTTGTGGCCGTGCTGACCAGACCCAATCTTGACTCAGGTTTGTTCTGGTTATTGGAGGAAATGTGTCCTTAGCTGAGAGTGGCCCCTTCTCTCCTTTGAGTCCATCTCAAAGGGCAGCTCCTTCTCTCAGTACATCCCTCTGTCCTGACCATTCCTGTTTATGACTCTTCCGTTTAGGTCTCATGTTGCAGTGACCAGCAGTGCAAGTGGCTTCCAGCTCCCATGGACACTTTCTCCACTCAGACCTTGGCCCTGGATATCACATCTTGTCAGGACACCCTGGTTGCTGTTCGCTATGCCTGGAGCACATGGCCTTGTGAATATAAACAATGTCCCTTGTACCACCCCACCAGTACCCTGCCAGCTCCTCCCTTCACTGCTTTCATTACAAACCAGATTCCTGATGATCTCAGCAAGGGGGCAAATGATTTCAATGCATTATGATCACATCCTGCTGTAAGTATGGATCCTTATTTGGGCATTTAGGAATTTAAATGACGACTGTCATTTTTAATGGAAATTAACAGAACTGTCTCATTGACAGCACCCAACTAGCACATGGTTGTTTCTATATTCTGAGATGCCAAGGCTGGTAGGCAAATGAAATGCTTGCCTTCTGTCCTTCAATGAGGCCAGGTATCTGTATTAGACTTAATTCTGAACTGCAAACAACTTGAATCTCAATGTCATTCACTTCCTTAATTATTGGGAGTGAAATGTCCTAACACTTTTGTCCCCTTACATCCAGGGCATGGAAACTCAGGGTTGGAAGAGATTTCAAGGCTATGGAAGAAGCTAGCTGGTATTTATGTGTTTTCTACCAAATATGACAAATGGTTATCAAATCTCTGTATAAAATTTCCATTTTAAACTTGCCCAGTTTTTCCTCATGTGGAACTGAAATCTTTCTCTTTACAGCAGTCTTTCAGAGAACTGAAGATAGCTCTGTTTTGTTCTAAGCCAAATAGTTCTGTTCCTTCACTCTGAATAATGATGATGTGAATGTTTAAACAAACCAGAACCGGAGTTTCCCTCGTGGCTCAGTGGTTAACGAATCTGACTAGGAACCATGAGGTTGCAGGTTCGATCCCTGGCCTTGCTCAGTGGGGTAAGGATCCGGTGTTGCCGTGAGCTGTGATGTAGGTTGCAGACACGGCTTGGATCCCGAGTTGCCGTGGCTCTGGCATAGGCCGGCGGCTACAGCTCCGATTGGACCCCTAGCCTGGGAACCTCCATATGCAGCGGGAGCGGCCCTAGAAAAGGCAAAAAAAAAAATAAAATAAAAAAAAAATAAAACAAACCAGAACCATGTGTGGGCCTTTGGGAGGCACTAAGGGACTGCCTGGGGAGGGAAGTGCAAGGGCAAGGTGGTAGCTGCCCAGTGAGAACCACGTGACAGTATAGGTCACTGAGAGGCAAATACAGACACCATGCTCTTTAGATGGAAGAGAGTTTAACTACAAAAAGGCTAATCCAGATGGAAGAACAAAGTGAGGCTGAAAGTAAAGCATTTAGACAAATAATCCAGATGGGACAATGTGAAAGGGGCTTTTGCGTATACTGTTAAGAATCATTATGCTATATACTGGTTGATTAAGACAGCTAATGGCACTTGATAACTGTAATCTGCAAAAAGTTGAAAATAAAAGTATAATCATTAGCCATGTGTACATGTTTATATCCAGTCAAAACTGGTTTAGGAGCGGGCTTGCACACTGTCCTCTGAAACTGAGAAAAGAATAATGAGACTTACCTGTCGGTAGCTTCCATCCCCTTAATGTGAAACGAGAAGACAGCAGAAGCTTCACTCTCTTCCCAGCTGCCCTCCCTGGGGTCCTGGTGTGTTGCCGAGCAGTAGGAAGAGTCAGTGCCAGGATTTTAGTGAGTAAAGAACCAAAACAGCAGAGTTCCCTTCGTGGCTAGCGGACAAACCTGACTAGGATCCATGAGGATTGGGGTTCAATCCCTGACGAGTTGCCATGAGCTATGGCATAGGTTGCAGATGTGGTATGGATCCATCGTTGCTGTGGCTGTGGTGTAGGCCAGCAGTTGTAGCTCCGATTGGACCCGTAGCCTGGAAACTTCCATATGCCTCGGGTGCAGCCCTGAAAAGCAAAGAAACAAAACAAAAAATTTGAAACCGCTCCGCAGTTTGCAAGGAACTCCTTGGATCCTTTGAAGACCTCCTAACACCCTGCGTGAACCTCGACTTCTTGCTCATCTGCCTTGATGGGAACCACCAACCCAGTAACAAACTCCTGAGAAAAAGCGAATCTACATCCATTCACCCCTCCTCACCCCAACACCGCTCAGGGGCTGTTCTAACTTGGAGGCAGCAGAGAGCCCAGAGCTCTGGCTCCAGGTTCCCTGCACCTCCAGTAGCCCTGGGCACACCAGGACAAAAAACTAGGTTTAGGCAGTGGATATGTTAATGAAAAGCCAAGTGAAAGTTCATTTACTTTTAATGGGTGAATAATTTAAAACATTCTGTGTGGGCATTCAGTTTATTTCCCAAAGGAAAATAACTTTTTACTGTTTGAAAAACACAATTTAAATAAAATCACTTCAGAAGACTTGGATACTAAAGAAACGTATAAGTAAAAACCGCCTCAAAATTCGTTTGGAAACAATATTTTGGTGAACAGTCACTTGATTTATTTGGGTCACATTTTACATACTATTACACGGTATCTTGTTTTGTAATCTGTGCTTTTGATGTTTTCTAGCAAAATAACTTTCTTATATAGATTGAGTATAGATTTAGTTTGTTTCAGTCTCTGGGAGTCCCTTACTTTAACCAACTTCCCATTAGTGAACATATAGGGTTTTTCACTATTAAGCGAATACTGTTAACTGTTACATGCAAACACCATAAAGTACAACTCCATAGGGTCCTAAAGATATGTCTTGATTACCTAGTTTAAGAACTAATGGGTTGGAGAGTTCCCATTGTGGGGCAGCAGAAATGAATCCAACTAGGAACCATGAGGTTTCGGGTTTGATCCCTGGTGTTGCTCAGTGGGTTAAGGATTCGGTGTTGCTGTGAGCTGTGGTGCAGGCTGGCAGCTGTAGCTGATTCGACCCCTAGTGTGGGAACCTCCATATGCCACAGGCACGGCCCTAAAAAGCAAAGGAAAAAAAAAAAGGGTTGGCATTCCCTTTGTAGCTCAGCAGAAACAAGCCCAACTAGGATCCACGAGGCTGTGGGTTTAATCCCTGGCCTTGGTCAGTGGGTTTAAGGATCTGGTTGTTGCTGTGGGCTGTGGTGTAGGTCACAGACGTGGCTCAGATCCCAAGGTGCTGGGGCTGTGGTGTAGGCTGGTAGCTGTAGTGGAGCTCCAAATTCAACCCCTAGCCTGGGAACTTCCATGTGCTCTGGGTGTGGCCCTAAAGAAAAACAAACAAAAACTAATGAGATCTGTAGTTTGAAAAACACTTTTCTGGGAAATTTACAAAGTAGCTTTATATTTTGTAGGCAGTGCGCTAACTTATTTAACAAAAAAGGAGGGGGGGCATGCCCATAGCACAAGGAAGTTCTTGAGCCAGGGATCAAAGCCTTGCCGCAGCAGCTACTGGGCTGCTGCAGTAACAATGCTGGATCTTAAACCTGCTTTGCCACAAGGGAATTCCCCAAAAATTTCTTAAAAAATCTTTCTTAAAATGAAACTTTGTGATTTGCTCAGGCTGTAACTGCATGGATATTTGCTATATGATAAAAGCAGTATATATTTCTCTGTCAGTGCAAATAGATTTCAGGCATTTTATGCACAGAAAAAAGGCAAAAGAAAAACATTAACAGCTCCTTCCCATTCCTGATTTGCTATTATCCAGATTTAATTATTTTTTTTGCATGGTAAAAGCTATACAAACTTATAAGACTATAATTAAGAGTCATAAAATTAGTATTAGCTACTTTAGTTTCTGATAATTTACAGTGGCCAATATGGTGTGCTCTAAATGCTGCATCTGATCCCCTTGCTCTGCTGTCTACATATATTCCTGTAAAGTGCTAGTTCCGATCTCTCCCCGTTTAGCAGTTACGGACTGTCACACAGTAATAGTCCAGTTCTTACCAATCCTTCCCCATTTTTCTACTTCTGGGATCCTTCTGAGACAGTTGGGACCTGGGGCCCTTTGTTGCAGTGCTTGCACCCAGAAAAACATCTCCTCAAACAACAAAAATACAAAGAAACTATAAGGGACTAAAAACTGCATGCATGCCTAGTTGGGGCAAGTTATAGACAAGATACAAAAAGATCAAAAATCCCCAAGTGCCACTGCTGAAGAGCTGGGAGCAAAAGCAGGGTACTGCATGTTCCCCCAGCACAAACCAGCACCAAAGGGGTAGCCTCACCCATGGACCTGCCCCTCCCCCCATAGAGAAACCAGCAAACCCCTGCCCCCCTGGGGGGATCGGGCAAAAGAACCCGTTACCTGTTTTTGCTCCCTCTTGCCATAGCTCCCTCCTGGAATGAGGCCTTGCTTGACTTTCTCGTCTGGCCTCATCAATTTCTACTGATTGGGAAGGCCAAGAACTGTGGTCGGTAACACTTCCGTTCCTTCCCATGCCAGCCAGCCCTGGTACCTGGTGGGATGGGCAGTGAGGGCATTCCACAGGGTGTGGGGTTGTACTGGTTGGTGTTCGGTGATGCCCTAAGCCTCTACCTTTATGCCATAAGTAGGGTCCAAAAAATTCAGTTATACAGAATACAAAGTTATTACAGTGGATTTAATGAGCTGATGGGGTGAGTCTGTTATGGAGGATGGGAACCAATCCCCGTTCATGTCCTAACTAAATCTGTGTTATCCTGCAGTTTCAATGTATTTAGCTAAAAGCACATTATCCAGTAAGGAACCATAAACGGGATGTATAAAGCGTTAGAGAGGGTTTTTAGATCCCCTGGAAGAATGTGTGAAATGTGAACAAGATGAACAGTGTGGGCCTTGGACTGGGATAAGCAGGATTTGATTCTATGACACTGACAGGAAAATAAAGCAGCAGCTGGTAGTTAGGTCTGGGAAACTTAACACTGAACTACGATCAGAATCAAGGGTAGAAGGATGTTAGAATCTTACTCTTTTCTTCATGAGTCAGCAGCTATCTCCGGTTTATAAAGGACCTAAGTTCACTCTACCTCAGGCAGAGCTAAGCAAAAAGATTATATCCTGATTGCAAGATGAAAATAAGCAGAATTTTCAAGAGAAATTTATTACTAAAAATAAAGCAGCTGAAATTTTTCTCAGGAAAGCTGTCACCATGGGAACCTCCTTGACACAATGTGTTAATTTACTATCTTCACTCCTGAGTTGCTGCCTTCTTCTAGTCTAAGTTTTAAGTTAACAAAACTGATCATGTTAAAGATGATGTGGTATCTGATCCCTTCTTGTTTAGTCTGAAGACTGAGTTGGGCTACAATGCGATGGAGACTTCAAGTGTTGTAGGTGAGTTTCTACCAATGGTTCGTGTGTCAGGAACATGGGTTGGTAGGAAGACACAAAGGCTGTAGGCTGAAGCTCCGGGAGGTCCAAGGATCCTAGGGGAAAAAATGCCTTAAGTTTCACTGTTGCCTGGGAATCTCAGGAGGACTGGCTTGATCAGACACATGTATGTCCTTTCAATTCTTGATTCCCTTGCATCTGTCAGCCCCATTTTGCCCTTGCTTGCTAAGACAGGATAGATACTTTTACAATGAAGAAAGCTGTGGCTGAAATTAAGTGACTTGCCTAGGATTATAGAGCATTTGAGGCAAAGAGAGAGAATTTAATTCTATTTTCTTATTTCAAGTCCCGAGCTCTCCACACCTGACTCCAATGCTGGATCCCCTGATCACTCACTTGTGGGAGGGAATCCATGGAACAAGGCAGGACCGAGCCCATGATCCTATTCCCTTTACTTCATCTGAAACTTGAGTCCCACAGTGAACTTTGCCTTGTAGTGCTGCTTAGGTCTTACTTAGGTTAGGAAATGAGACACCCTAGAATCTCAGCAGGACCCCCAGCCCAGGGTTCTTGACTGTTGGAACAGGGGAAGCTTCTCTCAATTACTGCCCAGACATGTGGGGAACTCAGCAATGAGGAGGGAAGGGGAGCCTCAAAAATGGTCAATATTTAAACCAGAAAGGAAAAATAAACATACCTTGTAGAATGGGATCATTATGATCTTCACCGAAGGTCTGTCTCTGAAAGGCTTCAAAGCTTGTTGCTGAGTCATCCTCCAGCTGCCTTTGGGGCGGTGGCCCATCTCCAGGTTTGCACACATCAAACTTCACCCACTGGTAACTGCAGGGCCAAAGGGACCATTACTGAATTGTCTGTTGGCCATAATAACCCACTCTGCCCTCCAAAGTGATCAGGCATTTTTTTCTTTAGGTCTTTCCCATAAATATCGGAAAAACATATTAACCAAAAAAATGAAAAGAGCACAGAGAGGCTTCTTAATGACACTTATCCTGCAGGACTTCCCAACTCTTCTGCTGTCATGATGTACACAAAAAACACTACAACTCCAGTACCGGGTACTGGGTCCTGCTCACCATCTAGAAGCCTGTTCCTTGTGCACAGAAGCAGCTCAGTAAATACATGAATGAGCAGCACGGAAACTGACAGTTTAGGTCCCTGGCCGACTGATCATGGAGCTTCTTTCAAGGGGATGGAGCTGACCCCACTTACCTGACGCATTTTCGAGCTCCTGGACAACTCTGGATCAGGTTGTGGATGGCTGGATGAGAAAACCCAAAAAAATCAGCTCCGGATGGAAGCACGTTGGGCATTAGTTTCCCCCTTAAATAGGACAGGAAGATGACAATGGGTTAGGAGTGGACTGTGGGTACAAACATATGGAATAGGGTTTTTGGACATGGATACTCCGAAGACCATAGCTGCTAAGACATTCAAAGGACAGTCTTCTATAAAATAAGGGATCTCTACTCATTGAAAGCAAGAGAGATGGTCTTACTGTACCAAAAGTGATCTTTTTAGCCTGTCTTCAAGCTGGTTGTCAACTTACATGGCAGCACTTATGGTCTTGAGCAGTTCGGCATGACAGGCATCTGCGGAAGAGCTGACAATGGCATTCTGGGGGTCATCTTCAGGAACAATTTCAAACTGAGAAAGACAAAGGAGCAATGAGCTCAGTATTCAAGGAGAAGGTAGTACAGTCATCTGCCTGGTGTAACTATTTCTTCACTCTGGAACTTGAAGCTGAGTATCCCAGCTAAGAGGCCAGCACAATTTCCTAGAGGGCTAATAAAAATTCCAAGCCAAGAAAACAGAAAGTCCTTTAATTCTCCTCTCTACGTGACTGCTCTCCAGAGGTCAACACTTGTTATGTACTTTCCAGATGCTTTCTTTTCACTTACTTACATTTATAAGTACAAATATAAATGGTATTTTAAAAACAAGATCATTCTCCAATGATGTAATCTTTTATAATATCTAGGAAAAGTATAGGCTATTTTGACTGCAAATCCTCATTTCACTTTCTCTATCTGCTTTTTAGGGCTTCACCCGTGGCATATGGAAGTCCCCACACTAGGAGTTGAACTGGAGCTGTAGCCAGTGGCCTATGCCACAGCCACGTGAGATCTGAGCTGCATCTATGACCTACGCCACAGCTCCCAGCAATGCCGGTTCTTTAACCAATGAGTGAGGCCAGGGATCAAACCCACATCCTCATGGATACCAGCTGGATTCGTTTCCACTGTGCCACAATGGGAACTCCTCACTTTATTTTTTGAGTTGTAAAATAACTTGACTATTTATAAAAAGAAATTGTTAAATCAAAATTATACTGAGGAATTTTTGCCAAGAGAGTATTTTTGTAACAAGTGCTGTCTACTCAACTTTATTACTTGACTAGTTTTCTATAAAGTTCAATGACTTTGCAAAAAATTTCTTCTGTAACAAGTTCTATCTACTTCATTTGTTATTACACAAGATGGATATATTTTAATTTTTAACTATTCTCCTACTGATGAGTATTTAAGCTACATCTAACTTCTTGCTGTTGCAAATCATATCGCAATTATACTGTTATACACTCTTTTGTTCACACTTACATGTTTCTCTAAGAAATACTGAAATACCTAGAAGTATTCTCGATCAAAGGATATACATTTTAAAATTGTTATTATTGCCTAGTTGCCTTCCAAAAAGATTTCACAAATTTTTATTCCTACTAATACATTTTTACTTGTTTTCCTACACTCTGGCCAATACTTGATATTGTCAATCTCTCCAATATTTGCCTATGAGAAAAATAAGATCTGTTTTACTTGCATCCCCCTAACTACTAGTGAGGTCTGCTCTTATTGTCTATCCTCACTTTTCTGTTAAATGCCTGGTATATCTGATTGCCTTTTTTTTTTTTTTTTTGGTCTTTTTGCTATTTCTTGGGCCGTTCCTGCGGCATATGGAGGTTCCCAGGCTAGGGGTCGAATTGGAGCTGTAGCCGGCAGCCTACGCCAGAGCCGCAGCAACGCGGGATCCGAGCTGGGTCTGCAACCTGCACCACAGCTCATGGCAACGCTGGATCATCAACCCACTAAGCAAGGGCAGGGACCGAACCTGCAACCTCATGGTTCCTAGTCGGATTCGTTAACCACTGCGCCATGACGGGAACTTCCTGATTGCTTTTTATTTCAGACTATAAGAGCACTTCATCTGGATATTAATCCACTGTTATATATCTTCTTGTTTGCTGCTTAAGTTTAACTTTGATTACGGTGGGTTCTGTCATTCAGAAGCATTTAAATTTTTAATAGTTAAATCTGTTACTCTTTTCCTTTATGGCTTCTACTTTTCATGTCTTGCTAAAGAAAAGCTTTTCACCTCACCCAAAGATTATAAAAATATTCTTCTATATTTTCTTTCAACCTATTTATAACATAAAACATTCTATAAAGCTAAAAAATTTAAAGTCCTTGGCATTTATAGACAAGTAGGTGAAATTGTCTAGAAACGTGTTCAAACATTTTATTTAGTATATACTAAGGGTGTCATTTGATCTTAGCTGGGAAAAAAAATTAAAGCTCACAATACACCTAAAAATCATGTCCAGATGGGTTAATGGCCTAAAAAAGAAAATAGAAAACTCCACACTCTTATTTTTCAAAAATATTTAGCAATTGTCTTTTAGAGGAAATTTAGGACCAGCTTGTCAGTTGTCACTTACATTCTATTAGGATTTTGATTAGATCTTTGAATGTACAGATTTGTTATAAATATGGCATACTGTTACAATAGTGAATCTGTCTGTTAGAGCACTTTTTTTCTTTTGTTTCTTTGCTTTTTAGGGCCGCACCTGTGGCATATGGAGGTTCCCAGGCTAGGGGTTGAACCAGAGCTACAGCCGCCAGCCGCCAGCCACAGCCACGCCAGATCCGAGCCGTGTCTGCGACCTATACCACAGCTCACGGCCACACCAGATCCTTAACCCACTGAGTGAGGCCAGGGATTGAACCCACAACCTCACGGTTCCTAGTTGGATTTATTTCCGCTGCACCACGATGGGAACTCCTGTTAGAGCACTTTCTAAAGAGAAATGTTGTGTGGCCAAGGTCATCTGAACTCTCAAGGTGCATCCAACAGAGTTCTAACCAAGATGGGAATGATGCAATATTATCCACCTGTGTCAGGCAGGCTCTTAGCTTCTGCTCAAAGGTTCCTTCCCTTGCTCCTATCTTCTCCCACCCCATTTTCAAGTGTTCTGTTAACATCACGAGGCAGTGAAGCCTGGAACTCCACAAATGGTCTATTTTTCCCTAATGACCAGAGGTGATGGTTTGGTAAAATGAACTGTCTTGAACCACAGCATTGAGAAGGATGAACAAAGATATTTAACAAGACTGGTAGGATTCAGTTCTCCAAGGTCTTTAAGAGTATGTGCAGTCAGAAACAAATACGCTATTTCTTTGCTACCTCCATTTTGGTCCCACCTGAACTGGGAGAGTGTCAATCTTCCCTGAATGTAGGCCTGCACTTAACAAAAAAGCAGCTTGATCGGGCCTCACATGGTCACTGTATTGACAGCAAAGGAAGCATGGTCAAGGGAAAGGGAGTCGGGAGAACCACACAAATGCAGATTCACATCCCAGCTTAATCACTTAATGGAGGTGTAACTCAGAGCCAATCACTTTCTGTATCTTGCACACTATGTATCTTGTAAAGTGTCTGAATAGGTAATAAATATTAAGTACCTATTGCAGAGAATGTTCTCAAAAAAAAAAAAAAAAAAGGGAAGCGGTTATTCTTAAGAGTGGTTACCTGGGGACCCGTGCCACCATCCTTGATCTGACATGTGTACAGACACTCTTGGTCTGGGTGCTGCATGCTGGCATATATCCGAGTACTGCAGTAGCCCACAGGGTAGATGGCACTCTCGTCATGAAAGCCAGGTCGGTCGGTGATGATCTATTAAAAAAAGATTTACCCAACCTGCCATTGAGATTCCTAGAGAATTAAAAAAGTCCAGGGTACTGTGATAGCCTCTAGAACCACCTTGGGGCTGCCAAGAGTGACTCAAACCACAAGAGAGAGAGCGTAGGATGTGTAGTGGACAAAACTGACCTGGTTTCCTAGGGACTGGAGATTTTCTGGGGTTGGTCTGGATCAGCCAGGGGCTGCTGCTAATGGGACCAGGGAGGGAAGGCTCAACCCCATTCCCGTACTTCTGATTCTCCTCTCTCTTTACCGCTGGTCTCACTCACCTCCCCCAGGCTATATACTGTTAGACCCCCCAGTCCGATGGGGAACACAGGCCGTCCTGAGGGATCCAGGGCAATGGGCTGAACCAGCTTGCGAGCACCTCCCTCCATTTTCTTTTTCTTGGATGTTTTCTTCAGAACTGAAACGCAAATCTGGGGTCACCCACTTTAGACCCCTCCCAATGCTGAGGGGAAGGGAAAAATGTACACGATGCTAAGAGCAATAAGCCAATCCTGATTCTACACACTCACTGAATGGGCACATGGGACTTTTCCCCAAAGCCCTGAGTTACCTTTCTCACCCACCCACCTGGCAGTCACCAATTTTAGTACCAGTGCTTAAGATCTAAAAGCCTTATATTTTTTAAGGCCTCTTACTTCATTTATAAGAAATTTCCCAAACCATCTGTGTGCTCAAAAGGCCACCGAGCCCATTTCCCTGCCTCTAGGAGAGTCTGGACTGCAGGCACCCAGAGAGTTAGCGTGTGGGAGAAGAGAGAGGCCTTGGCCTGCTCCCACCACGTTTAATCAGGTCTAGCTGCAGCGTTTCTGCCCAAAGTGGCTTTTTTTTTTTTTTTTACCCCCCCTGGCTGCACCTGCAGCACATGGAAGTTCCTGGGCCAGGGATCAAACCTGTACTGCCACAGAGACAACGCTGGATCCTTAACCCACTGTACCACAGCTGGAACTCCCAGAGTGGCTTTAAGACACTTGTTTTTTTCAGGGCTACCAGGGCTGCTTCAGGACCAGGTGAGAGTTTAAGTTGTTTCTGTGACCGAGTGTCTACCAGTTAGTACCAGCTCTTTGTCATTAGCTGCTGAGCCACTGGGGCAAGTGACATCCTCTTCCCAAGGTACCTTCCAATTTGTTGTTCTCTTTGCCTTTTTCTTTTTTCTCCTTCTTGGATTTCTTCCCAAATGGTTCCTCAGCTCCAGTGCTTGGCCCAGAAATCGGCCCTGCTCCCTGTACAGTTCCCACAGAGCTGGCCACACCATAGGTCAGGGGCAAACTGGAGCTGTGGGAAGGAGCGGCAGCCTGTACTTCCCCTTCAGTTAGAGCCTGAAGCTGGAGGAGCTTCTTTAGCAAGTACCTAAGGTTGGGAAGGAAAGGGAGCAGAGGCATAAGCTTCTGGTTTTTGTTTCTTTGTTTGCTTTGCTTTTTAGGGCTGCACCCACAGCATATGGAGGTTCACAGACTAGGGGTCCAATTGGAGCTACAACTGCCAGCCACAGCCACAGCCACACCAGATCCGAGCTGCATCTGCAACCTTCACCACAGCTCATGGCAATGCCAGATCCTTAACCCACTGAGCAAGACCAGGGATCAAACCCGCAACCTCATGGTTCCTAGTCAGATCCATTTCTGCTGTGCCACAACAGGAACTCTGCTTGGTTTTTTTTTTGTCTTTTTGCTATTTCTTGGGCTGCACCCGCAGCATATGGAGGTTTCCAGGCTAGGGGTCGAATCAGAGCTATAGCTGCCAGCCTACGCCAGAGCCACAGCAACGCGGGATCCGAGCCGTGTCTGCAACCTACACCACAGCTCACGGCAATGCCGGATCGTTAACCCACTGAGCAAGGGCAGGGACCGAACCCGCAACCTCATGGTTCCTAGTTGGATTCATTAACCACTGCGCCATGATGGGAACTCCCGCTTCTGTTTTATTTATACTCAATTCAATATTTTATTTGAGGATTGGGAAAAGCCAGAACTATATACAAAGATTACTGCATTCACAAAACTAGGGTTCCTACGAGACCTGAGGAAAAATGAAGCTCTAGAGGATAATACCTCAAAATGCCAAGGATAAAGGATTATAGACTAACTTTTTTGCATGTGGAGGGCTCTTCTAACTGGATGTTGGAAGGTGTCAGGTTTCTGAAGGGCAAATATCATGAACTATATATGTATATATACTCAAAGAGTAGTACCTACTGAATATATATTTGAAAGTGAAATACAGTTTCTTTTGTCCCTTGGCTTACAACTGCAGAGTTATAAGATTAGCTTTTTAGGGCCATACCCTCGGCATATGAAGGTTCCAAGGCAAGGGGTCCAATTGGTGCTATAGCTGCCGGCCTGAGCCACAGCCACAGCCACATCAGATCTGAGCCATGTCTGCGACCTACACCACAGCTCATGGCAACACCAGATCCTTAACCCACTGAGTGAGGCCAGGGATTGAACCCGCAACCTCACGGTTCCTAGTTGGACTTGTTTCTGCTGTGCCATGGCGGGGATGCCTGGAAAGAGCTGGTTTATCACCATGTTCCGACACAACCTGGGTAAACAGGAACCAACACCACATGTTGCAAGTTTCTCTGTACTAGATAGTGGCCAATGGGCTGTGCAAAGCACAAAAATCCCACTGGAGGAAAAATCCCTGGGAACAGTAACACTGTAGCAATCACCCAAAATGATTCTGAACACAAAATGAACCCAGCTCACCGTCTTTCTTCTTTTGCTTTAAGAAATTTTTCCTCAAGACGAGCAATTTCATCACAAATAGCAGCATTTTCCTTTAAGAAAAATTTTGAATATAATCACACAAAATGAATACAAAGTCAAAGTATTATGTTGGGAAGAGGAGCAATATTCCAAATCAAAGAAGTCTGTGTGGCTGAGGAGCTCTAATCTGTCTACCTTACAAACTGTAAACCTGTAAGTAAAGGTAGGGTCAAGTTCTACTCTGCGCCACGGTAATTTACGGAAACTGGGGCACCTGTGAGTGAAAAGGAGGAGCTATTAATGATTTTGCCAGAACATGGCAAGGTAGGTATGTCCTAGGCAAACCAAAATGTATGGTCACCTTTAGTAGGGCCAGCTTTTAACAGAGAAAAGGGCATACTGCTAAAATCCACAGAAGCTTAAATTCAATGCTATAATATGGAGAAAAGTTCATTCCCAAGTGACACCTGGGGAGCTTACAAAACCAACCCACACTAAAGGATCCCATGCAGCATGAACCTTTAAGAGAAAATCTGTATGGAACAAAATCAAGTCTAACCCATAAAATTCTGTGTGTGTGTGTCTGTTTGTCTTTTTAGGGCCACACCTGCAGCATAGGGAGGTTCCGAGGCTAGGGTTGAATCGGAGCTGGTGCTGCCGGCCTTCGCCACAGCCACGCCAGATCCGAGCCGAGGATGGCAACGCCGGATCCTTAACCCACTGAGCAAGGCCAGGGATCGAACCCACAACCTCATGGTTCCTAGTCGGATTCGTTTCAGCTGCACCACAACGGGAACTCATTTCTTGAGTTTTTTTTTTGTCTTTTGTCTTATAAAACTCTTAAACTTCATAACCTATTTATGTATACTGAAGGGTCATCTTTCTTTACTGATGACTCAATCTATTTCCCAAGCACGAGTCCTGAGGGGAGTGCTTCAATCTGGGTGTTCCATACTTGGGACCTCAAATTTGAACGTTCAAAACACAAAATCTACTTCAGGGGCTTAATGGAAAAAATACCCTTCTAACAACATGGGCATCTCTGACATTTAGGCGACAAAAGAATGGTAACACCAATTAGATACCAAATCCTCTTAATTCCACTTTTCTTATTTCTCTCTAGTGCACGTGCCAAATGCTAAATAAATGTTTTTGGAATGAATGTTCTAATTTCTAAAACTTTCCTCACACTTCCAAAGACCTGAGGGGCGTTCAAGCTTCAGGTGGAAAAGGTAAGGTGGTGATTCAGATGGGAAGACATCTGAGGACTCCACTTCCTATTTCCAAGCACTGGAGTGAGCCTGAGCAAGCCTGAATATTGTAACTCTTAGTAATGACTGGTAAACCAGTTCATTCATCCAATAAACCCAGGACCTCTACAATAACGAAGGGTAGAAACACTCAGAAGACTCAAAAGTGGTTGGAAGGAGGGATAATTGAAAGTTTCATGTGCCTTTTCGGGGGAAAAAAAAGGGTCAATTACCGCGTGTGTTACGGGCCTTGGGAAACAGGCTGTGTAATGGAAGTAATAAAGAAACTAGAATCAGGTGTTCTGAGTTGGGAGTCTGGGTCCTGACACAGTGGCCGTGAGCAAATCATCTCTGCCGGCTTCGGTGTTGCTATTCTAAAAAGTGCCTTATTCTCAGGTTTCTCTAGAGAATAAAAAGCCTTTCAAAGAGTTTTGCGGTAATAACGATAATGACTAAAACTTATTGGCGCTTCTGGCTGACGAGGTCTTTACTTTCCTCATTTAATCTTCTTGAACTCTGCTAGGTAGTTATTTGATCGCTTTTGCAAATGAGGAAACAGGATTATAGATATTACACCATTTGTCCAAGGCACAAGGCTTACAAGAAGTAATGTAAATCGTAAAAGCTAACACTGTATTAATACTGCCACTCTGGGAAAGGGCACAGTTTGGGGAAAAGATTTCGCGCGTCAGGAGAGTCTCGAGGCGGAGAAGGGCTGGGCGCTGGTCACTCACAAACACCGTGGCTTTGGCCGCCTTGCGCAGCCGCAGGTACTTGAGCCGGTACTTCTCGTTCTGGCTCTTCTTCGGGAGCTTTTTCATCCTGGCCCTGCTGGATTGCAGCGGGGCCCGCGGCGAGGAAGCCAGGCCGCCCAGCAGGCTCATGGTCCGGCCCCGCTACGGGGGCTCCAGGGCGCGGCCTGCATCAGCTCCTCGGACTCAGAGCGGCCTCAAGCGCCGGCTTCGTACGGGTCTGGGCTGGCGGATGCGGGCCTCTAGGAACCGACCGCCCCAGAACGTCCCTGAAGGACACAGCGGAGCCAGAAACCCAGCAGCCAACCCGGCTCCTGGTGCCTCCTTGCACTTCCGCGTCTGCTTCGGAAGTCAGTTCTGCCGGAAGTTACGTCTCGGCGCCGGCCGCGTGTAACTTCCGGGGCTGGGAGCCGGGTCGGTCCGCAGGGCACGCCCATCTGAGGCCCCGGAGGCGGGGATCGGAAAGTGGGCGGTCTAAGTGGGAAGGAGGGCGGCGGGAAGTGACCCTCTGAGATTCGCGCCTGTGTGTGCTTAGCTGAGGCGTGTTGTTGTCGAGCTAAAGAGGAACAAACAAAAAAATCTTACATGAGCCTATCTCATATACGCTTTCCAAGCCGAGCCACTGAATTAAAAAAAAAAAAGATTTATTATGTGCATATATATTATATATGTGTATATATGTGTGTGTATATATATATATAAAATCAGTCCCGCAGATACATATATACACACATATATACACATATATAATATATATGCACATATATCAATATATGTGTGTGTATATATATTTTTTTGTGGGGGGGGGCCGCACCCATGGCATGTGGAAGTTCCCAGGCTAGGGGTCACATCAGAGCTGTAGCCGTTGGCCTACACCGCAGCGACGGGCAATGCCGGAAACCAGCCGCCTCTGCGACCTACACTACAGCTCACGGCAACAACGTCGGATCCAGAACCGGCAACCTCATGGTTCCTAGACAGATTCTTTTCCGCTGAGCCACTACAGGGAACCCCTGTTCTTTTTTAAATATTTTTTTTCCATCATGTTCTATCCCAGGAGATTGGGTATAGTTTCCTGTGCTACCATAGAACCTTGTTTATCCATTCTAAATGTCACAGTTTGCATGTACTAACTCCAAACCCCTAATCCATTCCACCACACTGCATTTCAACATCACTTTTCCACACTTCATACAGACTGACCTTCCTAGATTGTAGGATGCACATGAAAGCAGTGCTGGGACTGTGGCTTTCCTTTCTTCCTTCCTTTATACAGCTTGCACAGGTTTCTTGAGAGCCTATTACACTGTGACTTTACTGGGAGCTGGGACTACAGTGGTGAATAGAAAAAAAAGGCTTCTGCTCTCAGATTAGAATCTAGTATGGAAGATGGAAGGGATTTAACTGGCAGTTTTAATAACTTGCGCTAAGTGGGCACTCAGTAAATATCTGCCTAATGAAATCAAAAGTATGTTTCCGTGCCTACACTTGTGTTTATAAAGCTCTCTGTAACCAAAGACTATCTAAAATCATCAAGTAAGTAAGGTGAACAGTTTTTTAGAATGCAATCTTGGTAAATGCGCTGGGCTGAAAGGCAGAAGACTTGTAGTATTCATTTTTTCTCCCAGCAATTCCACTAACTAGCTGAGTGAGCCTCTGGGTTACCGGTTTTTCCTTTCGAAACTGAATATACTCTTTAGAATAATGAAGTGAAAGTTATAAATTGAAAGGTACTCTGTTGATGTATAATTACTGTTCTATATACTCAAAATTTAGGCTTTTAGAATTGTATATGGAAATTAAGGAAAATATGTGCAGAGTTAAAACAATAAATTCAATAAGTTACTGGAGAAAAAGCTTACGCTAAAATAAGTTTGAAAAAAAAAGAGTTTTAGAATCGATAACCCAGGTACCTCATTTTTGGAAATTGTAAGAATAATGACAAGAGTCTTTACAAAATGGTTTTAACAGAGAAAGCTTACAAAAGTCCTTTTGGTCCATCCATATTGTAAGCTTCCCTGTTGGACATAGCTAGGTTTCAAAAGAGCAGTTCCTTATGGTTCTAGTGTGCTTTTACAAGCATAGGCAAGGCAGGAGTATAGATTCATTTTTGGAAATTGCAAGGGATACTTTCAGCCTACAAAATATCCATACTCATGCTTTTCATACTGTAGACTGTCATTTAGCCTTGGATCCTGAAAATAGATAGTTCCGATTAGCAGAGAGAGTCCTTCCATCCTTCCTCCCTCTTTTTTTTTTTTCTTTTTGCTTTTTAGGCCTATGTCTGAGACCTATACCACAGCTCACAGCAACGCTGGATCCCCGACCCACTGAACAACTGAGCCAGGCCAGGGATGGAACCCGCATCCTCATGGATACTAGTCATATTCCTTTCTCTTGCACCACAATGGAAACTCCCTCTTTCTTTTTCTTCCCTCTTTCTTTTCTCCTTCCCTCCCTCCCTCCCTTTTTTTTCTTTTTCTTTTCCTTTTTAAACATTATTTACTAACTATCTGATTTATTTGCTTTTCAGCTGTATTTTGTCCTTGGCAGGCTCTGTGATCTGGCTTTATTTTCACTATTCCTCTTCACATACATAGATCATACCTAGTGGGAGGAAAGTGTTACCACTTGCCTTAGTTTGCAAGCTACTCTAGCAAATGGATTTTAGTGGAATTTGCATTAACACATTTATTGTTTCTTCATTAGAAACACTTCCTTATGACTTATAAAACATTTCACGCAAAATTTAAAAATTTAGAAAACATAATACAAAGATTTTAGAAAATTCATAATGCTGCCACACTAAGTGAATCATTTTTAACATGTATGTGTAATTTTCTAAATTTAAGTACAGTTGATTTATAATATATTTGTTTCAGGTGCACAGTATAGTGATTCAATATTTTTGCAGATTATACTCCATTAAAAATTATTAAAATAAGACAATGGCTATGAATCCCTGTGCTAGATAATATATCCTTGTTGCTTATGTATTTTATATGTGGTAGAGCATATGTTTAATATTTTAATATATTTTTTAATATAGGTTAGTTCATACTCAATATAACGTTCCCTTTTTTTGTTCACTTACCATTATTATAGTCATTTTGTAGTGTTATTATAACTTCTTTATAAATGCAATATTAGATGACTGCTTAATATTCCAGTTATGGCATAGTAATTTTACATAATTATCTCCATGTTTAACTTTTTGGTCATCAATTGCTGTGAAGCGCATCTTGGTGCAGAAAGCCTTTTACATACAGGGTTATCTAGTGCCTGGGTCTGTGTGCTCCAAACAATGTAATGTTCCCCAAGCAACTGATTCAGTGACTTGTGTATTCAGGAGAGTATTTATTTAGTGCCTTTGGTGACAAAACCTTTAGGAGAATTGTTTGAGAGGGAAAGAAAAATGCATGGACTATATGAATACAGTATAATAAGTTTCATCTCAGAGGTAGGTATTGGATGATATGGCGGCACCCAGTTAGGGAAGGAGGGAGGAGTTGGGAAAGGCATTTTTAAGGAAATATGCCTGGGCAGACTTTGCAAGATAGCTAATGGTTGGCCCAGTGTAGAACGAAAAAGGGCATCTTGGGCAGTGGGGACAGCATAGTCACAGGCTCAGCATCATGAAAAGCGTGGGAACTGCAAGTCGTTGATTAGCGTGAAAGATGTATATGGAGAGAGGCAAGAGGTGAGATGGAGGGAGCAGGCAGGATTTGGATTGTGAGAGGTCTTGTGTACCAACTGAGAACAGCCAACATGATGATGAATGTCTGTATATCAACCCCTTTGCTGTTTTAGGTAAATGTATCTAAATTTGTCTCTTTCTACTTACCTATGTGAAGAATGGTGTAAATGACTTATGCAAAAATTCTCTGAAGAAATACATCACATGCAGCTCTAGAAATAAATAGTAAATGAGGAGTTCCCATTGGGGCTCTGTGGAAATGAATCTGACTGGTATCCATGAGGACACAGGTTCGATCCCTGGCCTCGCTCACTGGGTTAAGGATCCAGCATTGCCGTAAGCTCTGGCATAGGTTGCAGATGAGGCTCGGATGTGGTGTTGCTGTGTTTGTGGTGTAGGCCAGCAGCTACAGCTCTGATTCGACCCCTAGCCTGGGAACCTCCATATGCCGTGGGTGTAGCCCTAAAAAGACAATTAAAAAAAAATCAAAAAAAAAAAAAAGAAATAGCAAATGAGAGACAGCATGATATTGTGGGCTGAGCCTGGCCCTATTAAATCCGGGCATAGGAATAGGAGTTAGAGGCTAAGATGCAGAAGAGAGAGATGGGGCCCAACGGCACTTAAGTGTCTATCCTGTTAGTTTTAAGTGGCTGCTATCAGTGATTCGCTGTAAGTGGAGGTAGAGCATCCCCTGGGATATTAAAAGCATATCTGGGCTCATTAAGAATTGTGAAGGGGTCCGCAGGCCATACTCCCAGTCTTTGGTGAAGTGAGTTCCTGGTGTAAATGATGAAAAAAGCATTATCTATACACCTCTAGGCTCCAAACATAGCTGATGCATGACCCTGGCCTTAAGCTCCAATAGCAGATTACAAATTCCTGTCAACAGTATCTCTTGAACCACTTTGCAGGCCAGAGTGCCTGGGCAAGATCAGTGATTTCTACAAAACAGGCTGGGCAAATTCCTGGGATTTGAGGCACACCAGAGGGTTTCCAGGGATTTCATATCTTTATTTTCTTATCAGATTACCCCCTTTGCTCTTTGAGGTAAACTGAACGTATATCCTGGAAAGGCCAAGGAGTAAATAAAAACAGTGAGAAGAAACTGCCTCCATAAATAGCCTACAGAACCTTCTTCCTTTGTACAATGGCTACACTTCTTTTAGTTTTAGTTTTTGTCCCCATCTTTATATTATGCCCTAGACCTAGTTTTTTTAGTTTTTAAACTTTTTTTTTTGGGGGGGGGAACCCCACCTGCAGCATGTGGAGGTTCCTAGGCTAGGGGTCTAATCGGAACTACAGCTGCCAGCTTACATCACAGCCACAGCAACACAAGATCTGAGCCACGTCTGTGACCTACTGCTCACGGCAACGCTGGATCCTTAACCCGCTGAGCGAGGCCAGGGCTCGAACCCGAAACTTCATGGTTCCTAGTTGGATTCATTTCCACTGCACTACAACAGGAACTCCCTAGTTTTTAAACTCTTTATCTCCAACTTTCAGATGTGTTTCCATGTATTGATTATATCTTCTCACCTTTGGGATAACAATACTGACGTATGATTCAGCTAAATCCAAGCTTAGCAATCCTAGAGCGGATGTTTTTGTATATCAGCGTGGGAGGATTGTGAAGAAGGGGAGAGATTTTTAATTTCCATAAAACGTCTTGCTTCACGGTTTCTTAACTATGGGTTTTCATCACACATCCCGTGGGTGAGATGTTTAGGTTTTGAGGGTTCTAAGCCAGCCAATAAAGTCATGAAATCAACCACTGTGTCGATGTTGTGCTTCTGGGTGGTTGTGTCCTTCAGTGCGCATAAGACACTCAACCAGCTAAAGGAGATGAGCTCAGAGATGTTGGCTCTGAGAAAAAGAAGGATCACATTGAGGTCATTAATGGGACATCCCAGCATCTTTCTGCTGAGGAGATCAAAGGCAGGGAGCATCTCATAGATGGATAGGAGTCGTTTGTCCCACCGACATAGCCGTGTGAGGTTGTACATTATCACTGGAACCATTAGGGTGTATATTGCTACACTGGCGAGACTAACAATCTGGAAGACAGACAAGGAGGTCAGCCTGCATGTGATCAGATCGGGGATGTAGGTCTCGTCCCTTAGCAGCCCGGTCTTGATGGAACAGCTGAATTCCTCTTGGAAGAAGACATCCAGGTGGAAGTGGCCAAGGTACAGGTAGATGGCCGAGGTGAAGAGGAGCAAGAGGGAGTTCCTCAGGAGGTAGGTAGCCACTAGTGAGTGTGAGCGCTGCTTACATGCCAGGTACCGTTCTAGCAAGGGGAATTCAAAGTATCGTTCCTTCCGAGCCCTGGGCAGGGGAAGAAAGGAGGCATGATTAGGAGGGACCATTTAGATCTGTACCCTGAGGAGGCCACGTAGGGAAGTAACAGAACCTCTGTGTCCAACATGGCATTCTTGGCTCATGTGGATATCTGCCTTCGAGCATAACCACTCCTTTCCCCTTTTAAAAAGAGGTATGTGAATGTATCTTAATTCTCCAAGAAACGAGTGCAATGCCGTAAACACAGTGAATGATCTTTGAATAATGAATGGTCACTCTGGATTTTTGCAGACTAAATCTAAATAAAAGCTGAAATCAGATCCTCAGGAAGCATTAAGACTCCCTGGACTGGGAGTCTAGGTAACCATGTTCTGGTTCTCAGTCTGTTTACTTTGTGTATCACTTTTAGGCCAGTTCATTCAGTTTATAAAAATAAGTGTGCTAACAAGTATTTGTTGAGAGCTGTGGTATTTTAGGTACATGGAATCCAGTCTCTGCTCTGAAGCCTAGAAATTGGCTTGTAGGGAAGGGGCAGATGAGCCTTGCAGATAAGAAGTAAAAACAATGCTTGATTTGTTGCTAAAATGATGGCCACAAACTATGGTAGCTGTAAAAGTTGGGAGGGACACTAACAGTGTGGGCTGGAGTGTTCAGAAACCTCTGTGGAGAATACTGTCTCAGACTGGCCTTCAAAAGGCAGATAGGGTTCAGAAAGATGGGTGGGAAAGGAACTGTTCCAGAGAACAGAGATGTGTACAAACTTGAGGCAGAATATGGTTTCAGATCCTAGTTCAACTGTGCTCAGGGGGCCGGCCCTGGCCACTCTATTTAAAGCTGCACCTCCCTCCCTCACCCCACCTCTCAGCTTTCCTGAGTCTCTTACCCTGCCCTTAGTTTTTGTTTTTTGTATTGTTTTGGCTGAGCCTGGGCATATGTAATTTCCCAGGCCAGGGACTGAACCCGCACCACAGCAGCAACCTGAGCCTTAGCAATAACAATGCTGGATCCCTAACCCGTTGAACCACCAGGGAACTCCATGCCTTAGTTTTCTTTACATCACTTATCTTCCACCATATACTCTACATTGTGTTATGCTTATTCATTGTCTGTGTTCCCTCAATCGAATATAAGCCTCTGCCCCCTCTCAACATATCCATAGCACCTAGAGCTGTGTCTGGTGCTCAGTGTGGGACAGACGAATGCTTAAATAAATGAATGGTTGGTTCAGGAGAAAAGAAAGAGGCTGCCTAGGTGGAGTGGAAGGTTTCTGTCACTTGGTAGTTCACAAGAAGTTTGAGAAAGCAGTTGATGACGGTGTGTGGAAAGCCTAAGGAAAACTATTTGGGAGAATTTGTATATTTCTTTCTGTGTTGGCCTTGGGAGAAACTATTCCAGGTCCTGAAAAAGTGATATTTTAGAGGTTAACAACCCCTTTGTGTCTCAGTGGGTTCAGCTGTAAACTGAAGGCAGAGTCCTTTTTCCCTTTCTCTGTACAGAAGTGATAGACAGTTAAGGAGATGATGTGTTAGGCACTTTGAATTCTTGGGAAGGATGGCACAGAAGATAGTTTAAAATTACTCTGCAAGGATATCATTTTAGTGCTCGACAGAGTCTCTCAGAAAAGAGTAGGAGAGACAACTCACTTCTCCAGCTCATCCCAGAACACATGGGGGTCCGAACTCTTCTGCTGGATCTTCAGCATGTGCTGTACCAGGCGGATGGCACGATTGTAGGACTTGTCCAGTTCGCTGATGATGAACAGCAGATCTGAGCTGAGGGCTGGCACGGCTGCATACTGCCAGAGCAGAACTGGCAGGTACATGGCCATGGCCAGGGCCAGTAGGGAATAGGGGAGAGCCTGTGGGGCAAGAGTTAGCTGAGGAGGGGGCCCAGGGGGCTGAGACCTCGGGGAGAGAATGCTGAGTGAGGGGCTCTCACTCCTGTTCCTGCTTGAGCAGGGGGTCAGGGGGTGGGGGGAGAGAGAGAGAGAGGGAAAGGGAGCTAGCTTCCTTCCCCTTCCCCATGCATGTTGGATGTTACTTTGGATAGCAAACTAGGCTAACTAGAGATCATGGCCAGTGGTGGTCATGGCATCCTAGGAGAGAGGGTCTTCATTCTCAATCTTCCACTTTTCTTTCTCTGACTGCTTCCTTATATTTCCTCAACACTCACTACACCTAACAGGTTGGACCCACTATTTTGCCCACAGTAAAAACTCTACTTGTAGAGGTTCTGTTAAGTGACATTTGTGCCAGGTGCTTCATGTGCATTATTCATCCCATCTCCTCAAGGGTGCTATCAGTAGGTACGTTAGTATCTCCACTTTACAGACAGAGAAACTGAAGCATGAAGATGTGAAGTAACCTGTATAGGGTTACAGGTCTAGTAGGTGAGTGAGCAAGGTTTGGAGCCAGGCAGTCTGATTTTGGATCTTATTCCCTTAATGATTACTGACTATGGCATCTCCTGAACCAGAGATGCTTTTTATTTTAATTAATTAATTAATTAATTAATTATTTTTTGGTCTTTTTGCCATGGGCCACTCCCATGGCATATGGAGGTTCCCAGGCTAGGGGTCGAATTGGAGCTGTAGCCGCTGGCCTACGCCAGAGTCATAGCAACTGGAGATCCGAGCCGCGTCTGTGACCTACACCACAGCTCACGGCAACGCCGGATGCTCAACCCACGAGCAAGGCCAGGGATTGAACCCACAACCTCATGGTTCCTAGTCGAATTCGTTAGCCACTGAGCCACGATGGGAACTCCTGGGATGCTTTTTATTTTAGAGGACAGTTCAAACAAAAAGAGACAGGGTTGCATATTTGGTTGTGTGTGTGTTTTGGAACTAAACTAGAGAGACAGGTTAGGAAAGGTATTCTAGGGCATGAGAAAAAATTAGAACCTTTCACTCCTAAGAAATGACATTTCTTGAAAATAAACTCGTCACCCCTAGAGCTTCTGTTTCAGTAGGTGTAAAGTGAAGCCAGAGAATCTGGGCTTAAAGAGCTCTCAGGTGATGTGATGATTAGACAGCTTGACTCTTTTCTGACACACAAATCCCCTCTTGGCATGTACCTGGAACTTGCCATCTAGATCCTGCTTTAACACTTTCAAGGACAGACATCTCATGAACTCTTTTTACTAAGTCTCTGATTTGGTCTGAGTCCTCGAACTATGGCATTTTGAGGCCCTGCACATTGTCATAACTAGAAAATGTTATGAATGACTTCTGATTAAAATGTGAATTGAGCATCCATATTACTTCTGCTGCCTTATGAAACCGCACTATAAAGACAATAAAGGGACCCATCCTATAAGGATGAAAGAAATAGGAGAGGACACCAGAATAACAAAGCACTAAAATCTGGGAAGCAGGTGCATGAGAGAAGGTGCCAGCCTGAGAGGAGCATGCAGAGTTGAGGTGGGGGCAGCCAAGCTCTTTTTCACCACAGAAAAGGAAGACTCAGGAATTGGAGATACGAGGTATGTCTAAAAATGGGGGTGTAGGTGCGGTTGGAGATGGGAATGTTGAGAAAATAGACATGCGGATCCCTTCTGTAACATGATGCACTCAGCCAACCACTCTTTCCCTCTCCTAGAAGTCCTGTGGTTTGTTCTTTGAAATATTAAACTGGAAAGATTCTGCACATGAGTCCATTGAAGGCAGGAGGACCATACTGAGAAAAGGGATAAGTTGAGTGAATACTGAATGCATAAATAAGGGATTTAATTCCTGGGAAAACCAATCAACCCAAAAGAAATGATAGTAGATATCAATATTTGAGGTTTTCCCTGTGCAATGGCCCAAAAGGATTACTTTAAACTGACAGCCTCAACCTTAGGCACAAAACTTGCAATCACATTAAAGTGGGTGAGCAAATATTACCAGATATTTGAAGAATGTCTGAAACATGAAAGTTAATGACCAAAATATAAAAGCAGGGGCAAGTGGTGAAGAGGCAGGAGAGACCAGAACAAGGCAGTTCCACCCCTCTCTCCCACTGGGCCATGAAGTCGGCCTGGTAAGGTCCCAGCCGGCTTTACCTTGTGAGGCCAGAGGGATTTTGTCTTGAACTGGCCAGACTCATCCTGTTCATGGTGAACCAGTGAGTCCCAACAGGAACTGTCCACGTAGGCAGCCTGCCGGATGCTGAAGTTGCCAGGAGAGAAGCAGCTGATGGGTGACCCTGGAATAGGAACATAGTTTTGAGGCAGCCCTGAGTTGGGGTGGAGGGATGGGAATCCAGGGGACATGCAGCTAAGTGCTTTTTGGGATTGGCCTTGTCCATTCTGCTAATTTTTGTATCTGGCAGGCAATTTCTTATTCCCAGGCCCCAGTTTTCTGGGCTCAGCACTGTGGGTGAATGACGAGGCAGTGGGAGGGGGACAAACCTCCTTGGGAAAGGGTGTAAGCTCACCAAACAGCCAGAGAAGAAAGGCAGAAATCCCAATTCTCAGAAAGTCCACTTTGTCTTTAATAAAGGGGTAGATTTGCTGAGTTAATCTGGCACCTGGAACACTAGATATGTGTGTTTGTTAATGTTTGTGAGTATAGCTGCAGTTCATGGAATGAACTTATTCAGAGAATGGAATGGATTTATTCAGCACCTGTGATGAGCCAGGCTATGCCAGGAACTTAACTTATGTTCTCAAGTCAGTAACCCTGGAGGAAGGAAGCTACGAGAAGATAAGGGATTTATCTAAAGCTTGGCTAATTAAGACCCCTAGAGGTCAAAAGTCTTGCAAAGATTATAGGATCCTAATCTCTTTCATCTACACGAAAATCAAAATAAAAGTTTAATTATTTCAATGACACAATATACATACTGAAATTAACACTAAATATTTTTTATTGCAATATTTTGGAAATGACTTTCAAAGTGTTTTGGTGCCTCCGCTTTGCAGATGCCCTGAACTGATGCACAGTCTGCCTTTCAGGAGATGCCTGGCCCAAGTCATTCAGCCAGTGCGGTGCCTGTCTCACTTAAGGGACCAGGCAGAGTGAGTCTCTCTTGTACCCTGGGTCTTGGAAGCCACTTACCTGAGGAGAACTCCTGGGCAAATGCCAGGGACATCAGCAACAAGGGGAAGCCCACGGCTACGAACTTGACCATGCGGTCCAGGGGAAGCTCCAGGCGCAGTCCTTTGAGGCGGGGGCCCCTGCGGTCGGGCAGCAGGGCATCCGAGAGCATGTACTCTGCAGCTGTGTGCGCGAGTGACATGATGCTGCCGAGCTTGGGACGCAGAGGTGGCAGGAGGGCTCTAGGAGAGTGGAGTCAGGAGTTGGCAGCTTCAGGTAGCCGGCTTTCAGCAGACAGTGCCTGCAACCCCGCCCCGCCTCATGGACATCTGTGTGAGGAGCGGGCACTGGTTCTTTAAATAACTGGCCAGGCCCTGAGCCAGGCACCTGGTAATTAGAGGCAGGCCTAGCCTAGTGGGTCCTCACTGGAGGAGGGTCCGGTGTCATCTGGGGCTGGTGCCAGGCTGCCCTCAGGACTGTCACTGAGCAGATACAGCCTGTGGCTTTATGCTGCCCTCTCATTAATAAAGTATTTTTGGTGGAGGGAGGAGGGCTGTGGAGCAGGCCCCCCATGTAATTGGTGTAGAATTTGGGTGGAGATTGCTTGAATATGCTGAAGGCCCTCATTTTGTGGTTTGGGGTGGGAATGGAGCCCCTAAGACTCAGCTAGAGTTGCTGCTCCTACATAGTATTCTTTGTCCCAGTGATGATTTCTGCTTGGGGCCAGGCTCTTTCCCAGAAACTGATCTGTATTTGGTGTTACATTCCCTTCCCTGCCTCTGTTCCTTCTCTAAAATGTTTCAACTGCTTATTTACAATTTCCGTATATTTACCCTTTCTTAAAAAAATTATTTTTAGCTCCCATCAGTTCTCTAGAAAGCAGGGGGATGGGTGGCAGTGTGGAGTAATAGAACATGATTTTTGAAATTTGGAGGGAAAAGTCTCCCACTGGAGACCTAGCAGTACTTGTTTTTTATTGCGTGACTGCAGGAAGTTATTTTGGCTCAGTATTCTCATCTACTAAATGGTATATTGATTGTACAACATTCTGAGGATTGATGAAGAGTATTGTGTGGGAAGATGCTTTGTAAACTGTAAAGTAAATGCCAACTCACTTAAATTTGGTGAAATTACTTTGGAAAAAGCAATCACTGGGCCACAGGGCACTCTGATTTATAGTACTGCCCTGAGATGTGGCAGGAGAGGCCCTGACCTTGGCTTTCATGCTGGTCTCCTTCGGCTGTGGCCTTCCCACAAGGCAAAGAGTCCATGGGGCCAAGAGGATGTGCCCATTCAGAGCCCATGCACCTGCTCTAGACCACTCTTCCGGCACCTGGGGCACTCTAAGCCCCTGCCCAGATGGCCCAAGCCTGCGTCCAGGGCCTGTGCAGGTGTGCACACTTGGGCCTAAGGAATGGCTTGTTGTGGGAGTTTGGATGGAATTTAGAAATCCTGGGTATCCACATATGTCATTGTGAGGCTTTCTGCAATGTGAGACTTAGCTGTGCTGGGAATCCTCACATTGAGGATTCTAAATGTGAACCTGGCATTCTCGATCATTATTAAGGGGTGTGTGTGTGTGTCTATGTTTATCAAAGTAGGCAGATAGAGCACAGTTTATTTAGCAATTTGCTAGCTTGATTTATAACTTCTAATTTTTTAAGATATTTGATATGTGGGCCTCTATTCCTGGGCCCACAAATGCTTGGGCTGGCAATGCCTCTCTCCCCATCCACAGGCTGGAGGCCAACTCTGATTTGGAGCTGTCTTGCGTGTACTAACTGCAGCGATCCAGGCCTGGGAGCAGGAGAAATGATCCTTTACTTCTATTCCCCGTTAGCCTCTCCACACTCCCATTTCTGTCTCTTTCCACTGTGTGTGTTTTTGTCAAATGTATTTTGCTAAATATTATTGGTTTATATGCATGAATTTTCTTTTTCCTTTTAAAAATACTTTGTTTTTGATGAAACTAATATACATACATTATTATGTACATATAATAAGTGTATAGTCCTATAACTTCTCATCTCGTTTATAGAAACGGAACCTTAGTTAACACCCCAGAAGCCATCTTGGTGCTCTTTTCTAATAACCATCATTTCCCAAAGGGTAATCATTATCCTCACTTCTAATAGCATACATTAGTTTTGCCTTTCTTATGCTTTATAGGAATGGAATCGTATGTATATACTTTTTTGTGTTTAGCTTCTATTGCTCTATATTACATCTATGAGAATCATCCTCCTTATTGCCTGTTTTTGTACTCTATGTGAATGGAATCATATGTATCATATTTTTTATGTCTGGATTCTCTGCTTAACATATTTCTACGATTCATCCATGTTGTGTGTGTCAGATTTCCATTCCTTTTTATTTTTTTATTTTTATTTTTTTTTGTCTTTTTGCCATTTCTTGGGCCATTCCAGCGGCATATGGAGGTTCACAGGCTAGGGGTCAAATCAGAGATGTAGCCGCCGGCCTACGCCAGGGCCACAGCAACGCAAGATCTGAGCTGCGTCTGCAACCTACACCACAGCTCACGGCAACACCGGATCGTTAACCCACTGAGCAAGGGCAGGAATCGAACCCGCAACCTCATGGTTCCTAGTCGGATTCGTTAACCACTGCGCCACAACGGGAACTCCTCCATTCCTTTCTATTGCACAGAAACACAACCATTTGTTTATCCATTCACCAATAGACATTTGAGATTCTCAATAGACATTTGAGATTCTAGTTTTGGTTAGTATCCATGAGGATGAAGATTTAATCCCTGGCCTCACTCAGTGGGTTAAGGATCCGGCGTTGCCGTGAGCTGTGGTGTAGGTTGCAGACGTGGCTCAGATCCTGCATTGCTGTGGCTGTGGCGTGGGCCAGTCGCTACAGCTCTGATTCCGACCCCTAGCATGGGAACTTCCATATGCCGCGGGAGCGGCCCAAGAAATAGCAACAAGACCAAAAAAAAAAAAAATTGCAGATGTGGCTCGGATCCCACCTTGCTGTGGCTGTGGCATAGGCCAGCAGCTGCAGCTCGGATTCAACCCCTCGCCTGGGAACTTTCATATGCCAAGGATGTGGCCCTAAAAGAAAAATAGCAAATAAAATAAAATAAGGCTACTATGAACATTCTAATTTGTGTCTTATGGTGAATATGTGTATGCATTTCTTCTTCTTTTTTTTTTTTTTTTCTTTTTAGGGCCATACCTGCAGCATATGGAGGTTCCCAGACTAGGGGGCTAATCAGAACAGTAGCTGTTGGCCTATGACACAGCCACAGGAGTGAAGGATCTGAGCCGCATCTGTGACCTACACCACAGCTCACGGCAACGCTGGATCCTTAACCCACTGAGCAAGGCCTGGGATCGAACCTGCGTCCTCATGGATGCTAGTCAGATTTGTTAACTGCTAAGCCACAAGGGAAGCCCTGTGTATGCCATTTCTGTTGGTTATATACCAAAGAGAATTAGTATATTGGAACTGCTGGGTCACAATGCTTTGCATATGTTTATCTTTATTCGTTGTCCAAGTGGTTGTATTAATTTACATTTTTATCAACACTTTGTGAGAGTCCTATTTGCTCCATATCCTTACATTTTTGCAATTAAAATTTGTTTGCCATTTCAAAAGGTGTGTAATAGCATTGGATTGGGGTTTAACTTGCATTTCTCTGACGATGAATGTAGTTGGCCACTTTGTTTTTGTTTTTTGTTTTTGCTTTTTAGGGCTGCACCCAGGGTGTATGGAGGTACCCAGGCCAGGGGTCTAATTGGAACTACAGCTGCTGGCCTACACCACAGCCATGCAGGATCCGAGCTACTTCTTTGACCTACTCCATAGCTCATGGCAACACTGAATCCTTAATCCACTGAGTGAGGCCAGGGATCGAACCTGCGTCCTCATGGATACCAGTCAGATTTGTTTCTACTTTGCCACAATGGGAACACCTAGGTGGCCACTTTGACCATTGGGATATCTTCTTTTGTGAGGTGTATGTTTATGTCTTTTGCCTGCTTTTCTCTTGAGTTGTATGGCTTTTGAAAATTGATTTGTAGAATTTTTTTTTGTCTTTTTTTTTTAGGGCCGCAACCATGGCATAGGGAGGTTCCTAGGCTAGGGGTCTAATTGGAGCTCTACCTGCTGGCCACAGCCATAGCAACACAAGATCCTAGCCTCATCTTCGACCTACACCACAGCTCACGGCAACACTGAATCCTTAACCCAGTGAGTGAGGCCAGAGATGGAACCTGCATCCTCATGGATACCAGTCAGACTCGTTTCCACTGAGCCACGACATGAACTCTGATCTGCAGAATTTGTTTTTATATTCTGCATATGAGACCATCACCAGATATATGCTTAATTTATATCTTCTGGGAGTCTCAGTTCCTTGTTGGGTGTTGGCAGGAGATCTCAGTTCCTTCCCACGTGGGCCTCTTCTCCACCTCTCATCTGATGATCTGAGAGAGAGCAAAGCAGGAGCCATGGTGCCTTTAATAACCTAATTTCTGAAGTTGCCACTGCTACTTCTATTTCTTTCCTATTCAATAGAAGGAAGTCATGAAATCCAGTCTATCTGCAAGGGGAGAGGAATTGGGCTCCACCTTTTTAAGGGAGTGTCAAAGAATTTGTAGAATATTTTAAACCATTACATTAAATAAGTTAAATTTTTTTGTCCATTTTTCATCCAAATTGTCAAATTTATTTGCATACCATCATTCATAATAGTCTCTCATTATATGGTATTAAAAATTTAAAGATAGGAGTCCCAGCTGTGGCTCAGCAGTAACAAACCAGACTAGTATCCATGAGGATGAGGGTTCGATCTCTGACCTTGCTCAGTAGGTTAAGGATCTGGCATTGCTGTGAGCTGTGGTGTAGGTTGCAAATGTGGTTCAGCCACAGCTCAGATCTGGTGTTGCTTTGGCTACAGTGTAGGCTGGCAGCTACAGCTCAGATTTGACCCCTAACCTGGTAATTTCCACATGCCCCAGGTGGGGCCCTAAAAAGACAAAAAACAAACAAACAAAAAAACTAACTTAAAGATAGAGCCAAGTTGAAAGAATTTTACAATAAACATCTGTAATAGTTTATTCTATCATTAGTATTTCACTTGGCTTGCTTTGTTACATGTTTATCTATTCATCCCTCTATCCATTAATTTTCTTTTGGATACACTTCCAATTGTAAATATTGATATCCGTCTCCCTAAATATTTCAGCACGCACATCACTAACTATACTTCAATACTTGTTTACAGTTTTTTTCTTTTAAGGCAAAATTTATGTACAGTATAATGCACAAAGCTCAAGTATGCATACACAGATTCTTACAAATGCATACACCTGTGTAATTAACACCTCGTCAGGACCAGGATGTAGTCATTGCTCCAGAAAATTCCATTTAATTATTTTTTAGAGATCCTAGTTTTCTGGTGAAAATCTCCATACTTTCACCTAATTCATCCATCTTCTATTTTTTTGATCATATTAATGAGTAATTTTAAAATCCTTTCTGGTAACTCCAGAATTGGGGTAATCTGTAGATCTGCTTCTATTGTCTACTTTTTGCAAAAACTGCTGTTTGAAGTTTTGCATTGTATGCTGAACATTTTGGATGAGGGAACATATGGACCAGAGATGCTCTGGATGATGTCTTTCACCAAAGACGGTCCCCCTTTCTTCTATTAGGCATACAGGGTAAGGAGCTGACCACTGAATCCAACCAGGATCTGAACTGGAGTTTTACTAAGATTCAGTGTACATTTAGTTTTTCCTATTCCTAGAGCCTGATCTCCCCAGGATTTTGATTGAGTCTGTTAGGTCTTTGTTCCTTAAACTCTGAGAGACTGTGAGAGGGTCTTTTATTCTATTCAGAGGATTTCAGTTTAGCTCATTATACTCCCACTGCATTTAGCTTCTCAGTCTGGCAAATGCTTTGAAGAAGAGACAGCCTCAGTGAGTCTGCGTTAGTGATTTGAATGTAGGGCCCTTTCCTTTGCAGTGTATTTGTTTCCTAATTACCACGGAGTGTAGGAGATTTCACTTTGCATTTTAGAAGTTTTTTGTCTAGTCCCAGCACCCAGTAAATGTCCTATGGGGAAAACCGGGCAAGCATTTGCAGTCTCTCAAATTTCCTATTGTCACTCCACCCTTGCAACAACCACTAAAAGCTTGGTGGTTCATTTTTTTTTCCCTCACAGAGGCCCTCTGCTTGGACCAAGACCAACGGTGAGTTGGCATCCAGAAGCAGAAAATTTCTCCAGGGTATAAATTCCTGGAAATTGTCTTCTTACCCCCAAATCATTCTGTCTCTTGGGGAATTTTAATTCATCTTGCTGTCATTTCTTCCGCAACTTCCTGATATCCACAAAACATAATTTTTGTATATATATATTTTTTTTAGGGCTGTACCGGCAGCATATGGAAGTTCCCAGGATAGGGGTATAACTGGAGCTACAGCTGCCGACCTACACCAGAGCCACAGGAACACAGGATCTGAGTCTCAGATCCAAGTCTTGTCTGCGACCCACACCACAGTTCATGGCAATGCCGGATCCTCAACCCACTGAGCGAGGCCAGGGATCGAACCTGAAATCTCATGGTTCCTAGTTGGATTTGTTTCCACTGAGCCACGATGGGAACTCCAATTTTTGTAATTAATGCAGCCTCCTCTACTTTTTGCTGCAGGAGCATTTGCCTGCTATAACATTCTGTACTTTGCCTGAAAGTCTGTGCATTATAATTAGAATACATTTAAGTGATTTTATGTTTTATTGTCTCTTTATTTTTTACTCAGCTCTGTATCTCTAAAGTCCATCTGTGTTGCTATGTACACAGATAATGTGTTATTTCTACTGCTGCAAAAGATTTCATTTTATCTACATGCTTGCCTGTTGATGAGCATTCATTTTGCCTGTGCTCCTTATACCACAAATAATGCACATTTCCCCTTATGGTCCTACAAGGGATTTCAATACATCAGGACTAGAATTTCTAGATAATAGGGTAGCACTTTTCTTAAGTGGTATATTGCTCCTGGAATGGCTGTGGTGCACAAAGTTTCCTTTATTCCTACATTTTCATCAAAAGTTCAGACCATTCAACTTAAAAATTTTTTGTTAGTGGAGTTAGCAAACCCGACTGGCATTCATGAGGATGTGGGTTTGATCCCTGGCCTTGCTCAGTGGGTTAAGGATCTGGCGTTGCCGTGAGCTGTGGTGTAAATTGCTGATGTGGCTTGGATCCCACCTTGCTGTGGCTGTGGGGAAGGCTAGAAGCTGCGGCTCCGATTTGACCCCTAGCCCGGGAACCTCCACATGCGGTGGATGCGGCCCTAAAAAGACAAAAGACAAAAAAATTTTTTTTGTTAGTCTATTGGATGTTAAGCAAGTGTTCTCAAAGTGAGGTCCAGGAAAATCTGAGAGTCCTTGAAGCCCTTTTAGGGGATCTGCAAGGTCAAAACTATTTTCATAATAATGTTGGCACTATGTGCTCTTTAACTCTCATTCTTTCATGAACGTAAACTTTTCTGGAGGCTACATGATCTGTGATATTTCAATGGGTTGAATGCAGAGGCAGATAGGAGATTCCATCTGTTTTTTTATTAAGGGAATTAAAGAGATTTGCAAAACTTATATAAAGCAGTGTCACTCTTCTCACTACATTTTTGTGGGGTTTTTTGGGGAAAATATAGTTACTTTTCACAAAAACATCTATGTTAACATGTAATAGGTCTGTTATAGAAACGTGAATTGTCATTAGACGTCTGGAGATTGACCTTAGTTTTTCCCTGGACTTGAGGCTCTGTGATCTAATGCCTACTTTGGGGAGGTCAGTTACCAGGTGAATCAGAGGGCAGTAGTTGGGGTGAAAGCATCATGTGGGAGTTCCTGAGAAGCCATTCCTTTTTTTTTTTCTTTTCCATTTTATAGTTTAATCAAACCAGTGGTATTTAGAAGCAATGTGATTTACATTTATAATGATACTTTTTCATTGAGACATATCTGTATTTTATTAAAAAGAAATATGTTATTTTGTAAGCAAAAAAATCTGAAACGAGGTTATAAGTGACGGACTTTTATAAACACAAAAAATCGGTTTTCAAGATTTGAGTTTGATTTGGAATTAAAAACTTCTATACAGAACTCCTCCCCCAAATCTCATTATTGTGGTTAACATGTAGGCACAGCTTATATAATATTAAAATGTAATATTAAAAAAAGTACACTTAACACTTTAGAGCTTGAGAAGCCATTCCTTAAAGGAGTATGATGGGCACCCTGACAGGCCATGCATATCAGCACTGATGGAGCTTGGCTAATTGAATTTTTTCTTTCTTTATGGCTGCAACTGTGGCATATGGAAGTTCCCAGTCTAGGGGTCCAATTGGAGCTGCAGCTGCAGGCCTATACCACAGCCACAGCAACAGTAATGCTGGATCCACCGGATCCTTAACCCACTGAGAGAGGCCAGGGATTGAACCTGCATCCTCATGGAGACTGTGTTGAGTTCTTAATACACTGAGCCACAAGGGGAACTCCTAATTGAATTTTAATGCACACAGATGTAAAAGGAGACCGTGAAGACTGTGTTAAATGCCTGCATGTGGCCTGTCCATGGCACGGCCTGAGGTAGTCAATGAGGAAGGAAATGAATAAAGAACAAGGAATTCTACACATCTGAAAAAACATGCATGCTATTACAGTTATATATTTGTGGAAAACTGTATATATGTTTGTTGTTTAAAATGATGAAAAGAAATAGGATATAGCACTATGTGTATTTAGGCCAAGAACTAGGTTTATTCTGCATATGAAATTGAGTCCAACAAATTGGTAATTGGGCTTAAGTCCTATGATTGCTGAAAAGCCAGCATCTCTGACTCTAGGTTGAAGGCATTGTTCTACTAGAGAAAGGTTAGATTATAGCAACTGAGAATTTTGTAGCTTGAAAAATTAGAGAATCAGAATAAGTCTGTAGCTTTTAAAAAATTGGGCATATCAGGCTTGGGTTATAACTTACTCTGAGTAAAATAAGGGAACTAAGAAAAAAAGATGAGGTCTATGGCTCCTTTTGTGCTCAGAGGAGCTCAGGCAAATTCAGGTTAGGTCAGGTTAGAAGTAGGTGGAACTAGAAATAGAATATGACACTCACAGATCAAAAGAGAAATGATTAAGTGGGGAACCAGATCCCCTCTGCTCTGTGCCCTTTGTACTGGGGTCTCAAGAAGTCTGTCTGTCCCTGACTTCTTCTCATGTCAGCTTCTACCCCTGATATTGAAGTATATGGAATTATTAAGAAGAGGCACATAGGAAACTGTGAGGACATGTCTACTTTGGGAAAAAATAAAATGGAGCAAGTAAGGGAATGTAACCATAGCACAGCAGACATTAAGTGCTGAGAAATGCAAATCGTGATATACCCACATTGGGAGAAGAGAAGCAAACTGAGGGTGGGGGAATATAAGAGGTCTAAATCCCAATCAAATCTAATTGGCAGTAATTTCCTAAACAAAACATGATGCAATAACTATCATGGGTTAGCTACTACTCTAGGCCCTGAATCAATGAATAATGTCTAAATTAGATGAATCAACAAAGAGCACTGTAAGCATATTGTTTAGAAACCCTGCTTCTAATCTTTGCTGTGTGACCCTGAGCAAATTATTTGACTGTATGAAGCCCCAGCTTTTTAGAAAGCTTTAGAAAGGTTGGGAATTACTATAGCAGCTATTTCATGGATTGTAAGGTTTAAATTACCACAATACCTGGTAAATAGTAAGTGTTCAATAAATTTTAACTCATGTTGTTTACTATTATTATTATTTACATATTCATCTCATGGTACCTAACTAAGGCACTCTTATCTCCATCTGCAGTGGCAAAGGACTCAAATATCAGACATGCTTTCTAGAAGCATGAATCTTCACTGTTGGGAATCTAAACTGACATCTCTGTGTCTGAGATGTATTTCCTAAAATAAAAATAATTTAAATTCTAGCTACTTTAGTTGCCTAACTTATATAATTAATGCTATTTGCATAATTCAGTAGAGTTTATGCATTCTTTTCACAAGTTTAAATCTTTTAATCTCATAAAAATCTTGGGGGCAGATGGTATTTATTAGCAAGAATCATAATATGTGTGTGTATGTATTTTTTAATTGGTGAAGGAACTCATATGCCGATAGATGAAGAGATTTCTTCAAAGTCACAAAACTAAGAAAGGTGACTTGGAACTTGAACCTGAAGATTCTCTGCTTTTTTTCTTTGCCTCTAGTTCAGTGGTTGTCAACATGTGGTCCCTAGACCAGCATCATCAGCACTGCTTGGGAACTTTAATATAAATCCTTAGGGCAGGAGTTTCTGTTGTGGCTCAGTGGGTTAAGAACCTCAAATTGTCTCTGTGAGGATGCAGGTTCGATCCCTGGCCTTGCTCAGTGGGTTAAGGATCCAGCGTTGCCGTGACTGTAGTGTAGGCTGGCAGCTGCAGCTCCAATTTGACTCCTAGCCTGGGAACTTCCATATGCCACAGGTCCAGCAGTAAAAAGAAAAAAAAAAATCCTTAAGCCCAGCCCAGACCTATGGAAAAACCTGGAGATGGGGCCCAGTAATCTGAGTCTTAACAGCTTTTCTAGCTGGTTCTGCTGTACATTAATATTAGAGAACCACTGCTAGAGTTTGGAGCTTTTTAAATCTGTACACCTGTATTTCTCAGGTGGGTGATTTTCTTGATGTCTTATCAGCATAGCATAGGGAAAAAGAGGAATGCTGCATTCATCTTCGAGGAAACTGAAGCTCAAGAAGTTTACTCAAGTTACCCAAGGTCACAGAGAGAGCAAGAGGCAGACCTGGGCATGACCTAGAACCTAGGACTCCTGACACCAGTCCATCCTGTCCTCTCTGTAATGTGCTGTTGTTTTTTTTTGTTTGTTTGTTTGTTTTTTGTCTTTTTGCTATTTCTTTGGGCCACTCCCGTGGCATATGGAGATTCCCAGGCTAGGGGTCTAATCGGAGCTGTAGCCACCGGCCTACGCCAGAGCCACAGCAACGCGGGATCCGAGCCGCGTCTGCAACCTACACCACAGCTCACGGCAACGCCGGATCGTTAACCCACTGAGCAAGGGCAGGGACCGAACCCGCAACCTCATGGTTCCTAGTCGGATTCGTTAACCGCTGTGCCACGACGGGAACTCCTAAAAAGATTTTTAAAGCATTATATATGTATGAAGCAAGTGAGAAAATATAAGTAGGTAAGAAAAAAATGAGAAATTAAAATACCATATTTCCTCTATATTCTGAACTACTTAATGTCTATCTTTCCAGATATGGATACATATTTCTTTTTTTCTGAAATGAGATCATATTACATATACTGTTTATAACTTACTTTATTGGGCTGCCTTTTAAAATACATGGTTTCAGGAGTTCCCTTCGTGGCTCAGTGGTAATGAACCCCACTAGTATCCATGAGGACTTGTTTTTGACCCCTGGCCTCGCTCAGTGGATTAATGATCCAGCGTTGCCATGAGCTGTGGTGTAGGGCCAGATGCAGCTCGGATCTGGTGTTTCTGTGGCTGTGGTGTAGGCCGGCAGCTGAAGCTCCAATTGGACCCCTAGCCTGGGAACTTCCATATGCCGCAGGTGTGGCCCTAAAAAGCAAAACAAAAACAAAAACAGAAACAAACAAAAAAACATGGTTTCATAGGATTCCCCTCTCAGTGCACGCACACCCCCCCACACACCCACACACTCTCCACTAACAATACCTGCCCCAACCATGCTGCTTTAGGCTTCAGGCTGCAGTGGTAACGACAGGGAAATCCACATTGCATCATAATCTTTGTACCTTAAAATATGGTGCCAGAAATGGCACTATTTATTCATAACTACAACTCTGAGTTGTGTTTATGATCCCTCTTTTAAGATAAAGGATTTGAAGTTCAGTGAGTAGTTAAACAAATTTACCACTGTCATTCAGTTGGGAAAGTGGCAGAGCCAGGATTTGTACTGATGCCAGACTGATTCCAAAGTTTATCATCTGAATACTTAGCAGGGTCATATAATTTGTCATTCAACTGGGATATATCACATTTGAAAAGGGTTGAGTCCAGAGTGACATTAGCCAAGATGGCAGAGTAGGGAACTTACAGTCTTTCAATCTGCAAAACAGTAAATAAACTGGAAAAAACTTTCACAATAAACTGGCTTGCAATTCTGGGTTGTAGTAACTAGGGGAACACAATCAAGAAAAAATCTGAATGTTGGGAAGAGAGCTTTATGGCATTTTAACTTACTCTGGATGTATCTCCTGCTCCCAGCTCAGTGTTGGCATTGAAGACAACAGCCTTCATTCCTGGTTTAAGCACCAGTACTGGAAGGAGCACAACAGACCGCATTCTCCAAAAACTGTGGTTGTTTGTTTTGACCTCTCTGAAAGACTATCAAAGGGCTTGCTTGCCTCTATTTTGTCTAACATGGAACACTCCCAGGGCTGATGAGGCTACAGGGGGAGGAGGCCATTTGTGGAAAATGTTTAAAAGAAAATGTATTAGTCATTGCCACCTGGCACAAGGGATAACAGTTGGAGCAAACAATAGATTAGCCAAAAATCTTGGGAGGAAAAACTAGGGAATGAGATGTTTTTGAAAATAAGGGCTTTGAAAAGAGCCCACATTTTCCTGAGAACCTAGAAGTCCACCTACTTGGTTACAGCTGGGCATATGCTCAGACAAGACCTGAGAAAACTCCAAACTCTCACCTCTGGCTGACCTTCAGGCAGCATTATTTATAATGGTCCCCAAATGAAACAACTCAAATATCCATCAACTGAGGCATGGATAAATAAAATGCAGTATATCCATACAATGGAATATTATTCAGTCCTCAAAAATGACATATCCAGAATTCCTGACGTGACTCAGTGGGTTAAGGACCTGACATTGTCTCCGTGAGGATGCAGGTTCCATTCCTGACCCCGCTCAGTGGGTTAGAGATTAAGAGTTGCTTCAAGCTGCAATGTAGATTACAGCTGCCCTTCTGATTAGACCCCTGGCTTGGGAACTTTCATATGCCTCAGGTGTGACTGAAAAAAGAAAAAGAAATGATGTACTTAATATATATTACAACATGGACAAAACTTGAAAACAATTATGCTGAGTGCAAGAAGCCAGATACAGAAGGCCATGTGCTGTATGATTTTCTTCATATGAAATGATCTGAAAATGGAAATCAACAGAGACAGATAGCAGATTAATAATTGCCAGGGGCTGGGGTTAGGAGAATAGGGAATGATTGCTTATGGATATGAGGTTTCTTTTTCAGCCAGGAGAATGTTCTGGAATTATATAGTGCTGATGGTTGCACAGCATTGTGAATGCACTAAAAACACCAATATGTATACCTTAAAATCCTTAAAATAGTGAATTTTACCTCAATAAAAATAAAAATAAAAATAAAAATAAAAATAAAAAACAGAACAAGAAAAGAGCTTTGAAATGCACTTGAAATGATGCTTCCATAGCAACAGTCTCGGCAGTGACATCAACTCAGAGAACTGTCCCTGATGTTGCAACATTCAGACAAGAAACCTCAAAGGTTTTTAGAGAAAAGTCAACTTTTAATGAATCCCTGAGGTCTTATTTGCTCTTGAGTCCCAAGGAGAGTCAGCCTTCTGGGACTTATTTGAAGTTTGTGATAATGAATTGTTTTCCCTATGTGCAGTGTATGTGCTGCTGAAGCAAGCATTATTTTTCTCTATTTATAAATTTTGTGCAGTGGGATTGAGGACAGGGATTGGGATTTATTAATGATATTGAAGGATGTAGCAAAGTTCTAAATGAAGATCTATAAATAAGGCACCATCATAGCTGAGTCTTTACTGAATATTGGCCACAGAAAAAGCAATCATTGCTAGGTATTTATGTATACTCATAAGCATCAACAGGCCTTGAAGAAGATGGGTTTTGGCCTTTGTATCATGATTTCATAAATTCTCCAAGGGGACTCCAGCACTTAACTCTGACTAAAAATATTTCTAACTTATCCACTTACTGGGCTTTAATTTCCCCAAACAGACTTACTGCTTTGGCTGAAAAGTCTGACTTTATTAAAAAAAAAAAAAAGAGTCCTTAATAAGGAATGTGGAGTATGGGTAGTTACATTAGCTTTATTAGTCCTTGAAGGAATGATTTTATGAGAAACCCTTCCCGAAGTCAGTTATACAATGTATGGAATTTAAAGGTGCCAGGACTAGGTGTTTGGAGAACAGAATTAGGTGTATATAGTTACCTTAATGTTATGACTTATAATTTCTTAAAATGCTCAGAAAGTTCTTTTGCTTCTTTAAGATCTCACTATATCTAAAATTTTCTCCCTTAGAGCCAGTGTTTTGGGTTAAGGTACAGTTAGTTACTGAAGTGCATGATAAAAATGTTTTGCCCACTAGGGATGTTTCACTGAGCTACGATTACCCAATAGGACATTAGAATAGCTGATATTACAGAGCGCAACTCTGGCCTTGTCTTTTCCAAGTATTTGTACAAATATTACCTTCATAATGAGGCCTAACCTCACCACTTGACCTAAAATTGTAGCCCATGACGTTCCTTTTCGACCATCTTTATTTGCTTTAGTTTTGAGCATAATAAAAAATAGTGAAAAATATCTTTTTTTAAAAATCTACACATTTTATAATTTTAGGTGCTCTCCAAGTTTACATTTACTTTATATTTCCAAGGTTATTTTAGGGGGTCCCTGGTTTTTATCTGGTATCTTTTTCCTTCTGTCTGGAGAATTTCCCTTTACATTTCTTATAGTATAGTCAGTTGGCAGCAGATTCTCTTAAGCTTCTGTTTGTTTGAAGAAAGCTTTCTTTCACCTTTGATTTTGAAAGATGCTTCCACTGAATATAGAATTCAAGATTGACATTTTTTTCTTTCTGTACTTCAATGATGCATTCCATTATCTTTTTGCTTGTATCTTTTGCATTTCTGTTGAGAAATCTATAGTCATTCTTATTTTGTTCCTCTGAATGTAATGTGCTTTTTTCCCTATGGTTGCTTTCGAAATTTCTGTTTATAATTGATATTCAGTAATTTGACTATGATGTAGCTTTGTGTGGTTTTATTTTTGTTTATTCTGCTTGTAGTTTCATTGAGCTCCTTGGTTATGTGGGCATATAGTTTTTATCTAATTTGGAAAAAATTTAGCTATTATTTATTTAAATATTTTTCTTTCCCTTTCTCTTGTTAGGACTCAACTCATACCTATGTTAGACTTTTTGATATTGTTCTGAAGATTATTGAAACTCTATTCATTTTTTTGGGCCACGCCCATGGCATGCTGAAGTTCTCTAGTCAGGGACTGAACCAGAACCACAGCAGTAGCTGGAGGCACAGCAGTGACACTGGATCCTTAACCTGCTGAGCCACTAGGGAACTCCAACTCTATTTAATTTATTTTGCTTTTTAGGGCAGTTCTCACAGCATATGGAGGTTCCCAGGTTAGGGGTCCAATTGGAGCTGTAGCCACTGGCCTACACCAGCGCCACAGCAATGTGGGATCCGAGCTGCATCTGCAACCTACACCACAGCTCACGATAATGCCAGATCCTTAAACCACTGAGCAAGGCCAGGGATGGAACCGGCAACCTCATGGTTCCTAGTCAGATTCATTAACCACTGCGCCATGACAGGAACTCCCATATCTAGTAATTTTTGATTGGATGTGGACATTATGGATTATATGTTGTTGAATCCTGGATTTTATTATATTCTTTTAAAGTGTGCTGGACTTTCTTCTGGCACGTTTTATGTATCTTTAGAATCACTGTGACCCTTTGAAGTTTGTTTTTAAGCTTTTCCAGGGTACATCTAGAATAGCCTAGGGTATGTCCCAGGCATTTATTGAAATCTTTTCTCTCTGGCTGGTGGGAATTTGAAAGATGTCAGGCTGTGTGAGCTCTAAGAATTGTTCTGCTTATTGTTCTCTGATAACTGGCTTTGTCCAAGGAATTAATTCTTTTTTTCTCTTTCTTTTTCTCTTTCTCTCTCTCTCCCTTCTTTCTTTCTTCCTTCCTTTCTTTCTGTCTTTCTGTCTTTCTCTTTCCTTCCTTCCCTCCTTCCTTCTTAAACCTGGCCTTATGGAATTTAACTGTACTCAGATTTGGAATTTAGTCAAAGTCTCAACTGGACTTTTATGCAGGTTGGTGGAGTTCTAGTTTGCCTAGCTCCCTCTGCTCCAATATTCTGCTCCACAGATTCTAGCTGCTCTGGGCTCCCTGAGCTCCAGCATCTGTCTCCTCACTTCAGTGAGACTACCAAGCTCTGTTGCTTTCCTTTCCTGGCACCCCTGTTTGGAAATGGCCTCTAGGAAGAAAGTCAGAATGATCACATTTGTTTTCCTTCTCCCACCCCTACCCCCAGAATTAGATTCTCCTGCTGCCTTTTGTCAATGTCTGAAAATAGTTGTTTCATATACTTTATTTTTCTAGTTGTTTGAGGCATAAGGAAAGTCTGAAACTTGTTGCTTCATTATGGTTGGAAAAGAAAGACTCAACCCCACTTTTTTTTGGGGGGGGGGGTTGTACCCACAGCATACGGGGTTTCTGAGGCTAGAGGTCAAATTAGACCTGTAGCTGCTGGCCTGCGCCAGAGCCACAGCAACACAGATCTGAGCCGCATCTGCAACCTATACCACAGCTCACAGCAATGTGGGATTCTTAACCCACTGAGCGAGGCTGGGGATTGAACCTGTGTCCTCATGTATACTAGTCAGATTCATTTCTGCTGAGTCACAACAGGAACTCCTCAACCCCACTTTTTTCTTGAAGTATTTTTTTCTGAAGTTTTAATGTACATTTCTTATATGATAAAAGTTGATCATCTTTTTCATATGTTTAAAAAACATTAATATTTCTCTTTTCTCTGGAATCTCTTCATACCTTTTGCCCAGTTTCTCTTGGGTTGTAGGTCTTTTTATTCTCAATTTTTAGAAGCTCTATATGAATGACATTAGCTTTTTGTTTGAGATATAAATATATGCATTCAAATACATCTGAAATTTATATTGCTTATGGTATGAAAAATGAATCAAATTTTATTATTTTTCATATGGCTATCCAGTTGTATCATCACTATTTAAAAAAATGGGAACCCATTTTTTCCCTACTGATTTAAGATACTACCTTCCTCACATTTTACATTTTTACTGTTCAAGGGTCTATATGTGAGCTTTATATTCTGTTCCAACATTCTATCTTTTTATTCATGTATTAACACCGTTTTTTTTTCTGCACTTACGGCACAGAGAAGTTCCTGGGCCAGGGATTGAACCTGTGCCACAGCACTGACAATGCCAGATCCTTAACCCCCTGAGTGACCAGGGAACTCTAAACCTGTTTTAATTATAGAAGCTCTATAATGTTTTCATATGTTAGGGTTAGCTTCTAAACAATGCATGTGTTCAGGATTTTTCAAGCTATTCTCGTTTGTTTATTCTTTAATATTCCTCCTGAAAAAAAAAGCCCGATGCTATTTTTATTTGAAATCACATTACACTCATAAACAAGCTTAAGAGTTGATATTTTGGTTGAGTATTCCAATTCGAGAATATGAAATGTCTTTCTATTTCTTAGATCTTCTTTGCATTTGTTGCCTAAAGCTGGCCTCTGTGCACCAGTGCTGAATAGAAAGGCAGAGACAGAGCTTTGGGTGAAGGAGAAAAAGATAGCTTTTACTGCTTTGCCAGGCAAAGGAGGCCACAGCAGGCTAATGCCTTAAAGACTGTGCCCCTTTTGGGAAAGACTAGGAGGTGGTTTTATGGTTTTGGAAGTGGGAAATAGGGCCACAGATAAGGATTAGGGTAGAGGCAAGCTTGCATTGTCTTTCAAAGCTGGTGTTTAGTGGCCCCAGGACTGGTTCCTCCTTTCCTCTTTTCAGAAATGAAGAATGCTCCATCATGTAGCTAATATCTTCCATTTGGTGGGGTTTTTAGTTCGGAGGCAAAGATATTTCTATGTATATTCAGTGAAGAGGAACCAGGACCCTGTCCAAAGGCTGCACTGTTGTCTCTTGTCACTGTTGACTGTTCCTCCTTGGTCTTTGCATCCCCTCCCTTCCCTGTAAATGTTTGCACCTGCTCTTTGGAACTCAGGGAAGGTCTTGGAGCCTGAAGCTTAGTTTCTAAAAACAATAAATGAGGAACTCGGAAAGGCTCGTGTGCCCAGAAGCCCCACAGGGTCCTTTTCGGTTCCATATTCTTTAGGTGTGTTTCTATCTTCAGTCATAGAGGTTTTGTAAAATTCTTAGATTTTGGCCTAGGAATTTTACTTTACTTTTCCCTTAAAATGAGGTTAATTTTTATGTCCTAACAGGTTTTTATTTGTACATGAAGTTTATTTATTTATTTTATTACTCAAATGAATTTATCCCATCTGTAGTTGTATAATGATCATCACAATCTGATTTCACAGGATTTCCATCCCACAGCCCAAGCACATCCTCCTACCCCCCAAACTGTCTCCTACGGAGACAGTAAGTCTTTCTTTTTTTTTTTCTTTTTTTGTCTTTTTGCTATTTCTTGGGCCACTCCCGCGGCATATGGAGGTTCCCAGGCTAGGGGTCGAATCAGAGCTGTAGCCGCCAGCCTACACCACAGCCACAGCAACTGCCAGATCTGAGCCAAGTCTGTGACCTACACCACAGCTCACGGCAACGCCGGATCGTTAACCCACTGAGCAAGGGCAGGGATGGAACCCGCAACCTCATGGTTCCTAGTCGGATTCTTTAACCACTACGCCACAACAGGAACTCCCAGTAAGTCTTTCAATGTCTGTGAGTCAGCATCTGTTGTGCAAAGAAGTTCCGTCTGTCCTTTTTTCAGATTCCACATGTCAGTGAAAGCATTGGATGTTGGTGTCTCATTGTATGGCTGACTTCACTTAGCATGATAGTTTCTAGGTCCATCCATGTTGCAAAAAATGCTGGTATTCCGTTCTTTTTAATGGCTGAGTAATATTCCATTGTGTATATGTACCACATCTTCTGGATCCACTCCTCTGTCGATGGACATTTAGGTTGTTCCCGTGTTTTGGCTATTGTAAATAGTGCTGCAATGAACATTGGAGTACATGTGTCTTTTCGAGTCATGGTTTTCTCTGGATAGATGCCCAGGAGTGGGATTGCTGGATCAAATGATAGTTCTATGTTTAGTTTTCTGAGGAATCTCCATACTGTTTTCCACAGTGGTTGCACCAATTTACAATCCCACCAACAGTGTAATAGGGTTCCTTTTTCTCCACACCCTCACCAGCACTTATTGTTTGTAGACTTTTGGATGATGGCCATCTGGCTGGTGTAAGGTGGTACCTCATCGTGGTTTTGACTTGCAGTTCTCTAATAAGGAAAGATGTTGAAGATCTTTTCATGTGTTTTCTGGCCATCTGTATGTCTTCTTTGGAGAACTGTCTGTTTAGATCTTCTGCCCATTTTTAGATAGGCTTGTTTGTTTTTTTTGGTATGGAGTTGCAGAAGGTGTTTATAAATTTTGGAGATTAATCCCTTGTCAGTTGGTTCATTTGCAAAGATTTCCTCCCATTCTGTGGGTTGTCTCTTTATGTTGTTTAGGGTTTCCTTTGCTGTGCAGAAACTTTGAAGTTTGATTAGGTCCCATTTGTTTATTTTTGTTTTTGTTGTCAGTACTCTGAGAGGTGGATCTGAGAAGATGTTGCTGTCGTTTATGTCAGAGAGTGTTTGGCCTATGTTTTCCTCTAGGAGTTTTATAGTATCTGGTCTTATATCTAGGTCTTTAATCCATTTGGAGTTTGTTTTTGTGTATGGTGTTAGGGAGTGTTCTCATTTCATTCTTTTCCATGTGGCTGTCCAGTTTTCCCAGCATCACTTATTGAACAAGCTGTCCTTTCTCCATTGTATATTCTTGCCTCCTTTGTCATAGATTAGTTGGCTGTAAGTGCGTGGGTTTAATTCTGGGCTTTCTATCCTGTTCCACTGATTTACATCTCTGTCTTTGTGCCAGTACCATGCAGTTTTGATGATTGTTGCTTTGTAGTATAGTCTGAATTCTGGGAGCCTGATTTCTCCAGCTCCATTTTTCTTTTTCAGGATGTCTTTGGCTATTCTGGGTCTTTTGTGCTTCCAAGCAAACTTTAAAATATTTTGTTCGAGTTCTGTGAAAAATGTCCTTGGTGATTTGATAGGGATAGCATTGAATCTGTAGATTGCCTTAGGTAGTATAGTCATTTTGATAATATTAACTCTTCCAATCCACGAGCATGGTATATCTTTCCATCTATTTGTGTCATCTTTGATTTCTTTCATCAGTGGCTTGTAGTTTTCAGAGTATAGGTCTTTTGTTTCTTTAGGTAGGTTTACTCCCAGGTATTTTATACTTTTGGATGCGATGGTAAACAGGATTGCTTCCCTAATTTCCTTTTCTGCTTTTTCATTGTTAGTATATAGAAACGCTGTTGGTTTCTGTGTATTGATTTTGTATCCTGCGACTTTGCCAAATTTGTGGATGAGCTCTAACAGTTTTCTGGTAGAGTCTTTAGGATTCTCTAGGTATAGTATCATGTCATCTGCAAATAGCGATAGTTTTACTTCTTCCTTTCCAATTTGGATTCCTTTTATTTCTTTTACTTCTCTGATTGCTGTGGCTAGGACTTCCAGAACTATGTTGAAGAGTAGCGGTGGGAGCGGGCATCCTAGTCTTGTTCCTGATTTCAGTGGGAATTCCTTCAGCTTTTCACCATTGAGAATGATGTTTGCTGTGGGTTTATCATATACGGCCTTTATCATGTTGAGGAAGGTTCCCGTTATGCCCACTTTCTGAAGGGTTTTTATCAGAAATAGGTGTTGGATTTTGTCAAAGGCTTCTTCTGCATCTATTGAGAGGATCATATGGTTTTTATTCTTCAGTTTGTTAATGTGGTGTCTCACACTGATGGATTTGCGGATATTGAAGAATGCTTGCATCCCTGGGATAAATCCCACTTGATCATGATGTATAATCCTTTTAATGTATTGTTGGATGCGGTTTGCTAGTATTTAGTTGAGGATTTTTGCATCGATGTTCATCGATGAAATTGGCCTGTAGTTTTCTTTTTTTGTGGAATCTTTTTCTGGTTTTGGTACCAGGGTGATGGTGGCCTCATAGAATAAGTTTGAGAGTATCCCTTCCTCTACAATTTTTTGAAATAGTTTCAGAAGGAGATGTGTTAGCTCTTCTCTAAATGTTTGATAGAATTTGCCTGTGAAGCCATTTGGTCCTGGACTTTTGTTTTTTGGAAGTTTTTAAATCACAGTTTCAATTTCAGTTCTTGTGATGGGTCCATTCATCTTTTCTATTTCATCTTGGTTTAGTCTTGGAAGATTGTACTTTTCTAAGAATTTGTCCATTTCTTCTAGGTTTTCCATTTTATTGGTATATAGTTGCATATAGTAGTCTCTTATGGTCCTTTGTATTTCTGTGATGTCTGTTGCTACTTCTTTTTCATTTCTAATTTTACTGATTTGAGTCCTCTCTCTTTTTTGCTTGATAAGTCTGGCTAGGGGTTTATCAATTTGGTTGATTTTTTCAATGAACCAGCTTGTCGTTTCATTGATCTTTTGTATGGTTTTCTTTGTTTCTGTTTCATTGATTTCTGCTCTGATCTTTATGATTTCTTTCCTTCTACTAACTTTAGGTCTTGTCTGTTCTCTCTTGAGCTGCTTTAGATGTAAAGTTAGCTTGTTTATTTGAGCTTTTTTTTGTTTCCTGAGGTGGGCTTGTATTGCTATAAACTTTCCTGTTAGAATGGCTTTTGCTGCATCCCATAGGTTTTGGAGTGTCATATCTTCATTGTCATTTGCTGCTAGGTATTTTTAAATTTCCTCTTTGATTTCTTCAGTGATCCATTGGTTGTTTAGCAGCATGTTGTTTAGTCTCCACCTATTTGTGTTTTTTGCAGTTTTTTCTTGTTGTTGATTTCTAGTCGTATAGCATTGTGGTCAGAAAATATGCTTGATATGATTTCGATTTTCTTAAAGTTACTGAGGTTGGATTTGTAGCCCAGGATATGATCAATCTTAGAGAACGTTCCATGTGCACTTGAGTAGAATGTGTATTCTGTTGCTTTTGGTTGAAATGTCCTATAAATATCTCTTAAGTCCATCTGGTTTAATGCTTCATTCAGGGCCTGTGTTTCCTTTTTTTTTTTGTCCTTTTGCTATTTCTTGGGCTGCTCCCGTGGCATATGGAGGTTCCCAGGCTAGGGGTTGAATCGGAGCTGCAGCCACCGGCCTACGCCAGAGCCACAGCAACGCGGGATCCGAGCCGCGTCTGCAACCTACACCACAGCTCACGGCAACGCCGGATCGTTAACCCACTGAGCAAGGGCAGGGACTGAACCCGCAACCTCATGGTTCCTAGTCGGATTCGTTAACCACTGCGCCACCACGGGAACTCCTGTGTTTCCTTATTGATTTTCTGTCTGGTTGATGTGTCCATTGCTGTAAGTGGGCTGTTAAAGTCCCCCACTATTATTGTGTTATTGTTGATTTGTCCTTTTAAGGTTGTTATCAGTTGCCTTATATATTGTGGTGAACCTGACTTGGGTGTGTAGATATTTAAAATTGTAATATTATTTTCTTGGATTGATCCTTTGATCATTATGTAATGTCCTTCTTTGTCCCTTAAAAGATTCTTCATTTTATAGTCTATTTTGTCTGATAGGAGTATTGCTACTCCAGCTTTCTTTTGATCCCCATTTGCATGAAATATTTTCTTCCATCCTCTCATTTTCAATTTGTATGTGTCCCTAGAAGTGAAGTGGGTCTCTTGAAGACAGCATATATATGGGTCTTGTTTTTGTATCCATTCAGCCAGTCTATGTCTTTTGGTTGGGGCATTTAGTCCATTCACATTTAAGGTAATTATTGATATATACGTTCTTATTGCCATTTTATTACTTTGGATTTGTTTTTGCTGCTATTTTTTCTTTCCTTCTTCTCTTGTTCTTTTCTGCCTAGAGAAGTTCCTTTAGTATTTGTTGTAAGGCTGGTTTAGTGTTGCTGAATTCTCTCAGCTTTTGCTTATCTGTGAAGGTTTTGATTTCTCCTTCAGATCTGAATGAGAGCTTGCTGGGTAGAGTAATCTTGGTTGGAGGTTTTTTCCTTTCATTTCATTAAGTGTATCATGCCACTCCCTTCTGGCCTGCAGAGTTTCTGCTGAAAAATCTGCTGATAACCTTATTGGGGTTCCCTTGTATGTGATTTCTTTTCCCTAGCTGCTTTCAAGATTTTCTCTTTGTCTTTAATTTTGGTCAGTTTGATTAGTATGTGTCTCGGGGTGTTCCTCCTTGGGTTTATTTTATATGGTACTTGTTGTGTTTCCTGGATTGGAGTGAGTGACTCCTTCCCCATGTTAGGGAAGTTTTTGGCTACTATCTCTTTGAATATTTTTTTCTGTCCTTTTCTCTCTCTCTTCTCCTTCTGGCACCCCTATAATACAGAGGTTGGTGCATTTAACATTGTCCCAGAGTTCTCTGAGACTCTCTTCATTTGTTTTCAATCTTTTTTCTCTTTTCTGTTCCGCATCCGTAATTTCCACTAATCTGTTCTCCACCTCACTTATTCGTTCTTCTGCCTCCTGTATTCTGCTGTTAGCTGCTTCTAGTGAATTTTTTATTTCAGTTATTGTATTTTGCATCTTTTCTTGTTTAAGTTTTATATCTTGTATCTCTTTGGTCAGTGTTTCCTGTTAGTTATCCATCTTTGCCTCCAGTTTATTTCCAATGTCTTGCATCATCTAAAGTCTTTTTTCTGGAGGCTAAGAATCTCCTCCTCGCTTAGCTGTTTTTCTGGGGTTTTTCCTTTCTTCCTCATCTGAGTTATTGTTCTCTGTCTTTTCGTTTTTATAGGTTTTTGGTGTGGTGACCTTTTTACACATAATAGAGTTGTAGCCTCTCTTACTTCTGATGTCTGCCCCCCTGTGGCTGAAGTCGGTATGGGGGGCTTGCTGTATGCTTCCTGATGGGAGGGGCTGATGCCTGTCCCCTGGTAGGTGGAGCCAATTTTAATCCCCCTGATGGGTGGGGCTTAGTCTCTGGATGGGATTAGAGGCAGCTGTGTGCCTGAGGGCTCTTTAGGTAGCCTGTTTACTGAGGGGTGGGGCTGTGAGCCCACCTGGGTTGTTTGCCCTGGGGCTTCTCAGCAGCTGACTGATGGGTGGAGCCAGATTTTCCCCAAAATGGCCACCTCCTGAGAAAGGCACTTTGGCTGCTGAATATTCCTGAGAGCTTTGCTTATGTCCTTCCCTCACAACAAGCCACGTTCACCCCTGTTTTCCCAGGATGTCCTCCAAGAACTGCAGTCAGGTTTGACCCAGATTCCCATGGAGACTTTGCTTTGCCCTGGAACCCAGTGCACGTGAAAGTCTGTTTGCCCCTTTTAAGAATGGGGTCTCCGTTTCCCCCAGTGTTATGGAGCTCCTGTGCACAAGCCCCACTGGTCTTCAATGCCAGATGCTCCGGGGTTCTTTCTCCCCATTTGAAATCCCCACACGTGAGAGTTTGATGTGTGGCTCAGAACTCTCACTCCTGTAGGTGAGTCTCTGTGAACCAGTTAGTTTCCAGTCTGTGGAGCTTCCCCTCCAGGAGGTATGGGGTTGTTTATATCATGAAATCGCCGCTCCTACCTCTTGATGTGTCCTCCTCTTTTTCTTCTGGAGTAGGGTATCTTTTTTAAGGTTTCTAGTCCATTTGGGTGAAGAGTGCTCAGTCTTTAGTTGTGAACTTTGTTGTTTTTAGGAGAGAAGTTGAGCTCCAGTCCTTCTATTCTACCATCTTCTGTACATGAAGTTTGCTGATATCTAACTTTATTCCTGCAATATTACTGGTATTATTTTTAGTATATTTTTATTGATTTTTTGACGTTTCTGGATATAAAATAATGCCATCTGCATATACAGGTAGTTTTAACATTTCCTTTCTGATTCTTCCGCCTCTAAATCCTCCTCTTGTCTAATGGCATTTTCTTTTCCCTTCCCTAATGGCATTTTCTTTTTGTTTCCATACAATATTAAGTAACAGAAGAGATGATGTGCATCCTGTTTTTGGTTCAGATTTTAACAGGAATGCATCTGTACTAGTTTGCTGGGGCTGTCGTAACAAAATACGACAGACTGGGTGGCTTAAACAACAGAGATTTATGTTGTTACAGAGTTGGAAGCTACAAGTCCAAGATCAAGGTGTCAGTATCTTTGGTTTCCCCTGAGGACTCCCTGCTTGGCCTGTAGATGGTTGCCTTATGTCCTCACCTGGTGTGTCCACACCTCATTGTGTCCAAATGTCATATAAAAGGACACCAGTCGGACTGGATTAGGGCACACTCTAGTGGCCTCGTTGTAACTTAATTACCTCTTTAAATTCTTTATCTCTAAAGATTCTGAGATATTGAGGTTTTGACATATGAATTTTGAGGGGGACACAATTTGGCTCATTATAGCAATGAATATTTTTACATTAAGAATGTTCTTAATTTATCAATTTCTGCTTCATTTAATATTTAAAATAATGAATGGTTATTGACTTTGGTCAAAAGCCTTTCCATCTGCCCATGGTCTTATGCCTTCCCATTCCCTCAGGTGTCTTAAATCCTCAAATCAATTTTCTTCTTTGTACCTTCAATATTCTCTTCTCTACAAACTCTTTTCTTCAGTGTACAAACATCAGTGTACCTTCACTACTCTAAAAATATTCCTCCCAGTGCCCTTTCTCTCCCTTTCCTTTCACTGTAAAAATTTTTTAACCAGTGAAGTAGATTTCTGTCATCTCTTCCTGTCTCCCTTTAAGGGCTGGTGTTCATTTCCAAATGTGATACCATTCGTTGCTCATCTCTGTCCTCATACTCACCGCAGTGCCCATACAGATGTACTTGTAAATCAAATCTGGGCTTTCTATGTGCTTTGGAACTTGCTGTGTAATTGCCAAGTGTTTCTTGGACTCAAAGGTGATTCTTTGATTCCGGTCCTTGAATTTTAGGCATGTTGCCACCAGGTGGCATAAGGAGTCATTGTCTCTGAATTGACATTGAAGATGTTTAGGCCTTTGCTGGTGTTTGAACACTGCCTTCTACTTTTTAAAATGTAAATGTATACATATATATATATTCCCACACATATATATATATAACATATATGTATATTTGTATTTTATATACACACATATATACATATAATTTATATAGTGGGGTAACATATATACATATATAATATACACAGTACACAAATATTTATATACAATGTATTTTAAATATTTATTTTATTTTATTTAATTAATTAACTTATTTTTGGTCTTTTTAGGGCTGCACCCGCAGCATATGGAGGCTCCCAGGCTAGGGGTCCAACTGGAGCTGCAGCCACTGGCCTACGCCACAGCCATAGCAGTGCGGGATCCGAGCTCCGTCTGCGACCTACACCACGGCCCACGGCAACGCCGGATCATTAACCCACTGAGCAAGGCCAGGAATCAAACCCGAAACCTCATGGTTCCCAGTCAGATTCGTTTCCACTGCGCCACGACAGGAACCCCTAAATATTTATTTTAAAAAGCAAGACTAGGGTTTATCGTGTGGAAAATATTAAAGCCCTGCCCAATGTCCAGGTCCACAAATTGTGTCACTGAATTTTGGTCATTTTTGTAGAGATCCAGTGCAGGGATTCCCACCAGCATCAACCCTGGTCCTGGGACCAAAGTGGGGAGGAGGACAGACTAGGTACATCTATCCACTGTTCTTGGGTTAACAGTGCCAGGGCTGAAGTGAAACTGTGCATAGTCATGCTTAAAGTATGCTTCAGGTGTGGACTCAAAGGCCACAACTTCTTGTTTTCTATAGTAACCCTAGAAGAGTATTTGAGGGAACTGACTTTTGATTACTACTTAGACCTCTGATATATTTACATGTGAAATAAAACTCTTTAAAAAATATCATCTTATGGCCACAATGACATGGACAAATGGTGTTTCCCTCCGTCATTTGGAGAAACCCGGGCAGAGCCTTAATCAGAAATCATGGTCTTTAGGAGTTCCTGTGGTGGTTCAGCGGAAAGGAATCTGATTAGTATTAATGAGGATCCAGGTTCGATCCTTGGCCTCACCCAGTGGGTTAAGGATCCAGCATTGCCATGAGCTGTGGTGTAGATTGTAGACGTGGCTCAGATCTGGTGTTGCTGTGGCTGTGATAGGCCAGTGGCTACAGCTCCAATTGGACCCCTAGCCTGGGAACATCCATATGCTGTGGATGCACCTCTAAAAAGACAAAAAAAAAAAATCATGGTTTTTAGTTCAGAGTCCCTGCCAGGATAATGCAAACAAAGGGACTAGGCTTTTCTTTTCCCAGCTGTTACAACAGATAAAAGAAGTGCTCTAGGCTCAGGGCTGTCCCCTCCTCCCTTATCTGAGCCTTTTCTCTTCTGGGAACAGGTGAGAAAGCACTACAGGATCCTCACTGATGATACTGGTGGGAGAATGGCTGCACCCCACAAGTCTTTAAACCCTTCTTAACTTAGAGTCATGAATTGGAAGGTTTTGGATTTGGATTTTGGTTTGGATTTATCCCCTCCCCTTGTTTGATCTGGGGTAAGGGACACTGAAGCGAGGAAGGAGAAATCGTAATGTCTCTAGATCTCTTCCCATGTCTCAGTCTTTGGACCTGGTTCAAGGCCAAGTTCTGAGTAGCCTAGGCAATGACAGAATCGCTCTGAGATGCTGTGTGGACTGGATTCTGGTACACAGCCTAGAGCAGACCAGCCTGGACTGGTGATGTGCCCTGAGTGGGGGGTGAAGACCTATAGTCAAGTAATACCTGTAGATGAGTTTAAGGGAAGGGCACACTTAAGTGTGCAAGGAGGCAAGAGACCTCAATCCTCTTCCTCTACACAAAGATTAGCCATTCTCTTGATACAGAGAAAGAAATTCTTCTGGAGGTAAGGAACCAGTTCTATGCCTAATAAAGGTCTTCTTTTCTAAACCTAGAGATCACTTCCCAGAAGGGGGTGGCTCAGCTGTGACTGCTGATCCCTGCTGAGTTCACACATAGACCAGAGCTGTAGCCCTTTACTTCCTCTTGATCTTAGGGAAGCCAGGGCTTCACCACCCTAACTGTGCTGAGTCACTCAACAAGCCATGTTCTTTCTTTAGCTTCTTCATTGATCTCTTTTATTCATCTTTCCATTTACCCAAAATGATATCAGGACTTTAAAATCATTGTCAATTATGTAAAGTGCAAGACTTAGATCTTTTATGCCATTCTTTGTCATCGATGGTCACTGATTTTTAACATATTTTTTTTAATTAAAAATTTTTTTCCCCACACCCATGGCATGCAGAAGTTCTTGGGCCAGGGAACGAACCCGGGTCACAGCAGTGACTTGAACCACAGCAGTGACTTAACCCAATGCCGGATCCTTAACCCAATAGGCCACCAGGGAACTCCTCACAGAGTTTTGATACTAGTGGCTTGTGGTCACTCCTGAGGCTATGTTCTGTAAGGATTCTTTCCTGTTCATGCTTGGTTCCTATTTTGCCATGTTTTCTAGAGCCTTGACTTGACCAAGAGACATGGACTGAACATGTTTTGTGATTACAAGAGCAGCAGTGTTCATGAGTGTGCCATGTAGCTCTCTTCCTCCAGTCTCCCGAATTAGCACCTATGTCACAGCTGGTGGCTTTCATGCCATGGGTGTTAACTTCATGGTTCCCAGTCCCAGCAACATCAGCTTGTGTTTTCATTCATTTTACCACCTTAGGCTTCATCTTTGATGAGGACTTACCCAAAGTTCAGTACCTGCAGACTCTATTAGGTCCTGGTCACTTTCTCTTCCTCTTCTTCCTTCTCTCTTACGCACCCTTCCCCTCTTTAGTATTCATGTACTTCAGGGATTTCTTGGAACTATAGTCCAGGGTAAATCATCCAATTTGAGTGTGCTGTTTTATATGGGACTCTGAGGGATACTGTCTTGGTTTTCTGGGCAAACCCTCAATTTCCTTGACCTGGACTCCAACCTTGTACCTCACTTGCTCCCTCTCTGGGAAATAAATCTGATTGAGGATTTACCACGTATGGAAGGATCACCAAGGAGGAGGAGAATGACTCCTTCCCAGATTCAAGTATTCCTTCCTGCTTTTACTTTTCTAGTTTCTGTGTCTCATTTGCCAGGACTCCTTGTTATCTCTGCCTCACCAAACACACAGATTTCTTCTTCTCCATGGAGCCTGTGCACTAAACCCTCATCTAACCAATATCTATCTCTGCATCTATCTGTATAGAGATTTGTTTTAAGCAATTGGCTCAAGTAATTGTGAAGCTTAGCAAGTCTAAAATTTGTAGGGCAGGCTAGCATTTTGGAAATTCAGGTAAGAGCTGATGTTAGTTTTGAATTTCAAACCCACGTGCAGGCAGTCTAAAAACTCAAGCAGGATTCTATTTTATAGTCTTGGGGAAAAATTCCTTTTGCTCAGGGAAACTTCTTTGCTCTTAAGGCCTACTTGGATGAGGCTTACTCACAGTATGGAAGATAATCTGCTTTACTTAAAGTCAACTGGTCATAAAGCCTAGTCATACCTACAAAATATATTCACAGCAACATCTAGACTAGTGTTTCACCAAAAAAGTGGACATCATAGCCTAACCAAGATAACACATAAAGTTAACTGAAATGGTTTACCCTTTGCCAGGTAGGCATCCATACACATCTCCTTGAACCACACTTAATCTCCAAATAAGGACAATACCAAATCCATACTTCTACCTGGCATGATATAGCCAAGCTGACATATAAATTGAGCAATCATACCACTCTTCCCCAGAGCTCTTCTGTTTCACTCTTCAGTAGATTCAGTGATTTCATCATAATGTCACCAACCTTTCCCTAAATATAATTGGGTATTTTGTAACTTCATGCCTTATTTTATGTTGTTATCTCTGCCTGGATGCCTCCCTGATCCTCTGCTGGTCACCTACTTATCATTCAGGACTCAGAGCAATGAGTTCTCAGCAAATGATAAAATTAATTGTGTAGTCCCATAGAAATGATATTAAAAAATAGGACACAGTTTCCGAGAAACTGAGTATAAAATAAAGGTATGGCCAATTATCTGTAATAAAAGTGAAGACATACCATACATTATGAGCTATAATAATCTGAAAATCAAAACCATAAAATGAGCTTTATAAAATGGGCAATGAACTACTGCTTGTATTGATTACATAAAGTACCTCAACAGACAACAAAGGGTGTACGTATGTGTGAGCGCATGTGTGTGTTACATGAAACACAGGCCTCTACTATAACAGCGGTGTTTAAAATACAAAAGCTAACTATGTGACATATTAAACATTTAAACAATAATAATGTCATTAGCTTATGTGATTTTGGAAAAAATTCTGGGGATGTATAAAATTAAGATGTTTTCCAGTAAAGTTTGAGCTGATTTATATATACATATGTGTGTGTATGTGTATGTATTAAATAAACATGTTTATAGTTGCTTTACTGATATTAGACCATTAATGTTTGGTTTATCTTTTTAAAATGTAGCTCCTATGGTCAATTAATCTACAGCAAAAGAGGCAAGAATATATAATAGAGAAAAGTGGTGCTGGGAAAACTGGACAGCTTCATATAAAAGAATGAAAATAAGAATATTCTCTAACTCCATACATAAAAATAAACTCAAAATGGATTAAAGACCTAAATATAAGACTGGATACTATAAAACAGCTAGAAGAAAACATAGGCAGAACACTCTTTGACCTAAACTGCAGCAATATTTTTTTGGATCCACCTCTTATGGTAATGAAAATACAAACAAAAATAAACAAATGGGACCTAATTAAACTTAAAAGCTTTTGCACAGCAAAGAAAACCATAGACACAATGAAAAGACAACCTATGAAATGGGAGAAAATATTTGCAAATAATGTGACCGACAAGGGATTTATCTCCAAGATACACAAACAGCTCACATAGATCCCTCTCCCTCTCTCTTTATATATATATGTAAAACCCCAAAAACAAAGCAACCAAACAACCTAATCAAAAAATAGACACAAGACCTAAATAGACATTTCTTCAAAGAAGAATACAGATGTCCAACATGCACATGAAAAGATGCTCAAAACTGCTAAGTATTAGAGAAATGCAACTAAAACTACAATTAGATATCACCTCACACCAGTCAGAATGGCCATTATGAAAAAGTTTACAAGCAATAAATGCTGGAGGAGGTGTGGAGAAAAGGGAACCCTCCTACACTGTTGGTGGGAATGTAAATTGGTGCAGCCACTATGGAGAACAATATGGACGTTCCCTAAAAGACTAAAAATAGAGTTACCACATGACCCAGCAATTCCACTCCTAGGTATATGTCGGTAGAAAACAATAATTTGAAAAGATACATGTACCCCAAAATTCATTGCAGCACTATTTACAAGAGCCAAGATATAGAGGCAACCTAAATGTCCATAGATGGAGGAATGGATAAAGAAGTTGTGATATATGGAATGGAATATTACTCAGCCATAAAAAAGAATGAAATAATGCCTTTTGCAGCAACGTGGATGGACCTAGAGATTATCATACCAAGTGAAGTAAGTAGAATCTTATAAAATGATACAAATGAATTTATTTACAAAACAGAAACAGACACAGACTTCAAAAACAAACTATGATTACCAAAGAGGAAAGGTGGGATGGAAGGATAAAATAGGAGTTTGGGATTAACATATATACACCACTAATCAACAAGGACCTACAGGGAATTCTACTCAATATGCTACAATAGGAAACGAATCTGACTAGGAACCATGAGGTTTCAGGTTTGATTTCTGGCCTTGCTGCTCAGTGGGTTAAGGATCCAGCATTGCCATGAGCTGTGGTGTAGGTTGCAGACATTGTTCGGACCTGGCATTGCTGTGGCTGTGGCTCTTGACCCCTAGCCTGGGAACCTCTCTATGCCAGGAATTCATCCCCTAAAGAGAAAAGAAAAAAAAAAAAAGGATATATGTATATGTATAACTGATTTACTTTGGTGTACACCTGAAGGTAATACAACATTATAAATCAACTATATTCAATACAAAATAAAAATTCATCTAAAAATTTAAAAAGTGTAGCTCTTGTGAGACAAATGGCTTACAGACTTCCTCCCCTCTTCCCTGAAGATGTTAGTCTCTGGAAAAATAATAATCTTGGAATCTGATCTATTTGTACATCTCCCTCCCCCTTAATACACCAACAAAAAGATTGTGGAAGGGAATAACAAGTTTTAAAACATAAGTATTGTGCGGAAAGAAGAAGGAAGGGCTGTTTCCATTTTATCAGGAAGATGGTACAGAGCCCTTTGACCGCTGCAAGGAGTGAGAACACTCCCCCGAGCCTGCAGTGCCTTCCTCCCCATTCCCGACCCTTGGGTGCTCTATCTTGTTAGCATCTGTTATATCCAGGGACAATTGCTGGCTGAGAAAAACAACCCGATACTTCAACTTCAGCAGGAAATAAATTTGTTGGAAAGATATGGGATAATTTACAGAATTAAATTCCTTACCTGGGAAAACCAGGTGGCTAGAATCACAACTAAGGCCATAAGTAAGAGAAGTATTGCTTTAAGTGGCACTGGCCACTGACTCTTCCCACTGAGACAACCAATACCTGATGTAGCATAGCTGGTTGCAAGAGGGTGTCATCTCTGTCTTTTCATAATGGACTCAAAATTCTCATTGCTTCTTAATACCACTTGCTGCAGAAGTAATGTTCTGAGTGGGAGCATCTGAATGACTGAGATTGAGTGTCCTTCTGTACATTTTAGAGGCCTGAAGAGTGAGTATCTGGCCTTACTAGCTACCATGTGGGGAGATTTCAACTAAGACTCAAACAATGGCAGATTTCCGGACAGAGAAGGGGGATAGGAACCCCAGGACAGGCAGGATGAGGGCATGACCATTTTAGGCAGCTGGCTCTGTGCAGGTATCTATGCCAGGAGCAGGCCAGGCCCCTTGTAATTAGAGGGAGGCTTGGCCTCATTGGCTTTGAGCTGGTCTTTGCTGGAGGAGGATCCAACTTCAGGTGGGACTAGTGCCAGGCTGCTTACCGTGAGCTGTCTCTGAGCTAGCAGTTCCCCATTATTTTGTGCGAAGTGCTTGCAAATGAGAATTTTTAAGTAAGGTGATGGGGAAAGAGAGCCTATGGGGCTAGAAACTCTATGTAGTTGGTGTGGAAATTGCTTGACTGTACTGAATGAGGATGGAGCCCCAAGACTCTGCTTGGGATACTGTCGCAAGACATGTTTCCTTGAAAACTCCATCTTGTTCTTCTTTACTTTATCCCATCTTCTTGTCTTTATCCCATCTTCTTGTCTTACTTTATCCCATCTTCCCGCTTTGAAAAACAGTGCAGTACTGGTAAATGACTTAAGCTTAAGAACAAAGACCTAAAGACATAAGTGACTTAAGCTTAAGAACTGTTATGTGTCTAGAGGTCAGAGTAAGAGCTTAACCCTTTACCACCTAAGTGGCCTTTTAAATAGTAAAAGAACTTATATAAAAGTAAACAAACCCTGTACCATCCACCCATAGCCACTCCTCACTTGATCTCATCTAAAGAGCACAATAAAAGCAGTGTGGTTTCTTGAGGCAGGGCGCTCTTGGTCCCTGAGACCTTGAGTCCCCGGCTCCCACCTTTACTTAAGATAAATGTCTCTGTGTCTTGTTTTACGTTAACTTTTTTCCTTAAGTTCCACAGCACCCGTTCTTCAGCCCCATCCTGCTGAGCTGGCCCCGGCAGGATACCCCTGCATTATATTCCTTTTTTCCCAATTCAGGGCTGCGATTCCTATTCCCAAACTGCTATCCATTTAATGATGACAAAGGCTACCCTTCCTGCACCCCCACCCTAGACCTTTTCTAAGCAGTTTAAACTACATTAGATCCTCTGAAAAGCAGTGGAATGTATGGCTGGGTACAGAAGTAGAAAGGGCATGAGCTTTCAAAGCTGCTGTCAAAAGACCAGAGATGGTAGTACTAGTTATTTACTGTGTGATGTGAGAAGCTGAATTTACAAACACATAATGGCCAGATGATGTGTAAAAACAGAATCCCTACCCACAACCTCTGCGGCACCCAGAATAAGAAGCCAAACCACAGTCTCTACAATAATCATCCCAGAAAGGGCAGGTCTTGATTCTTGCCTGCCAGCTTCTTTCTCCATTTTTAACCCCTGCTTGCAACTTGGCATCAATCAGGAAAAGCCAAATATGGTCCCAAACCAATCACAAAGGGATGTCCTTCCTCCAGTTTCTCCAGGCCAACAATGTCCAATCAGAGCACATGTGAAGGCTTCCCCTTTCTTCACTATAAAGCTTCCCCACTCTGCCTCTTTTTTAAATTTCTCTTATTGGAATATGGTTAATTTACAAAGTTCTGTTAATTTCAGTCATATAGCAAAGTAAATCAGCTATGCATACACAGATTCTTTTCCCATATAATCACACAGTATTGAGTGAATTTCCCAGTGCTATACTGTAAGTGCTTGTAATCCATCTATTTTATATATAGTAGTGTGTATATATCACTACCAACTCCCTAATTTAACCCTCCCCCACTGTCTCCTTTGGAAAACATAGTTTGGTTTTGAAATCTTTGAGACTGTTTCTGTTTTATAAGGTTGGTTATATCATTTCTACTTGCTTCTGAGTCTCTCTCAAAGGTGAGTGATGGTGGATGGGTCTCTTGCTAGGGCAAGTTCTGAATATATAGCCTTAATTTGTTATCATTAGGTGGTTTTTGTATATTCCATACTTTGGACAAGTCACTTAGCTCCATTTCTTTTACCTGTAAACAAAGTATAGATGATCTCACAAGACTGCAAGCATTGATTGATATTGAGTGCTAAGATGCCTTATTTAAAATTATTTAATTTATTAATTTTGTCTTCTTAGGAAAGCCACACCCATGACATATGGAGGTTCCCAGGCTAGGGGATGAATCGGAGTTGGAGCCACTGGCCTACTCCACAGCCACAGCAAGTGCCAGATCCAAGCCAGTTCTGTGACCTACAACACAGAGCATGTTGACACCAGATCCTTAACCCATTGAGTGAGGCAAGAGATTGAACCTGCGTCCTCATGGGTTCTTGTCAGATTCCATTCCACTGAGCTGTGACAGGAACTCAAGATGTCTTTTAAATTAAAAAAAAAATTTTTTTTTTGCTCTTTAGGGACATACCTGCTACATATGGAAGTTCCCAGGCTAGGGGTCTAATTGGAGCTACTGCTGCCGTCGTACGCCAGAGGCACAGCAATGCAGGATCCGAACTGCATCTTCCACCTACACCACAGCTCATGGCAAAGCTGGATCCTTAACCCACTGAGCAAGGCCAGGGATCAGACCTGTGTCCTCAAGGATACTAGCTGGATTTGCTTCCATTGCGACACAGCAGAACTCTAAGATGCCTTTTTTTTTTTTTTAAAGAACCGTTTTATTGAGGATAAGATATACAAAAAGTTGTACTTAATATATACAAATTTATGAGTTTATAGATAAGTATACATCTGTGAAGCCATCACCACAATCAATGCCAAAAACACATCTATCACCTTCAAAAGTCTCTTCCTGTCCTTTTTATTTATTGTAAGATCACTTAACATAAGATCCACCCAATTTTCAAAATTTTAAGCATACAATACAGTATTGATATCTATAGGCAAAAAAGGAGACTCTTTGAGGTTTCGGCTGTGTGGACTTCTCAGAGGACACATTTCAGAACCTATTTCTTTCGTTTCTAAGGATATGAAAAATGAATGAGTATGAAACACACATTCACACAGCCTTCTCCTCTTTTTAGGAAAACACTATGCCACCCGTAATAAGGGAAAACACTACCCTGAGAAAGCTGAAATAAAATTCATCTTGAATTTAATATGAAGTCCCACAAAGATGGTCTTCAACATATACATTTGAATTCACTTTAAAAAAAGATGCTTTGCAAAACTGTAATATGAGGGACACACACATCTTACCTCAACTGTGGGACTTGCCAGTTGGGGAGGGAAGCGGCTACTGGCAAACACAGGGACAGGGTCACCTCTGTGCACAGCAGCCACAGTAACCTTCTCAGACTTGGTGGGAGGTCCCTGTCCTCGGCCCTTCTCTGGCAGTACCCAGCCCCAAGGGGTGATCAGATCCAAGGGTTTGTACCTGCTTCTAATGCTCTTCCCAAGGCCCATCCCCATTCGCTAAAGGGAGACCAGACAGCTGGGTGTTCACTCTGAGAGTGAAGGATGGCTGTGTGCAGGGACATGGACCGAGTTCTTGTGGAGTGGGACAGTATGGGGGTAGTGAGAAGTGGACGGGGCAAGCTGTGGCTGTGGGCAAGGGGCATAGAGACCATGGAGAGCCTTCCTTTAGGATTGTGCTATGGCATGAAATTCTTAGAATTCTGAAATTTCTTTCTTTTTTTTTTCTTTGACACATCTGCAGCATGCACAAGTTCCTGGGAAGGGACGAACCCGAGCAACAGCAGTGACAATGCCGAATCCTTAACTGCTAGGCCACCAGGGAACTCCCTGAACTTTCAAATTTGGACTTGGCCCTCCAGCTTGTAATATAGGTATATCCATCAGGGTAGGAAGAAGTATTTAACATTTTTTTAATGATATTTTTAACTTCTAAATATTTAGAAAGTCTTTCCTTAGGCCCCACAATGTTAAGGGCAGGCACGCCCTCTTTTTCTAAATGCATTTTTTTTTCTGGTTTGTGTCCATGTAATTCAAATATGCGCAAATGATATTGAGTTTTATATCTCATTATCTTTCTTACTTTGCTCACATGGAGCTATAGCTCTCTGCTATACAGCCTAGAGCCAATCCTCTCCTAACTGCTGCAAAGTTTCCACTACAATTGACCTATTTACTGGCACAGAGGTGGGTGTAAAGAGATATCTTGTTTTATTTTGCACTGTTCTGATTAGTAATTGCTTTGAGCAGATCCTCATATGCTCAGTGGCACTTTAGGCTTTCTCTTTTGTCAATTGTTCTGTATACACTGCATTTTTTTTTTCTGTTGATGTTGAGTTTCTAATACATGCTAGTTAGATTTCTTCTTCCATCCTGTGATATTACAATTAACCTCTATCTGTTGTATCCTTTGATGAACAAAAATCCTTTTTTTTTTTTTTTTTTATGGCCACACCTGTGTCATATGGAGTTCTGGGGCTAAGAGTTGAATCAGAGCTGCAGCTGAGACCTACACTACAGCCACAGCAACACTGGATCCAAGCTGCATCTTTGACCTATGCCACAGCCTGCAACCACACCGGATCCTTAACCCACTGAGTGAGGCTAGGGAGCGAATCCACATCCTCATGGACACTATGTTGGGTTTGTTTGTTTGTTTCTTTCTTTCTTTCCACTGTATAGCATGGGGATCAAGTTACACATACATATATACACACTTTTTCCTCCCATTGTTGTGTTGCAATATAAGTATCTAGACATAGTTCTCAATGCAACACAGCAAGATCTCATTGTAAATCCATTCCATATGTTGGGTTCTTAATCTGCTAAGCCACAACAGGAACTCTCCCAAATCCTAATTTTTGATAGAGTCAAATTCACCAGTTTATTTAGCTTTACATTTTCTTACCTTTAGACAACAAAGATTTTTTTTCTGCATATTCTTCTAATTAGAGGGGATCCATAGTGGTAGAGGTCATATCTCTTGCTGAGTAAAGGTCAGGAAAAATAGTAGACACTTAGGAAGGGCTCTCTCAATATCCACTCCACCCTCCTTCTGATCAGGTTAACAAGCTGAAAATTACATATCCCAGATCCTCTTATAGTTAGAGCCATAGATGTGAATTAGTTTCCACTAATTAAAGCATTTTTGTGAGGTGTTTCCACTCTTTAATGTATATCAGAATGATCAGGGGGGCCATTAAAACAGAGATTACTGGAGTTCCCGTCATGGCAGAGTGGAAACGAATCTGCCTAGGAATCATTAGGTTGCAGGTTCCATCCTTGGCCTTGCTCAGTGGGTTAAGGATCCAGTATTGCTGTGCACTGTGGTGTAGGTCACAGACACAGCTCGGATCTGGTGTTTCTGTGGCTGTGGTGTAGGCCGGCAGCTGTACCTCTGATTAGACCCCTAGCCTGGGAACCTCCATATGCCTCGGGTGTGGCCCTAAAAAAAACAAAAAAATAAAACACAGATTGCTGGGCCCTGCCCAGTAACTTGGTAGCTGTGAAGCAGGAGCCCCACATGTGCACTTCTAACAAAATACCAGAAGATGCTCAATTCCAGGCTTCAGTTGTTTATTTACTAAACCAAGCTTCCACAATGAAATGGGGGAAAACAATAGTACCTACCATTTGTGAGGTGTATCAAAATAATGACTATAAAAAATTATAGTGTAATCGATTCAAAATATTAGTTTCCTGTGCACAAAATTGATTCAATATTTTTAGAATTACTCCATTTAAAGTTGTTGTAAAATAATGGGTAAATTTCTCTGTGCTGTTCAATACATCATTGCAGTTTATTTATTTCATAGGTAGTAGTTTGTACCTTTTACTTTCCCACCCCTATCTTTTCCCCCCTTCCCCTGTTGGAGACCATGGAACAGCTGAATTCTGCAGAAGGCAAATATCTATGGACACAGAGTTCTAAAGTACAGAGTCTCCTTCAAAGACAAGATAAAGAAGCATTTATGCATTAACCATGTTATTCTATGAACAGCTGCACTATGCCCTAAGGATATCCCCTTTGATATCACTAAGAAGATATCCTCTTAGATACTGCCTATGCCTGTTCCTGCCCTAGTCTTGTCACCTTCCTTAATCCCACTAATAATAATCTCATCACCTTCTTTAAGAAAAGTCATGTGGGCTAAAGCCTAGGCGCCTTTGTTCTGAGGAACAGAGTGCCCCCTGGTCCCCCAGTTTCTAAGTGTAAGAGTCTTGTGTATTTTGTTATTCTGTGCCATCCCTCTTCCAGGGTTCCCTGTTGCCCTGAAGCACTGGATGCAGCAGAGTGGCACCCAACGTGGGGCCGGAAGAGAAGGTCTGCCATGAGCAGGAAAAGGTAAAACTACAGATGGCGAGATGGTAGCCTTGCACTCGACAGTGTTGCCACTGGGAGTAGGCAAGTAGAAACTTTAAACCAGGTAACAATGGGGCAGAATCAATCACATTAAACTAAACATTATATTCAACTGCTTAAATGTATGTTAAGACAGTCAGAGGTTCAGGTAACAGAGTCTGAGATACAGGAATTGTTAGAAGCTGTGATCAAATATAACCCTTGGTTTCCAGCGAGGGTACTGTGGACCCAGAATGTTGGGATCTTGTGGGGGAAAATTTAAAGCGTGCCCATCGGTCTGGGGCTTCTCTTCCTGTTTCTTTTTTTTTCTATGTGGTGACTAGTAAAACATGCTTTGGAACCCTTGCAGGAGCATAGGGAAAGTTCCACCTCAGATTGATCCCTTTCTTGATGAGAGTTTAAATAAGCCTGTAGCTGTGGAGGAAACATTAACTCCCCTTCAATCAGCCCTAAAATCTGTGAGTTTAGAAGATCAGACCTTTTTAGCATGCCCTAAAACTACTACCCCCAATCCTCAAGTCCCAGGACAAAATATCCATATGCATAACTCTTTTGATTTTAAAGCTCTTAAAGCTCTTTGGGAGAGTGTAATACAGAATGGAGTTACAGCTCCTTTTACTATGAGTATGGTAGAAAGTATGGGGACACTTCAGCTCCCCCCATGGGATTGGCATATGATAGCTAAAACCACTCTAGATGGTGGGGACTATTTAATTTGGAAGTCTAGCCTTTCAGATTTTTGTCAGGAACAGGCTTGCTTAAATCAAAGAAACAATATTCCAATTACTTTTGAAATGTTGGTTGGGACTGGCCCTTTTCTCGACTTAGCAAAACAACTGACTTACAGATCCTTGGGCATATGAGCAGCTGAGCCTGGCTGCCCAAAGAGCATGGATGACAACTCCTGAGAAAGGAAATCCACAAGGATCTTTTGTACAATGTCTTCAAAGGCCCTACAGAGCCTTACCCACAGTTTGTGGACTAACTCGAGCGCGGGTATGTCACCAAGTAGCACATTCTCAGGCAGCTGATATTTTAATTAAACAATTGGCATACGAAAATGCAAATAAAGACTGTAAAAGGGCAATGGCCCCTGTAAGAAATTTGGGAGGCATCTCTGATTTTATTAAGGTGTATCAAGATGCTGCAGCATTAAAAGGAATGCTTAGCAGCTCAGGAAAGAAATGTTTTAATTGTGGAAAAACAGGACATTTTCAGAGAGAATGTCAAGCTCAATTAAAAGAGAAATCATCCCTAGCAACGGGATCATCTCCAGGACCTAGTCATAACTCTGGTTTATGTCCTTGTTGTCAGAAAGGAAATCACTGGGCTAAACAACGTCTGTTTCATCAAAAACGGCATTCCGGAGTTCCCGTTGTGGCGCAGTGGTTAACGAATCCGACTAGGAACCATGAGGTTGCGGGTTCGGTCCCTGCCCTTGCTCAGTGGGTTAACGATCCGGCGTTGCCGTGAGCTGTGGTGTAGGTTGCAGACGTGGCTCGGATCCCGTGTGGCTGTGGCTCTGGCGTAGGCCGGTGGCTGCAGCTCCGATTCAACCCCTAGCCTGGGAACCTCCATATGCCGCGGGAGCGGCCCAAGAAATAGCAACAACAACAACAACAACAACGACAAAAAAAAAATCTTATAAAAAACAAACAAACAAACAAAAAAAAACGGCATTCCATTAACAACTCCAGTGCCCGTCAACCAGTGAGGGCATTTATGGCTCAAACCGAATAGGAATCCAATCCCTTAAAAGGGCTACTCCTGGCAGTGTCAGTGCAGGGTTGGATTTACTCTGCACTACAGCAGCAGTTTTAATATGTGAACAGGGCATTCAGGCTCTTCCAACTGGAATCTATGGCCCTTTTCCTCCTAACACCATAGGCCTTATTATAGGAAGAAATGGCCTAACCTTGAAAGTTTGCCTGGGGTGATAGATGCAAACTATCAAGGAGCGATTAAGGTAATGGTGAAATTGAAACCATACATACATTGCAACCTGGAATGAAAATTGTTTGACTGTTTAAAATCTTAAAATAGGACAGAGCTGCCAGAAAGAAAGGGGAACATCAGGATTTGGAAGTTCAGGGACTTCTAAGGTTTTTTGGACTCAGGAAGTCACAACTAAACAAACACAAATGACTATTAAGGTTAATGGAAAAAATATAAGGGGATTAACAGATATTGGAGTCAATGTTTCCTTATTTGTCATGATTGGCATCCAACATGGCCTTTAATTACCCCTGAAATGAAGTTGAGGGGATTAGGAGTTCCAACTACTGTCCATCAAAGTCAGCAATGCTTTCCTGGGTGGGGCCAGAAGGAAAAATGGGTTATTTTAAACCTTAGGTTTGCTGATATACCCTTCACTTTATGGGGAAGAGATCTGTCTGCTATGAGACTTAAATTAACAACTGAGGATGTCTATTGTGGCAATTCTAATGATTCTTCCCTAAAATGGAAACTAATGAAAAAATTAGGATATCAGAAACAAACAGGTTTAGGAAACAATAATCAAGGCATAAAAGAACCTATAAACTTGCCCATTAAGCTGAGTAAACATGGAATAGGATTTGATGAGGATTTTTAATAGGGACCATTGAAAATTCTTGCTAGCCCATGCAGATCCTATACAATGGATTAATGATGACCCAATTTGGGTAGATCAGTGGCCCCTAACTCAGGAGAAACTGACTAAAATACATGAGCTAATAGCTCAGCAATTGCAAGCAGGACATATTGAGGAAACTAACAGCCCATGGAATACTCCTATTTTTACTATTCCTAAAAAATCAGGTAAATGGAGGCTATTACATGATTTAAGAGAAATTAATAAAACAATGTACACTATGGGAGCCTTGCAACAAGGTTGGTCTTCTACTGCAGTTCTCTTAGATTGGGCCTTAATTGTTATAGATTTAAAAGATAGTTTTTTCACCATACCATTAGCCCCTCAAGATAAACGCAGATTTGCTTTCTCTATTCCTGCTTTAGATAACAAAGTGCCTAAGAACCATATCAATGGAAAGTATTGCTACAGGGCATGAAGAACAGATCTACCATTTGCCAAAAATTTGTGGATCGAGCCTTAACTCCTGTTAGACTTAAATATCCCAAAGCCTACATTATTCATTACATGGATGATATTCTCCTCTCTGCTCCAAAAGAAAAACAAGTTTTTAAACATCTTGCTAGATACTGAAGTATATCTTAATAAAAAAGGGCTTATTATAGCCCCAGATAAAATTCAAAAGACCCCTCCATTTCAATATTTAGGAACTTTGGTAGAAGACCACACTATTCGGCCACAGAAAATGCAAATTCGCAGGGAACAACTGAATACATTAAATGATTTTCAAAAATTATTGGCAGATATTAATTGGCTATGACTTTATTTAGGAGTTACTACAAATCAATTAACTCATCTTTTTAAAACATTGAAGGGTGATCCTGACTTCCTGACCTTACCTAACTGTTGTCTCCTGAAGCCCTCAAAGAATTACAGCTGGTTGAGGAAAAAATAAATGAGGCATAGTTGCAACTTATTGATTATGATAATCCTATTATTCTGATCATGTTGCCTTCCATAAATTCACCTACAGCAGTCCTAGTTCAGGAAATGCCACAGTTTGGCATTTGGATCCATCTTTCTAATCAAAAAGTAAAAACGGCAACACTTTATGTGGACCTCATAGCTAAGATTATTATCTGAGGCAGACGCCGTCTTAAACAATTGACTGGAGTGGATCCAAATGTTATACATGTCCCTCTAGATAAATTCATGAGAGAAACTTTATTCTAAACCTTGTTGCCATGGCAGAAGGCTTTAGCTGGATATACAGGAGAACTTGATAATCATCCACCCAAAAATAAACTTAAAAAATTCCTACAAGAGACCTCTTTTATATTTCCAAAAGTTATCAGATCATGGCCTATTGCTAAAGCTCTTACTTATTTTACAGATGGATCTTCAAATGGTAAAGCTGGTATTCAGGTCCAAATATTACTAAAATTATACAAACTTCTTACACATCAGCTCAAAAGGCAGAACTAGTGGCTGTTCAACAAGTTTTAAAAATAATCTCATATCCTTGTAATATTGTTTTAGACTCTCAATATGTGGTACAATTAGTACAAAAACTAGAAACAGCAAAATTGAAAGAACTAAATGTAGAGTTATTTCAGCTACTTTTTTTGCACACAACAAATTATCGGACAGAGGACATTACTATTTCTTATTACTCATATACGTTCTCATACTTCTTTACCAGGTCCTTTACATGTTGGTAATCAAAAGGTGGACCAGCTTATAACCTCTATCTTTTAAACTGCTCGTGCTTCACATGCACTTCTGCATCAGCCCACAGCAATGCTGCGTAGACAGTTTAGTCTGTCTCATGCTGTTGCCCAATATATTATTAAATCTTGTCCATCACGTCAAAGTTTAGCCCAAGTGTCTACCAATGATGGAGTTAATCCTAGAGGACTAAAAAGTAATCAACTATGGCAAATGGATGTTACTCATATTAATAGTTTTGGTCATTTGAAATTTGTTCATGTTATTGTTGACACATATTCCTCTGTTCTATGGGCCTCAGCTCAGGCAGGTGAGACCTTTCGACATGTCAAAAACCATTGTTTGGAAGCTTTTGCTGTTTTGGGCCTTTAACAGCGTATTAAAACTGATAATGGTCCTGCTTATGCTAGTAAGACTTTTGCTGAATTTTGTCAAATTGGGTATGTCACTGGCATCCCTTATAATCCCCAAGGACAAGCTATAGTAGAACGAGCACATCATAAATTGAAACTCCAACTTAAAAAACAAAAGGGGGAACAAGAAGGCTCCTTCCCACAAGATTAGTAAGACAAGCTTTGCTTGCTTTAAATTTTTTCACCTGTAGTGAACAAAGAATAATGCCCATGGAAAGGCACTATGGCCAGCTTATTCCTGGTACCTCACCATTAGTATACTGGAAAACACCTGAGGAAAATGCATGGAAAGGCCCTGATCCTTTAATAACTTGGGGAAGAGGTTATGCTTGTGTCTTTCCAGAAACAGTGGCTACTACACTTTTTTGGGTTCCTGGCAGGTGTGTGAAACAGTGGCATGGAGGAAGACCAACTGACATGCGACTTCCAATGAATGACACTGGGAGCATAGGGTCAACATAATGCTACATTAGGTATTCTGGCTTTATAAAAGGACAGGCCACTTTTGAAGTCCATTTTATAAGCCAGGCTTCCCCTAATAGACAAAAACTACAAAAATTAGAACAGGCCCCACAAACTCCATTCCTGGTCTTACTTGACATGGCTTTAAGGTTTCAGGGAAGAGCCTTGTTTTACACATTTGTACCTTATTCATACCTGAAGCTTCAGAATGGAAAATATGAGGTCTTTGTTTTGCTTGTTTGTATGTGTCTTTGTGTTGTATATGTATGGCATTGCCAAAATAAATCCATAAAAGAGCTCTAATTAATTGCCTTAAAGGAAATTAAGCACTTACATAAATTATGAAAAAACATAAACTAATTTTTGGTTCACATGAACTGGAAAATATTCAGTATTTGATATTCATTATTAGATGTTAATATTTGTTGATCTAATTAATATAGACATGTCTTTAGAGTCATCAACATTAAGTAAAATACCTTATTGTACCTAGGTTTAATAAAGGAATGTAACTATTTTATTAAAAGGGAAGAGTCTGTCTTATAGCTTGTTATTTTGAATGGAAAGATGGGGGACAGAGTAATAGGGATACAGAAAGTGATGGAGGGTTTGTGGGAAGTGGACAATGAGAAAAGAATTTTGTGCATGGTTGGGGCTAGTTGAAAATTTCAGTAAACTAATTTTAAAAGTAAGCTAGTGCAAAATTTGAATTTGGATATGGGCTCTATTAAAAAAAGGTTTTCTTAAGTCAGGGCTATGGGAAATCCAAGACGGCCGCTTGGTTCTTCCCAGTTCCCTGGCAATCCCAATAATGAAAAAGAAATGCTTAGAAAATGTGTTTTTCCATTTGGGGAAGACTTTCTACAGTCCTAATCTGGCTATATTTGGTAAAAATGAGGGTAACTGTAAAAAAGAGTGCTTTGATTCATATTCTAGTTTTGTATATTAAGATTACTATTTATACTGTTTAAAACTCACCTCCCTAATAGTTGTTTGCCGCTATGTTACATTATTATAAACTTTAACTGAATTATTAAGAAAAATAATCTAAGATTGTTTCTGAAGCTGATTGGTGTAATCTGTCTCTGGGCAAATATCAGACGTCCCATGATAACCAGGGGAATACATATACATTCTGGAAAAGTATCATTTAAAGGCTTGTCTCCAGCCTAGATTAAAAAGTTTCTTCTCAGGAGTTCTTAAGTGCCATGTGAAGGGGTGAAGAAAATTAACTCTTAAATTTATATTTCTCACTTAAGAAGGGCCTCTGTATTGGACTAGTCTATGGAGAGAACTACTGAACTTCTAACTCACCCTAAAATAAGACTCTAATAAGAAAAACACCAATGCATGGACAAAAAGAAGACAACATCAGAAGGAGTTCACTAACCCAAGACTGTCACCTGACTTGTATGGTTATTTGTTTAACTTCTGATTTACCCTGGTGGGTTTCTCCCCTCCAAGGCTCTTATTATTGATGTTACTAGGTGGGACCCCCTCACCTGGCTGACCCAGACCATAAATACATTTTCATCTAATGTAATTTTAAGTTAAGCTCTTAACTTAAAATTTTGATTATGACTTTACTAATACTGCTATCTATATTTTATTAACTGTTTTCACAAAATTGCTATTTCTCACATTGCTGAATTTGTAGCTGAGTCTCTGATAAAATGATATACAGTTCCATATGAGGTCAGTGATCTCTAGATATGGGAAAATGCAACAAGAGGGAATATTTTCCTGGACCATAATAGACTAGGAAGATAGGTGGTCCAGAGACTTTTGGCTACTGTTAATAAGGCCTAGTCCAGTAGCAGTATATTGCGTTGCTTATCAGTGAAATCTTTGCTTGATCTGGGAATATTCATTCCTAGCACCGTGGGATGAAATGGTCATGATATGCCTTCCCAAACTATGGTAGAATATATGACCATGGGTGAGCACTGTGAACTGAAACTTGGCACTTGGCATCAGCCTCTACATGGAGTAAAACATGAGCTACTGCAGCTGCCAACCTGCAGCACCCCCTGAGTAGAACTTAGCATGGAAACCAGGAATGAGGCACTCTATGCTCTGGGAAAACTGACGGAACAGGCCCTCAGATAATTAGATTTTAGGTAAGGATTTCATGGGTCCAAATTCTTGCATCTTCTCTTTTCTAGAAAACCAGAAATCATCATCTGCACTGGCCATTAGAAATAAAAGGCAGAATGGAGCAGCTGTGGGACAGACATCCAAGGTAATAGTAGGAAATATTATGGGAGTAATTTTAGACAAGTCTTTATATTGCTAAGAACTTAAGGTTTATGTGCCCTGTCAGACTTGATGCTACCAGCTGTTCTCAAAGCAGCATCAGCTGGCAGCTGCAACCTTACATTTTAAAGGTGTCCTCTTATAACAACAGAAAGGTGACATGTATAAGGACCAATAGTTGCTGTTATTTAAAACTACACTCCTCCTTCAATCTAAATTCCAAACCTCTGTTTAATCTCATTTTTTTCTTCCCATCATCCATAGTAGGAACCTACCATGTCCAGCCACTCAGTACTCGTCGCCCCTAACCAGCAGGAAGTAGCTACAGAAGAGAGGACTGTCGCCCCATCCCATATAAAAAAAACACTGGATTAATAGGTTCCCAGGAAGATGGAGACCGACCTCCACCCCCAGAATGTGACTGTTCACCTTGGAGACCTGCTGTGGACATGGTCTGCAGAACCATGGATTGGTCCCTAGAAACCTAATGAACGCCCTACAATCAAAATTTATAGGAGTTCCCATCGTGGCGCAGTGGTTAATGAATCCGACTAGGAACCATGAGGTTGTGGGTTCGCTCCCTGCCCTTGCTCAGTGGGTTAACGGTCTGGCGTTGCTGTGAGCTGTGGTGTAGGTTGCAGTCACGGCTGGGATCCCGTGTTGCTGTGGCTCTGGCGTAGGCCGGTGGCTGCAGCTCCGATTCGACCCCTAGCCTGGGACCCTCCATATGCTGCGGGAGCGGCCCAAAGAAATAGCAAAAAAAAAAGACAAAAAAAACCCCCCCAAAAACCCCAAAATTTATAATGACTGTCCTTATGCAACAAATAAATAAAAAAGGGGGAGATGTTGGAGACCACAGAACAGCTGAATTCTGCAGAAGGCAAATACCTATGGACACAGAATTCTAAAGTAGAGTCTCCTTCAAAGACAAGATAAAGAAGGACTTATGCATTAACCATGTTATTCTATGAACAGCTGCACTATGTCCAAAAGGATATTCTCTTTGATATCACTAAGAAGATAACCTCTTGATACTGCCTATGCCTGTTCCTGCCCGCTAATCTTGTCACCTTCCTTAATCCCGCTAATAATAATCTCATCACCTTCTTTAATAAAAGTCATATGGGCTAAAGCCTAGGTATCTTTGTTCTGCAGAGCAGATTGCCAGATTGTCGCCTGGTCCCTCACTTTCTAAATGTAAGAGTCTGTGTATTTTGTTATTCCTCTTCCAGGATTCCCCGTTGCCCTGCAGTGCTGGACGTGGCACTCAACCAGCCCAGTTACCACTAGTTTGTTCTCTATTTCTGAGACTAAAAGCTTAAAATTTGTGTCAAACTACTGTTAAAACAGAGTTTATCAATTGGCTCAGAATAGAGGAAACAGATCCCAAATAAATGAAAGCATCAACTTGAAATCAGCTAGCTTCAAACAGAAATGAGAGTAGAGAGAGGGAAGGAAGGAAGAGGGAAGGAGGAAGGAGGCAATCACCCAGCCATGCAGAGAAGGGACTGGTTTCCATCACGGGAACTTATTTTTAAGTTGATTTTTAATTGAGAAGGAAAAATAACATTTGCATCAATTAAGCTTTCCTCTCAGAGTTTTCTGCATGGCAGCCTTTACCTCCTTATTCCTCAGGCTATAGATGAGGGGGTTCAGCATGGGGATGACTGTGGTGTAGAACACGGAGGCCACGTTCTCCTGGGCCAGGGAACTGGCTGTGGAGGGTTTCAAGTACATGAATGCTGTTGTTCCATAGAACATCCCAACTGCCATAAGGTGGGAGCTGCAGGTGCTGAAGGCTTTGGACCTTCCCTCTGTGGTGCTGATGTGGAGGATGCTGGACAGGATGAAGGCATAGGAAATGAGGACCATTAAGCCAGTGACTACAATGTTGAATCCAGCCAAAAAGAAGATTGTCATCTCAATATGATAGGTGTTAGAGCAGGAGAGCTTCATGAGGGGGACAATATCACAGAAGTAATGACTGATGAGGAGCTCACAATAGGGCACTTTCAACATCATGCCAGTCTCTATGGTTGAGCCAATGAGCCCCATGGCATAGGCCGTGACCACCAGCAGGGAGCAGACTTGATGAGACATGATGGTGTTGTAAAACAGAGGTCTGCAGATGGCGACATAGCGGTCATAGGCCATCACTGTCAGCATGTAACACTCAGCAACGACAAACACAATGAAGAGGTAGAGCTGGCACATGCACCCTGCATAGGAGATGGTGTTCTTCTCTGACACAAAGTTCACCAGCATCTTTGGGGTAGTGACAGAAGAGTAGCAGAGATCCACGAGTGACAGATTGCTGAGGAAGTAGTACATGGGGGTGTGAAGCTGAGCACTCAGCCAAATCAGTGTGACCATGCCCAGGTTCCCTAGCATGGTGATGGAGTAGATCCCAAGAAAGAGGAGGAAGAGGGGGAGCTGGAGCTCTGGCCGACTGGTTAAACCTCCAAGAATGAACTCTGTGACTGTAGAGTGATTTTCTGTAGCCATTCTCCTCTGGCTGGGGGCTCTGTGGGGATGGGAGAGAGGATCTCTGTGAAAGGCTGCATGTTGCACTCCTAGGTGAAGCTGGTTTTGAGCTGCTGGGGCCAGATAAGCGATCCCAGGTTTCTTCCTGATGAATGCTCCCCTAATCCTGCTATTTGCTTTGGGAGGAAGACCAGATCCGGGGTCTTTGAAAGGTCATGGAGATGAGAGGACAAAGGGGGCAAGATCTGGACCTTTTACCACTTTCATGGTTCTCAATATCCTAGGCCACGGTTCTTAGAGTGTAGTCCCTGGACCAGCATCACTGGCACCATTTGAAGATGTCAGAGATGCAAATTCTTGGGCCTCGCCCTAGACCTGTCGACTCAGAAACTCTGAAGATGGGGCCTAGCAATCTGTGTTTTACACTCTCTCCAGGTGATGCTGATGTATGCTCAAGTTTGAGAACCCTCACCCTATAGGTAAGAAGCAGTATATTTCACATCTTATGGTTGGGGATGTATTTTGCTTCAGAAATGAAATTCCCTTGTCATCCATGCAAGTCCTAAGTATTCACTGAATGTGAGCCTATGAATACTTTTCTCAAGGTGATGCAGTGTCAAGGTGATATGTTAGTTACAGGTGTGTCACTGAGTTACAAGACAATTTCTGTAGGTATCTGAAAGATGAAGAAGTTAGTAATACAACTTCCATAGGGGACTGTAAAAAATAATAATACACATTTAGTCTTTGTTTTCAAGAACTCAGTTCCTATAATAACGTGAGTTGTCATTAGGTATCTGGAATTTGCTCTTTATTTTTCAACAGATTTCAGACCCTAAGGCCATGGTTCTCGATAGTGGGTGTATATTATAATCACCCGGAGCACTTAAAATTATTGATGGTTGTGTTGTACCCACAGAGGTTCTGATTAATGCATTTGTGGTGAAGTCTGGGCCCTGGGCCATAGTGCGGTCCAGAGTAAGTGCTCAACTGATACTTTTATTATTGTCATTGTTATTTTTATTTTCAGATTTTAATACCAAACCATGGCCCCATGGTCTCCCTAATGACCAAGTATTCAAATCATAGACATGGCCCCAGGAAGCATAGATCATCATTGCTGGATATGATTTCTATTGGCATCCCTTCCCTGATGCCAATAGAACACATTTCACTGTTGTAGTTGCTCCCTTATACCATTATTAATTTTGTATAATGCTCTTCTTTGGTCAGTGTCACTAACTCCTCTTAAAAGTTGTGGGTATCAGGAAAATGTGTGTAGATTAGAATTTTTATTCCCATTTTCACATTGAGAAAACTGAAGTGCCAAACACTAAGTGACTCACCAAAGACCTACTAATTACCTGGGACTTAGAATTCGGCTTTCCTCTGATCATAAGCTTCTTCCCTTGGCCCAAGTGTGTAGCCTTATCAATCTGCACACCTACAGCTCTAAGCAATGTTTTGGCTGAACATGCTTTATATTTGATAGCTTCTGCACAGCATGTAAAAAAGAGGAAGGCAATATTATTTTCCTCATCTTTAGGAAATTGAAGCTCTAAAACTTAAAGGATTTACTCAGGTCGTAAAACTAGCAAGACACACAACTGAGTGTAAACCCCAGGACTTCTGACCACCAGTCTGTTTTGTTTTCACCAAACTATGTTATCTTTCCTTTGGCATTTTATTATTAAATAGTAATTATAATTTATTGAACTTTTGGACATATAGGATAGATTTTATTGCCAGTTTCAGATGCATTAAAAAATTTATCAAGGCAGTATATATGCTTTGTAGAAAATCAGACATACAGATAAGCAAAAATAAAATACCATTTTTATTGTTCCTTGTAGACAAGCTATAGTAATCACTATTCTTTTAATTTTTTCAATGCATATATGTAGTACATGTGTATAAGCAAATACGCATTTTCAAATTTTTTGTAACCTGCCTCTTTTTTTTTTTTTTATGGCTGCACCTGGGGCATATGGAAGTTCTCTGGCCCACAGGTTATATCAGAGTTATACCTGGGGCCTGTGCCACAGCCAGAGCAACACCCGATCAGAGCTGTATCTGAATCTAAACCAAAGCTTAAGTCAATGCAGTTTCCTTAATCCACTGAGTGAGGTGAACCTGTATCCTCACAGAGCCAAGGTTGGGTCCTTAACCAGCTGAGCTACAAAAGAAATTTTTGTAACCTGCTTTTTAAAATGTAGTACTTTAGAATACTTTGTCTCATATGATTCCTATACTAATAGAAACTCTAGCACTAACCATATTTACCTTTCCAGTGGTAAGAGTCTTGAAATCCTCAGGATATGGAGTAAAGACATGAAAATCCAGACTGCTTTGTAACTTTGCATGTAAAATTATTTGTGGTTAAATTGTTAACTTCATTATAACTACTATCACAGGTTACGAAGATTTTTTGAATATTATTCCCATTTATTACAAAGGAGAAAATGTTCTAGATCTCAACAATAGGATAAAATATCTTATATATCCCCTTTTATTCAAGTTCTACCTCTTTTTTTTTGTCTTTTTGCCTTTTCTTGAGCCGCTCCTGTGGCATATGGAGGTTCCCAGGCTAGGGGTCTAATCGGAGCTGTAGCCACCGGCCTACACCACAGCCACAGCAATGCAGGATCTGAGCTGCATCTGCGACTCATACCACAGCTCATGGCAATGGCAGATCCTTAACCCACTGAGCAAGGCCAGGGATTGAACCCGCAACCTCATGGCTCCTAGTCGGATTCGTTAATCACTGTGCCACTAAGGGAACTCCTCAAGTTCTACCTCTTAAAACAATAAGAAACATAGAGGAGCCACCTTGAATAAACTATTACCAGAAATCAAAGCCTTTTACAGAGCAGTACAGAATGAATACCATCCAGTGAGGTGGTGCATATAGGAAAATTCTAAACAGCATTGATTTAATTATTTACTCCCACAATCATCTAATAATATAAAATGGGAAAACATGACCAACATATTTGTCATCAGTTACTACAATTATTATCTCTAGTTATATCAGTGACTCGGGATTGCTGCCAATAAGGACACAGCACACTAAGAAAAAACACTTAAGAGAGGAAGGTAAATATTTGGTTGAAAACAAAATGCATTAGAAAAAGAAGTTCATGGGAGAAATATTTTTTCTCATACAATAACTTTAAATCTGTAATCAAATACCTGTGCTGAGAAAAAATGGAAAAGAGTCTTCTGAAAATTTTAGGGGTTCCTTTGGTTTCAAGAATCAGGAAAATAAATATCAGGAAATGAAAGGACTGTATAGATTTATATCTAGTCTTCTATTTACTCAAAGGGGTCAGCAGTGTCATAAAAATAGGTCACTGAGATTGGGGATCTGTTTATATATATGAGCAGAACCCCTGGGATGCAGTCACTTCAGAGACTGGAGTCCTTAGGAAAGGAGCAATTAGAGTCTTGGTTTACACCTGTGCTGCAAATCATGTTTTTTTTTTTTTTTTTTCTCCCAGGTGTGTTAATTTTCCTTTTATTGGGAGAATCAACTTGCAGATAAGGAAACTTAGAGTCTAAAGCTCCATGCAAATATTTTATGACCAATAACCTCATCACCACCACCATCATAATCACCAGTAACCATCATAACTACCTCCCCTCATTACCATAAACATAATCATCAATCACTATAGTATGGCTGCTACTCATCATTAGTTATCACAACTGCACATAATCAATGAGGCTTAAAATGCTTATTTTAAAGGGTTTTAAAGATAGATTTGAATATTTTAATAAAACCAACTGTATAATTTCAGTAAAGGAATGTTAATTTAAAAGGAATGCTAAATTTGTCACTGTGCTCCTGCACCTGTAGACTGACAGTACAGAATGGCAGGATGTTGAGGACAGAGGAAGGTGGACTTATAAGAAGTCTTTACTCATATATTCTCAGTCAGAAGGGAAAGATGTTTATAAGAATATGTGCTTTTCAACAATACCTTCAGTAATACATATCATGTAAAGTTGCTAATGAAGATTTTTACATTAAACTTTTGAGATAATTGTGGATTCACATGGAGGTATAAGAAATAACATAGAGGGGAGTTCCCCCTGTGGTGCAATGGGATTGGCGGGGTCTCTGGAGAGCCGGGATTCAGGTTCAATCCCCAGCCCAGCATTGCCACAGCTGTGGTGTGGGTCACAACTGCGACTTGGATCTGATCCCTGGCCTGGGAACTCCACATGCCATGGGAAGACCAAAAAAAAAAAAAAAAAAAGGTTGGGGTGGGGGGGAGTTCCCATCATGGCTCAGCAGTTAATACCCAATTAGCATCCATGAGAATGCGGGTTTGATCCCTAGTCCTGCTCAGTGGGTTAAGGATCCAGCATTGCTGTGAGCTGTGGTGCAGGTTGTAGACATGGCTTGGATCCCATGTTGCTGTGGCTCTGGTGTAGGCTCTGACTGGACCCCTAGCCTGGGAACCTTCATATGCCACGAGTGCGGCCCTAAAAAGACCAGAAAAAAAAATTAGAAAAAGAATATTGAAAAAAAAGAAATAATATAGAGGGATCCTGTGCACCCTTATGCAGTTTCCTCCAGTGGTAAATTTTGCAAAAACTATAGTACAGTATCACACCCAGGATACTGCATATTGTCATAAACAGTCCACTAGTTTTACTTGAAATTTCCAAGGTTTATTTATACTCATTTGTGTGTGTGTACATTTACTTCAGTGCAATTTTAGGACATGCATAGATTCATGTATCCACCATTACAGTTCAGGTAAAAACACTTATATTGGCTTCATTTTCTAATTTTCAATATAATAATTTGGTTTCTTCTTATCCTCCAAAGAGGATTTTTCTTCACTATTTTTCTTCACTATCTTTACAGGCTCACTAATTTAATCATATTTTATGGGTTTCAATTCATTGCCATTTCTATCCTTCTGCTGCTCAAGATTTTTTGTCTTTGGCCTGTGGAATTTTCTTCAAGTGGTCTCTTGAGACTTTTGGACACAGTGCTATTAGTTTCTAATATTATTTACTATCAGATGTGACAAGATGTTCTGAGCTCCTCTCACGTGTTTCATTCTTTAGACCAGAACTCAATCATTTCTCCAAGGATCTTGGTTTCTTTTAGTGGTGAAATAGTGTTTCAAGGCAAAAAATCAGGCACTATAGAGATTAATAACTCCTTCTGGGTTAGTTATTGTTTCTAGGACTTTTCAAAAAGAACTCAAACATGTGGATTGCATGGTTCTCATAATTTTAATAGGATATATTTTGGTATGCATTCTTTAGCAGTTTTCTTAGGTGTGATGTTTCTTATTGACATATCAAATTAAAAAAATATATATTTAACACTGGGAAAAGTTGCTTGAATTATTGTTTATATTATTTGTTCTGTCCCTTGCTTTGGTTTTCTTTGTGGCTCCTACTCTCCATAGATGAGATCTTTTTTGCCTTGTATTTACACTTGTTACTTTCCATAGATTTCTTCATTTCTTTTCCTTTTCACACTTTTCACCTTATGTTTCTCCTAAAGTATTACCTGTTGTGTTTATTTGCTCTTCTTTTAATTAAAAAAAATTTTTAATGGCCGTGGCATATGGAAGTTCCTGGGCTAGGGTTCCAATCAGTGCCACAGTTTGTGGCAATGCTGGCTCCTTAACCCACTGAACTAGGCCAGGGATCAAACCTGCATCCTTATGGACACTATGTTGGGTTCTCGACCCATTAAACCATAACAGGAACTCTTTCTTCTATTACTTCTAACTCAGTTTATCTCCTAATTATTTTGTCTTTTATTTTTAGTAATTTCCTGAGTTATTTCATAATTATTGTTTTTCTAATTCTAAATTTTGTTGCTCTTTCCTACCTTGTATACCTTGTATTCATTCATTTGTGGGCATGTGCTATGAATTGAACTGTGTTCTCTCCAGCAGAAGCAATTAAAACTGGACATTATATATAAAATTTTTGTTTTTAGATATTGGACAATGAGGGATGCTAAGTGATGGTCTCAGACAGGAGAGGAACAAATAAGGGGGCCCTATATTCACCCTGAATCTTTGTCTGGAGACACTTTCTAGCCCATTGCCAAAAGAAGACATATGAAAACAAAGCATTTTGATGTTGAGAAGACCAAAGTGTTGGGAGGCTGAAGTAGCTGGAATGGATAGTGAAGCATATTGAAGCCATGAAGAAAGGACTGTAGGAATCTGCATACGGGTCTCCTTGTGTCTTTGTCTGAGCTTTGTCTAGGCTATTAATTCCTTCCTTCCTTCCTTCCTTCCTTCCTTCCTTCCTTCCTTCCTTCCTTCCTTCCTTCCTTTCTCTCTCTCTCTCTTTGTCTTTTTTTTTTGTTTGTTTTTTAGGGCTGCACCTGTGGCATATGGAAATTCCCAGGCTAGGGGTAGAATCGGAGCTGCAGCTGCTGGCTTACACTACAGCCACAACAACATGGGATCAAAACCGTGTCTGTGACCTACACCACAGCTCACAGCAACTCGGTATCCTTAACCCACTGAGCGAGGTCAGGGATCGAACCTGCATCCTCATGGATACTAGTTGGGTTTGTAGCCCACTGAGCCACGAAGGGAACTCTCTAGGCTATGATCTCTAAGATAAAACTCCATGAAGCTGGACAAAGAATAAATATCTGGAAATTGTAAGCTAAATAATTAATTGTCAGAGCTCACAAAGGACTGTGTGATGTCTGTGGTAGAAGCAACCAAGAAGGAGATTTCCTTGAAGGCCTGCAGTGCTTCCTAGAGACCAAGAAGGTTTATATCTTAACATTAGGGCTGAGTTAGCTCTGGAATAAAAGCTATACTTGGTATGTACTAACAAAACTTAAATTCAACCTCAAAAGCATCAAGAAAATCTACAGGTAGTTTAGCTGGATGCCAAAACAGTTTTTAAGATATTTTTGAGAAACAAGAAACAATTAAGAGGTTGATAAATGTTCAGTAGCTATAGAAAATTATCAGATATTCAGATAAGCAGGGAAATATGCAAGAAAAGCAGGAGATGATAGGTAGCCCAGAAATAAAGCTACCTGCCTTGAGTCAACTAATTTACAACAAAGGAGGCAAGAACATACAGTGGAGAAAAGTCAGTGGTTCTGGGAAACCCACAACCACATGTTGAAGAATGACATTAGAACACTCTCTAAAACCATCCCCAAAATAAACTCAAAGTGGATTAAAAACCTTAATATAAGACTGGACACTATAAAACTCTTAGAGGAAAACACAGGCAGCATACTCTCTGACATAAACTGCAGCAATATCTTCTCAGATATACCTCCTAGAGTAATGAAAATAAAAACAAAAACCAGTGGGACCTAATTAAATGTAAAAGTTTTTGCACAGCAAAGGAAACTATAAGATGGAATCATAACCCATAGAATGTGAGAAATATTTGCAAATGAAGCAATTGACAAGGGGGTAATTTCCAAAATACACAAACAACTTTTACAGCTCAAAAAAAAAAAAAAAATAGGCAGAAGATCTAAATAGACATTTATCCAAAGACATATAAATTGCCAAATAAAAACCACATGAAAAGATGTTCAACAAAGCTAATTATAAGATAAATGCAAATCAAAACTACTACGAGGTCCCACCTTAAGCCAGCCAGAATGATCATCATCAAAAAGTATACAAAGAGTGAACGTCAGAGAGGGTGTGAAGAAAACAGCACCCGCCTACACTGTCTGTGGTAATGTAAATTGGTATAACCACTATGGAAAACAAGTTTGCAGGATCCTCAACAAACTGAAAATACAACTACCCTATGATCCAGCGATCCCACTCCTGGGTATCCATCTGAAGGAAACCATATTTGAAAAGATACACACAATGCGATGTTCTTTGAAGCTCTATTTAAAACAGCCAAAATATGGAAACAACCTCAAGAGGAGTGGATAAGGAAAAGGTGGTACATAAACAGAATGTAACACTGCCATTAGCAGCAACATGGGTGGATTTAGAGATTATTATACTGAGTGAAGACAGTCAGATGGTGAAAGATAAACATCATATGCTATCACTTGTAGGTAGAATCTAAAAAATGGATACAAATGAACCCATTTGCAGAACAGAAACCAATTCACAGACTTTGAAGACAAACGTATGGTTACCAAAGGGGACAGGTCGGGGGGAGGGAGGGATGGACTGGGGGTTTGGGACTGGCATATGCACACTGAGGTTTATAGAATGATGGGCCAACGGGAACCTGCTGGATAGCACAGAGAACTCCACCCAGTATTCTGCTGGAAGAGATGTGTGTATATGTATATAACTGAGTCACTTTATTGTACAGCAGAAATTATATCAATATTGTAAATCAACTATACAACAAAACTTTAAAAAATGAAAAAAAGAAAAGAAGATGAACATGAGTAAATAGAAATATCAAATCTGATGAAATTAAGACAAGAGTTTTAAAACAGGTATTATAAATTTACCCAAGAATTTAAATGAAGATATGAACATAATAAAAAGAAAAATGGAAGATTTTTTTCAAAAAGAATGAAACAGTAGTTTTATTTTATTTTACTTTTTTATTTTAATCAATTGTTATTTCCCCAATACATTTTTTTCCTACTGTACAGCATGGTGACCCAGTTACACATACATGCATACACTCTTTTTTCTCACATTACCATGCTCCATCATAAGTGAATAGACATAGTGCTACACAGCGGGATCTTATTGCTAATCAATTCCAAAGGAAACAGGCTGCATCTGAAATAGTAGTTCTAGAGATGAAAAATATGAAGTAAAACTTTACTGAAATTGCTTAATAGTAGATTTGACATGGAAGAAGAAAAATCACTGTTAGAGCAATAGAACCCATTAAAACTAAACCACACAGAAAAAAATGGACAAACTCAATAACATGTAGAACATTACCAAGAAGTCTAACACCTGTGTAATTAGAGTTCCAGAGGAAGAAAGGAAGCAAATATTTGAAGATACAATGGCTAAAACATTTTATGCTTGATAGGTAGAGATAGAGATGATAAAAAAAATACAAAAGGTTGATAACTATTTGCTGGGTGTTGGGCACAAGAGGGTTTGGTAAACCATTCTGTTTATTCTGTATACATTTAAAGTTTTTATATTAAAATTATAACTTAAAATAGATGATAGATCTAAGAGTAAAAGCAAAGACTTTGAAACTTCTAGAGGAAAAAACAAAATTTTCATGATGTTGGTACAGGTTAAGAGATTTTAGAAGAAGTACAAAAGCACTCACCGTAAAAGACAAAAGACGACAATGGGACTTAAGAAAAAAAATTCTATTTTTTTGGCTACCCCCATGGCATGTGGAAGATCTAGAACCAGAGATCAAACTCATGCCACAGCAGTGGCCAAGACTGCTGCAGTGACAATGCTGGATCCTTAATCTGCTGTGCCATAAGGGAACTCCCCAAACTTCTATTGTTTGCAATAGACTATTAAAGAAATGAAGAGACAAGACACAGATGTTGGGAAGGGGAAGATATTCAATGTCAAAGGACTTGAATGCAGAACATAGAAAGAGTTCCCACAACCCACTAATCAAGAAGGTAAGTAACTAGTTAAAATTGAACCAAAAATCTGGAATGACACTTCACAAAAGAAGAAATTCAAATAACCCCAAATTCCGTTAGTAGATATGAACAATTTAGAACTGACAAACAACAAGGTTCTATTGTATAGCACAGAGAACTCTAGCTAATCTCCTGAGATAGTCCCCGATGGAAGATAATAGTAAAAAGAATATCTGTATTATACACATAAGAATATATATGTGTGTATATATATATGACTGAGTCACTTTGCTGTACTGCAGAAACTGGTACAACATTGTAAGTCAACTATACCTTAATAAAAAAAGAAGGAATTCAAATAGTCAGGAAACATATGAAAAACCGCTTACCATTTTTAGGCATCAGGTAAATATAAACTAAAAAGACACTGACCTAACATTATGTAGCCACTAGAGATGTTAAAATTTAAAAACCTGAAAATCCAAGTTTTACTGAGAAGGCAGGTAAGTGAATGTTTTATACACTGCTGTTGGAAAGGTAAAGAACTATGTCCAATTTCTTGGGGTAGAACGCAATGGAAGATAGTATGAGAAAAAGAATGTGTATGTATGTGTGACTGGGTCACTTTGCTGTACAGCAGACATTGACAGAACATTCTAAATCAACTATACTTTGATAAAAAGTTAAAAAAAACTCAACACAAGGAGAAAGCCCACCTCTTTGTAAAAAATTTGGTAATTTCTTATGAACCTGCCTATGGCCGAACAATTCTACTCTTAGAAATTTATCCAAGATAAATGGAAAATACATTCACAAAGAGTTCTGAACACAAACGCCTAAATCTCCTTTATTCACAACAGCCCCAGATGGAAACAACCAACTGTCCATCTATATGTAGGTAAACAATTTGTAGATATGTTCAAGCAATGGGTGACTGCTAATCAATAAAAAAGTGTATTACAGATACACACAATAGAAAAAAAAAAAATCAAAAGCACTGGGCTGAGAAAAAGACACCAGACACAAGAGCGTAATTTTTGTAGGATTTTATTTACATGAAATTCTAAGACATTAGGCCAAACTAAGCAACACCTAAAGAAAGAATATAAGTTAGTGGTTGCTTGAGTTCAGGGATAGAGGGGAGATTCCACATTTGGACAAGTTCCCACAGGGAAATGGACAAATTCCACAGGGAGTTCCACAACAATAGTCCCTATCTGTTGCGACCTATAATTGAAATATTTCATACAAAGACTTTAGAAGAGTTGTGTGGCTTGGGGTAAGCATCCAAAAACATGTTAGAGGCTGGCATTATTATTACTGTCACTAAGGAAGTCACATAAAAGGTCCAGGTAGAAGTTCTTGGGTATGGATCAGTAGAGAGGAATAAAAGAGGAGACAGGAACAAGTCTGGATGAAAAGACTCTGGGTATCATCTCTTGGTGACTTTCAAATCCACACTCTCTGCCTTGTGTACTACCAAGTGCAAAAATGTAGGAACTGGGTTGAGGATTATTTTCTACGTAGAAGGCAATAAAACAGTGAATGACTCTCAAGCTCAACTCTGATGAGAGTTTACATTTTTTAACTGCATGCAGTATTGTTGACTCACAAAGTTACATAGTTTCAGGGGTACAACATGGTGACTCCCTATTTTTATAGTTAACTGCATTTAAGGTTACTATGCAAAAGTGCCTGTATTTCCCTGTGCTGTACAATAGATCCTTGTTGACTATTCATTTTATAGAGTGTCTCTCTCTTAATTCCCTACACCTAACTTGCCCTTCCCCTCTTCCAATTCCCTATTGCTAACCACTAGTTGGTCTCTGTATCTGTGAGTTTGTAAAAGCTTAATATTTATGTTAAATTATAATTAAGATAGTAGGGTTTACCAAGGGGTGCAGAATAGTGAAAATGAAAGAAAGCATCAACTTGAAATCAGCTAGCTTCAAACAGAAATGAGAGTAGAGAGAGGGAAGGAAGGAAGAGGGAAGGAGGAAGGAGGCAACCACCCAGCCATGCAGAGAAGGGACTGGTTTCCATCACGGGAACTTATTTTTAAGTTGATTTTTAATTGAGAAGGAAAAATAACATTTGCATCAATTAAGCTTTTTTTTTTTTTCAGCTAAAACAGCAGATAATTTATTGTACACGTGTTACATTCAGCCACAACTGAGAACAGAACTAGTCCAGAAAGTCACAGGTCCAGGGCAAAAAACCAAAAGGGACCATTTTGATATGAGCAAGGTGGGTCTCAGAGTGGTCCAGGCGATCAGAACGGCGAAAAGTTGTTCTAGATCCATTGAGACAAGTTCTAGACAGAAGGCATGCAGTCCAACAAATTGTACCAACGTCCCTGGCCTCTGGGATTTCCTCGTTTCTGCTCCTGTGGCTTCCACAGTGTACAAGTTTACTTGGACCTCTGCCTCATCTTTCTTCTTTTGCGCTTCAGCCTGCGCATTCACTTCTTCCTCCACTTCGCTCTCATGGCGCGGAGGTTTCTCAGAAGATGGCGCTAAGGCCGAGAGCTCAATTAAGCTTTCCTCTCAGAGTTTTCTGCATGGCAGCCTTTACCTCCTTATTCCTCAGGCTGTAGATGAGGGGGTTCAGCATGGGGATGACTGTGGTGTAGAACACGGAGGCCACGTTCTCCTGGGCCAGGGAACTGGCTGTGGAGGGTTTCAAGTACATGAATGCTGTTGTTCCATAGAACATCCCAACTGCCATAAGGTGGGAGCTGCAGGTGCTGAAGGCTTTGGACCTTCCCTCTGTGGTGCTGATGTGGAGGATGCTGGACAGGATGAAGGCATAGGAAATGAGGACCATTAAGCCAGTGACTACAATGTTGAATCCAGCCAAAAAGAAGACTGTCACCTCAGTATGATAGGTGTTAGAGCAGGAAAGCTTCATGAGGGGGAGGATGTCACAGAAGTAATGACTGATGAGGGGCTCACAATAGGACAGTTTCAATATGAGGCCAGTCTCTATGGTTGAGTCAATGAGGGCTATGGCATAGACCGTGACCACCAGCAGGGAGCAGACTTGATGAGACATGATGGTGTTGTAAAACAGAGGTCTGCAGATGGCGACATAGCGGTCACAGGCCATCGCTGTCAGCATGTAACACTCAGCAATGACAAACACAAGGAAGAAGTAGAGCTGGCACATGCACCCTGCATAGGAGATGGTGTTCTTCTCTGACACAAAGTTCACCAGCATCTTTGGAGTAGTGACAGAAGAGTAGCAGAGATCCACGAGTGACAGATTGCTGAGGAAGTAGTACATGGGGGTGTGAAGCTGAGCACTCAGCCAAATCAGTGTGATCATGCCCAGGTTCCCTAGCATGGTGATGGAGTAGATCCCAAGAAAGAGGAGGAAGAGGGGGAGCTGGAGCTCTGGCCGACTGGTTAAACCTCCAAGAATGAACTCTGTGACTGTAGAGTGATTTTCTGTAGCCATTCTCCTCTGGCTGGGGGCTCTGTGGGGATGGGAGAGAGGATCTCCGTGAAAGGCTGCATGTTGCACTCCTAGGTGAAGTTAGTTCTGAGCTACTGGGGCTAGCCGGGTGATCCTGGGCTTCTTCCTGGTGTATATTCCTTTCTTCCTACTCTTTGTTTTTAGAGTAAGGCCAGACCTTGGGTCTTTCAAAGGTCATGAAAATAGTACATTTCATTGCTTATGGTTGGAGATGTATTTTGCTTCATAAATGAAATTCCCTTGTCAGTTACGCAGGTCTTAAATATTCACTGAATGTGAATCTATGAATATCTATCTGAAATTGATGCAGTGTCAAGGTGATATGATAGAGCTGTATCACTGACTTACAAGTCACTATATATATCTGAAAGATGTAAAAATTAGTAATACCAACTCCAGAGGTGATTGTAAAAAATAATAATGCATATTTAGTCATTTATTGTTGTCATTTTAGGGCTGCACCTGCCACATATGTAAGTTCCCCGGCTAGGGGTGGAATCAGTACTGTAGCTGATTGCCTACACCACAGCCACAGCAACGTGGGATCCAAGCCGTGTCTGTGACCAACACCACAACTCTCAGGGCAATGCTGGATCTTTACCCACAAAGCAAGGTCAGGGATCGAACCCGCATCCTCATGGATACTAGTTGGATTCGTCACTGAGCCATGATGGGAATTCCTTTAGTCATTTTTAAAGAACTCAGTTCCTATAAAAACGTGAGTTGCCATTAGGCACCTGGAATGTGCTCTTTGCTTTTTATCAGACTTCAGTTTCTAAGGCAGTGGTTCTCAATATTCCTTATATATTATAATCCCCTGGAGAATTTAAAAACTATTGATGGTTGTGATCCACCCACAGAGGTTCTGATTAATTCATCTGTGGTGAAGCTTGGGCCCTGGCTCTTAGTATGGTCCAGAGTAAGTGCTTGATAGCTACTTTTATCATTATTGTTGTTGTTTTTGTTTTCAGATTATAACATCAAACCATGGCCACATTATCTTCTAATGACAAAATATTAAAGTCATAGCCATGGCCCACAGATCATCATTGCTGGGTGTGATACCTATTGTTATCCCTCCCCTGACATGTATTTCTTAAGCTGAAAACATTGACTATGCACTATTTGAATTGCTTTCCTACATAATTATAACTTTTGTATACTGCTCTTAAAAGGTCAGTGTCACTAATACCTTCCCAAAGTACTGGATATGAGAAGAATTGTGTCTAGAGTAGAATTCTTCTTTACACATTGAGAAAACTGACGTGCCAAACACTAACTTATCTGCCAAATACCTACTAGTTATCATCTATTTTATTCTGATCTTGAGCTTCTTCCCTTGGTCTATGTGTGTAGCCTTATAAATTTGCACACTTACAGCTCAATGCAATGGTGTGGTTGAACATGCTTTATACTTGATGTCTTAGCTTCTGCATAGCATGTAAAAAAGGGGAAGGTTATATTATTTTCCTAATCTTTAGGAAACTGAAGCTCTGAAAGGTAAACGAGTTAGCCATGTCATAAAACTACCAAGACACAGAACTGGGTCTACACTCTAGGACTTGGGACCACCAGTCTGTTGGGTTTTCACCAAACTATGTTGCTTTGCTATAGGATGCTATCTTTGTGTAGGAGATTCTTATTAGTTAGTATACTTAACTTACTGAATTCTTGGACTAGTTTCAGATGCATTAAAGAAGTTTATCAAGGCAGTATATGTGCTTTGTAGAAAATCAGATACATAAATAAGCAAAAATAAAATACCATTTTTCTCCTCTTTGGAGACAAGGTACAGTACTCACTATTCTTTCAGATTTTTGTCAATGCAGGTATATATTTACCTATGTGTGACCTATATGTATTTAAAAACCTTTTTGTAATCTGCTTTTTAAAATGCAGCACTTTAAAATACACTGTCTCAGAGTTCCCGTCATGGCGCAGTGGTTAACGAATTCAACTAGGAACCATGAGGTTGTAGGTTCGATCCCTGGCCTTGTTCAGTGGGGTAAGGATCTGGCATTGCTGTGAGCTGTACGTCGCAGACGTGGCTCGGATCCTGTGTTGCTGCAGCTCTGGCATAGGCTGGCGGCTACAGCTCACACTGTCTCATTTGATGCCTCTAGTAATAGAAACTCTAGCACTAACTCTATTTCCCTTTCTGGGGGTAATAAGTCTCAAAATCCTTACGTTGCGGTGTGAAGACAAGAAAATCTGCGCTGCACTGTAACTCTACATGTTAAATTATTGGTGGTTAAATTGTTAACTTCATAATAACTGCTGTTATATGAAGCTAGGATTTTTTGAATATTACTTCCATTTATTACAACGGAAAAAAAACATTCTTCTAGGTCACAAGACTAGGTTAAAAATATCTTACATACCCCCTTGTACTCAGTTTCTACCTCTTAAAACAATAAGAAACATAGAAAATCCACCTTGAATACACCATTACCAGAAATCAAAGTGTTTTAAAGAGCAGTATAGTGTGAATACCATTCACTTAGGCAGTGCACATGTGAAAATCCTAGACAGAACTGATTTAATAATTTACTTCCATCAACATCTAGTCATATAAAATGGGAAAACATGACCCATGTATCTGATATATTTGATATCAGTTACTACAACTATTAACTCTTGTTCTATGAGACCATCAGACACTCAGGATGGCTATCAATATGAACACAGCATACAAAGGAAGAACACTTAAAGGTGAAGGCAAATATTTCGTTGAAAACAGCCTACATTAGAAACAGTCATCGTGGAAGGAAGAGTTCTCATACAATACCTTAAAATCTGTAATGAAACACCTGTTCTGAGAAAAACTGGAACAAAGTGTCAAAATTTTAGTGGTTACTTTGGTGTCAAGAGTCAGGAAATAAGTATCAGGCAATGAGAGGACCATAGACATTTATATCTAGGGCTCCATTCACTCAAAGGGCCCCGCACTGTCATAAAAAATGCCTCACTGAGATTGGGAGACTTGGGGGCCTGTTTATGTATATGAGCAGAACTCCTCCTGGGATGCAGTCACTTTAGACTGGAGTTCTGAAAAAAGAAGCAATTAACTGTGCTGTGAATTATGCTTTTGTCTCCCAGGTGTATTAATTTTCCTTTTATCGGGAGAATCAACTAGGAGGTTGGGAAACTTAGACTCTAATGCTCCATTCAATTTTTTTGACCAGTAACCTCATCACCACCATCATCATCACCACAACCATCACCACAACCACCTTCATCTTTACCATCAACTACATCACCAGTCATTATCATTAGGGTTGTCATTCAACATTAGTTACTGACCACTGGGCATAATCAACTACCCTTAAAATGTTTATTTAAAAAGGTTTTAAAACCAGATTTGAATATTTTAATAAAATCAAGAGTATAATTTCAGTAAAGGAATGTTCATTTAAAAGGAATGCTAAATTTGTCACCCTGCTGCTGCACCTGCAGATTGACAGGGCATTGAGGGGCAGAAGACAGATAAGTATATGTGTGTGTGTGTGTGTATCTCCATATCCATATTTATATCTATTTAACACTGGGAAAAGTTCCTTGAATTATAGTTTTCATTATTTGTTCTGCCCCTTGCTTTGGTTTTCTTTTTTCTTTGTGCTCCTACTTAACATAGATGAGATCTTTGACTTGTATCTACATGTTACTTCCCGTACATTTCTTCATTTCCTTTTTTTACCTTCTGTTTCTCCTAATGTATTATCTTTTGTGTTTATTAGCTTTTTTATTACTTTTTAGTTTATTTTCCTAAATTATTTTTCTTTTATTTCTAGTAATTTCTTGAGTTGTTGAGTTTTAGTAATTATTGAGTTTTTCCAATTCTGAGTTTTGTTGCTCCTTCATTTCTTGTAGCATTTGAGTTTTTCCAGTTCTGAGTGTTGTTGCTCCTTCATTCCTTGCAGCATTTTCAAAATGTATTTTAGCTGATTTTGATAGAATGTAATAATATTCATTCAGTTGTGGCCATGTGCTATGGTCTGAATTGTGTTCTGTCCATAAGCAATGAAAACTGGACAAAATAGATACAATTATTGTTTTTAGACATTGGACAGCAGTGATGCTAGACTATGGTCTTGGGCAGAAGAGGAACAAATCAGGTAAGCCCTCTATTCACCCTGAATCTTTATCTGGAGTCACTTTCTAGATCACGGCCCAAGGGAGATATCTGTAAACAAAGCACAGCAATTTTTTTGGTCTTTTTTAGGGCTGCACTGGAGGTATATGGAAGTTCCCAGGCTAGCAGTCCAATTAGAGCTGTTGCCACCAGCCTATGCCATAGCCACAGCAGCACCAGATCTGAGCTGCATCTGTGAACTATGCTTCGGCTTATGGCAATGCTAGATCCCTAACCCACTGAGTGAGGCCAGGGTTTGAACCCGTGTCCTCGTGGATACTAGTCAGGTTCATTACTGCTGAGTCATGAAGGGAACTTTTTTTAACTCACCTTTGAAACTCCAATTATGCATATATTGGCACTGTCCTGAAGATTCTGGATGTTATGTTGTTTTTTTTTCCTACCTGTATTGTAGTATGATAATTTCTACTCATCTATTTTGCTTTCAACAATTCTTTTTTTGGCTCTGCCGACAATGCTATTAAGTCAACCTAATGAATTCCTTATTTCCAGTATTGTATTTTTCAGTTTTGAATTTTTTGAGAATTTCCTTTATTTTTATTGTATTTATAAATCTGTTGGAATGTTTCATCATTCATCAAACTTGCATTTCTTTTATCTACATTTGAATAAATGATTATAATAGTTAAATAAATGATTATAATGTAAATTATTTGCTAATTGCAACATTCAGGTCATATGTTGATCTGCTTTTATTGAATATATATATATATACATATATATATATGTTTTATGCTTTTTTTTTTCTTTTGTCTTCTTGGGGCCACACCCTTGGCATATGGAAGTTCCCAGGCTAAGGGTCTAACTGGACCTGTAGCTGCTGGCCTACATTACAGCCATAGCAACACAAGATCCAAGCAGCACCTGCAATCTACACCACAGCTCACAGCAACACTGGATCCTTAATCCACTGAGCGAGGCCAGGGATTGAACCTGCAATCTCATGGTTCCTAGTTGGATTCACTTCTGCTGTGCCACGACAAACTCCTGAATGTTTTTTTTTCTTGATTATGAGTCATACTTTCCTGGGTTTTTTTTGTACTTATAGTAATTTTTAATTTTAAGATGCTGGAAATTGTGCATATAATGTAGAGATAGTGGATTATGTTATTCTCTACAGAGTGTTGGATTTTGTTCTGGGATGCAGTAAATGAACTGCATAAAAATGAGAAGCCTGACTGCTTACTTTTTAGTTACTTGTTCCTTGTGTGTCAGCCAAGCTGAAGGTCATATGGGAATGCGAACTAGTAAAGACTGAAAACCTGGGAGTTCCCGTTGTGGCACAGTGGTTAATGAATCTGACTAAGAACTATGAGGCTGTGGGTTCGATCCCTGCCCTTGCTCAGTGGGTTAAGGATCTGGCATTGCCGTGAGCTGTGGTGTAGGTCGCAGACGGAGCTTGGATCCCGCGTTGCTATGGCTCTGGTGTAGGCTGGCAGCTACAGCTTCGATTCGACCCCTAGCCTGGGAACCTCCATATGCCGTGGGAGCGGCTCAAGAAATGGCAAAAAGACAAAAAAAAAAAGACTGAAAACCTGGAGACAAACTAGGTCTATGACCTTGGAAAAATGGCTTTACTCTCTTGGATCTTTGTCTTTGTTCATAAGATGAGGATAAATAGTAGTTCTGTGGATATGCAAGTTGCTGGCACTGGAATCACTAGGGAAGATTAAAAAATACGGCCATGAGAGGGGAAGGGTCAAGATAGCGGAGGAGTAAGATGTGGCGCTCACCTTCTCCCACAAACACATAAAAAAAACACATCTATATGTAGAATGATTTGCACAGAACATCTACTGAAAACTGGCAGAAGAACTTAAACCTCCAAAAAGGGCAAGAAACCCTCGACATAACTGGGTAGAAAAAAAGAAATAAGAGAGAAACAGAGAGAGAAAAAAGGAATCATGACCAGACTAGCATTCATGAGAGGGAACTGTGAAAGAGAAAAGGAATCCACACCCTGGGAAGCCACCTAACCCACGGGGAGATCAGCTGAGATGGAAGGACCTCAAAGTTGCTGAGAAAAAAACAGCAGCTGGACTGAGGGGGGAAAAGCAGAGTGAGAGCTGAACAGATCATCTGTACCACCACCCTGGACACCACAGCCTGAGTCACTTGGGCGGGGACTTGGCTCTGAGACTCAGGCTCCAGAGGTCAGTTCCGGGGAGAGGACTAGGATTGGCTGTGTGGAGACAGTCTGAAGGGATAAGAAGCTGTGTGCCATGGGCTAGGCAGTGGAAGGCCACAGCAGAGGGAACACAGGAGGAGGTCTAGGCCCATAGGAGAAGCAAGACACCATCGTTAGGAAGGGTACACTGCCATAGAAATCTCCCTGTGCATGCATAGGCTCTCAGAGGGCAGGGTGCCTCTGGCACAGGCTATGGGTGGCGAGTAGCCACTTGCTCAAGCTATGGGAGACCAGGCCCTTCTTTCTCTGGCTATGGGTGGCCAGGCATCTCTTGCGTGGGCTAAGGGCAGCAGGGGGCTAAGCGCAACATGGTGCCTCTTGCATGATCTACAGGCGGCAGGACAAACCACAGAAGTCATCTCGGAAACCAGAGGGAGGTGTATCTTGCCACCACTAAGGGGTCTATGAACAGGCTCCACCTGCAGCCCAGTCACCTCAGAGTTCAGCAAAAAAGAGGGCATGGCAACTGAGTACCACATGCTGATGCTTTCACTTCCCTGGGAACACAGCTGCCTTGCTGTTGCCACAGCCAAACACACAGGGCAGGGCCCACACGCTTGATCACTGTTCCTTCTAAGGACCCTATAATTAGAAGCAGTCTGTGCAGCACCTCCTGCATGGGCTAAGAAGAATGGGTGCTTCTTGTGTGGTCGACATGTTGTGGGGGCAAACCACTGCAGTTATCTCTGACTCCAGAAGTAGGAGTGGCCACCCCCACTAGGGGTCTGTGAACAGACACCACTTGAGGCCCCAATCACCTCATAGGGCACCACAGAAGAGGGCACTGTGACCGAACACCACCTGTTGTTCTCACTCCCCTGGGAACCACACACCTTGCCTCTCTCACTGCAAAATGCTCTGGGCAACTCCTCAATCTGACTAAGGCTCATTAACACTTCCTAGGGCCCTGCAACTAGGAGTAGCTTGAGCCACCTTCCTCCGAGTCCTTGCTACTGTCAAGTGCCCAGTTACCAGACACTGACTACTAGCCCTACCCATTTCCTCCCTCTCCCTAGAAACACACTCAGCACCCTGGGGATAAAAGCCTGCTTGCACCAAAGAAAGAGACAGCAAGATTCCAAACTCCCACACCAAAAATAAATAGTAATCCCCCACAAAATACAAAGGGCTGCTCTTGCATAGAAATAGCCCTCCAAGACTACAGTTTGGTTTCTCCAAACTCACAGAAAAAGAAAACATAAGCAATATGATGAAGCTCAGGAACTATAGCCAGTTTAAAAGAAGAGGAGAATTTACCTGAAGTAGCAAACAATGAAACAGACCTCTGCAATCTGATAGACACTGAGTTCAAAAGGGAGATAGTGAAAATACTGAAGCACTTCAGGGTGAATATGAAGGAATTAAGAGCAGATAGAAACAGTAATGCAGATTCCTTTAGAAAGGAACTAGAAAATACAAGGAGGAACATAGAAAAATTAGAAAATTCATCTGCAGAGACACAAACTGAGCTAAAGGCACTAAAGAGCAGAATGAATAATGCAGAGGAATGAATTAGTGACTTGGAAGATAGAATAATGGAAATCACCCAATCAGGACAGCAGACAGAAAACCAAATGAAAAAACATGAAAGGAATATAAAAGATCTATGGGATAACACAAAGTGGGCCAATCTATGCATAACAGGCATTCCAGAAGGAGAAGAAAAATAAAAGGGCATTGAAAATATATTTGAAGAAATTATGTCTGAAACTTTCTGAATCTGAAGAAAACAGATATCAAGATAGAGGAAGTACAGAGGGCCCCGAACAAGTAGAACCCAAACAGGCCCACACCAAGACATATTATAACAAAAATGGCAAAAGCTAAAGAGAGGATTCTAAAGGTAGCATGAGAAACACAAAGCATTAATTATAAGGGAACCCCCATAAGGCTATCAGCTGATTTTTCTACAGAAACACTACAGGCCAGAAAAGAGTGGCAATATATATTCAAGTTATAAAAGCGAAAATTTTCAGCCTAGAATACTCTACCCAGAAAGAATATCATTTAAAATAGAAGGAGAAATAAAGAATTTCTCCAACAAACAAAAGTTACAAGCATACTGCAATACTAAACCCATTCTAAAAGACATACTGAAAGGGCTTATCTAAATAAAAAAGAAGTACGAAGAAATGGGATGGAGGAAATCACAATGGGAGAGCAATCACTGAAATAAGCCAATATACAGATCAAGAGAAAAAAACCTATTGTAAAAGTGACAGTAAACACAAGGAACAGCAAAAGGACAAACATGAAGAGGTTAAAAAGGACTTCAAAATCATAGAATGTGGGAAAGGAAAGTAAGAAAATCTAGATTCTTTTTTTTTTTTAAATAATATGTTTGATCCTATATGATAATCAGGCTAAATCCAGCAAATATAGGAAGGGGTTAACATACTTAAAAAACAGGGCAACCACAAATCAAAACCAAACACTACATTCATAAAAGCTAAAAAGAAAGGGATGCAAGCATAAAATAAAATATCATCCAACCAAAACCAGAAAGGAACAAAAGAGAAATATAGAATCAATTGGAAAACAAGGTTTAAAATGTCAATAAATACATATTTAACAATAATTACCTTAAATGTCAATGGACTGAATGCTCTAATCAAAAAACACAGAGTGGCAGATTGGATGAAAAAGCAAGAACCCACAATATGCTGTCTACAAGAGACTCACCTTAGGGCAAAGGACACGTACAGATTGAAAGTGAGGGGACGGGAAAAGATATTTCACGCCAGTGAACAAGACAGGGAAGCAGGAGTTGCAATACTCCTATCAGACAAAAACAGACTAAAATGAAGGCCATTAAGAAAGACAAATAAGGACACTATTTAATGGTAAAAGGATCCATTCAAGAAGAGGTTATTACAATAGTCAATATATATGCCCCTAATATAGGAGCACCCAAATATATACAACAGATACTAGCAGACAAAAAAGAGACATGGATGAGAAAACAATAATAGTAGGAGACTTTAACACCCCATTCACATGAATGGACAGATTCTCTAGACAGAAAATCAATAAGGCAACAGAGATCCTAAATGATGCAATAGAAAAGTTAGACCTCATTGACATTTTAAGGACATTACATCCCCAAAAATCAGAATATACATTCTTCTCAAGTGCACATGGAATATTCTCAAGGAATGACCACACACTGGGGCGCAAAACTAACCTCAACAAATTTAAGGGTGTAGAAATTATTTCAAGTATCTCCTCTGACAGTAATGAGTTGAAACTAGAAATAAACCACAGGAAAAGAAATGAGAAAACACTAACGACATGGAGACTAAACAAAACACTATTTGGAGTTCCCGTTGTGGCTCAGTGGTTAATGAATCCGACTAGGAACCATGAGGTTGCAGGTTCAGTCCCTGCCCTTGCTCAGTGGATTAAGGATCCGGCATTGCCATGAGCTGTGGTGTAGGTTGCAGATGCAGCTCGTATCCCGCATTGCTGTGGCTCTGGTGTAGGCTGACGGCTACAGCTCCGATTAGACCCCTAGCCTGGGAACCTCATGTGCCGTGGGTGCAGCCCTAGAAAAGGCAAAAAGACAAAAAACAAAAAAACCCCCAATATCCTACTAAAAAAACCAATGGGTCAATGAGGAAATCAAAAAGGAAATTAAAAAGGAAATTAAAAATATACCTCAAGGAAAAATGATAATGAAGACACAACCTTTCAAAATCTAGGGATGCTGCAAAGGCAGTGCTTAGAGGGAAATTCATAGTGAAAAAAGAAGAAAAATCTCAAACTGACAAATTAACCCACTACCTAAGTGAATCAGAAAAAGAACAAATAAACTTAAAGAAGGAAGGAAATCATAAAGATCAGAGAAGAAATCAATAAAATAGAGATTCAAAAAACAGTAGAAAAAAATCAATAAAACGAAGAGCTGGTTCTTTGAAAAGGTAAACAAAATTGACAAACCTCTGGTCAGACTCACCAAGAAGAGGAGAGAAAAAACCCAAATACACAAAATAAGAAATGAAAAAGGAGAAGTCACAACAGATACTGCAGAAATACAAAAAACCCTAAGAGAATACTATGAAAAATTATTTGCCAACAAATTTGAAAACCCAGAAGAAATGTACAACTTTCTAGAGACTTACAGCCTGCCAAAACTAAATCAAGAAGCAATAGATAAACTGAACTGACCGATCATTATAGACAAAATTGAATATGTCATAAAAACATTCCCTACAAACAAAAGTCCAGGACAAGATGGCTTCACAGGGGAATTCTACTAAATGTACAAAGAGGAACTTAAACCCATACTCCTTAAACTTTTCCAAAAGGTTGAAGAAGAAGGAACACTCCCAAAGACATTCTAGGAAGCCACCATCACCCTAATACCAAAACCAAAGACACTACCAAAAAAGAAAATTATAGGCTAATATCTTTGATGAGTATAGACACAAAAATTCTCAACAAAATTTTAGCCATATGAATCCAACAACATATAAAAATGAGTGTACAACATGACCAGGTAGGATTCATCCCAGGTTCACAAGGATGGTTCGACATGTGCGAATCAGTCAACGTCATACACCACATTAACAAAAGTCAAAAATCACATGATCATCTCAATAGATACAGGAAAAGCATTTGACAAAGTCCAACATTCATTCACAATACAAACTCATATCAAAGTGGGTATAGAGGGAACATATCTTAATATGACAGCCATTTATGACAAACCCACAGCAAATATAATACTCAATGGAGAAGAGTTGAAAGCCTTTCTGCTAAAATCTTCAACAAGACAAGGATGCCCATCTCACCACTTTTATTCAACAAGGTATTGGAAGTCCTACTGCAGAAATCAGACAACCAAAAGAAATATCCAAGTAGGAAGAGAAGAGGTAAAATTGTCACTGTACGCAGATGACATGACACTATATATAGAAAACTCTAAGGACTCCACACAAAAACTACTCGAACTGATCAACGAATTCAGGAAAGTAACAGGATACAAGATTAACATTCAGAAATCGGTTGTATTTCTGAATACTAACAATGAAATATTAGAAAAGGAATACAGAAATATAATACCTTTTAAAATTGCACTCCCCAAAATCAAATACCTAGGAATAAACCTGACCAAGGAGGTGAAAGACATAGACGCTGAGACCTAGAAAACATTAACCAAGGAAATTAAAGAAGAGGTAAAGAAATGGAAAGATATTCCATGCTCCTGAGTTGGAAAAATTACTATTGTAAAAATGGCCATACTACCCAAAGCAATCTCCAGATTCAATGCAATCCCTATCAAATAACCCATGACATTTTTCACAGAACTAGAACAAACAATCCAAAATTTTATACGGAACCACAAAAGACCCAGAATTGCCACAGCAATCCTGAGGAACAAAAACTAAGCAGGAGGCATAACTCTCCCAGACTTCAGGCAATATTACAAAGCCACAGTCATCAGGACAGTGTGGTATGGGTACCAAAACAGACAGACAGACCAATGGAACAGAAGAGAGAACCCAGAAATAAACCCAGACACCTATGGTCAATTAATCTCTGACAAAGGAGGCAAGAACATAAAATGGGAAAAAGACAGTCTTTTCAGCAAGTATTGCTTGGAAACCTGGACAGCTGCATGCAAATCAGTGAACCTGGAACACACCCTCACACCAGGCACAAAAATAAATGCAAAATGGCTTAAAGGCTTAAATGTAAGACAAGACACCGTTAAACTCCTGGAAGAGAACATAGGCAAAACATTCTCTGACGTCAACCTTACAAATGTTTTCTCAGGTCAGTCTCCCAAAGCAATAGAAATAAGAGCAAAAATAAACCAATGGGACCTAATCAAACTGACAAGCTTTTGCACAGCAAAGGAAACCATAAAAACAAACAAACAAAAAAACCCCAAGAAGACAACTTATGGAATGGGAGAAAATAGTCTCAAACAATGCAACTGACAAGGACTTAATGTTTAAAATATAGAAACAACTTATACAACTCAACAGCAAACAAGCCAACAACCCAATGGAAAAATAGACAAAAGACCTGAATAGACATTTCTCCAAAGGAGATATACAGATGGCCAACAAACACATGAAAAAATGCTCTACATCACTGGCTATTAGAGAAATGCAAATCAATACCACTATGAGATACCACCTCACACCAGTCAGAATGTCTGTCATTAGTAAGTCCACAAACAACAAAAGCTGGAGGGGGTGTGGAGAAAAGGGAACCCTCCTGCACTATTGGTTGGAATGTAAATTGGTATAACCACTATGGAAAACAGTATGGAGGTACCTCAGAAAACTAAACAGAGAACTACCATATGACCCAGCAATCCCACTCTTGGGCATAGATCCAGACAAAACTTTACTTGAAAAAGTCACATTGCAGCACAATTCACAACAGCCAAGACATGGCAACACCCTAAATGTCCATTGACAGATGACTGATTAAGAAGATGTGGTTATATACACACAATAGAATACTACTCAGCAATAAAAAAGAACAAAGTAATGAAATTGACAGCAACATGGTTGGATCTAGAGACACTCATAGTAAGTGAAGTAAGTCAGAAAGAGAAAGCCAAATACCATATGATATCACTTATATCTGGAATCTAATATATAGCACAAACAAACTGTTCCACAGAAAAGAAAATCATGGACATGGAGAACAGACTTGTGGTTGCCAAGGGGGAGGGGGAGGGAGTGGGATGGACTGGGAGTTTGGGGTTAATAGATGCAAACTATTGCCTTTGGAATTGATAAGCAGTGAGATCCTGCTGTATGGCACTGGGAACTATATCTAGTCACTTATGATGGAGCATGATGGACGAAAATGTGAGAAAAACAATGTACACATATATGTATGACTGGGTCACTTTGTTGTACAGTAGAAAACTGATGGAACACTGTAAACCAGCCGTAGTGGAAAAAATAAAAATCATTAAAAATATGGCCATCATATTTATACCCACAGAGATACTCTGATTAAGAGGGTTTGGGTGGAGCCTGGAATTTTTCTTTTTTTCTTCTTCCAATTTTATTGAGATATAATTGACATACAGAATTGTATAAACTTAAGGTATTCAGCATAATTGACTTATGTACATTATGAAATGACTATTACCGTAAGTTTAGTGAATGTTCATCATCTCATATAGATATGACATTAAAGAAATAGAAAAAAATTTTTTGTGATAAGAACTCTCAGCATTTACTCTCTTAACTTTCATATACAACATACAGCAGTGCTAATTATATTTATCATGTTGTACATTACATTCATAAGACTTACTCTTCTTATAATTGGATGTTTGACCATTTTGACTGCTTTCATCCAACTCCACCCCCAACTCCTGCCCCAGCCCCTGCTTCTGTTAACCACAAATCTGATCTCTTTTTCTGTGAGGTTTTGGTTTTTGAAGTATAATTGACCTACAATACTATGTTCATTCCTGTTATGCAACATAATGATCTGACATGTCACCATACAAAGGTATTACATATTTATTGATTATATTCCCTATACTATACATTTCATACCCATGACTCAAGTAATTTTGCAACTAGAAGTTTACGCCTCTTCATCTCCCCCACCTATTTCAGAATTTCTTTTTAATAAACACTCTAGGTAATTGTTGTGCTCAGTCAGATTTGTGAAATAATGGATTTGATAATTTCCTGAGTTTTTTCAGGTCAAAATTCTAGGCATGTGTAGGCTTGATGTTAAAGAAAGTAAGTAAAGACCGAAGGATTGAGACATGGGATAGGCAATTTTTAACAAGGCAAAAGATTGTATTGGGGAGTAGAAGATAAAAAAAGGGAGTTCCCGTCGTGGCGCAGTGGTTAACGAATCCGACTAGGAACCATGAGGTTGCGGGTTCGGTCCCTGCCCTTGCTCGGTGGGTTAACGGGAGCGGCCCAAGAAATAGCAACAACAACAACAACAACAAAAAAGCCAAAAAAAAAAAAAAGAAGATAAAAAAAGACCAAAGAAAACCAAAGAGGAAGAACAAATTTGGATGTACCTTTGCACCAGGAATCTGATCCAGCAGAATTCAGTTTGAGAGCATTGAGAAGCTAGAAAGTACGTCAAGAGGAGTGCTTGAGGAAAAGTGGGTGGGAGGCAGGGAAAGTCAAGGGAGTTTTAATTTAGATAAAAGCCTGCTCTTGGCAGAGGTTGAGAGCAGGTATTTGATAGTGATTCTTTGTTACCAAGTTAAAATATCTCATGAGAAGATAAGGGCAGGGAATCACGGAAATCTCCTTTCCTGGAGTTCCCATTGTGGCTCAGTGGAAACAAAACCGAGTAGCATCCATGAGGATGCAGGTTCAATCCCAGGCCTCACTTAGTGGGTTAAGGATCTGGTGTTGCCATGAGCTGTGGTGTAGGTTGCAGACACGGCTTGGATATGGCATTGCTGTGGCTGTGGCATGAGCCATTGGCTACAGCTCTGATTTGACCCCTAGCCTGGGAACCTCCATATGCCATGTGTGTGGCCCTAAAGACAAAAGACCAAAAAATAAATAAATAAATAAATAAAAACAAAGAAGAAGAAAAAAACCTCTCTTGTTTTAGCTAGATATAGAGCAATTATCCCTGGAATAAACTGGAATATGAATAAATTATTGAGTGCCCTACCCTAAATTATAATAGCTCTTTGTGTCAATTTTTCCTTGATCTAATCATATCTTCTTTTTATTAAAGTTACTGCATACTTATTTGTTACTCTCTGAGAGATTACCAATTACCAGCTCTGAGGTGGCAGGGACCTGGCTTTATAGATTTCATAGCTCTCGTCAGGAGAAGTTTGGTCTAGTGATTACAAAATAGGGGCCTGGAGTTAAACAGACCTATGTATGTGGGCTGTGAAACACATTGCCTCTGTGAGCAACTTACCCTTAAAATGAGTATCATTATCGTTAGGAATGAATAGGAATCTATTTGTGTGGTGGTTTGAATCCCGGCAGCCAGAAGTCAGTGTAAAGGATCTGTGTCAGGCACATTATTGGCTATTCAAGAAATGGTAATGATAGTAATTTTTTTCCACAACGATTTTTTTCTTTTTCTTTTCTTTTTTTTTGTCTTTCTGCCATTTTCTTGGGCCGCTCTTGCAGCATATAGAGGTTCCCAGGCTAGGGGTCGAATCGGAGCTGTAGCCATCAGCCTACGCCAGAGCCACAGCAACGCTGGATCCAAGCCGTGTCTGCAACCTACACCACAGCTCACGGCAACGCGGGATTGTTAACCCACTGAGCAAGGGCAGGGACCGAACCCGCAACCTCATGGTTCCTCGTCGGATTCGTTAACCACTGCGCCACGACGGGAACTCCAATGATTTTTTTCTTAATTGTACCAGATAAAAGTTTTTTGAAAGAATTGTCTCTAAAAGCCAAATCAAGCACTATCAAGGATATAAATAAACATGTCTTCCTCTGGGAAAAAAAATCTCTGAGGAAATGGTCCTGAGGGATCAGCTACTGAGATATGTAATCCTGATAAAAATCTATTCTCCTGTTATCCTCTGGTCAGGAAAAGGCACTATCTCCTTCCTTGTAACTAGAGGGGATTATGGGCAAATCAACAATTGAAAAATCATGCTCTTCAATGCAGAAAGAGATATAAGATAAATGAGAGGTTCTGATTCTTTGGACCAGACTGGGAGGAGAGAGTTCTAAATTCAAAGCTGTCATCTATTCATTTTCTTTCCCAGGACAATTATGGACAACAGACAGAATACAGCATTATAACTCTAAACTAAAGGATGGTGAGTGCCTGCCTGGCCCTGGTCAGTCATATAACACAGTGGTTACAAGTACAAACTGTAAGAGTCAGACTGTGTGCAAGTCAGTTGCTTTGGGACTTGTCTTGCTACTTAACTCGGATGTCTCATGTGCAGAATGCAGATAATATTAATGTCACATATCTCAGTACACAGCCTCACATAATAACCACTTAAATAAATGTAAGCTTAAAAAATTATCATTAAATCTAAAGCCACTAGAGCTAAGAGATCTTGGGAAAACTTGGCCTCACCTTCTTGATTAGAGAGCGGTGACTCAGAGGTTGGAGTGTCATCTGCCAATTAGGACTCTCTCCAAAAAAGAGGCAGGAGAGAGAGGACATATAAAATGGACTGACTAAAAGGTCTAAAACACATCTATCTAATTTTTGAATGAACTGGAATACGAATAAATTACTGCTTTCTCTAGAGTGCCAGTTCGCACTCTGGAGGCAAACTTTAGCCTCTTATTTGTTCTCTAGAAGTTAAGGGCACTGTGGCTGTGAAGATAGATCCATAGTGAAGAGTAAAAACCTTCCTTCCATACTAAAGCTCAAATCTCTCCATGGATTCCATTCTCAAGTATCCAGGGTGGATGGATACCTGGAGGGTGGTGATGGTGTTTCTTTCTAAGTGGTTCTCTCTTCTTTTCCCCATGGAAGGCCCTTTCCCACAGGAGAATGGCAGCTGAGAACTCTTCTGTGACAGAATTCATCCTTGCTGGCTTAACATTTGAGCCAGGACTCCAGATCCCCCTCTTCTTCCTGTTTCTAGGTTTCTACATGGTCACTGTAGTGAGTAACCTGGGCTTGATAATGTTGATTGGGTTGAACTCTCACCTGTACACCCCCATGTACTTTTTCCTCTTCAACCTCTCCTTAATAGATATCTGTTACTCAACTACTATCACCCCTAAAATGCTGATGAGTTTTGTTGCAGAGAAGAACATCATCTTGCATGCTGGATGTTTGACTCAACTCTTTTTCTTCTGCTTTTTTGTCATCTCTGAGTCCTTCATTCTGTCAGCGATGGCATATGACCGATATGTTGCCATCTGTAACCCACTGGTGTATGCAGTCACCATGTCTCCTAAGGTCTGTTTACTCCTTTTGTTGGGTGTCTATGTGATGGGGTTTTTAGGGGCTATGGCCCACACAGGAAGCATAGCAAATCTGACCTTCTGTGCTGACCACCTTGTCAATCACTTCATGTGTGACATTCTTCCTCTCCTTGAGCTCTCCTGCAATAGCACTTATGACCATGAGTTGGTGGTCTTTATAGTGGTGGCCATTGACATTGGAATGCCCATTGTCACCATCTTCATCTCTTATACTCTAATCCTCTCCAGCATTCTCCACATTCACTCCACTGAGGGCCGGTCCAAAGCTTTCAGTACGTGCAGCTCCCACATGATTGTGGTTTCTCTTTTCTTTGGTTCTGGGGCTTTTATGTATCTCAAACCACCTTCTATTTTATCCCTTGACCAAGGGAAAGTGGCCTCCCTGTTCTATACCATTGTGGTGCCCATGTTCAACCCATTGATCTATAGTTTGAGGAACAAGGATGTCAAAGTTGCTCTGAGGAAAACCTTGGGAAGAAAAATATTTTCTTGATAAAGGAGAAGTATGTGAAGAAGGAATTATAATGTTTTGTTTACCAGTGTGTGTATTTTCAATGAAGGATGTCAGTTCTAGTTTTTTGCTCTCCTGTACAGAAAGAGAATTTGAAGTCTTTGTGTTTAAACAAGTGTTTAGTACAGACCTATTTTCCCTATCCCTTGACCCACTTGACTATTCCAAGATTATTTTATGAAAAATTTTCTACGATCATAGATAATTCAATCTTGAATGGGCATTGTCAATCATTTAATCTAATCTCCTCATTTAGCAGACAGGGAGACTTAGAAATATATGTTTTCCAGGGTCACACAACTAACTGCTTTGACAACTGGGGATGGAATCAAGGCCCTTGAATACCAATCTAATTGATTTACCTTTATTTATTTATTTAGTCGCACCCATGGCGCATGGAAATTCTCAGGCTAGGGGCTGAAATGGAGCTGCAGCTGCTGGCCTCTGCCAGAGCTATAGCAACAGTAGATCTAAGCTGCATCTACCATCCTTAACAGATGCATATCCCTAACCCACTGAGTGATACCAGGGGTTGAACCTACATCTTCTCAGACACTATGTTGGGTTCTAAATATGCTGAGCCACAACGGAACTCCTTGATTTACCTTTATGTCATGTTTTCTTGCTTCATTTCATTGCTTGCATTCCAGATGCTAAGATATATTAGCATATTAAAGTCTGATCCTATTTATAGCAATTTAATGTAACTTCACTATATATACACACACACACACACATATATGTGTGTGTGTATATATATATATATATATATATATTTTTTTTTTTTTGCTTTTTAGGGCCACACCTGCAGCATATGGAAGTTCCCAGATTAGGGGTCCAATCAGACCTACAGCTCCTGGTCCTCACCACAGCCACAGCAACACCAGATCCAAGCCGCATCTGCAAACTACACCACAGCTCACAGCAACACTGGATCCTTAACCCACTGATCAAGGCCAGGGATTGAACCCAAATCCTCATGGATCCTAATTGGGTTTGTTAACCACTGAGCCACGATGGGAGCTCTGCAATAATTTTTGAATATTACACTTTTTTTTCAAGAGGGTGGGAGACAAAAAATTTACTGAACTTGATCTTGGCTAAATCACCAGAGAGTTGTGTTAAAATTGTGGTGGTGTAGGGGGCAAGTATGTAGGTCTCAGATAGCAGGTAAAGCATGGTAATTCACTAGCTGAAGGACCCAGCCTAGTGAATTAGAACTTCTGTAGATTTAGGGCTATAAAGATGCTGAATTGGAAAGTTTCATACATTATTTGAAGACTAAAAGTGAGTCAGAATTTAGAATTTTTTCCCTAAGGGTTAGTTTGAGTGTTTTAGCTATGACAGAGGAATATCTGGCTCAGGATAATCATCTAAGGGTCTCTAAGTTCTAAAGGAGGAGTAAATAATTTGAGGGATCTAGTTAGTTATCAAGGTAGTACTAAGCAGCTGATTTTTAGAAGGGGCCATTTACATAGAATTTTAAGTCACTGCAATCTGCACTGATCTTCTCATGCAGGCCTATGTGGAAAAGAGAGAGTTCACCTCAACTGGTTTATAAATCCATAATACTGGGTAAAGAGGTATAGAATATATCAGTATCAGGTACAGAATATATACACACACATATATTATGTATAATATGACATATAGAATCAAATATATAGAATATATTATATACCAGGTATAGAAATATATACACATCCAATATATATTATAATACATACATTTTACATATAATATAATATAAAATAATATAATATATATATTAGCAATAAAGGAAGGTTCTTTGGAAAAGAACTAGAAAAGTACCAGAAGTGCCAAGGAGACACTTTGTCTTATAAGCTTTTTTTTTTGAGAATATTCTCTTCTTTTGGGGAAAAAGGAACTTTGGATGAATGACTAGTTTTGCCTTTCAATATGACACAGATCAAAGGGGGTATTATAAAACTGAGAATGTTGAAAAGCTGATGAGACTCGAGCACCTGCAGATTTTGGTATCTCAGGTGGATCCTGGGACCAATCCCCTGTGGTTACCAAGGGATGACTATGCTTCAATGTGGTAGCTTGCATTATTGGTCAAAATTTGTTACTCACTTAGTAGTATTATGCATATACACCCTTGCCATGGTTTAATTATAGGTACGGTGTATTTTCTTGCCTCACTGATGGTCAGCTAGGTCATATGACCTATTTTGGCCAATGGGATATTAGCACATGTGATGTAAGCAGGTGCATGGGATGTGTTTGCATGGTGGGACTTGCCCTCTTCTGCTTCTGCCATGGCCTTGGGAGGAGCTTCTCCTAGGTAACTGCCACTGCTTCAAACTGATTCTCACAGTGAACATGTGGAGACCATCTTGAAGCAGAGCTTCCCACCCATGACCAGAAAAGATGCACCATCACAATGATCTTGCAGACATGTGAAGAGCAAATGTTCATTGTTGTACTCTGATGAAATTTTGTGAGACTGCTATATACAAGATATGACAGACAGACAGACTCCATCATTAAGAAATGAGGAAAGGAGAATCTCATCTGGAATATAACATTTTCTTTCAGTGCAATCACGTTTTATATTTCATGTTATAAAATGTTGTTTAACTTAGCATTATAATGTGAGCACTTACTTATAAGTAAGTACTTTTTGAATTATACTTTTTCAAGGATTTCGTATATAGATATATCATTTAATGCTTTTTTTTTCAGAATGGATTAGCAATGAGATCCTGCTGCGTAGCACTGGGAACTATGTCTAGTCACTTATGATGGAGCATGACAATGAGAAAAAAGTATCTATACATGTATGTGTAACTGGGTCACCATGCTGTTCAGTAGAAAACTGACAGAACACTGTAAACCAGCTATAATGGAAAAAACTAAAAGTCATTATATATAAAAAAGTTTTTTTCAAATTGTTGAAAGTTAAAATTGCATCGACTTCCAATGTTTTATTACTATAAATAATGCTCTAATTATCATTTTCTGTTAAAACTTTGGTATAGATTTCTGATTATTTCCTCAGATGAGATTCATATTTTATTTTCATTATTTTCTCAATTCAAAATATTTCCAATTTTCCCCATGATATTTTCTTCCTTGACCCATTTATTATTTAGAAATATAATGTCTAATCATTCTTTTCTGTTTTTTTTTTTTTTTTGGTAAACTGACAGTTCAGAGCTCTAGTCCTCTTATCTTCTGTTATTTGAGCATCCTAACTTGGATAATTCTAAATTCAACAACTCCATACACTTGTTACTCTTCAGCTTTTTCTGCACCTATTGAGATGATCATATACTTTTTGTCTTTAATTCTATTAATATGGTATGTTACATTTATTAATTTCTGTATGTTAAACCATATACAAGGTGATGAAACCTGGTTAATCATGATTCATAATTCTTTTAATGTGCTTTTGAATTCAGTTTGCTGGAATTTTGTTTGTAATTTCTGCATCTATATTCATGAGGGATATTGGCATGTAGTTTTTTTTTTTTTTTTTTGGTAGTGTCTTTATCTGAATTTGGTATCAGGATAATAATGGCCTTATAAAGTGAGTTTGAGAGTATTCCCTCCTCTTCAGTTTTTGGAAGAGTTTAAGAGGTTTGGAGTTAAGCTTTTTAAAAATGTGCAGTAGAACCCACCAGAGAAACCATCTGATCCTAGGCTTTGCTTTGTTAGGAGATTTTTGATTACTCATACATTCTTCATAATCATACTGATCTGTTCAGTTTTTCTATTTCTTCATGATTTATTCTTGTGAAGTTGCATATTTCTATGAATTTATTCATTTCTTTTGGGTTATCCAATTTGTGGTATATTATTATTACACTATATAATCTTTTGTACTTATGTGTTATCAGTTGTAATGTCTCCTTTTCCATTTTTTATCTTTTTAAAAACTAGATCTTGATTTTGTTGATCTTTACTATCGATTTTTTAGTTTACATTTCACTTATCTTGCTCTGCTCTTTTTTACTTCTTTCCTTCTGCTAACTCTGGACCCGATTGTTCTTCTTTTTCTAGTTCCTTGTGGTGTAAAGTTAGGTTGTTTAATTTCACATCTTTTTTTTCTTAAGGTAAGTATTTATCACTATAAATTTCCCTCATAGGACTTTTTGCTTTAGCCCTAAGTTTTGGTATTTTGTGTTTCCATTTTGTTTCAAGATTTTTAAAAAAAATCTTCTTTGACCCATTGGTTTTTCAGGAGTGTGTTGTTTAATTTCCATGTATTTGTAAGTTTTCCAGCTTTCCTTTTGTTATCGATTTCTAGTTTCACACCAATGTAGATGGAAAAGATGCCTAATATGATTTCAGTCTTTAAAAATTTCCTAATACTTGTTTATGGCTTATCATATTATATATCCTAGAAAATGTTCTATGTGCACCTAAGACTGTGCATTCTGCTGCTGTGGAATGGTATATTCTGTATATGTCTGCTAGGTCAATTTGGTCTAAAGCATCATTTAACATTTTTTATTGATTTTCTGTCTGGATGATCTATTCATCATTGGAAGTAGGTTACAATATTCCTGTATTCTTTTTGTGTTGCTGTCAATGACTACTTCCAGATCTGTTAGTATTTGATTAATACATTCAAGTGCTCCAATGTTTAATGCCTACACTTTATGATTATTATATCCTCTTGATAAACTGAACTGGCCCCTTCTTATTATATAATGGCCCTTTTTTGTCCATTGTGACAATTTTTAACTTAAAGTCTATTTTATTGGATAAAACCATAGCTACTCCTGCTCTCTTTTGATTTCCATTTGCATGAAATATCCTTTTCCATTCTTTTACTTTGAGCCTATGTGTGTCCTTAAAGATGAAATAAGTTTCTTCAGGGTTTTGTTTGTATATGCATCCAGCCACTCTATGCCTTTTGATTGTGGAATTTATCTCATTTAAATTAAGAGTAATTATTGATAGACAAGGACTCACTAATCCTATCTTATTGTTTTATGGTTATTTTGTAGCTCTTTTGTACATTTCTTCCTCTCTTGCTACCTTCCCTTTTGAATAATTTTCTGCAGTGGTATGCTTTGATTCCCTTTACTTTATTTTTTATGTATCTTTTAGATTTTTGCTTTGTGGCTACCAAGAATCCTGCATAAAATACTTTATAGATAAACACGCTGTTTTAAACGGACAGCAACTTATGTTCAATTGTATACAAAAACCCTACCCTTTTATACATCTCTGATGCCACAACTTATTTCTTTTCATATCATCTATTAACAAATTATTGTGGCTATAGTTATTTTAATAATTTTGTCCTTTAACATATACTAGAGTTAAGTGATTAAGACATCACTACATATTACAGTAGGAGAGCTATCTGTCTGTCTGTATCTACCTATCTATATATCTATCTGTCTCTGTTTGTTTACATTTGTGTGGCTTACGTTTGTTGAGAGAAATAAATGAAATGGAGAGGGAATAGAAATTACAGTTATCCAGAACGTATTTATGTGACAGGCATTGTTATGCACTTCAACTAGGTGATGCACTGGATGTTGGAGTAAAGAGGCAACAAAAGTAAAAACAGAGAAATGCGGCTACATCAAACTCGAAAACTTTTGTGAACCAAAGGGCAAAATCAGAAGAGTGAAAAAGTAAAATATAGAATGGGAGAAAATATCTGCAAGTTATACATCTGATAAGGAGTTAAGACCCAGATTATATAAAGAACTCCTACTATACAACAACAAAAAACCAAATAGCTTGATTTAAAAGTGGGCAAAGGACTGTGCTTCAGACTGAATGTTTGTATGCCTCCAAAATTCATGCTAAAATCTAATCCCCACTGTAATGGTATTTGGAGGTGGAGGCCTTTGTGAGGGCAGAACTCTCACAAATGGGCTTGTTGCTCCCTTGCCCCTTTCACCATGAGAGGTTATAGTGAGTAAGTGGTTATCTCACGCTCATTAGGATGGCTACTATTAGAAAAAATCCAAGAAAAGTGTAAGTATTGGTGAAGATATGGAAAAATTTGAACACTTGTGCATTATTGGTGGGTTTGTAAAACAGTACGGAAACAGTATGGAAGTTCCTTAAAAAATTGAAAATAGAACTACCATATGATTCAGTATCTACTTCCACCATATATCTAAAAAAATTAAAAGTAGAATATCAAAAAGATACAGCTGTATACCCATGTTCATGCAGCACTATTTACAATAGTCAAGAGGTGAGAGGAGCCCACTGACAATGAATGAATAAACAAAATTCAGAATATACATACAAAGAAATTGTCATTCATCCTTAAAAAGTAAGGAAATCACATGCTATGACATGGATGAAACTTGAGGACATTAAGGTAGAAATAGGTCAGTCACAAAAAGGCAAATATTGCGTGATTCCACTTATATAAGCTATTCAAAATAGTCAAATTTATAGGAACAGAAGTAGAATGGTTATCAGTGGATGCAGGGAGGAAGAAGAGGGGAGTGTGTAATTGGAGTAGTTTCAGACTTGCAAGATGAAAAATTTCCAGAGATCTTTTTTATAACATTGTACACATAATTAACATTCCTGAACTATGCATATAAAATAATTAAGATGGTCAATTTTAGTTATGTGCTTTTTTACCACAATAAAAAGTACATAAAAACAAAATTAATACAGTGTTAAGTAAAATATGCTCCTACCTCTTTCTTTGACAAATTGCTTTAGTAACCTTGGAGGCCTGATTAAGATTCAGAATCCTGAAAAGCTTAAGTTTCATGCCAAAAGGTAGTAACACAGAGAGAACCACCCGGTGCCTGGCAGAGCCAGGTGCCTGCACATAGGCCACAGCTTACTCCCTCTGCCTGCACATAGGCCACAGCTTACTCCCTCTGCCTGCACATCGGCCATAGCTTACTCCCATTCTCCCTCTCCTTACAATGTGAGGAACCAACACACACACAGCATAAACACCTCAGTCTACTTCCCCAGGTGCCATCTACATCCCTTGCTTCTGCCTGACAACCCCCTGGAGTGAACACACCAACAGTGTTGTGGGTTGTTAGATGGACGGACCAAGAGAAGTGGCTTGCATAGGCCCTGGAAGCATAGGTCAAAACATATGTATGATCTTTCATGCCTGATCACAGGCAATTACAAAAGCTTTTCCTGGCAGGTCGCACAGGGGAGAGCTCCAGCTCCTCTAGCCTCCCATGTGGAGAAAAGGAAGTACCCAACTCCAGCACACCCTAGTTCTCCTGTCCAGGCTCATCTGGGTTCAATGGTGAATTCTACTAAGTATTTGAAAAAGAAATGATACCAATTCTCTATAATTTCTCTCAAAAGATGGAGGCAGAGTAATTACCTCCTAGCACATTCTATGAGAACAGAATCACTCTAAGACTAAAAGTAGACAAAGGTAGCACATGAAAAACAAATAAAAACTATAGACTAATATCTCTCATGAACATAGACGCAAAAATCCTCAACAAAATATTAGCAAAGCACCACAATATATAAAAAGAATTATACATCATGACTATGTGGTATATTTCCAGTTTTATGCAAGGCTGGTTCAACATTCAAAAGTCAAGTAAGGTAATTCATCATATAAGAAGGCTAAAGAAGAAAAAATCATATGATCATATCAATGGATGCAGGAAAAGCATTTGACAAAGTCCAAAACTCATTTATGATAAAAACATCTCAGTACATGAAAAAATGCTCAATATCACTGATTATTAGAGAAATGCAAATCAAAACTACTATGAGGCACCACCTCACACTGGTCAGAGTGGCCATCATTAATAAGTCCACAAATAACAAATGCTACAGAGGGTGAGGAGAAAAGGGAACACTCCTCCACTGTTGGTGGGAATGTAAATTAGTATAACCACTATGGAAAACAGTATGGAGGTACCTCAGAAAACTAAATAGAGAACTACCATATGACCCAGAAATCCCACTCTTGGGCATAGATCCAGACAAAACTTTACTTGAAAAAGACACATGCACCCGTATGTTTATTGCAGCACTATTCACAATAGCCAAGACATGGCAACACCCTAAATGTCCACAGACAGATGACTGGATTAAGAAGATGTGGTATATATATCACAGTATAGTATTTATGGCTGGAATACTACTTGGCCATAAAAAAGAACAAAATAATGCCATTTGCAGCAACATGGATGGAACTAGAGACTCTCATAGTAAGTGAAGTAAGTCAGAAAGAGAAAGACAAATACCATATGATATCACTTATATCTGGAATCTAATATATGGCAAAATGAAACTTTTCACAGAAAAGAAAGTCTGGAGAGCAGACTTGTGGTTGCCAAGGAGGAGGGGGAGGGAATGGGGTGGACGGGGACTTTGGGGTTAATAGATGCAAACTGTTGCCTTTGGAATGGATAAGCAATGAGATCCTGCTGTATAGCTCTGGGAACTATATCTAGCCACTTATGATGGAGCATGATGGAGGATAATGTGATAAAAAGAATGTATGTGAATATACATACATATACATTAATATATTGTGTATATACATATATATACACATATGTATTCATTCATATAATGTATATATGTGTATACATACATACACACATATATGTGACTGGGTCACTTTGCTGTATAGTAGAAAACTGACAATACTATAAACCAAGTATAATGGAAAAAATAAAAATCATTAAAAAAATCTCAGTAAACTAAATCTAGAGAGGAACTTTCTCTATTTGAAAAAGAACATCTACACAAAACCTAAGGCTAACATTATATTCAATGATGAGAAACCTGAAGCTTTCCCACCAAGATTAGGAACAAGGCAAGGATAGCCCTTTCATGACTACTTTTCAATATAATACTGGTCCTAGCTAATGAAGTAGGACAATAAAAGGAAATAAAAATTATAAAGATTGTGAAGGAAGAAATAAAACTGTCTTTGTTAACAGATGGTATAAGTCTATGCAGAAAATGTGAAAGAATCAACAAGAAAATTCCTGGGACTAATAAGTGACTACAGCAAGGTTGAAGGATATAAGGTTAATATACAAAAGTCAATCACTTTCCTGTATCAGCAAAGACCAAGCAGAACTTGAAATTATAAATACAATCCCATTTATATTAGCACCCCCAAAATGAAATACCCATGTATAAATCTAATGAAATATATACAAGATCTATATGAGGAAAACTAAAACTGAATGGAGCTGTTCCATGTTTGTGGACTAGAAGACTCAATACTGTCAAGATTTCAGTTCTTCTGAAATTAATATATAGATTTAATATAATTTCAATCAAAATCCCAGTGGAAATTTTCTGGATATTGACAAATTGTTCTAAAATTTATATGGAAAGGCAAAAGACTCAGAATAGTAGAAGTGGTTGAACAGTTGAAGAAGTAGAACTGAACTGGAAGTTGGTGAACTGACACTACTATGACTTACTAAAAAGCCATAGTAATTAAAACAGTATGGTAATGGCGAAAGGATAGACAAATAGATCAATAGAAACAGAATAGAGATCCAAGAAATAGACCCACATGTATATAGCCAACTGATGTTTGACAAAGTGGCAAAAAACAATTGAGCAAAGATCGTGTTAACAAAAAATGGTGCTGATATGAACAGGCAAAAAAGTGAATTAGGCTAGAACTTACACAGCTCACAAAAATTAACTTAAAATATATCAGAGACTTAGACATAAGATGCAAACAGTAAAACCCCTAGAAGGTAACAAGAAAAAATCTAGGTGACCTTGGGCATGATCTAGGTGACCTTGGGCATGGTAGTGACTTTTTTAGGCAGAACAACAAAAGTACAATTTATGAAAGAAAGTTGATAAGCTGGACCTCATTAAAATTAAAACAAAATTCTACTCCGTGGAGCGACACTATCAGAAGAGTGAAAAGACAGGCCACAGTCTTGAGAAAGAGTTGCAAAAGACATATCTGATAAAGGACTGTTATCCAAAACATATAAACTCTCGATAGACCTTAAGGATATTTCGCTAAGCAAGATAAGTCAGCCAAAGAAAGACAAATACTACATGATATGATTACGGGTGGAGTCTAAATAAGCCAAACTTGTAAAACCTGAGAATAAAATGATGGTTATTGGGGGATGGAGGTTGGGATATAGGAAAGACGTTGTTTCAGGGTAAAAGTTAGCAATAAGTATTAAATAAGTCCTAGAGACCTGAAGCACAATATGGTGAATATAGACAACAATGTTGTATTATAGCCATCAAGCTTGCTAAGAGATCAGAACTCAATTACTTCAACCATTAAAAAGACATGATAATTATATAACATGATAGAGGTGCTAATTATTGCTACAATGGTGATCATATTAAAAATGTTTAAATATATCAAATTAACGTGTATACCTTTAATTTACAAGATTTTATATCTCAGATATATTTCAATTTAAAAAATATGGAAAAAAAGGAAAGGAACAATCTGGTTAAACAAAGGACCTAAGACCTTAACAGACACCCTTCCAAAGAAGATATACAGATGGCAAGTAAGTATATGAAAAATTACTCCACACCATTTGTCATTAGAGAAATGCAAATTAAAACAATGAGATACTACTACATATATATTAGAATGACCAAAAGCAAGAACACTGACAACACTATGTGCTGGTGAGGATTTTCAGAGCAATAGAAATGCTTATTTATTGCTGGTGGGAATGGGAAAAGGTACAGCCATTTTGGAAGACAGTTTGAAAGTTTCTCATACAACTAAACATACTCTTACCACAGAAGCCAGTAACTGTGGTCCTTGTATTTGCCCAAAGGAGTCAAAACCCATGTTCACACAAAAACTAAATGATGATGACATGATGATGATGGCAATTATTGAGTGGAGTGACTATAAATAATTTTGTCAGGATAAGGAGATAGTAACAGTATAATAAGAGAGAGACTAGAGGGTTAAGTCTGGGTAAGAAAAAGACCATTTGCCACTTCCTGTGACTTTTGAATTCATCTCCATTTGTGCATTCTCAAGTGCAAAATACTATTTGTCTGGGTAGTATTTCTCCACAGAAGAGGAATGGACAGCTCTCTTAAACTCATTGCTGAAAGTTCTAAACTTACATTATAATAAGATAGATACAGGTTTACCAGAAGGCAAAGGATAAACCAACCAAATGAACAACCAATCCCAAAAGGAAAAAAAACAAACAAACCATGACCTTGATTCAGCAAGATTCAAGTAGAATAAGACATTAGAGATGTGAGATGGAGAAAGAGAAGAAAAGATGAGTAAATGCATTCTACCAGTCATGCTGCGAAGTGGCTGTTCCCTCTTCATGTGTATGTAAATTTTTAGGGGGCTCCTCCCCTATATTTACATCACACTTTTCAACCTGAGAAAGAATAATGATATTTATACCCAATGAGTTTTCTCCTCAGAGTTTTACGCATGGCAGCTTTTACTTCCTTATTCCTCAGGCTGTAGATGAGGGGGTTCAGCATGGGGATCATTGTGGTGTAGAACACGGAGGCCACGTTCTCCTGGGCCAGGGAATTGAGCGTGGAGGGTTTTAAGTACATTTATGTGGCAGATCCATAAAATAATCCTGCAGCTGCAAAATGGAAGCCACAGGTGTTGAAGGCTTTGGATCTTCCCTCTAGGGTGCAGATGCGAGGATGCTGGACAGGATGAAGGTGCAGGAATGATGTTAAGCCCAGCCAAAAAGAAAGTTGTCATCTCAACATCATAGGTGTTAGAGCAGGAGAGCTTCATGAGGTCAGTCTCTACGGTTGGGTCAATGAGCCCCATGGCATAGACCGTGACCACCAGCAGGGAGCAGACTTGATGAGACATGATGGTGTTGTAAAACAGAGGTCTGCAGATGGCGACACAGTGGTCATAGGCCATCACTGTCAGCATGTAACACTCAGCAACGACAAACACAATGAAGAGGTAGAGCTGGCACATGCACCCTGCATAGGAGATGGTGTTCTTCTCTGACACGAAGTTCACCAGCATCTTTGGAGTAGTGACAGAAGAGTAGCAGAGATCCACAGTGACAGATTGCTGAGGAAGTAGTACATGGGGGTGTGAAGCTGAGCACTCAGCCAAATCAGTGTGACCATGCCCAGGTTCCCTAGCGTGGTGATGGAGTAGATCCCAAGAAAGAGGAGGAAGAGGGGGAGCTGGAGCTCTGGCCGACTGGTTAAACCTCCAAGAATGAACTCTGTGACTGTAGAGTGATTTTCTGTAGCCATTCTCCTCTGGTTGGGGACCCTGTGGAGAGAAGAAAGGAGAGCCTATGAAAGGCTAAATACAATTGGCTCTTGGTATCAATGGGTTTCATATCCCAGGATTCAACCAACTGTGGATCGAGGACACAGAAAGCTGACTGTCTTCATTGTACTATGTCTTTTTACATAAGGCACTTGAGCATTGGTGTAGCAGCCCCTGCAGGTACTGAGAAATGACTGTGTACGGGTCTTTCTGGTGAGGCTAGGTATCAGGTTCTTTTCCTGAGTGAGTGATCGTTGACTCACTTTTTCCTGTTTGTCTCTTCATTCTTTTTAATGCTTTCTAGGATACATACAATTTTGGCATAGTTTGAAGAATACGAAGGTGGAGAAAAAAGGGTTACCTCTGAAGATTTTACCACCCTCATGATTCTCAAGTAACCTATTACAAGTGCGTTTTATGTATAGGCTTGGAGTTGAACTTTGTCCCAAAAAGAGAAAGTCCCTTGACATCCATGCAATCCCAAAATATTACCCATACAATGAAAACACGAGGCCACTTTATCTCAAATCCACGTAATACAGTAGGTAGATTCCCGGCCAATTTCTGAGTGACAAATCGATTTCCACATTTGAGAATTAAATGGAATTATAATTTAAATTTCCAAAGCTAAAAAATATAATAGAATAATATGCATGGGGATATTTTCCAAACATTCAGTTGCTATACAAATGTAAATTTCCATTAGGCATCTGGAATTTGTCCTAATTTTTCATCGAACCTAAGGCCTTAGGATAATTTTTCTTAGTTCTGGTTACACATAATAATCAGCTGGGGAAATTTAAAAAATAATGATATTAGGCACCTACCTATTGTAATTTGGATTTACTGGCATTTTCTGGGCCTTGAGCTTTATGTTTCTGGGCAGGTGGCAAAGTTGAGTTAAGGCAGTAAAGATTTTTCTTTTTGGAGTTCCCATCATGGAGCAGCAGAAGTGAATCCGACTAGGAACCATGAAGTTGCAGGTTTGATCCCTGGCCTTGCTCAGTGATTTAAGGGTCTGGCGTTGCCGTAGTGAGCTGTGGTACAGGTTGCAGGTGTGGCTTGGATCCCGAGTTGCTGTGGCTATGGTGCAGGCTGGCAGTGTAGCACGGATTAGACCCCTAGCCTGGGAACCTCCATATTCTGCAGGTGTGGCCCTGAAAAAAAGCAATTTTTTTTTTAAAGTTTTGTGTTTATAGGAACCAGAATAATTTTGTAGCTTGAAACACTGGCATGGAATGCAGTTTATTCTGAGTAAAGTAAAGCTCCTGAGAAACCACTTGATACTGACTGCTCTACACTCTCCTGAGTGTTAAAAGGACTCAGGAAACATTCAGTTTGGATCAGGAATAGGAGTGGGTGGAAACAGAAACAGAATACAGTGCACTAACATACCAAGAGCAAAATAATTTGAACGAATGTGGACATTTTTCCTTATCCCCCTCTTTATATATCTTAGCATACATATCCCCCTCTTTAAATCTTGGCGTCCTTAGGGGCCAGATGATCCTTGGCCACCTTCTCTCCTCACCTGAAGAATTCTATTCTTCTAGAATAATCACAGTCTTTCTTATTACTTCACCATTTTTATATTTCTATGCTGTTTATTTCCAAATTACTGCTTGCTTGTCTGTTTTTAGAGTCAACCTATGATCAACAAAGAGAAGATTTTTAGCTGAGGGTAATTATATATAGATGCCCAAGATACTCCCTGGAAGGAATTTTGGGATTTTGAAATGACTATTTAAAGTTGGTCTTAAGAAGTAAGTCCTTGGAGCATGATAATGTGAGAAAATAGAATGTATACATGTATGTGTAACTGGGTCACTGTACTGTACAGTAGAAAAAACTGTATGGGGAAAATAACAATTAAAACATTAAAAAAAAGAAAAAAGAAAAAAACAACAACAAAAGAAGGAAGTCCTGCAAATAGTGACAGTTTTACTTCTCTCTTTCCAATTTGGATTCCCTTCCCCTCTGCCTCTTCTTTTTGGGGCTGCATTTGTGGCATATGGTAGTTCCCAGGCTAGGGTTAGAACTGGAGCTGCAGCTGCCAGCCTACACCACAGCCATGGCAACACCAGATCTAAGCCACATCTTGCAGCAATGCTTAACCCACTGAGAGAGGCCAGGGATTGAACCCTTGTGAATACTAGTTGGATTCTTAACCTACTGAGCCACAATGGGAACTCTTTTTATTTCTTTTTCTTCAGTGATTTCTTTGGTTAGGGCTTTCAAAACTATGTGGAATAAAGGTGGCAAGAGTGTGCATTCTTGCCTTGTTCTTGATCTTAGAGGGAATACTTTCAGCTTTTCATAATTGAGTATATTAGCTGTGGGTTTGTCATATATGGTCTTTATTAAGTTGAGATACATTCCCTCTATGGCCACTTTATTGATAGTTTTTAAAAGAAATGGATGATGAACTTTATCAAAAGCTATTTTTTCTTCTGTTGAGGTGATAATGAGATTTTTATTCCTGTTTGTTAATGTGTTGTATCACATTGATTGATTTGTGAACACTGAACCATTCTTTCATTCCTGGGATAAATCCCCCTTGGTCATAGTGTATGATCCTTTAAATGTATTGTTGGATTCAGTTTGCTAGCATTTTGTTTAGGATTTTTGCATCTATGGTCATCAGTGATACTGGCCTCATAGAATGAGCTAAAAAGTGTTCCTTCCTCTGTGACTTTTTGGAATAGCTTCAGAAGGATAGGTGTTAACTCCTCTAAATATTTGGTAGAATTCACCTGTGAAGCCATCTGGTCCTGGACTTTTGTTTGTTGGCAGTTTTAAAACGACTGATTCAATTTCAGTACTAGTACTTGGTCTGTTCATATTTTCTATTTCTTTCTGGTCCAATCTTCGGAGATTGTACGATTGTACTTTTTCTAAGAATATGTCCATTTCTTCTACGTTGTCCATTTTATTGGCATATTGTTGCTTATTGTAGTCTCTTATGATCCTTTGTATTTCTGTGGTGTCAGCTATAACTTTTTTCAATTCTAATTCTTTTGATTTAATGAAAGAAATTTTTATTATCATTGATTTACAATGTTCTTTAATTTCTGCTGTACACCAAAATGACCCAGTTTTATATATACATCCTTTCCCCCCCCCCACATTATCCTCCATCATGTTCCATCACAACTGATCAGATATAGTTCCTTGGGCTATATGGCAGAATCTCATTGCTTATCCATTCCAAATGCAATAGTTTGCCTCTACTAACCCCAAACTCCTGGTCCTTCCCACTCCTTTCCCCTCCTTTTCTTGATGGGTTTGGCTAAAGGTTTATTAATACCGTTGATTTTTTTCAAAGAACCAACTTTTTTTTTCTTTCTCAAATGAATTTATCACATCTGTAGCTGTATAATGATCATAACAATCTGATTTCACAGGATTTCCATCCCACAGCCCAAGCACATCCCCTCACCCCCCAAACTGTCTCCTCCGGAGACCATAAGTTTTTCAATGTCTGTGAGTCAGCATCTGTTCTGCAAAGAAGTTCAGTCTGTCCTTTTTTCAGATTCCACATGTCAGCATTTGATGTCAGCATTTGATGTTGGTGTCTCATTGTATGGCTGACTTCACTTAGCATGATAGTTTCTAGGTCCATCCATGTTGCTAAAAATGCTGGTATTTCGTTCTTTTTAATGGCTGAGTAATATTCCATTGTGTATATGTACCACATCTTCTTGATGCACTCCTCTGTTGATGGACATTTAGGTTGTTTCCATGTTTTGGCTATTGTAAATAGTGCTGCAATGAACACTGGATTACATGTGTCTTTGCGAGTCGTGGTTTTCTCTGGATAGATGCCCAGGAGTGGGATTGCTGGGTCAAATGGTAGTTCTATGTTTAGTTTTCTGAGGAATCTCCATACTGCTTTCCACAGTGGTTGCACCAATTTACAATCCCACTAACAGTGTACTAGGGTTCCTTTTTCTCCACACCCTCACCAGCACTTATTGTTTGTAGACTTTTGGATGATGGCCATTCTGGCTGGTGTAAAGTGGTACCTCATCGTGGTTTTGATTTGCATTTCTCTAATAATGAGTGACGCTGAACATCTTTTCATGTGTTTCTCGGCCATCTGTATGTCTTTTTTGGAGAACTGAAAGAACCAACTTTTGACTTCACTGATCTTCTCCAGTGTTTTCATTGTCTTTATTTCATTTATTGCTGCTCTGATTTGTATGATTTCCTTCTTTCTACTAACTTTGGATTTTGTTTGTTCTTTCTGTAGTTGCTTTAGCTGTAAGGTTAGGTTATTTATTTGATATTTTCTTGATTCCGGAGGTAGGCTTTATTGCTATAAACTTCCCTCTTAGAGTTGTTTTGCTGCATCCTATAGGTTTTGGATAATTATGTTTTCATCGCCATGTGTCTCTAGATATTTTTTGGTTTCCTCTCTAATTAGATACTCTTTTCTGGTTGTTGACAAGATTCTCAAGGGATTGATATCAAATATAAAAATAGATTTAGGATTTGATTTGCCATACTCTCTCTCTATATATAGAGTCCCTTTTTGCTTCAAAAGAAAACTAGAAACTAGTTTGGAAAGCTTTCAGGTTTATTGATAATCAATTTATTCTCATAAGCCTTATTACATGCAATGTTGAGTGGATGACTGCTCATTTGGTTTGTAGAGGAACTGTTTTATTCCTTGAATTACCCTTTGGTGGATGGAAGGAGTATACTTACTTTTACAATGGGATGGTACATTTAGATATCAACTCCTTTGATTTAAGGTAAATTCTCCCTTCTATTCAGTGGGCTCTCCAATCTATATCTTTACATCAAATATTTTTCCTAAATGCTACACCTAAATAGCCATCTGTTTCTGTCCACTATCATCCCAAATGCCACATTTCCAAGCAGAAATAATCTCTCTTTCCCTGGAGCTGTCTTCTGAGTTTCTCATTTTAGTAAGAAAGTTTCAATCAGAAGATTTTACAACATATTTACAGTACTTAATAGTTACTGAGTGTCTTTGTTTTTCCTTTTCTGGATGTTTTAGGTCCAAGGTTAGGTTGTTTATTTGAGTTTTTTCTTGATTTCTGAGATAAGACTGTATTGCTATAAACTTCCCTCTCAGAACTGCTTTTGCTGGGTTCCTTAGCTTTTGGTTTGTCTTACCTTCATTGTCATTTGTCTTGAAGTATCTTTTGATTTCTCCGTTTATTTCTTCAATGATCCATTGGTTATTTAGTAGCATATTGTTTAGCTTCCAGGAGTTTGTGTTTTCCCTGTCTTGCCCCCCCCCCCCCCCCCCCCCCCCCCCCCGCCCCAGTTCATTTCCAGTCTCATAGCATTGTGGTCAGAGAAAATGCTTTAGATAATTTTAATTTTTTAAAATTTACAGAGGCATCCATGTATGTGTAACTGGGTCCCCATGCTGTACAGTGGAAAAAAAATGTGTTGGGGGAAATAAGAATAAAAAAAAAATAAAATTTACAGAGGCTTGATCTGTGGCCCAAGATGCGATCTGTCCTGGAGAATATTCCATGTACACTTGAGAATAATGTATATTTTGCTGCTTTGGGATGGAATGTTCCATAAATATCAGTTAAATCCATCTGGTATAGGGTGTCACTTAAGGCCTGTGTTTCCTTGCTGATTTTCTGCCTGGATGATCTGTCCACTGATGTAAGTGGGGTGTTAAAGTCCTCACTATTATTGTGTTGCTATCAATTTCTCCTTTTATGGTTGTTAGCAGTTGCCTTATATATTGTGGTGCTCCTATGTTGGGTGTATATATATATTTACAATTGTTATATCTTCTTATTGGATTGATCCTTTGATCATTATGTAGTGTCCTTCTTTGTCTTCTGTGGCCTTATATTTTAAAGTGACTTTGTCTGATATGAGTATTGCTACTCCTCATTTTCTATGACTTCCATTTGCATGTAATACCTTCTTCCATTCCCTCACTTTTAAGGCTGCATGTGTCCTAAGATCTGAAGTGGGTCTCTGATAAACAGCATATATATGGGTCTTGTCTTTGTATCCATTCAGCTAGTCTGTGTCTTTTAGTTGGAGCATTTAATCCATTTACATTCATGGTAATTATGGATAGGTATGTACTTATTACCATTTTCTTAATTGTTTTGGATTGTTATTTTGGGTCTTTTTTCTTCCCTTTCTTTTCTGTTTTCCCTTGTATTTGTCGACTATCTTTCAGTGTTCTGTTTAGATTGTTTTTTCTTTTTTGTGCATGTCCATTATAGCTTTTTGGTTTGTTGTTCCCAGACCTGTACTCTGAAAACTACAAGATGCTAATAAAGAAAACCAAAGCTGACACAAACAGATGGAAAGACATACCATGCTCTTGGATTGGAAGAATCAATATTGTCAAAATGAATATACTACCCAAGACAATCTACAGATTCAATGGAATCACTATCAAATTACCATGACATTCTTTTTTTTTTTTGGTCTTTTTGCTATTTCATGGGCCACTCTCGCGGCATATGGAGGTTCCCAGGCTAGGGGTCGAATCGGAGCTATAGCTGCCAGCCTATGCCAGAGCCACAGCAACGCAGGATCCGAGCCGCGTCTGCGACCTACACCACAGCTCACGGCAACGCCGGATCGTTAACCCACTGAGCAAGGGCAGGGATCGAACCCGCAACCTCATGGTTCCTTGTCGGATTCGTTAACCACTGCGCCACGACGGGAACTCCATGACATTCTTCATAGGACTAGAACAAAATATTTTCAAATTTGTATGGATGGAGTTCCCATTGTGGCTCAGTGGTTAATGAATCCAGCTAGGAACCATGAAATTGCGGGTTCGATCCCTAGCCTCACTCAGTGGGTTAAGGATCTGGCATTGCTGTGAGCTGTGGTGTAGGTTGCAGACAAGGCTTGGATCCTGTGTTGCTGTGGCTATGGGATAGGCCGGTGGCTACAGCTCAGATTAGACCCCTAGCCTGGGAACCTCCATATGCCACGGGTGCAGCCCTAGAAAATACAAAAAGACAAAAAAAAAAAAAGAAAGTTATTTTCTCTGGGCAGCAGAGTGGGCATGGGAATGCTTGATGAAGGTAACTGTTAATTTTTATTATTACCTTTTTGGTAGCATATGAGTTTTAAACTATGTACATGTATTATCTTTTAAAAATAAAAATTGATTAGAATATTGTGCTCCCTTATATTTTTTACTGGTGGCACTAATGCAGCTCATATTTTTATAGAACAAATATAATTGTGTTTAAATATTATATTTGACATTTAGTGTCGTAGTTAAAGATACAGACTCAAAAGTCAGACAGAACTGGGTTAAATTCCACCTCTGACTTTTTCTATATGATCTTAAGCAAGTTATGTAATCTTTTTATTTCCAGGCATTCTCATCTGTAAGTTGGAAATAATAATAATAATACCTACCTCACAATGCATAGTCCCTAGCAGAGAGGACTGCATATCATAAGTGGTCAATATCTATTATTATTAATTATAGCATCAGATCATAATACCAAACCATGACTATTGTTTTCATAGGGATGAAATACACAAATAACAGACAGAGTTTCCAGGAAGCATGCACTAATATGTATGTAGATAATATTTAGAGACATCCCATCTATGAGATACATATCTAAGCTTAAAAAGTACATTCTCAGAGTTCCCGTCGTGGCGCAGTGGTTAATGAATCCGATTAGGAACCATGAGGTTGCGGGTTCGGTCCCTGCCCTTGCTCAGTGGGTTAACGATCCGGCGTTGCCGTGAGCTGTGGTGTAGGTTGCAGACGCGGCTCGGATCCTGTGTTGCTGTGGCTCTGGCGTAGGCTGGTGGCTACAGCTCCGATTCGACCCCTAGCCTGGGAACCTCCATATGCCACAGGAGCAGCCCAAGAAATAGCAACAACAACAACAACAGACAAAAAGACAAAAAAGACAAAAGACAAAAAAAAAGTACATTCTCTTGCTATTTAATTTCTTCTTCAAATAATTACTAATATTTTTTACAATCCTTTATTGTATACATATTTCTTTCAGTCACCAGTCTCAAGTATTGCTTCTGAGATCCTTGGTGGAGAGAGGGAATGTATTTACAGCAGGAATTACTATCCCCATTTTAGTGACAGAAAACTTAAAGTGCTAAGATTTTTTTTTTTTTACTCATTTGATAAAGTTTTATTAGAAAGTATAACTATTCAAGACTTGAAATATTAGATAGCAAATATATTAGATTAAGGTCAAACTGCCTTTCCCTTACTTTTTTCTTTTCTTTTTTTAATTAAAATTTTTTTTTTGTCTTTTTGCCTTTGCCGCTTCCGTAGCATGTGGAGGTTCCCAGGCTATGGGTCCAATCAGAGCCACAGCCACCGGCCTACACCAGAGCCACAGCAATGCGGGATCCGAGCCGCGTCTGCAACCTACACCACAGCTCAGGGCAACACCAGATCCTCAACCCACTGAGCAAGGGCAGGGATTGAACCTGCAACCTCATGGTTCCCAGCTGGATTCGTTAACCACTGAGCCACGACGGGAACCCCCTCCTTTTTTTTTTTTTTTACTGAAGACTAGTTGACCCACAACACTATGTTTGATTCAGGCTGAAGTGCTGAAATTTTAAGACTTCCTTAAATGTCACAGAACTTACTAATGGAGACTTGAACTCAAAACTCATTTTGCTGTCTCTGAATCTATACTCTTTCCTTTCCTCTGGTTTGTAGGCTTATAAATCCACATAACTATGGCTCTGTGGCAACACTGTGGCTGCACAATATTGAGATTTACTCTTCATTTCTTAGTAAGAAGAGGGCATACGGAGAAAAAAAAAAAAAGAGAGAGATGCTACTCTCTAGGACAGGGTTTGGCAAACCAGTCAAATCTAGCCCAGTGCTTGCTTTTGTGATAAAGTTTTGTTGGAGCAAAGCCATGTTCATTCCTTTATACCTTGTTAATGATGCTTTCCTGCTAGAATGGCAGAGTTGGGTAGTGGCAATAGAGATCTTATGGACTACAGAGCCCAAGATATTCACTTTCTGGTCCTTTCTGGAAACATCTGCAAACCCCTGCTCCAGGAAACTGATACTCTGGTTGCACAACTGACCCAAGGTCAAGTGGCTAGTGAAAAGCAGAACTGGGCCCAGAATGCAGGATTTGTCACCATCAGTCTGTTTTGTTCTCTACCATACCATGCTGTCTTGCTGTAACTAATCTTTTTGTGGCACTTTTTTATTTTTTATTTTTTTGCTTTTGCTTTTTAGGGCTGTACCCACAGCATATGGAAGTTCCCAGGCTAGGGGTCACTGGAGCTACAGCTGCTGGCCTACACCATAGCCACAGCAACGCGGGATCTAAGCCGCACCCACGACCTATACCACAGTTCACTGCAATGCTGGATCCCTGACCTTACTAAGTAAGGCCAGGGATGGAACCCACATCCTCATGGATACCAGTCAGATTCATTTCCACTGAGCCACTACTGGAACTTCTGTTTCACTTTATTTTTATACTTTAAGTAAATTTAATTTAATACATTAAGGCCAAGGAGCTATCTTATTACTATATTTCCAAAAACATTTAAAAAAATCATACAAACAGTATATCTGCATTGCAGAAAAGTAAACAGACAGGAAAAATAAAATCATCATATTCTAACAACCAAGAATTTAACTGCTATGTATATTTTACCAGATCTTTTTCTCTGAATATATATATTTACAGGTATATCTACTAATATATATGTATTTTTTAAAAACTCAAAGTGAACATATAAGTTTGGTTTGTATCTGCTTGTTGGTTTGTAATCTGCTTTTTCTGTGGTGCATGAAAAGAAACTGACTCATTTGTTTAGGAACAAAATATTACTTGCATTCCTTGTGGTAATGGAGAGAAGGAAGTCTCCATTATCATAAACTTTGTACCTTAAATTATTGACAGCGAGAATATTTAACTTCTTAGTAACCAGTAACAGAATTTTTAATTGTATTTCAATTAAAAAAAGAGATAAATGAATTTCATCTAGATAGTGATCACTTACATGTCTCCTTTCCTCAAATCTGAGTCTCCTAAAATGATAAAGAATGGAAAATCCACAAAAAATGTATCATTACCAGGAATCAAAGTTCCTTATAAAACAGATCACTTACAAAGCAGAGATTTTTGTTCCTGCCTCTTGATTGCTCTATTGAATAGAACATTGTCGGCAACAGAAATTTATAATCTTCTAGCTAATTTATAAATAATCCCCAAATCTCTTGCTAGCTTAGCTGCTAAAAATCTTACCACTAGTTTTATCAAATCACCATCTCAGAACTGCTGCTTACGACAACAGTCAGAATTACAAGGACAACTATACTTTCTTTGCAAGTGGGGAAAAAGAACTGAGAGAAGGGGGATATATGATGGAAAATAGTATGTAAATAAGGTCTGCAGTACAAATGGGAATTCATAGAAGATGCTTTGTTCTCATTTTACACAATTGCTTTAAAACTATAATTGAGTACCTGTGTAGAGAAAAACTAGAAAAATATTACCTGGAAATCTTAGGAGGTACTTTGTTTTCGGCGATCAAGACATAAATATCACCAAGCAGAAAGCTACAATATTTACATACATTTCCAGTCAAAGGAGCCAACACAGTCATAGAAATGGGTCATTGAGATTGAGATGCCGGGTATGTTTATATATAGGTAGAATTTCTTCTGGCATGCAGCTGATCCAGAGAACGAATCTTCTTGAATGAGCAATTAGTCTGGCACTTATTGCTCTGGCACTTGCACTATGAAAGATGTTTTACCTCCCAAGTGTGTTAATTTTTCTTCTATTGGGAGAGGTACCCTGCAGCCTGGTAAGATATGATGTACTAATAAAAACTGTATACATCTAGGTTATGCATGTGATATTTTTAGGTATACAATGTGATGACGATATAATATATATTGTGAAATGATTACCACAATCAGGCAAATAAACATATCCATCACCTCACCTAGTCAACCCCCCTTTTTTTTTTCTACTGAGAACACTTAAAATCTATTGTCTTAGCAAATTTTAAGTGTATAGCACAGTATTATTAACTGTAGGCACCATGCTGTACATTAGATCCCCAGAACTTATTCATCTTATAATTGAAAATTTACACACTTGACCAACATCTCCCCATTTACCCTATACCCAAGCCCTGGCAACCACCCTTAGATTTAAAGGTGAATAAATACTTAATGCTACTCGTGTCTCTTTAGTAATTTGGTTAGTAGATTCCTTATGGAAAGTCATGGCAACAAGATCCCCTGAGTTTTTATCAGTTAATAGCAATGTTTCCACTGCTTTTATATTTGAAATCAGATTGGCTATATAAAATTAATCATTCTGTTTCACATTTAGTTTCTTGAGTCTCTAAAACCTATTACTCCATTTTGTCTATAAAATATGTTAACAATGTGTGATGATAATATGATTTTTTCCCCCTTATGGTCTTTTTACCTGGGTGCTCGAGAGCTCTTTTCATTTTCTCTAAGGTCCAATAATTTTATGGTTAGCTGTTTTTCATTCTAGTCAGTATTCTTTGACATTCTGTGTTCCCTTTCAATACATCAGTCCCTTACTTTTTTTAAGTTCAGGAGAATTTTTGTGAACTCTAATTTTTAGCATTTGTTTTGTTTCCTTGCTTTTGTTAACTTTTGGGGTTTCTGTTCTGTTTTGTTCAGAGTATACTGGATCATCTTTGTCTAGCTTTGAAGTTAAAGTTTTATTCTGAATTCTTTTTTCTTTCTTTTGATCTTAAATTTCTCTCCTTTCTTACATAAGTTTCTCTTAAAATATTAATTATTGTGCTTACTTTCTCTTCTATTATTTCTAGCTTAGTCTTCATTTCTAAAATATTTTCCTTTAATTTCTAGTTATCTCTTGAGTTCTGTTGCTTAATTTATGAGTTGTAAAATACATTTTGATGTATATTGTTCTTTAATAACTTGTAGTATTTTCTAAATTATTTCAGTGCATTTTGAAATACAAGGACAGTGTTTCTGTATTTTGTAGGCATGTCTTTTGGTCATGCTTCGCTTTTTTTTTCTTTTTTGAGGTGAGTTGTTTTTCCGTTCCCTGTTTCTTCCCGGGGAAGTTTTTCTACCTCACATACATATTTTTCATATAATAGCTTTATATAGGATGTGAAAACGTAGATACTTTGGCTCATTTTAAGTCCTTGTGCTTTGTAGTTAGGATTACCTTCCCAGAAATTTCTTATCAATGTGGGACCTTGTTCTGGAGAAGAGTTCTGGATGACTAGATTTGAGATTCAAGAAGCAGAGAATGATGCAGCCCCTTCAGACATTATCTTAGAACTCTTAAACCCACCTACTGTTGGAGTGAATTAAATTTCTCCCAGTTTCTGCTGCTAGTTTCAAGTTGGCATGATAAACTTTCCTGTAATTTTTAGTCATTTGGGGAAATCTCAAGTTTGTCTGATACCATCTTACTTTTTCAATTTTATATTGCACAATTATTAGTTACATGCAGATTTTATAATTTTTATTGGTTTATTCGCATCTGCTGGCATTTTGTAACTCAGGGACCTGGACATTTATTTTTGTTATGGACATCGTCCACGACTTTGTGGTTTCACACTGAATATTTTAAGGGGTATTGGGGGAGAAAAACAGAAAACAAATAGAGCCAACTTTTCCCAGAATTACATACGGCATTCTTTTTTGTATATATTTAGAAGAATATATTCATTTGACGTATTTGTATTTATTATGTTAAGTAAATTTATTTATTATTATATTCATATATTATTAGAGTATGTATATATTCTTATGTATACACATAAGAAAAATATATTCAGAAGATAAATTCTTAAAGAATATATTTAATATTTTGACTATGTTAAATATGTTCTTTAATTAATGATGGCAATACCTACTGCTTTGTTTCAGGCATATTTTCTCATGCATATTTTTCCTTGACTTCTATTGGCCTTTCTTTCTGTTTCCAATATTTAGCAATATTTCCAATATTTTCACTAAAATTCAGTGAAAACTAAAAAGATAAAGACTTCCACATGCAGCTATGAATAATTAACACCAGACTTATTTTCCTACCATAAACCAAAACACTGGAAAAATAGATGTAATTACTCTTTAGTCATCTGACAACAGGCATCTCTGGACTGCTATTTGTGATGGAAGAGAAACAAATCAGGTTAAGTCTCTTAATTGCCTGAGTTTACATTTTGGAGGCTCTGTCCAGACACTACCACCAGAGGGGTGACCCAAGCAGAGCACAAAATTGTTACTGAGTGTGGAAGCAGAGATGAGAACTCAGGAGGCTGAGTCATCTCAAATTTATGGGGAAGAGGACTTGAATTCGTCAGAGAAAGAGCTCCAGAAATATGAATACGGTCCCCCTTGTTTTTTTTTTTTCCCTTTTTTTTGGCTAAATGCTAAACTGTATCTGTGTAGGCTGAAATTCCAGGAGGCTAAGTTAATAATAGCTACTGCTGGTTTGGAAGCTGAACAATTCCCAGAACTCATACAAGGCCTGGAGATGTCTGAATTTCCACTATCCAGCTTAGTAACATCTGAAGAAACATCCAGGACATTCAGTACAGGATCCAGGTAGGTAATAATTTAGGAGTAGGACTAAATTTGCCCAACTCTAAATTAGACCTGCTTTAACAAATCTTAGAAACAAACTTCAGGGTGGGGGGATGCACTGAGGGTTTGGGATGGAAATGTTATAAAATTTGGTTGTGATGATTTTATACAGCTATAAGTGTAATAAAATTCATTGAGTAATTAAAAAAAGAAACAAACTTCAAAGAGATTAAGCTCAGTCACTATACTGTACAGCAGAAATGGACTTGACACTGTAAACAATCAACTATACCTTAATAAAAATAAATTTAATTAATAAAAATATTATGCTTATATGTTTGACCTAACTGCTATTAAAAAATCCTTAAGAATTTTAAAGGAGAACAAGAAAACCTCAGACACTCAACAATGTTAGAATCACAATGTTTGTAATCCAATAAAAAATTAGTAGATATTCCAGAAAATAGGAAAATGTTAACACAACCAGGGCAAAATCAGTTAATAGAAATATATAAGTAATAAAAATGTTGGAATAAAGAACCTTAAAAAGCCATTATACTATGCTCCAAGGTTTTATGGAAAATATGGATATAACAGATATATACATTATATCCAAATATGGATAAAATGGATATACTTTATATTTTTTATGTAAAGTAAAAAATGTAAAGTATAAAAGAAAACCAAATAGAACATGTAGAGCTGAAAATGCTTTATCTGAAAAGAAAAATTACCGGATGACTTTGAGAACAATAGACATTATCGAAGAAATAATCAGAGAACTTGAACATCTAACGAGAGACACTATTTGAAAGTGAGCCAGAGAGAGAGAGAAAAAGAGGGAGGAAGAGAGGAAGGATTAAATAAAAACAGAGCTTCAGAGTTCTGAGGTGCAATATTACTCGGTCTAATGTACCTTAATTGGACCAAAAGAGAGAAAAGTGGGATAGATCAGAGAAAACAGTGAAATTAATGATGGCTGAGAATTACCAATTTTAAAGAAAAAAATGGACCCACAGGAGATCAATGAACCCCAAGCAGAACAAACACAAAGAAAATCACACCAAGTATTATCATAATCAAATTGATACCTGGTTAGTTTAACATTTTTATGTTTAGAATCAATGTTTAAAAAAAGTCAACTAACCAGATAATAAAGACAAATTTCATAGAGGACTAAAAATTAGCATTATGGCTAACTTCTTGCCATAAACAATGCAAACCAAAGAACAATGGGATAATGTGTTTAAAATACTGAAACGCAAACAAAACCATAATGAGACACCATCTCACATCTGTTACCATGCTATCATCAGGAAGACAAGATGTAGCAAGTGTTGGCAAGAATGCGGCAAAAAGGGAACCCTTGTACACTGTTGGTGGGAATGAAACTTGTTCAGTCACTGTGGAAAATAATATGGAGTTTCCCCAAACAATTAAACATAGGTCTACCATATGATCTACAGAAATTATGCTGAGTAAAAAAGAAGCCAGATCAAAGCCGACAAAATGTATGATTCATTTCATGAAGTTATAGAAGATAGATAACTAATTTAAGGCAAAAAAAAAAATCTGACTAGTAGCTGTCTCAGGGGGAATGAGATTAACAGGATGTATCAAGGGAAATTTTCCAGAATGAGTGGAGTGTTTTATATTAAGAAAACATAGGAGTTCCCGTTGTGGCTTAGTGGTTAACGAATCCGACTAGGAACCATGAGGTTGCGGGTTTGATCCCTGGCCTTGCTTGGTGGGTTGGGGATCAGGTGTTGCTGTGAGCTGTGGTGTAGGTTGCAGACGCGGCTTGGATCCCACGTTGCTGTGAGCTGTGGTGTAGGCTGCAGACGCGGCTTGGATCCCACGTTGCTGTGGTTCTCGTGTAGGCCGGCAGCTACAGCTCCAATGAGACCCCTAGCCTGGGAACCTCCATACGCTGAGGGAGCAGCCCCAGAAAAGGCAAAAAGATGGAAAAAAAAAAAGAAAAGAAAGAAAATGTAGTGAGATATGGAAGTATATCTTTTTGTTAAAAATGATACAACTAAGATTTGTGTGTTCCCCCCCAAAATCAAATACCTGGGAGTACACATGAGCAAGGAGGTGAAAGACATAGATGCTGAGAACTAGAAAACATTAACCAAGGAAATTAAAGAAGAGGTAAAGAAATGGAAAGATATTCCATGCTCCTGAGTTGGAAAAATTACTATTGTAAAAATGGCCATACTACCCAAAGCAATCTCCAGATTCAATGCAATCCCTATCAAATAGCCCATGACATTTTTCACAGAACTAGAACAAACAATCCAAAATTTTATACGGAACCACAAAAGACCCAGAATTGCCACAGCAATCCTGAGGAACAAAAACCAAGCAGGAGGCATAACTCTCCCAGACTTCAGGCAATATTACAAAGCCACAGTCATCAGGACAGTGTGGTATGGGTACCAAAACAGACAGACAGACCAATGGAACAGAAGAGAGAACCCAGAAATAAACCCAGACACCTATGGTCAATTAATCTCTGACAAAGGAGGCAAGAACATAAAATGGGAAAAAGACAGTCTTTTCAGCAAGTATTGCTTGGAAACCTGGACAGCTGCATGCAAATCAGTGAACCTGGAACACACCCTCACACCAGGCACAAAAATAAATGCAAAATGGCTTAAAGGCTTAAATGTAAGACAAGACACCGTCAAACTCCTGGAAGAGAACATAGGCAAAACATTCTCTGACGTCAACCTTACAAATGTTTTCTCAGGTCAGTCTCCCACAACAAGAGAACTAAAAGCAAAAATAAACCAATGAAACCTAAACTGACAAGCTTTTGCACAGCAAAGGAAACCAAAAAGAAAACAAAAAGACAACTTACAAAATGGGAGAAAATAGTGTCAAATGATACAACTGACAAACGCTTAATCTCTAAAACATAGAAAAAACTTATACAACTCAACAGCAAAAAAGCCAACAACCCAATGGAAAAATAGGCAAAAGAGGAGTTCCTGTCGTGGCGCAGTGGGTAACGAATCCGACTAGGAACCATGAGGTTGCGGGTTCAGTCCCTGCCCTTGCTCAGTGGGTTAACGATCTGGCGTTGCCGTGAGCTGTGGTGTAGGTTGCAGACGCGTCTCGGATCCCGCGTTGCTGTGGCTCTGGTGTAGGCCAGTGGCTATAGCTCCGATTCGACCCCTAGCCTGGGAACCTCCATATGCTGCGAGAGCAGCCCAAAGAAATAGCAAAAAAAAAAAAAAAAAAAAAAAAAAGGCAAAAGACCTGAATAGACATTTCTCCAAAGGAGACGTACAGATGGTCAACAAGCACATGAAAAAATGCTCAACATCACTGATTATCAGAGAAATGCAAATCAAAACTACCATGAGATACCACCTCACACCAGTCGGAATGTCCATTATTATTAGGTGCACAAATAACAAATGCTGGAGCGGGTGTGGAGAAAAGGGAACCCTCCTGCACTGTTGGTACAACCACTATGGAGAACAGTATGGAGGTACATTAGGAAACTATACATAGAACTACCATATGACCCAGCAATCCCACACTTGGGCATAGATCCAGACAAAACTTTACTTGAAAAAGACACATGCGCCCGCATGTTTATTGCAGCACTATTCACAATAGCCAAGGCATGGAAACAACCTAAATGTCCACTGACAGATGACTGAATTAGGAAGATGTGAAAATACACACACACACACACACACACACACACACACACACACAAATGGAATACTACTCAGCTATAAAAAAGAACAAAATAACGCCATTTGTAGCAACATGGATGGAACTAGAGACTGTCATACCAAGTGAAGTATGTCAGAAAGAGAAAGGTACCATATGATATAACTTATATCTGGAATCTAATATATGGCACAAACTGTTCTACAGAAAAGGAAATCATGGACATGGAGAAAAGAGTCGTGGTTGCTAAGGAGGAGTGGGAGGGAGCGGGATGGATTGGGAACCTGGGGTTAATAGATGCAGGCTATTGCTTTTGAAATGGATAAGCAATGACATCCTGGTGTATAGCACTGGGAACTATCTTGTCACTTACGATGGAGCATGATAATGTGAGAAAAAAGAATCTATACATATATGTGTAACTGGGTCACCATGGGCTGTACAGTAGAAAACTGACAGAACACCATATACCAGCTTTATTTTTTATTTAATTTATTTATTTATTTTTGTCTTTTTGCCATTTCTTGGGCTACTCTGGCGGCATATGGAGGTTCCTAGGCTAGGGGCCCAATTGGAGCTGTAGCCATCAGCCTACGCCAGAGCCACAGCAATGCAGGATCCGAGCCACATCTGTGACCTACACCACAGCTCACGGCAATGCCGGATCTTTAACCCACTGAGCAAGGCCAGGGATCGAACCCGCAACCTCATGGTTCCTAGTCGGATTTGTTAACCACTGAGCCACGACGGGAACTCCTGTAAACCAGCTTTAATGAAAAAAAAAATCACTACATAAAAAAATTTGTTGTTTAAATGTACATAAATTTTACCTCAAAAAACTGTAATCATCATTATTAACTGAGGTCAGAAAGTTTGTGAGGTATAGATGATATAAAATTGTCAGAAATGTTGATTCTGTCGAAACTAAGAGAGACATATAAAGATTTATTATACTCTTCTGTTTACTTTTCAGGCTTTGAAATGCTCCAAAATTAAAAGTTAAACAAAATTAACTCAAAATGGGCCACTGGCCTAATTATTAAGGCAAAAATAGTAAAAGTCCAGAAGACATAGAAGAAAAGACATCTTCATAGCCTTGGTCTAGGCAAAAAGTTTTAGAACAAAAAGCACTAACCATATAAACAGAATTTCATAAAAACTTAAGACTTTGTTCCTAAAAATATACTGCTCAGAAAATGAAAAGTAAGCTACTAGTTGGGAGTAAATATGTTAAAAAACCTGACCAAATACTTATATCTAGCTTATGTAACTAATATTTACAAATCAATAACAAGAAATCACAATAGCCAGGGAAGAAATATATAGCCTAATAAGAAGATATTTAAATGGCCAATCAGACATGAAAACTGAATCAATGTCATAATAACCAGGGAAATGTAAACAAAATTACAAGGTGCTATTATATACCAATAGAATGATGAAATTAAAAGTACTGACAATATCATGTATTGGTAAACATCTGAAATTCTCATTTATTGCTGGTGGGAGTATACAATGGCATAACCATCTTGGAAAATACTTTGGCAGATTTTAATAGAATAAGAAATACATGTTCCATAGGACGTAGAGATTCTGCTCCTAGGTGTTTTCTCAACTGAAATGGAAGTATATGTCTGTAGAAAAACTTATGCATGAATATTCATGGAAGCTTTACTTATATTAGTTTCAAATTGTAAACAATATATATTTCCTTCAACTGCTGAATGAGCAAAGAAATTGTGGAATATTCATATGACTGAATACTCCTCAGCAATAGAAAGGAATGAACTATCAATGTGTGCAATAACATGAATTTATCTCAAAACTATGCTGAGTGAAAAAAACAACACGAAAGAGTACATACTGTATGACTATATTTTTATAAATGCCAAAACCAGGTCAAAACAATATATAGTGACTGAAATCAGAAGTCAGGAGTGGGGGCGTCATTCATGATATTAGAGAATTTTTGTAATGAAAATGGCATATATCTTGCCTCTTAATTGAGTGGTGGTTGCAAAGCCTTTTTTTTTTTTTTTACTTTTTACGGCCACACCTCTGGAATATGGAAGGTTCCTGGGCTAGGGGTCTAATTTGAGCTGCAGCTGCCAGCCTACTTCACAGCCACAGCAACACCAGATCTGAGCTGCATCTGGGACCCATGCCACAGCTTGCGGCAACTCTGGATCCTTAACCCACTGAGCGAGGCCAGGGATGGAACCTGCATCATCATGGATACTAGTTGGGTTCTTAAAGCGCTGAGACACAATGCGAACTCCTGCATGGGCTCATACATTTGTTAAAAATCAATGAACTAGAGTTGTGGTGAGCTGTGGTATATAGGTTGCAGACGCAGCTCAGATCTGGCATTGCTGTGGCATAGGCCTGTAGCTACAGCTCTGAGTTCAACCCCTAGCCTGGGTGGGAACTTCCATATGCTGCAGGTGCAGCCCTAAAAGACAAACAAACAAAAAAATCAATGAACTATAAAGCCCATAAGTTGGGTTCATTTTATTCTATGTCAACTATACCCAATAAAGTACATTTAAGTACTCATATACAACATATGAACAGCCCAGGCCAAGAAATTTAAAACTAAATTCCTACAGGCCAACATTACTTGTAATCAAAGAAATATGAATTAAAGTAATGTGATGGCATTTTTAGCATTAAATTGGCCCAATTTTTAGGAACTTGTTAGGAAAGACATGGGGGAAAAGGAATGCTTATACATTGCTTATATGAGTGTAATAGAACCTTTCATGAGAACACTTCAGCAATATTCTTAACAGAGTATATCTTTAGACTTAGCAATTTAACTTCAAGGAATTTATCCTCAGAAAATAATCTGTTACATTTCTCAAAATGCACAGTCAACTCACAGTGTTTATCTTAGTCAATATTGGACATAAAAAATGTCAAAGAACTGACATACTAAATGATAGTACTTCCACTGAAGGAATATTATAAAGCAATCAAGAGTAATGCTGATGCAGTTTATTTATTGACACGAAAAGATGCCAATAATAAGTCGTTTTAATGAAAATGCTCCAAGGTAGCATATTACAATATAATCTAACAAAAAACACTATGCACCCAAATATTAACAGTGATTATTTATGAGTAGATGGCTTTCATTTTCTATTTTCTGTTAATATATATTCTATATTTTTAAAAATATAAATGCAGTACTTGTAAAAAATAAATTATTAAAGAAACAATTAAATTTTGCAAATAGGCCATTCAATGAATTGGTTTTTGGTAAACTGATCCATTGATAAATTCACTTTTATGGACTGATTTTCAGGGAAGTGGCCTCACTCCTTTAAAAGTTAGAATCAGTTTGACTTTATTATTGACAAAGGTGACTGAGCAGTGGGAAAATGGTATCATTTATTAAGATATGGAAAATAGGAAGGCATATTCCTTTTTGAGGAATTCCCATTTGTTTTCCCATTTTGAGGAAAGGTAGTGGATATAACTTTTCAATGTGTTGAATTTTAAATTGTTGAGTATTTAGATATGGACAGAAATACAGATTTGGAAGTCACCAGCAGAGGGTAACTCACGGCATGGGAGTAGACAGGATCTTTGGAGAGCACAGAATGCCAAGAGAAGGCTGAGGATAGAACACTGTGGAATTTCAATAATTAACTCTTGAAGGAGACTGAAAAGTAGACAGAAGTTGGAGGAAAATTAGAAATACATCATGAAAGGAAAATTAATATTTCAAGAAGTTAGTGTCTGTTAAGTGAAATAGGGTTGAAATGTACTCACTGAACTTAAGAGCATCTGGTGTCATCTATTCCATTTATAAGAGGAGGAATTTCCAGGTAAAGACAATTAGTGGCTTGTCCAAGGCTATATGACCAGAGCCAGATCTTTAGAATCCTAAGCCTAGGGTTCTTCTAGGGTACCACATTGCCTCTTGATTTAAGCTAGCCACCAGAATAAAGTTTCTGAGAGATAGGTTTGTAAAATATTGTACATCATTGACTCTGTGGCTTTCCTTTTTGGAGAAGTCTTTAGAAAGTACAGTCTCTTTAATGCTGCAGTTAAGATTATACAGGAGTCTCTTATCAAGCAAAAGAACTTTGCTATATTATTTTATTTACATTGCTTGATTTCTTTGCACACATAATACATTTAATTTGATTATTAGTGAATTAAGATGTGTTATGTTTAGAATAACCTTTCTGCTTCTACCTATCAAATTAAATGTCTCCCTTTCATTAACTTACACTTGAAGTTTATTTTAGGTTTGTCCTGATTAACTCTGCTTATACTGTACTTTCCAGCACAGTCTTGGTTTCTTTTGTACCCTTTACACCCTTTGTAAATGATAGATTTTACAGTATTTTTGCTTCAAACACAACTGTATTCATTAGTACAATATTTCCTGAATTTAAGTCCCCTCAGGAAAATAATACAGTTTTGGAGAGTTTTAAGTTGCCTGGCAACTAACTGGTCCTTGTAGCAATTTCTGCCATTTAATAACTTTCCTTGGAGTTCCCGTAGTGGCTCAGTGGTTAACAAATCCGACTAGGAACCATAAGGTTGCGGGTTCGATCCCTGGCTTTGCTCAGTGGGTTAAAGATCTGGCATTGCTGTGAGCTGTGGTGTAGGTCGCAGATGCGGCTCGGATCCTGCATTGCTGTGGCTCTAGCATAGGCCGATGGCTACAGCTCCAATTCGACCCCTAGCCTGGGAACCTCCATATGCCGGAGTGGCCCAAGAAATGGCAAAAAGACAAAAACAAAAAAACTTTCCTTGCCAGTGACTGTAAGAGAAAAGGAGGTTTCTGCCATAAACACCGTGACTTTGACAAGGAGAAAGCTTCTGGCTCAATGTTAACATATTAAAAGTTTCAAACTTAGTTTAAGTAAATCTAATAGGTACAGTTTATATTACTTTTTTTGATGGAAATAAAATGTCTGCTTATCAGAACCTCTGATGGATTATTTCGGATAGCAAACAACTATCCCTGAAATTAGAGGTTTGCAGTATGGATTATACTGTACTATATTCATATGCATTACATTAAGCAAGTTCTTGAGGAGCATGTATAATGTATTTCACTCTGATAGGTAGTGAGTGTGTTAGTGTACCTCAAAGCTGTAGGTTAAGATTTTCCTTGAAGGAGTTTTTAATCTAGTTGGGATTTGTGGAATATAGTCTTGAGGTAACCAATGAATAGTATAAGGCTATATCAGACTAAGCACAGGAAAGTAATATAGACAAGTAAGTGGGTGTTCCTGTCATGGCTCAGTGGAAACGAATCTGACTAGTATCCATGAAGATGTAGGTTCTATCCCTGGCCTTCCTCAGTGGTTTAAGCAGGTTGCAGACACGGCTTGGATCTGGCATTGCTGTGGCTGTGGTGAGGTTGGCAGCTACAGCTCCAACTGGACACCTAGCCTGGGAACCCCCATATGCTGTGGTGCGGCTCCAAAAAGACAAAGAAAACAAAAAAGAAAAAAAAAGAAAAGTGAGTGAATAAACCTGCAAAAGAGTGACTTAGTTTAAGGTTACTTTTAAATTCTTTTTCTTTCTTCTTTTGGTAACTCTTGAAATTTTCTCTTTGGGCACTGTGACATTTTATAGACTCAACTAATAATTACTAAGTGAATATTCACTGAAGTATAATTTAATCCTCACAAATACCTGTAAATTTGGTATTATCCCATTTTTTAGATTGAAACAGAATCCTAATTAGGTTAAGTAATTTACTCAGCCTCAAGAGCTGATGAAGAATACAGTTGGGATTTAATTCTAGGTTTGTTTTCTCTGGTTCTTGCTCTCAATGTCTATACCTGCCTTATTTTGACATTTCCCTTGGTCAACTTTCTTTTCCCATTACCTGTTTGTTGACATTTTTGAAGGTTTGTAATCCTTGTCTTTAAACTCTGCTCCTTGAAGAAAATTTCCCATTTTTTCTCAAATTACCTCTATTCAGATGATTTCCTAATTTATATTGTACTCTCACATTCCATCTCTGATTTTCAATTTTCTACCTTCTGTTCTTTGTTGTTTGGAAGTTCTACCAGCATTTGATGATCTTGTCTAAAATCCCTTTCCCCTCCTCCTTATTTTCCCATTTCTGTCACTTCCCTGAGTTTGAAAACTTAATCACATGTGGTTTGTGCCTCTTATTTTCTGTTGTTCTCTCTCAAGCCTGTTGTTCAGCATTGTGTTCTCACTAAATCCTGTTTAGTGTCTCATCATAATATCATAATTTGTGGCCCTGTTCTTTTTCTGTTTCCACTGCTTGTATAAGTTTTAAAATTTATTTCCCTGACTTCTATTCTAGTCCATCCTGAAACCACTTTCACCCAAGGATATAGTTATTATTATTACCATAAAATAATACATTTTATTTACTTAATAAAATAATGTGACATACATATTATTTAACATTAAATAATAACAATAATAAAATAACTTCTCTTGGTATATTCTTTATGCCATAAGGTGCATCATTTACTCATTGAAACAACTTTTGAGTTGTGTTTATTTTACTAATTTTAAGATAAAAACTTGGAAACTAAGAAACATTCAACAAATTTCTTAAGATCATATAGTTACTAAGTAACAGGACTAGAATTTGTGCTGAGGTCCACCAGGTTCCAAAGTTCATGTCTGAATACTCCTCATACAGTTACGACACATTTCAGAGTGAAAGGGAACTACTAATTTTTCTGGGTTAACAGGTACAAATTGGGACTGTCCTAGAAAACCAGGACTTAGCATCTAACCATATGAATTCTACCTTCTAACCAATGATGATACTCAGATAAATAATGGAGAAGTTGAAAGGACATCTAGTTTTGGAGAAAGAAAAATGTGTTCATCCTTGTATTCAGTGAGTTGATGACTATAGGATAGCCTCTTGGAAATTTCCAGAAAAAGGCTGGATACATATGAAAGGAACTTAATAGAGAACTGAACACTAAAGATACAAATTTGAGAGCCATTTATCTGGAGAGACTGCTGAAGCCATGAAACAAACGAGTTCTTTGAAAATTTAGGAAAACAGAAATAGGGTAGAAGGTTAAGAACTAAACCCTGGGAAACACGAAATATGAAGACAGAAATAGGAAGAAGAACCTATTGGGGTGATGCCTCTATTAGACTGTAAGCTTCTTTCTGGAATGAATTATGCTTTTTTTATACCCTGAATCTCACATATTACATTGTCAAATACATTTATTAAAAACTAATTAAAATTAACTATTACACAGATCCACATGATGACTGAAAGATGAATTAAATTCTATCTTCTTTTCTAGGAGCTAATCAAACCTTTTATATGAAGACCTCTCAGATGTTATCTTTTCTCTCTGGCCAGGTCTACGTTTCTTCTTATTGAAGCTTGGACTCCTATGATAGGTAGGGATTGGCTTGGGACCATACTTACATAGCCAGAAGTCTGAGAGCTAATGCACATGAATGAACCATATTTGCAAAGACATATTATTGTATGTAAACTGTCACATGCCCCATAATGTTTCATGTATAATTTAAGTTAGAAATAAAGAGAAGAAGGAAGCCATTTTTCAGAGATTCAAGTTTTGGAAAGGTAACAATACTATACAAATAGAAAAGCAAAATAACCTCCTCCCCCTCCCCCTTTCTGCTTGTATTGGAAAAGGGCATCAGGTAACATGGCTTTGGAGAAGCCTTGCTTAAGATGCTTTTGGAAATGGGTTGCCACAGCAAGAACTGTCCCTGAAGTAACAAAATCCCCCTTGGAGTTTTCTGAGAACCCCTCAATGTCTTCTTTGCACTTGGATCTCAAGAAGAGACTATTTAATCTCATTTTAATGAATTGTTTTTCTCCACTTGTAATTTTGTGCAGTGGGATTGAGAACGAGGATTGGGATTCATTTAGAGTTTCTCTGGGATGTGGAAAATTCCAAGAGCATATCAAAAAGATGTAGAATCATTGCTGAGTCATAGCTGAGGATGAGCAGGTCCTTGCTGATGTTATGTGCACAAAATCATAAATGGATACAGGCTTGAGTCCAGTGTTTTTAGTTAGATTTGTTTAAAGGAAGATAGATGTCTGTCTTTGTGTTTTGGCTTCAAAACTTCTGTAAGAGGACTTCTGTCATTAACCCAGAAACAAAAATCTTTCTAGTCCACTTGCATACTGTAGCTCAAATTTCTCCATATCAAGATTTATTTCTTGGCTGTGATATCTGTCATCCTTAATAGTTGAAAGCCCCTAGTAAAGGGTGTAGAATGCAAGTTGCCACACAAAACTTTTTAGCCTCTATTTGAATGAAATCCCTTCCCGAGAAGAACTGTTTGGCAACATATGCAACTTACAGTAGCCAGGACTGATGTCTAGAGACAACCTGGGTGCCATCAGTAACATATACTCAGTACTTTGAAGGAGCCCAGCAATATCCCTGGCACCTATGAAGTTTGGAGTTGGATAGAGCCAAGTTTGACTTAAGATGCTAGAACCTACAAGCTGTGTGTCTCTCACTTTTTAAGCAAATACTAATAGGTCTAACCTATTAATAGGTTATTAATTGGTGAGGAATTAGTGAGGTAAATTTTTTGCACATTTTTTTGGATCCTTCGTGTGAAGGTCCTGGGTTAGACACAGTGTTTGGTACACAGTAAGTGCTTAATGCAAGGTAGCAAGAATTACTTTTCCCACAGTATTTTGCTCTTAATATGCTTAAAATAAAGATTATCATACTTAGTGAAGTCAAAGACAAATATCATGTGATATCACTTAGATGTGGAATTAAAAATTATATAAAAGAACTTATCTATAAAACAGAAACAAACTCAAAATTTTGAAATCAAATTTATGGTTACCATAGGGGAAACCATGGAGGGTGGGGAGAGGGATAAATTAGGAGAATGGGAATAACATATACACACTACTGTATGTAGAATAGATAATTAAAAACGACCTGTATAGCACAGGGAAATCTACTTAATAGTCTGTAATAACCCATATAGGAAAGAAGAATGGATATATGTATACTTATAACTGATTCACTTTGTTATACACCTGAAACTAATACAACACTGTAAATCAACTATACTCCAATAAAATTAAAAGTAAACAATTTGGAAGTTAGGCTTCAAAAGACTATGATAAAGATGGAAATAATAATCAGTAAATAGGTTTAAAAGTTAAAAAAAGATATAACCTGAATGAAAGAATAGGTCATTAAAAGCCATGCCAAGCATTAACAAAGATGTAAACATTTCTTCTTCCTTAGGGAAGGTAGTCTCTGGAGCAGTGATCCTGAGGGAGCCTCTGTAGGTAGGGTGTTGAGATCTCTAATCCAGAAAAATCTCTATAGTTTCCTGACATACACTGACATTAGGAAAGAATGCTGTTTCATCTCTGAAAGCTGGACAGAAGACTCAGTGCAAAGGCACAGGTTATGTTCTTTCCATCAGCAAGAGAACCAGGATAAACAAGAGGTTGTGATCCTTAGTAGAGAAACAGAAGTAGAGGTGTCTGAATTCTGAGTTGTCACTTTCTTTTCACCAGGGCCATTTGAGTCTCTTCTGAAAGAGATGGATGAGAGAGAGCAGAGCAGAGGACTGTGACTCCAAGCAGAAGGAGGGTGAGTGCCTGCCTGACCTGGTCTGTCCTGTGGCTCAAACTCTGTGAGTCAGACCACCTGACTTACCCTTCTGCTGCAACTTAGCAGCACCGGGACTTGTGCAGATCACTTAGGCCCAGTCATATGAGGATAATCATGCCACACCTCATTTACAGCAATGCTTATCCCATAGATAGCTCAGTAAATGTTCCTTTTACTTTTCTTAAAGTTAATAACTTTATATTATGATTCTGCTATTATTATCACATAATTCCACAGCCATTCCAGCCAAAGACCCTGGGCACACTACTTTATCTTCCTGCTCTGTCAAGCACTGGCCCCAAGGTAAAAGGTCTAGGCAGGGTTGAATGGTACCATGTTTCAAGAGTCACTGCAGAGAAGGGCCCCAGGTCTCATATATTTGACTAAGGGCTGTAGAGGGAAGGACATGCACAGAAGGGACCATAGGAAAGGTTGGAGGTGTTTCTTACTCTGGAGACAAATTTCACCCTCAGGCAGTTACCAGGATGGTTCAAGGCACTTTTGGACCATGAAAAGAGAGACACAGGTATAAAGAAATGCCATCTTCATGAAGTTCAAAAATCTCTCTATTCAAACGCCATTCTCAGGAAGAGTTTTTTTTTTCCCTCTCTTTCTCTGAACAACTCTTCTTTTTCCATCACAGATTCTTCTTGAGGGGAATGGCTGCAGATAATACCTCCTCTGTGACAGAGTTTATCCTTGCAGGCTTAACAAACCAACCAGAACTCCAGATCCTCCTCTTCTTCCTGTTTCTAAGTTTTTACATGGTCACTGTGGTAGGGAATCTGAGTTTGATAACCCTGATTGGATTGAATTCTCACCTTCATATTCCCATGTACTTTTTCCTCTTCAACTTGTCCTTCATAGATTTTAGTTTCTCTACTGCCATCATCCCCAAAATGCTGACGAGTTTTGTCTCAAAAAAGAACATCATTTCCTATGCAGGGTGCATGACTCAGCTCTTTTTCTTTTGTTTTTTTGTCTTTTCCGAATCGTTCATTTTGTCAGCGATGGCGTATGACCGCTATGTGGCCATCTGTAAACCATTGGTGTACACAGTTACCATGTCTCCTCAGGTGTGTTTACTCCTTTTGTTGGGTGTCTATGGCATGGGGGTTTTTGGGGCTGTGGCCCATACAGGAAATATAGTATTTCTGACCTTTTGTGCTGACAACCTTATCAATCACTATATGTGTGACATTCTTCCTCTCCTTGAACTTTCCTGCAATAGCTCTTACATAAATGTATTAGCAGTCTTTATTGTTGTGACCATTGGCATTGGGGTGCCCATTGGTGCCATTTTTATCTCTTACGGTTTCATCCTTTCAAGCATTTTCCACATTAGCTCCACTAAAGGCAGATCCAAAGCCTTTAGTACTTGCAGTTCCCACATAATTGCAGTTTCTCTTTTCTTTGGCTCAGGAGCATTTATGTACCTCAAACCACCTTCTATCCTACCCCTTGACCAGGGGAAAGTATCCTCCCTGTTCTATACCATTGTGGTGCCCATGTTTAACCCATTAATCTATAGCCTGAGGAATAAGGATGTTGTATTTGCCCTAAAGAAAACCTTGGGCAGAATAACCTTCTCTTGAATAAATATTAGAAATTGAGAAATAAGATCCAAGAATTTTTTATCTAGCACCTTCATATAATACATTACACTTTAGAGACTCAGAAATGTTTATATGTTGCCCAAGAACATAAAATTGCTTGGTGCCAGAGCTGGGACTGGAAATCCCAGCTTGAATCCCAATCCAGTTTGTTTTTCTTTATGTCATGTTTTCTTGCCTCATGTCTTTCTTGGAAGATTTTACTTCACATGTTTGTTGACCTAGCACATTTAACTTATGAATTTATTCACAGTAATTTCATGCTACTTTTCACAGGGTAATTTTAATATATCACATTTTGTAAGAGAGTAGGAGGTGGAAAATTTTGTTGAGTTGGTCTTGGCAAAATGACAAGATCAGTTCTGATGAATTCTGTAGTGTATAAGTATAAAGTACGTTAGGTTTCATATAGTTGCAAGTATGGTGACCTATGACTTGATGGGTAGAGCCCTAGAGATAGTTTAGTGAATTACAACTTCTAGGCAAGAGAAATAAAATTTTATGGGGTATAAAGATATGGAGTGGAGGTATCATATATTGTTTCAACACTAACAGAGACAGAATTTGGGGTTTAATTTCAAGGGTTACCCTGGTTGTGGCCTGAGATAACCGGGAGCTGTTACTACCCAATATAGAAGTAACTAGTCGGAGTTCCTGTCGTGGCGCAGTGGTTAATGAATCCGACTAGGAACCATGAGTTTGCGGGTTCGATCCCTGCCCTTGCTCAGTGGGTTAACGATCCGGCGTTGCCGTGAGCTGTGGTGTAGGTTGCAGACGCGGCTCGGATCCCGCGTTGCTGTGGCTCTGGCGTAGGCCGGTGGCTACAGCTCCGATTGGACCCCTAGCCTGGGAACCTCCATATGCCGCGGAAGCGGCCCAAGAAATAGCAAAAAGACAAAAGAAAAAAAAAAGAAAGAAAAAAAAGTAACTAGTCATATATGGTACTGAGCACTTGAAATGTGGTCATCCAAACTGAGAATATTGTAAGGGTGCAAATGTAAGTGTATCTTTGAAGAATTAATATGAAAACTAATATAAAATATCTATTGAAAAATGTCTATTTAGGTCTTCTGCCCATTTTTCAATTGGGTTGTTTGAGTTTTGCTGTTGAGTTGTATGAGCTGTTTGTATATTTTGGAGATTAAGCCCTTACCAGTTGCATTGTTTACAATTATTTTCTCTCATTCTGTAGGTTGACTTTTTGTTTTTTTTTCTTTGCTGTGCAAAAGCTTGTAAGTTTGATTAGGTGCCATTGGTTTATTTTTGTTTTTATTTCTAGAGTTTTGGGAGAGCGACCAAGAAAACATTTGTATGGTTGATGTCAGAGAATGTTTTGCCTATGTCCTCTTCTAAGAGTTTTTTTTTTTTTTTTTTTTTTTGCTATTTTCTTTGGGCCGCTTTACTGTTCACAGGATATTTATTTATTTTGTCTTTTTGCTATTTCTTTGGGCCGCTTCCGCGGCATATGGAAATTCCCAGGCTAGGGGTCCAATCGGAGCTGTAGCCACTGGCCTACACCACAGCCACAGCAACGCGGGATCCGAGCCGCGTCTGCAACCTACACCACAGCTCACGGCAACGCCGGATCGTTAACCCACTGAGCAAGCGCAGGGACCGAACCCGCAACCTCATGGTTCCTAGTCGGATTCGTTAACCACTGCGCCACGACGGGAACTCCATCTTTTAAGAGTTTTATGGTGCCTTGTCTTATATTTAAGTTTTTAAGCCATTTGAGCTTATTTTGAGCATGTTGTATGTTCTAGATGGCCAACTGGCACATGAAAAAATGCTCAACATCACTATTAGAGAAATTCAAATCACAACTATAACGAGTTACCACCTCACTTCAGTCAGAAGGGCTATCATTAATAAGCCTACAAATGACAAATGCTGGAGAGGGTGTGGAGAAAATGGAATCCTCCTACACTGTTGGTGGGAATGTAAATTGGTACAATCACTATGGAAAATAGTATGGACATACCTCAGAAAACTAAACATAGAACTACCATATGATCCAGAAATCCCACTCCTGGGCATATGTCCAGACAAAACTTTCATTCAAAAAGATACATGCACCTCTATGTTCATAGCAGCACTATTCACTATAGCCAAGACATGTAAACAACTTGCCGCCATTAAAAAAAAAAAAAGATCATGAAGATTAATTTTGAGTTAATTTTTGTATATAGTGTAAGGTATGGAACAAATTTTTTTGGGGTTTGTGTGTTTTTGCACAAAGATATCCAGTGATTATTCTTTCACCCATGTTAAAAATCAATTAATTCTACTTGTGTGTTCGTTTCTGTTCTCTATGTTCTGTCCCTTTCACCCACTTGTTTGCCTTGATGTCAGTACACAGTTTTAATTATTACAGTTTTTCCTTTTCTTTTTCTCTTTAGGGCTGCACATATGGCACATGGAAATTCCCAGGCTAGGTTTCAAATTAGAGCTACAGCTGCCGTCCTACACCACAGCCACAGCAACACCAGATATAAGTCGCATCTGCGACCTACACCACAGCTCACGGCAATGCTGGATCTTTAACCCCCTGAGAGAGACCAGGGGTGGAACTTGCATAGTCATGGATATTAGTCAGATTTGTTTCTGCTGAGCCACAATGGTAACTCCCTGATTATTGTAGTTTTATAACAGTTCTTTTTTTTTTGTTTGTTTGTCTTTTGTCTTTTTAAGGGCCACCCTCGCGGCATACGGAGGTTCCCAGGCTAGGGGTCTAATTGGAGCTGTAGCTGCCAGCCTACACCAGAGCCATAGCAACACCAGATCCGAGCTGCGTTTGTGACCTACACCATAGCTCATGGCAATGCTGGATCCTTAACCTACACAGCAAGGTCAGGGATAGAACTCCCAACCTCATGGTTCCTAGTCATATTTGTTTCCACTGTGCCAAGACAAGAACTCCTATAACAATTCTTGAAATCAGTGAGTTTAAGTCCTCTAACTCCATTTGTCTTTTTCAAATTTGTTTCGGTTATTTTTGGTTGAGTGACTATATGGATTTTAGAATCAGCTTGTAAATTCCTACAAAAGAAACTGCAGAGGTTTTGATTGGTTTTACACTGAATCTGTGGATCTTTTGGGGGAAGAATTGACATTTATTTCCCCTCAGCAATAAATGGGAATGTCTACTTTCCTACAAGTCCCTGCAACATAGCATATTTTCAAAATTTCAAATTTTCAAACCTGAATGATCAGAAGGAGTTTTAAGTATTGTTATAATTTGCATTTATTTAATAATTAGAAACATTGGAGATGTTCTCAGGTATTTAATGGATACTGGTATTATTTCTTATATGGACATTTTTTCACACCTTTTCCCCACTTTTATTTTGGGTGTCATTCTCAGTTTTTAGGAGGACTGAATATTAGCTTTTTGTCTGAGTAAGTTGTATACATTTTCTCCCCTAAACAATTAGTGATTTGGCCTTTGACTTTCCTTATTATATAAAAATTTTTAATTGAATATTTTAATCTTTTATTGTTTCTGGTATTTTAGCCATAGTTAGAAATGCTTTCCTCTGAGGTTATAAAGAAATTCACTCTTTTTCAAAATGCTTCTATGATTTCATTCTTTTTATATCTGAATGCCTGATCTTTTTAGAAATTGTACCAGTGTACGGTGTGAGGAATGGACCCAACTTTATCTTTTTCCATATGGCTATCCAGCTGTTCTATCACCATTTATAAAAAAAGTCCTTCTTTTCCCTGCTGACTTGAGCTGTTGCCTTCATTATATACCAAGTTTCATAGGCACTTAAGTTATTTCTGTGTTTTCCATTCTGTTCTATTGGTCTGTAAGTCTATTCATAAGCCAATACCACACTGCTTTAATTATAGAAGCTTCATAATGTTTTCATATCTTGAAGGTAACTTCCCACATATTGTTCTTCTTTTTTTAAGGTTTTCCTGGCTATTCATTTTTAACCATAACATTTATACTAATCTGTCTAGTCTCAGAAAAAAAACTTGATGGCATATTTAATATATTTATTGAATCTTAAATTTATAAATAAACTTATGGAGCACTGACATTTTTCAATCTTCAGACTTCTCATTGTGAAGTATGGTATACCTTCTCATTTTCTTCAGGCCTACTTCAGTAACTTTTAGGAGTGTTCTTGTAATTTTCTTCACTTATGCTTTGTACATTTCTTACTAGATTTAGGCTTGGGAATTTTATACTATAATTTTGTTATTGTAACAAGAGTTCTAACTTTCATTCTATATTCTGATTATTATTTATATTTGAATTATATGTTAATATATACTTTGTAATATAATTGTTATTTTTTGTAGAATTTTTTCCCATGAATTCTTTCATGTTCTCCAAATATGTTAATAAAGTCTTCATAAATAGAGAAGTTTTGCTTATTTCCTTCTGATGCTTATCCTCTTATTCCTTGCCCACTTATAGTTGCCTTTTCTAATACCTTTAATACAATGTTAAGTAATGGTAGAGACTGTAGGCATTCTAGTTTTATTTCTAGTTCTTATTAGAAATGCCTCTAGGATTTTCAAATTAAGTTGCTGGCGTTTGGTTTGAGTTTTATATAGTTTATCATCTCAAAGAAGTATTTATTATTCCCTAATTCAAATATTTTAAAAACATGAAGTGAACGGATACGGAATTTTGTCAACAGCTTTTCATCTCTGAGGATTTTATTCCCTCAATATTTCCCTATTTTTCTTACATATATTCTTTTATGGTCATACCCACAGCATATGAATTTCCCAGGTCAGCGACTGAATCCGAGATGCAGATGTGATTTACGCCACAGATCCTTTAACCCATTGTGCGGGACCAGGGATTGAACTCGAGCCACTGCAGTTGGATTCTTAACCCACTGTGCCACAGCAGAACTCTGCATTTTTCCTAGATCTTTAATCTCTTCATCTCTGCAGACTCTTCCACTGCTAAACATAAGCGAGTCTGCTTTACCCTTAAAAATTCTCTTTGATAAAACATCTCTCTTCTCCCTTTTCTGTCCAACATTAAGAAAAGTGACTGGTGCATCCTTTTCCTCCAAATTCACAGGCTGAGTACCATTAAAAAAATTTATATGTGCAATGTCTTCCCCATGTCTCCCTTTGTACCACGGTGTCAGAATGTAACACCTCTGTTCAGATGCACTCGTATTTCAAAATCTGATTTTTCCATGCCAATGAGGACTTCACGTCTGATTTTCAGGGCATTCTTAAATCCTAGGTTCAGTTCCTGCTCCTACACCTTGATTACGGCCCTGAAATTTAGGCATGAGGCCACCAGGTGGAAGGAGTCACTGTCTGACTTGAATTTGGAGATGTCAGGCTCATTCCAATTTTTCAGTGGGTATGATGTTTCGGTTATGCAAGATGAATAAGTTCTGGAGGTCAGCTGTACAACACTGTATCTACATTTAACAGTACAGTATCATATACTTAAACATTTAAGAGGGGTCTAAAGTTAAGTGATCTTATCACAATAAAACCACGCCAAAACAAAACAACTGAGATTTAGAAACAAGAAACACAGCAAAAAACCCCATTATATTTCATGTCATGTTTATGAGAAAATATACAGCATCATTTATGAAAGCAAATTTCTAGAAAAAAAATGCACCATCATTCAATTAACACCACGTTTTAGAGGAAACTTTTTACAGTAACTAGGTATAATTTTTCAACTCATTTTAAAATGCAGAAATGATAGATTTGTGGAATAATCATTGAATAAAAGTATGAATCATTCATATAGTGAACTTCTACCTTAGCCAAAATAATAGAGAATATGTACTCAGATTCTTGGCCTCCAAAAGTGAGGTATCTTTTAGAGAAATGTCACCATAGCTATGTGTGATTCTTCCCTGCTGTCTCTACATGGCACACTACTGCTCCCATAGAGTCAATGGTAATATAGCATTTACTGTTCTTTCTCCTTCATGCACAGATTTTAACCCCTTTTGAGGTAGATTTCATTGTTATTTGGTCACAGAGAGTCTTGGGTAGCTTCAAAGGTTTCTAGACAATTTTACTGAAAAAGGTTAATGTGATGAGGGTCTTTGCCGTGTTGAGCATGTTAGGCCCCTGACCAATTACCAGGTCCACAGACTGTGTTATGCAGTTTGTCACTACTGCAGAAAGCCAGCATAGAGACTCCCACCTAGCATCAACCTGGCACTCTATCTACAGCTCTGAGAAGTGGGGCTTCTGCTTCTACTCCTCCGATAAGCAGTCCTTGGGGTACTGAAATGCTGTGCAGAAGTCAAAATGGGCTTTGTTTGTGAAAACTCCATTTCCTTATTTCTTTTACAGACACTTTTCACCTGAGGGTAGCTTCTTTGGGTTCCAGTCAGATCTGGGTATATATACTTGTAAAAGAACCCCCCTTTTCAATATCATGTTATGGCTGTGGACAGATGATGTGTCCTTTCTTCAAGTGAAGAGATACTGGGTATGGGCTTAATCATGGTCTCTAGCCTAGAACTGATTTCAGGATAATGCAGGCTTTAAGTTTCCTGCCATCACAGGAAAAGTTAGTATCTATGCTTAGGGCACCCCTCTTCCTATAACATCCAAGCCTTTTTCCTTTGAGGGAGAGCAGAGGCTGTAAGACCCTGTGCTGCCGACACTAAGCTGAACAAGGTGACATCCTATGTCTCTTATCATTATTCCTAACATGAAGGCCTGGAAACTGAGTGTTTTGGAACTACCTTTTCCCTTAATATGGTTCTGGGATGAGGGGGGTGTGCTGAAGCAATGAAGGCAGAGACCATGCTGTCTCTAGGTCTCTCTCCAGTTCTCATTCCTTATTCAAGATGTGCTTCCTAGGCAACCTGGGAAATTACTGAACCTCTTGGAGATGCTGCGTCTGTCTTTGCTGTGAGAACTGGGTTTCCAGCACAAACTCTTGTTTGACCCACCCTGGATTGCTGGCTTCCCTGAGCTGCTGACTGTGTTGGGACATTTTTCAAATGGGGTGGGTGGTGTATTCATAATTGTAGAGAGAGATAAGAAGACAATGTCCCGGGTTAAGACTAGTCATTCTCTTGTTACGGCAACAGAAATTCTCATTTCTGAGTCATAGAAATTTTGGCCCATAATGAGGTTCTTCTCTCCTACTTGCAGAGACAACTCTCCTAAAGAGAGTGGCTGTGGGTAATGCCTCAACAGTGACTACTTTTTTGTTTCACAAAATGGACTAGAACTCCATCCCACACTCTACTCCTTACTCTAGAGCTTGGTCATTTTTACTGGGCTGATTTCTCTCTTCAATATCCTCAAAAGCTTGTCTTAGCTCTCTTGTACAACCCTGTCATTTTACCTTAAATGATTAACTCTGTATCAGAGAGGAACATCACCACTGATTTGAGGTGCAAGATTCTCCTCTTTTCTTCTGTTTCTTTGTCATTAGTGATCACTGTCTTAACACCTGTGGGCTGGGGTCACCATGGGTCTGCTAATGCTTGGTTTATACTGAGATAGACACTGGTGGTGTTATGCCCCAGCCAGTGGCAATGATCAGTCCCTGTTTGTGGGACCACAACACCATCAACCACTGCACATGCAGTCAACCTCTTCTCACCTAACTCCTTCATCAGCACTTGTTTCACATGCTGGTGGATTTTGTAGTCATAAGTGGTATGACCTACCATCTTCATTTCTTACACACTCATGCTTTCCACCAGCCTCCATTTCCTCTCTCCTGAGGCAGAACACAAAGCTGTTTCTTTTTCTTTTTCTCTTTTTAGGGCTGAACCTGAGGGATATGGAAGTTCCCTGGACTAGAGATCGAACTGGAGTCGCAGCTGCCGGTCTATGCCACTGCCACAGCAACACTGGATCCAGGCCATGTCTGTGACCTAGTCTGTAGCTTGTGGCAATGCTGGATCTTTTAACTCACTGAGCAAGGCCAGGGATGGAACCCTCATCCTCATGGATACTAGTTGGGTTCTTAACCCGCTGAGTCACAACAGAAACTCCAGCTGTTTCTTTCTTTCTTTTTTTATTGGATCAGGGAAATGCTTGTACCTATTTACTGACTGGGAATGGGAGCTACAAAGGTAGTTCTCAAGTTTAAGCTTGAATCTGAACCACTTGGAGGGTTGCTGAGTCACAGATTTATACCCTGGCACATGTCAATTATGGATTCAGGGGTATTTCAGGGACGTAACCTTCCTGGTCTCTGGGCTCTCCAGTGCAAGGAAAGCAGCTCTGGCATCCTGAGTGGAGCTCTCTGGCATATAAAAGTAGGTGGTAGTTGCTGGGAGTTTGTGGCAGTGTATTTGAAGGTGGTGTGCATCAAAACGAGAACAGGATCTGCAGGGATGTAAGTGGAGCACTAACACATATTTGGTACACTTCCCAACTGGCAGAGGTGTTTTTATATTATTGATGTGCTATTAAGGAGAGAAAAGTTGCATCTGAATTAGCTATTTGTCATTTGTCTCCCAAGCTTTTCTCCTTTTGGAAATTTCTGCTACTCTTCATCCATGATTATGAACGAAATTCATAACAGGATGTATCTGTCTTTATCTTATGCTCCATGTGTCCAATAAAACTTTGTTTTTTTCTCATTGTACATTAATTATTTCCTTCTATAACGCAGGGGACGAGGTCTGTTTTGCTGGCTTCTTCTGCCTGTTTTATTCCCAGATATTTAGAGCTGGAGCCACTGATTCCTTCCCATTTAATTTGGTATTCCAGTTCTGACAAAAAATGAATGGTTATTCAATAGACCTCAAACTCCTGGAGGATATTGTCAAATCCTTGCTGCTCCCAACTCTCCTGTATGATATCCCTCAAGATGCTTTGGAAGGATATGTTCCAACAGTCTATTTTTCCTGACCATTTAGGCTACATTTCTGCCTATGATGGATATTCTCATTTGTTGCTGCAAGTCCATTCTCTATGCTTATCCACCCTGCTCCTTCCTGGGAGTCTGACTGATATGGGTTGAATTTGTAGAGTCTCTTACCCTCAATTGCTAGTAAGCAATGTGGGAAAGGAAGAGAGTAAGGGCAGGGTATTTATTCCCCTGGCCTCCTCTCTGTGGGAAAGCCAGGGGCTGCATCCATCCACCAAGTGTCACACTCAGGTTAAGTGCCCCCCCCCACCCCATACAGATCACTCTTCTTGTTGCTAATTCAGGCCTAGAAGTGGTAATGTGCCTCTTTTTACTAGTCCTAGAATATTGCATAGTCTCATAAGTTTTCTAGCCTACCCATACTTGGATAGTTCCTTTTCTCTCTGCCTAACCAAACATATGAGTTTGTTCTTCCCTAGATATCTTGTGTACCCAGAGGGGTTCAGTTTTCTAAAGCCCTCTCTGTTTTTGCCTACTCCACCAACCCACAGGACAGAGTCACAGATATAACAAAGATTATGACTGACAACTGCACATCTCTCTGCCCCTCTTTACTCACACAAATAATGGCAGAGTTGAGTGCCCTGTTGCTTTTCTGAACTCAGGGACATTACTGCAAGTGGGAAGTGCTGGTGAATATTTTCAGAGCAGTGTCCACCCTTTCTCTTCTTGAAGTTACATATGGTTTGGTAAATTAGCCTCTCAAATAGCTCTTATTTTGTTTATTTATCCAAATTTTATATTGAATGACTTCGGTTCCCAGAAGCAGAGCTAATAACTGACCAATACAGGTAAAAGGCTGGGCTGAGGGGGGAAACAGTCTTTGAGAAATGGTAGTCTTCACATTTTCTAGTTACTTTTTCAAGATGATTTGAAAAATAAATGTTTCAACAGTGAAACAGTTCTGAGCTATATTTATGGAATGTTGGAAGAAGAATTTATCATACAACTATGCGCATATGTGAGATATGTAATTATATGTTTATTCACAAGAGGCAACCCGGTTTGAGCAATTATTCCTTCTCTCTGTAAATGAACCAGTCATCTCTGGCCAAAGTGGATGATTCCTCTAAAATGGGTACCTGTCCTTCCATGCCCTAAGAAAGAATGGGAAGAAACTTTTCTCTTTATCCACATCTTTGTTTTTCTTCTTCTCAAGGGGGAGGAATGACTCATTACTGCTGAAGCTGAGAGACTGAACTGGGAATGAATGGCCCAGTTCCCTTTGGGCTCTATATTTAGAATCCACTTGTGCCCTGGACCAATATTTTTCTCCTGTTTTATGTGTCCTGTCCTTCTTGGTAGGGAAGGCCTGGTGCTGTCTATTTTTCCTATGCTTGGGTTCATCAGATGTGTCTGGGGAAGGCAGTAAAGGAATTAGAGAAACCCACTGTGGCTTTAGACCTAAGCAGTACTCTCCAGTTAACTTTATCAGTATTAAAGCTAATCTTTTGTTCTCCCTTTCATGAGGCTCCTGTGTCTCATTTCTTGATAAATTCTCTACTGAAAGTGCAGAGAGTGGGATGAGTGGCTACCATACTTAATGACTCCAACAATCCCCTTTCCCCACTTTCAGACTCTCAGTGATTCAGCCCATACTATCACTTGCATTTGCCCAAATATGCAAGGCTTTACTGGACTTCTGCTTTTTGTCTTTTTGAGTTGGTCTGCCTGCAATAGCCTCTTTCAACTCTGATGTGAACCTGCTTATTATTCATGACTCACAGCAAATTATGTCTAGTATGTCATTAACCTTATAACACATTTTCTTAGTAACAATATCATAGTAACATATAATGAGACATGGTTTCTGAGCGACAATTTAAAGTAAAATAAGTTGAAGATATTGCCATTAAATTGTCATAAAAGCAAAAGTACACCATATACTGAAACAATTATTTTACATCAAAAACCAATTCTCTAATTTTGTGAAATGGACAATGAACTACTTTCTGAATTAATTACCTAAGGAAACTCAATAGGCAATAAAATGCAATTAGAAAGCCCATGAGAAATAGACCTCTATGAATAGATATTTAAAATGGAGCTCGTAATACTGACCACTTAAAAACAATAAATACTATTTATATGTTTAATAAGCATTTAACTAACAATAAAGTCATTAGCTCTAATACACATTAAAAAGAATGTGGAGGTGCAAAGATGGCCGACATTATTTCACAAATTTGACTAGAAATTTTGAAGTAATACATATATTTAATAGACATCTATGTAGTGTGTAAGCCATGTTTATATTTATTCAGTTTTCATTAGAAGAGCATAACTTGGTATATTCTTTTAAGAAAAAGTTGTTATAAGATAAAATGAAATAAATTGTTGCATATTAATACAATGGGATAATATGCAGAAAAAAAAATCCCAAAGTACTACTACACACAACAACATGGATGAATCTATTCATGGACATAATGACGATCAAAATCAAACAGAAAACAAAACACATGAATTTCAAGAACAGGCAAAAGCAGCTTAGAAAAATAGCAGCCAAAATGTGACTGAAGAGGGGCAATGGGGGAACATTATGGATTGTTGGAAATGTTCTGTATCTTTATCTGAGTGGCAATTACAGAGCACCACATGAACTGAGGGTTTCAGCACTTTAGGTACGTTATACACAGTGTAGGGTGAAGATATGCATGCATGTTATGAAAGGATTTTTTTAAAAAAGGAATTCTGGGTATGATGGACCACGATTCTTTTTAAAAAATTTTATTGGTGTATAGTTGACTTCAATGCTGTCTTAATTTTAGGTGTATAGCAAAGTAAATCAGTTATACATATATCCATTCTTTTCAGAGTCTTTTCCCAAATAGGTGACTACAGAGTACTAAGTAGATTTCCCTGTGCTACACAGTAGGTTCTTGTTAATTATCTATTTTATACAGTAGAGTGCATATGTTATTCCCATTCTCTCAATTCCTTCCCCTCTCCTCCCACCCCCAATGGTTTCCCCATGGTAACACTAAGATTGGTTTTGAAACTTGTGAGTTTATTTCTATTTTATAAATACATTTTGGGGGGGTATCATTTTTAATAGATTCCCCACATAAGTGATATATGATATTTGTCTTTCATTGACTTATTTCACTTAGTATGATAATTTCTAGTTGCATCCATATTGCTGCAAGTGGCATTATTTCATTCTTTTTTTACAGCCAAGTAATATCCCATCGAATATATCTTTACTCATTAGTTTGAGCTGATGGACATTTAGGCTGCTTCCATGTCTTGGCTATTGTAAATACTGCTACACTGAACATTTGGGAGCACATATTTTTTCAAATTCTAGTTTTTTCTGGATATATGCCCAAGAGTGGGTTTGCTGGATTATTTGGTGGTTCTATACTTAATTTTTAAAGGATCCTCCATGTTGTCCTCCGTACTATTTGCATCAGCTTACTTTCCCACCAACAGTGTAGGAGAGTTCCTTTTTCTCCATACCCTCTCCAGTATTTTTCGTTTGTAGATTTTTGAATGATGGTCATTCTGACTGGTGTGAGATGATACCGCACTGTGGTATCATATCACACCAGTTTTGATTTGCATTTCTCTATTAGTGATGTTGAGCATCTTTACATGTGTTTTTGGAGAAATGTCTATTTAGATCTGCCCATTTTTCTATTGGGTTGTGTGTATATATATATACACACAACCCAAAGACACACACACACACACACACACACACACACACACATATATATATATATATATATATATATATATATATATATTTTGGTCTTTGGTCCTTTTAGGGCTGCACTTGTGGCATATGGAGGTTATTGGAGCTATTGCTGCGAGTCTCTGCCAGAGCCATAGCAATGCCAGATCCAAGCCATGCCTGCGACCCACACCACAGCTCAGGGCAACGCTGGATCCTTAACCCACTAAGAGAGGCAGGGATCGAACCCGCAACCTCATGGTTCCTAGTCGGATTTGTTTCCACTGTGCCACAATGGGAACTCCCTGTTTTTTTTTTAATATTGAGCTGTATAAATTGTTTGTATATTTTGGAGATTAATTCCTTGTCAGTTGCTTCATTTGCAAAGATTTTTTTCCCATTCTGTGGGTTGTCTTTTCATTTTTTTATGGTTATCTTTTGCTGTGCAAAAACCTTTAAGTTTAATTAGGTCCTACTTGTTTATTTGTTTTTATTTTCACCAATCTAGGAGGTGGATCAAACAAGATACTGCTGTGATTTATGTCAAAGAGTGTTCTACGTTTTCCTCAAGAAGATTTAGAGTTTTCAGTCTTATATTTGGGTCCTTAATCCATTTTGAGTTTATTTTTGTTCATGGTTTTAGAAAAATGTTCTAATTTCATTCCTTTACATGTAGCTGTCCTGTTTTCCTAGCACCACTTATTGAAAACACTGTCTTTCCTCCATTGTATGTTCTTGCCTCATTTGTCATAGGTTTGTTGACCATAGGTGTTTGAGTTTATTTCTGTGCTTTCTATCCTGTTCTATTGATAGAACAGGAGATCTATATTTCTGTTTTTTGACGGTACCATTCTGTTTTGATCACTGTAGCTGTGTAGTACAGTAAATCAGACTAAAAGTTTAAGCCCAGGGAACCATGAGTAGGATGGCAGAAATGAATAAGTAAGGAGTAAAGACAATAAGGAGCTAGATTTTAGATCATTTGGAAATTCAACCACACTTTCTTAAATAACTCAATTTTGAGAAAGAAATCACAATGGAAATTTGAACTGAATAAATTTTTCGACTGAATAAAAAATGAAAAAAAAAATGCTAAGCCTTCCATAGTATAACTAAGGCAGTTTCTGGAGGGAAATTTATAATTTTAAATACCTATCTTAGAGAAGAAAAGTTTAAAGTCAACAACCAATGTTTCTTAAAAATCTAGGGACAGAAAAGCAAACTGAACCCAAGTTCAGAAGAAGGAAAGAAATGATAAAGATAAGAGTGTAAATTAATGAAATAGAATCTCAATAATTAATAGAGAAAATCAATTAAAACTAGGAACTTTTTTTTTTTTTAAACCAGGAACTTTTGAGAAAGTTGATAAAATTCTAGCTAGGTTTACCAAAAAAAGATACAAAAAATTTAATAATATCAGAATGAAAAGAGGGAAATCATTACATATTCTTCCAATATTAAAAGAAAAATAAAGTAATATTACGAACAACTTTATTTGATAAAGTCAATAACTTGTAGGAACTGTAAAATTGTTTTAAAAGATGAAAACTTGCAAAACTTACAAAAGAAGAAATAGAAGTTTGAGTGATCCTAAATCTATTAAAGAAATTGAATTTGTTGTGAAAATCCTCTGACAATGGAAATTCCAGGAATACTGGAATACAAGAATTCCAGGAACACAAGAATACTGAATTCTTCCAAACATTTGAGGACAAAATATAGGTTAACAGTGTTATGGAAGAAGTAGATTAGAGTGCAAGAGTTCAATTTACTTATATTCCTTTCTATTTCTTCTTTTTTCCTTTGAATGCATAGAAAGATTAGTTAATTCTCACACAAGAAATTCTTTTTTTTTGGCTTCTGTGATTTTCATGCATTCAAGAAATATTTTCTTAACCTTTGGCCATTCTTCTTGGAATAATTTATCATTCTTCTGTGGCCAGGGTATCCTAATTTGTATTTTGATCCCCTTTTCCCAAGTTCTGTTCCTCCACTGCCAATGTTTAAACTTACTTTTTCTTTTTTGAAGATTTTTTTGCTAGCATTTTACCATCTACTCTAAAATCTAGCTCCTTATCCTCTCCACACCTTATTTATTAATTTCTTCCATCCTGCTCATGGTTCCCTGGGTTTCAAAATTTTAGTCAGATTTAATTTGTACTTCTTTCTTCTCCTTCTCTTCCAAAAAATATAGATATAAAATTCTGTATTTCCATGATCTTAGCTCTTGATACTGTTTCAGTATACTATTCGCACGGCTTGTGAAACTTTAACTGATTTTCCTGCTTTCAGTCCCTATTTTAGCTAATCCTATATATCATTGTAATATAAAATATTTTCTCATCCAAATGAATAGATCTCAATAATAATGATGATAAAAACAGCAATAATAATAATAACTACAACATAATACTTTTTGTGTCTTCTCCGTTCTACATAAAGGAAATTACTTGTTATTCCCATTTTAAAATAAGTAATTTGAAGCTTATGTGAGGTTAAATAAAGTTCCAAGGCCACACAGTAAGTATAAGAGCCAGGAATTGGGGAGGTTGTTTTGATTCCACATACAATTTCTCATTTAACTGGGATATATTTCACAGTAAGAGAGGCTGCTACTATGATTTTTCAGGGAACAACAGATGTGACTAGGACCAACTCAAAATGAACCAGAACTTATAATACCCCACTAATACTATGCTCTACTATCTCTCCAATAAAGAAATGGGAAAGAAGGTTGGGCAATCTATTTGGGTGAGAAAGAAGACGTGTCAATTTTTGTACTTGTTGAGTTCAGAGTGACAACAAACAGCACTGGAGTATTTTGATAGAGCGGTTGTATACATCAGACAAGGAATTAACAAAAAGATGAGAACTAAAAATAAAAAATTAGAAACTAAAAATAAAAATGATGTTGTTGGAGTCATAAATGAGCTCGCCAAACATCTGAGGAAGAAGAGGTTCAGATGGTTGAGAATTGAACCTTGGAAATTTTGAAACATGAAGGGAATAAAGTGATAAAGAGACAGAACAAAAGATACCTCCATTAGACTATAAACCCGTTTAGGGGCATGGACCATTTCTTTTGAATCATTTTACCCAGCATTTTAATACACCAAATATATATAGTAAAAACCAACTGAACATTAGGTATCTATCATACAGACTCTATGACTTCTGAGAGATGAATTTAATTTTATTCAGAGCCTATCTGAAGTCACATAAAATGAAGACTTTTTCTGTAGTCATCTTTTCTCTACATAGGAGCTTTGACTTTTTGGTTGGAATTGCAGCTTATTCTTATAATTCTCTTATGTGGAGTGAAGGGTACTGCCCTCAGCACCACTCTGGTGCTGCCTGAGGTCTACCAGACATTTGAGGGTTAATGAATGTGTGTGAGGCATATATAGAAAGACACTGCATTGTACAGATATTTTCCACATAAGTATGTTATAATCCATGTCTCATATATATTTTATTGTCAGCAGTAAACAGACAAGGAATCCATTATATAGAGATTCAAGTTTTGGGAAAAAATTCAGTGACAAAAGTAACTTAATCAAGAATATTTATTCCAATATTTCTCTCTGCTTGTATCAGAGCAAGCCAACAGTGAAAATGACTTTAGAGAAGTCCTGATTCACTTGAAATAAAACCTTTAAGCATTTAAAACAAAATTGCCATGGAAACCATCTCTGGAGAGACAAAAATCTCAGAAGAATTTTCCCTGGTGTTGTATCATGCATGCAAGAACCCTCTAAAATTCCTAGAGGAAAGAGAACATTCAATGAATCCCTAAGGTCTTCTTTGCCCTTGGGTCTTGAGGAAAGCTTACTTTTGATGCTTATTTTAATTTTCCAATAATGGATTATTTTTCTCTATTTCTTAAGTAAGTGTAATGGGATTATAAATAGGGATTGGGATTCATTAGAGTCACTCTGGGCCATAGACAATTCTCATTGTAAACAGATAGATGAGATTCCATCTTTGCTGAGTCTTAGCAAATCCTCACTGATGCACATTTATATACTCATAAACATACAGTGGTTTAGAGGAAGGTGGACTTCTGCTTTTCTGTTTTGCTTTCATAACTTCTTCAAAAAGACTCTAGCCCTTAACTAGGACCTAAACCTATATAACTCATCTGTTAACTGAGACTTGAATTTCCCCAAATAGAAATTTATCTTTTGGAAAGAAAATCTGCCACCCTTAATATATAACCACCCCTTCAGTAAAGAGTGTAGAATGCAAATTGCTACACAAAATTTTATTAGTTTTTATGTCAGTTTCAGGTAATAACGTACATTGTGTGATTGTCATTGTCTGAAACCTCAGCAAGATCTCTTGCCCCTCTGTTACTATGATCAGAATTTTCTCCTTCTCAGCCAGTAATCTGGGTTAAAGCACTGCATTTAAAGTGCAGGACAAAAAGGACTGTGACTCCATGCAGAAGGAGGGTGAGTGCTTGCCTGACCTGGTCTGTCCTGTGGCTCAAACTCTGTGACCTAGACCATCTTACTTGACCTTCTGCTGCAACACAGCAGTACTGGGACTTGTGCCGGTCACTGAGGCCTAGAGCCCTCATCTATCATAGAGGATAATCATAATGCCACACCCCATTTATAACAATGCTTATCCCATAGTTAGTGGTCAGTAAATGTTCTTTTCTTATCTTCTCCATTTCACCTCCATAACTTTCATTAACTTCCATATCATGTAGCCTCTGTTTCTTCCAGTGACTTTTCTTTTCCCCTCACAGATTTTCCTAGAAGAAAGACAATGGCTGCAGATAATACCTCCTCTGTGACAGAGTTTGTCCTCGCAGGCTTAACGGACCAGCCAGAGCTCCAGGTCCCCCTCTTCTTCCTGTTCCTAAGTTTCTATGTGGTCACTGTGGTGGGGAACCTGGGGTTGATAACTCTGATTGGACTGAATTCTCACCTTCATATTCCCATGTACTTTTTCCTCTTCAATTTGTCCTTCATAGATTTTAGTTATTCCACTACTCTCACCCCTAAAATGCTGATGGGTTTTGTCTCAAAGAAGAATATTATTTCCTATGCAGGGTGTATGACTCAGTTTTTTTTCTTCTGTTTCTTTGTCTTTTCTGAATCTTATATCCTGACAGTGATGGCATATGACCGCTATGTGGCCATCTGTAAACCACTGGTGTACACAGTCACCATGTCTCCTCAGGTGTGTTTACTCCTTTTGTTGGGCGTCTACGGGATGGGAGTGTTTGGGGCTGTGGCCCATATGGGAAATGTAATGTTTATGACCTTTTGTGCCAATAACCTTGTCAATCACTTTATGTGTGACATCATTCCCCTTCTTGAGCTTTCCTGCAACAGCTCTTATGTAAATTTGTTGGTGGTCTTTATTGTTGTGGCCATTGGTATTGGGGTGTCCATTGTGACCATTTTAATCTCTTACGGTTTCATTCTTTCTAGCATTCTCTGCATTAGCTCCGCAGAGGGCCGATCCAAAGCCTTTAGTACCTGCAGTTCCCACATAATTTTGGTATCTCTTTTCTTTGGGTCAGGAGCATTTATGTACCTCAGACCACCCTCTATCTTACCCCTTGACCAGGGGAAAGTGTCCTCCGTATTCTATACCATCGTTGTGCCCATGTTCAACCCATTAATCTATAGCCTGCGGAATAAGGATGTCAAAGTTGCTCTGAAGAAAACCTTGAGCCGAAAGATCTTCTCTTGAAAATGACTGATAAATGGATTTAAGAGCTTTGTTCATCAATTTCTTTTATTTATTTATTTTTTCAGTGAAGGAAACAAATGCCAGTGCTTGTTCTCCTATACTAAATCTAAGAAATAATTTAATCTAGTCTCTCATAGGCACACTAAGAAATCTTTAATCTTTGTTCTCCTACACTAAATCTAAAAAAAGATTTAGTCCAGTCTCTCATAGGCACACTAGAGACTCATAAATATTTTGAGGTGGTACCATGTGCCTGGTGCCAGAGCAGGGATTGGAATCTAGGCCCTTGAATTTGAATTCACTCTGCTCTGATTTCCTTTAGTCATGCCTTCTTGATCCACCTTTTTCCTGGAAGATTTCATTTCAAAGGTTTTTACTTTTATTTTGGCCTTTAAGGAAACCTAATTCTATTTACAGCAGTGTCATGAAGCTTTTCAAGGGTTAATTTTAGGAACCTAATTTTTGTAAGAATGTTGGAGGTGAAAAATTTGGTGATTTTTTTCCTTAGCAGAAATGATAAATGTTTTAATGTTTTTGGATAGGAAATTAAGTTCCATATAGAATCAAGCATGGTACCAATGAAATGGTATACAGAGCTTTAAGGACACAGGCTAACTTGTTAGATCTTCTAATGGAAAGAAATATAGATTTAAGGGAGTTAAAAATGTTGGACACAAGCTTCATTTATTACTTCCAGGCCAGACTAGACCCTGGAGCTCACTTTAAGGATCTGAATGCTGTGACTGAATAATAGCCTTTGGTGGAAGTAAGCCATTGGAGCAGTGCCAACCAACCAGTTACTAGGAAGGTAGATGCCACTGTATTTTAAGGTACTGCATATAGGTATTATCTCTTAATGGTAGACCATAAGGGAAACAGATGGTGGTCTCAGGACAAGTCATATATTCACAGTGTTGGGGAACTGGAGACATAGCTTTATTATAAAGACTCAGAAAAACCTTTGTTTGTTCTGAACATGTTATTAGAAGCGATGGTATATGAACTGTTTGCATGATACTGTGATTTACAAACTCTTCTTAGGAAAGTTCTTTTCTATTAAAGAAAAGAGTAAGTTTGGATAAATGTTTAGTTTTGACCTTTGACATGGTTCTGTTCTATGAGAATGTAATAAAAAGAAGAAAGTGCAATGGAGGATTGTGTTTTAGTCTGTATAGCAGAGGGGAAGATAGCTGAATATCTGGGATATTTACAGGTTGAGAGTGTGGTGAGGTGATGGAGGATCAGTATAAGATTGGTAAGCAAAAAAAACCCTTTTAAATAGGAGTATAAGTTATACATAGCAAAGTGCACAAATCTTAAGCACTCAGTGAATTTTTTCACATACCAAAGACTGTGTAACCACCACCTAGACGAAGATACAGATTTTTTTATCATTTCAGAATATTCCTGCATTCCCCTTCCCAGTAAATATTATTATCCATTCTCTTTCTTGAAATATTTACTATTCTTACTTTTATGATTACAGATTCATTTTGCTTGTTCTTGAGCTTCATATAAATATTAAATATTGTGTTTACTTTTTTTTCCATTTACTTCTTAAAATATCTGGCTTCTTTTTCTCAATACAAAGTATAGTGTGAGATTCATCCATAACACTGTATATGTAAGTATTTTGTTCTTGGTTATTACTGTTTTGTGTTCCATTGTATGCATATTGAGCAATTTATTTTTTAATTATCCTTTTAATGGGCATTTGGCATGTTTTCAGTTTCTGCATATTATTAATAAAACTGCTGTGAATATTCTTACGCATGTAGTTTCTTTGAAATTTACACTAATTTCTTTTGGATCTATAGCTAGATGTGGATTATTAGGTCACAGGATAGGCATACTTCTAGACTTCTTAAATACTAACAAACTGTCTTCCAAAATATTTAAACTAATTTGCAATCCCAACAGTTTCGAGTAAGAATGTTCCTCATTTTTCTGAATGTTTGTTATTTTCAGCCGTTTTCATCTTATCTACTCTTCTCGGTGTGTAGGGCAGTATAACCTTACTTAGTCCTTTTTTTTTTTTTTTTTTTACATTTCCTTAACAAACAATGATGTTGGGCACTTCTTAATATGTTCATTAGAATTTAGGTATCACCTTTGTGAAATACCTATTCAAGTCTTTTGCTCATTTAAAAACAGTGTGTTAGATTTTTTCTAATTAATTTGAGCTTTAAGAAAGCATATTCCGGATTTTTTCAGGCATGTTCATTGCACTTATTTTTGCGTAGCCTGGGATTTGCCCATTCACATACCTGTTTTTAGCGGTGTTTTTTGGTAATTAGTTCTTTTAATTTTAATGAGGTTCAACTGGATCATACTGTTAGTGCTGTGTCCTGTTTAATCTTTCCTTATTACCAAATGTCAAATATACTCTTATGCTTTCTTTTGAAAGCTTTATTGTTTTTCTTTAATATACTTATATTTTTTATCAAGTTCAAATATATGTATGTATGTATGGTGTGCAATCATGAGTAAGCTTGTTTTTTTTTCATGAAGATATTAAATTGCTTCAGGATCATTTATGGAAATGGTCATCTCTCCTTTTTAAGTTGCAGTAGCTGTATTTATACGAATCTATTGGATGATCATGTGACAACGTTTTTATGAGACTAGTTGGAGAGAATCTGGCTTCCAAGGTGGTATATCCTACCAGTACAATGTTTACTAGAAGTGTTAAGAAAAGACATTCCTATCTTGTTTTGAAGCTGACATTATATTTATCTCTAGGAATTTGATATATTTTACTGCTTTAAGTGGATTTTTGATGGTTTATTACTATTATTTAAAATATAATTGATTTTTTACATATGGATTTAGTACCCAGTAACCTTGCTAACTTTATTAATTCTAATATTACTTTAATAAACAAAAGAGAAAACAGGAAATCTCTTTTTTGTATTTCTATGTATACAATAATACCATCTGCAAATAAAGACAGGATTGATTCTTTCTTAATAATCTTTATTTTTCCTTATAAGCTTAGAGCTAAGGATGATAGACATTCCTGTTTTGTTTCTCATCCTAGGGTAAAAGCATTCAGGCTTCTGTTCCTAAAAATGATGTTTTCTATAGCCTGTTTGTTTTTAGATAGCAATGATCATATTTAAGAGTGGATGACTGACTTCAATTTACAAAGTAATATTTTTTTTCCTAAGGAATACATGTACATAGCACAAAAAGAATATAGTAAAAATAAGCCTTCCTTTCCCTTTAGTTCTTCCATGCCTGTGTTCCTCTTTTAGATGTAACTATTCCTAGAAATAGTATAGGCATTTGCAAGGATATCTCTATACCTACTTATATTTATTTACATATATATCTATATATTTATGTATCTAGAGACCACTTTTTGTTTTAAAATTCTATGAAATGGAATTTAAAGATGTCTTTCAGTAGAAGAAGTTTAAAAGAGGAGTGACCAGAGGACATTTCTGGGAAAGAAGAAGAGAAATCAAGAACAGAAGAGGCATGGGACAGGGTGTGAGCAGGAAAGTAGAGAAAAGAAGAGGCAACACAACAAACTCATGGGAGCTTCAGCTCTGGTACACTTGAGATTTCCTGATTTTCTATTCCTAACCCCACAGTTTGACTACTTGTACCTTTGCTTGTTTCTGTGTTAGGGGCAGAGCCATTGAATTGCCAAAATGGCCAGCATTTTTCAATTTAACATTTATCTATTAAGAACATGAGTTGATTTCAGCTCTTAGAGGTAAAGGCTTGGAAGGCATCACATTTACTATCATAATAAGAAAAAATCTGAGTGGGCGGGAAAGGGAGTTTGGGGTTAGTAGATATAAACTACTGCATTTGGAGTGGATAAGAAATGAGATCTTGCTGTATAGCCCCGGGAACAATATCTGATCACTTGTGATAGAACATGATGGAGGATACTGTGAAAAAAAGAATGTATATATACGTATAACAGGGTCACTTTGCTGTACAGCAGAAACTGACAGAACACTGCAAATCAAGAATAATAAAAAATTAAAAAACTTGAATGAACTGAAAATCAACAACTCTTCTTAGATCCAACCGAGAATCAAGGTCATAGGACAAACTGACTCCCAGAAAACTACACAGAGAGGTAAGACTACAGAATTGCAGGTTACTTAGAGTAGAAGATTCTGGAGATAGTATACACATGTTAGTAGTAAAACTTAAATGGTAACTAATGAATTGCTGGAGGCTGATTACAGACTGTCTTGATATAAAGCTCTAGGGGACTTAGTCTCAGGGGCACCCTCACCTGTGTGAATTTTACTCTAGGAACACCAGGTTCTCATGGTGAAGGCTAGGGGAAAATCTCCTCCAGCTTTGGGTGGGGATTGGGGATAGGATAACTATTCTGAAACACACTCAGCACCTTCTGTTCTCTGCCTTCCTCAAGGGAAACTACCTTACCAGCACCTAAACTAAAATATCCAACTCCTTATCCTCCTGTTCCTTATAATTTTCCTGTTCCCAAAAGTCTTCTTTAAAACATGGTACAGAGCTGAAAGAATTGCAAAGTTCAGACTCAAATGGAGAATGTTTCTAGGGAAATCCAAAGACAAAAGGGGAGAAAAAAAATGACACTGTAGAAAACTGAAGTCTCAGACACCCACAGCTATAGCAAACAGCAAAAACATCATAAATCTTAGCCAGATAAACATAAAACTTCACATTATCATTCTTTTTACCTCAGTTTCTATTACCCAAAACATCAGACCTTCCTTTTCAACAAAAAACAACAATGTGCACTGAAGGGAAATATGAAAGAAAGTCTGAAGAGATAAAGCAACTAATAGTGCCAGACTGAGATATAGCAGAGATGTTGAAATTCTCAGATGAGAAACTTAAAACAATTATAATTAATGTGCTAATTATTCTAGTAATAAACAAGAACAGTAGATAATATAAGCAGAGAGATGGAACTCTAAGAAAGAATCAAAGGGAAATGCCAGGAATCAAAACATTATGACATAAAGTAAAAAAATACCTTTAATAGCCTCACTAATAGATTGGGCATGGTAGAGGAAAGAATCAGTAATCCTGAAGATACGTCAATAGAAATTTTCCAAACTGAAGTATAAAGAGAAAAAAAGAAGGAAAAGTAGAGAATACCAAAGAACCATGGGGCAATTACAAAAGGTATAATACACTATGAGAATACCAGAAAAGAAGAAAGAGGGAAATCAAAGGAAAAAATTGAAATAATAATAGCTTAGAATTTTCTAAATTTAATAACAGACATGAAACCACAGATTCAGGAACCTCAGTGAAACTAAACATGATAAATACCAAAAAATCCACACAGAGCCATGTTACATTCAAATGGTAGAAAACTAGACAAATCTTCAAAGAAATAAGAAGAAAAATACCTACCTTATGTGTATAGAAACTGGATAAGAAGTACAAAAGACTTAGCCTCAGAAACCATGTAAGAAACAAGTGGTGAGATGTATTAAAGCATTGAAAGAGAAAAATCCCACCAGCCTAGAATTTTGTATCCAGAAAATTATCCTTCTTGAAAAAATAAAAATTCAATTTGTTGCCAGCAGACCTGCCTGCAAGAATGTTAAAAGAATTATTCAGAGTGGGAAATATGTTAGAGACAGACCTACATAACAAAAAAGGAAGAGCATTAGAGGAAGAAATAAGGGTAAAATAAAATTTTTAATTTTAAATTCTTAACTGATTTAATAGATAATATCTGTTCAAATGATAATAGATAGCATCAACATAATGGGTAATGGGGTAACAACCATAGCTTATGGATAAGTGAAATGAATGACAGTAATGTTATAAGGGATGAGAAGGAAGAATTTGGAATACTCTGATACAAGGTAAATTCACTACTCATGAAGTGATATAATGTTATTTGAAAGTAAATGTAATCACTGTAAATGTGCAATTTAATTTTGAAGCAATCACTAAAACATAAAAAATAAGCATAAGTTACATGCTAAGGGAGAAAAAATGGAATAAAATAAATGTTCAATTAAAACTCACAAAGGGAGAATAATAATGGAAGGTAAAAAGGAAACAAAATTATAAATGAAAAAGGAGAAATCACAACGGATACTGCAGAAATACAAAAAACCATAAGAGAATACTATGAACAACTATATGCCAACAAATTTGACAGTCTGGAAGAAATGGACAATTTTCTAGAATCTTACAGCCTTCCAAAATTGAATCAAGAAGAAATAGATCAACTGATCAGACCAATCACTAGAAATGACATTGAAGAAGTCATAAAAACACTCCCTACAAATAAAAGTCCAGGACCAGATGGCTTCACAGGCGAATTCTATCAAACATATAAAGAGGATCTGGTGCCCATCCTCCTTAAACTCTTTCAAAAGGTTGAAGAAGGAATACGCCCAAAGACATTCTATGACGCCACCATCACCCTAATTCCAAAAGCAAAGATAACACCAAAAAAGAAAACTATCGGCCAATATCTTTCATGAATATAGATGCAAAAATTCTCAACAAAGTCTTAGCCAACCGAATCCAACAACATACCAAAAAAATTATACACCATGACCAGGTAGGGTTCATCCCAGGTTCACAAGGATGGTTCAACATATGCAAATCAATCAACGTCATACACCACATTAACAAAAGAAAAGTCAAAAATCACATGATCATCTCAATAGACGCAGAAAAAGCATCTGACAAAGTCCAACATCCATTCATGATCAAGACCCTCACCAAAGTGGGTATAGAGGGAATATTCCTGAACATAATCAAAGCCATTTATGATAAACCCACAGCAAATATAATCCTCGATGGGGAAAAACTGAAAGCCTTCTCACTCAAATCTGGAACAAGACAGGGATGCCCACTCTCACCACTGCTCTTCAACATACTTTTGGAAGTCCTAGCCACAGCAATTAGACAAACAAAAGAAACAAAAGTCATCCATATAGGAAGAGAAGAGATAAAACTGTCACTGTATGCAGACGACATGATACTATACATAGAAAACCCTAAGGACTCAACCCAAAAACTCCTTGAACTGATTAATAAATTCAGCAAAGTAGCAGGATATAAGATTAACATTCAGAAGTTAGTCGCATTTCTGTATGCCAGCAATGAAATGTTAGAAAAGGAATACAAAAATATAATACCTTTTAAAATTGCACCCCCAGAAATCAAATACCTCAGAATACACCTGACCAAGGAGGTAAAGGTCCTACATGCCAAGAACTATAAAACTTTAATCAAAGAAATCAAAGAAGATGTAAAGAAATGGAAAGATATTCCATGTTCCTGGATTGGGAAAATCAATATTGTAAAAATGGCCATACTACCCAAAGCAATCTACAGATTCAATGCAATCCCTATCAAATAATCCATGACATTTTTCACAGAACTACAACAAACAATCCAAACATTTATATGGAACAACAAAAGACCCAGAATCACCAAAGCAATCCTGAGAAACAAAAACCAAGCAGGAGGCATAACTCTCCCAGACTTCAAGAAATACTACAAAGCCACAGTCATCAAAACAGTGTGGTACTGGTATCAAGACAGACAGACGGACCAATGGAACAGAATAGAGAACCCGGAAATAAACCCTGACACCTATGGTCAATTAATCTTTGACAAGGGAGGCAAGAACATCAAATGGGAAAAAGAAAGGTCTATTCAGCAAGCATTGCTGGGAAACCTGGACAGCTGCATGCAAAGCAATGAAACTAGAACACACCCTCACACCACGCACAAAAACAAACTCAAAATGGCTGAAAGACTTAAATATACGACAGGACACCATCAAACTCCTGGAAGAGAACATAGGCAAAACACTCTCTGACATCAACCTCATGAATATTTTCTCAGGTCAGTCTCCCAAAGCAATAGAAATAAGAGCAAAAATAAACCCAATCAAACTGAAAAGCTTTTGCACAGCCAAGGAAACCAAACAGAAAACAAAAAGACAACTTACAGAATGGGAGAAAATAGTTTCAAATGATGCAACAGGCACGGGCTTAATCTCTAGAATACATAAGCAACTTATACAACTCAACAGCAAAAAAGCCAATCAATCAATCAATGGAAAAATGGGCAAAAGACCTGAATAGACTGTTCTCCAAGGAAGATGTGCAGACGGCCAGAAAACACATGAAGAAATGCTCAACATTAATGATTATAAGAGAAATGCAAATCAAAACTACCATGAGATACCACCTCACACCAGTCAGAATGGCCATCATTAATAAATCCACAAAAAACAAGTGCTGGAGGGGTTGTGGAGAAAAGGGAACCCTCCTGCACTGTTGGTGGGAATGTAAACTGGTACAACCACTATGGAGAATAGTTTGGGGATACCTTAGAAATCTATACTTAGAACTTCCATATGACCCCACAATCCCACTCTTGGGCATATATCCTGACAAATCTCTACTCAGAAGAGACACACGCACCTGCATGTTCTTTGCAGCACTATTCACAATAGCCAGGACATGGAAACAACCCAAATGTCCATCAACAGATGATTGGATTCAGAAGATATGGTATATATACACAATGGAATACTACTCAGCCATAAAAACAATGACATAATGCCATTTGCAGCAACATGGATGGAACTAGAGACTCTCATCCTGAGTGAAATGAGTCAGAAAGACAAAGACAAAGACAAATACCATATGATATCACTTATAACTGGAATCTAATAACCAGCACAAATGAACATCTCCACAGAAAAGAAACTCATGGACTTGGAAAATAGACTTGTGGCTGCCTGATGGGAGAGGGAGGGAGTAGGAGGGATTGGGAGCTTGGGGTTATCAGATACAACTTAGAATAGATTTACAAGGAGATCCTGCTGAGTAGCATTGAGAACTATGTCTAGATACTCATACTGCAACAGAACAAAGAGTGGGGGAAAAAATGTATACATGTAAGAATAACTTGATCCCCATGCTGTGCAGCGGTGGGGGAAAAAAAAAGGAAACAAAAACAAAGTACAACAAAGAAAACATTCAGGTATTACAGATAGGAATTTAACCATATGTATAATTACTTTCACTATGAATTGTCCAAATACATCAAACAAAACAGACTGAGTAGATAAAGTAGTAAGACCCAGTGATATGCAATCTATAAAATACTGACAAATACACAGATTAAAAGTGAAGGGATGCTGGGAGTTTCCCTTGTGGCACAGTGGAAATGAATCCAACTAGTATTTCTGAGGATGCAGTTTCCATCCCTGGCCTTGTTCAGTGGGTCACTGATCCAGCGTTGCTGTGAGGTATGGTATAGTTTGCAGACTCTGCTTGGATCCCACATTGCTGTGACTGTGGCATAGGCCAGAAGCTACAACTCTGATTCAACCCCTAGCCTGGGAACCTTCGTATAACATGGCTGTGGCCCAAAAAAGAAAAAAAAAAAGTAAAGGGATGCTTTCACAATTCTGGCCCTTATATGGTTCCATATACATTTTTAGATTATTCATTATAGCTCTATGAAAAATGTCATGGGTAATTTGATATGGATCATATTAATTCTGTGGATTGCTTTGGGTAGTATTGTCATTTTAACAATATTAATTCTTCCAATCCAAGAGCATGGGATATCTTTCCATTTCTTTGAATTCTCTTTAATTTTCTTTATTAATATTTTATAGTTTTCAGCATATAAGGCTTTCACCTCCTTGGTCAGGTATATTTCCAGTTTTTTTTTTATTAAAAAGGTATTTTATTTTCTATATTCCATTTCTTTTATTTCATTGTTAGTGTAAAGAAATGCAACTAATTTCTGAATGTTAATCTTGTATCCTGCTACTGAGCTAAATTTATTTATCAGTCTTACAGTTTTTGTGTGAAGTCCTTAGGGTTTTCTATATATAGTATCATGTCATCTGCAAATAGTCACAATTTATGCCTGACCTTCCAATTTGGATATCTATTATTTCTTTTTCTTGTCTGATTGATGTGGCTGGGACTTCCAATATTATGTTGAATAGAAGTAGCAGGAGTGGACATCTTTGTCTTATTTCAGATTTTAGTGTGAAGGCTTTCAGCTTTTCAGCTTGAGTACTGGCTGTGGGTTTGTCATAAATACTATGTTGAGATATGTTCCCCTATACCTACTTTGATGGGAGTTATTATCATGAGTGGATGTTGAATTTTGTAAAATGGTTTTTCTGCATCTATTGAGATGATTATGTGGTTTTCGACTTTTGTTAATGTATTACATTGATTGATTTGTGTATGTTGAATCATCCTGTGAACTTGGGATGAATCTTACTTGATTGCAGTGTATAATACTTTTTATGTGTTGTTGGATTTGGTTTGCTAATATTTTGTTGAGAATTTTTGTGTCTACATTCATCAAAGATATTGGCCTGTAATTTTCTTTTTTGGTGATATTTTTGTTTGGTTTTTGTATCATGGTGATGGTGCCTTCATAGAATGTCTTTGGGAGTGTTTCTCTTCTCAAATCTTGGAAAAGTTCTTTTTATGTTTGGTTGAAGTCACCTGTGAAGCCATCTAGTTCCTGGACTTTTGTTGGCAGAGTTTTTTTTTTTATTATTATTACAGATTGTATTTCAGTTCTAGTTATCAGTCTGTTCAAATTATTTATTCTTTATTCAGTTTTGGTGGGCTGTGTGTTTCTAGAAAGTTGTCTATTTCTTCTAAGTTATCAAATTTGTTGGTAGATGATGTTCACAGTATTCTCTCTCTTTTTTTGTATTTCTGTGGTATCTATGGATATTTCTTCTTTTTTGTTTCTTATTTTGCTTATTTGGTTTTCTCTCTTTTCTTTGTAGTGAGCCTGGCCAAGAGGTTTGTCAATTTTGTTTGCTGTTTCAAAAAACAAGTTTGTAGTTTCAATGATAAAAAAAAAAAAAGCAGGAAGCATAACTCTCCCAGACTTCAGACAAGACTACAAAGCTACAGTACAAACAAAACAAAAAAATCCCCAGGCACACAGATCAATGGAACAGAATGAAAGCCCAGAAATAAACCCACACACCTATGCTCAATTAAGCTTTGACAAAGGATGCAAGAATAAAAATGGGAAAAAGAGTCTCTTTAGCAAGTGGTGCTGGGAAAATTGGACAGCTGCATTTAAATCAGGGAAGTTAGAACATGCCCTCATATTATGCACAAAAATTATCTCAAAATGGCTTAAAGACTTAAATATAAGTCATTATACCATAAAACCCCTAGAAGAGAGCATGGGCAACACATTCTCTGACATAAATTTTACCAATGTTTTCTCAGGTTGGTATCCCAAGGTAATAGAAATAAAAACAAACAAACAAAAAAACAGGAGTTCCCATCGTGACTCAGTGGTAATGAACCCAAATAGGATCCATGAGGATGTGGGTTTGATCCCTGGCTTTTCTCAGTGGGTTAACAATCTGATGTTGCAGTGAGCTGTGGTGTAGGTTACAGACATGGCTTGGATCTGGAGTTGCTATGGCTGTAGCATAGGCTGCAGCTGCAGCTCCAATTCAACCCCTAGCCTGGGAACTTCCATAGGCCACAAGTGCAGCCCTAAAAAGAAAAAAAAAATTAACCAATGAGACCTAATCAAAATTACAAGCTTTTTCAGTGCAAAGGAAACAATGAAAAAGGAAAAGACAACCTATAGAATGGGAGAAAGTATTTGCAAATGATGCTACTGACAAAGGCTTAATCTCAAAATATAAAAACAGCTCATACAACTCAACAACAAAGAACCAAACAACCCAATCAAAACATGTGCAGAAGGCATTCCTGTTGGCTCAGAGGGTTAAAAACCCAAGTGTAATCCATGAGGATGTGGGTTCAATCCCTGGACTCGCTCAGTGGGTTAAGGATTCAGTGTTGCTGTGAGCTGCAGTGTAGGTTGCAGATGAATCCTGGATTTGGTATTGTTGTGGCTTTGGTGTTAGGCTGGCAGCTGCAGCTCTGATTTGACCCCTAGCCTGGGAACTTCCACATGCTGCAGGTGCGGCCCTTTAAAAGAAAAAAAAAATGGGCAGAGGACCTAAATAGACATTTTTCCAAAGAAGACATAGATGGACAAAAAAAAATGGGCAGAGGACCTAAATAGACATTTTTCCAAAGAAGACATAGATGGACAACAAGTACATGAAGATGGACAACAAGTACATGAAAAATGCTCAATACAAATCAAAACTACAATGAGGTACCACCCCCCAGCAATCAGATTTGCCATCATTAAAAAGTCAACAAATTAGAAATGCTGGAGATGTTGTGGCGAAAAAGGAACTTTCCTACACTGTTGGCAGAAATGTAAATTGATGCAACCACTATGGAAGACAGTATGAAGGTTCCTCAGAAAACTAAAGAGTATTACCATATGAGTTAGCAATCCCACTTCTGGGCATATACCTGGGCAAAACAATGATTCAAAAAGATACATGAATCCATATGTTCATAGTAACACTATTCACAACAGCCAAGACATGTAAGCAAATGTCTTGACTAAGCCTAAATGTCCATTGACAGATGAATGGATTAAGAAGATGTGGTACATATATACAATGGAATACTACTCATCTATATAAAAGGATTAAATAATACGATTTGTAGCCACATGGATGCAACTAGATATTATCATACTAAGTGAAGTAAGAAAGACAAATAACACATGATATCACTTATATGTGGAATCTAAAACATGGCACAAATGAACCTATCTATAAAGTAGAAATAGACTCAAAGCTATAGAGAACAGACTTTGGTTGCCGAGGGGGAGAGGGATAAGAAGAGGGATGGATAGGAGTTTGGCATTAGTAGACACAAACTATTAGATTTAAAATGGATAGACAATAAGCCCTCCTATAAAGCACAGGTAACTATATCCAGTCTCCTGGGATAAATCATACTGGAAAGGAATATAAAAAAGAATGTATATATGTGTATAACTAAGTCCCTTTGCTGTACTGTAGAAATTAGCACATTATAAATCAACTTCAATAAATAAGTAAAGAGTTGGAGAAAGATATACCATGCTAACTGTAATAAAAAGAAAGAGTATTTATATTAATTTTAGACACACCAAGTTTAAGACACATCAGATTTCAGAATGAGGAAAATTATTAGGGACAAAAAAAAAAAGACACTACATAGTAATAAAGGGATCAAATCTCCAAGAAGACCTAAGAATTCTTAAGTGTGCATACCAGAAAACAAACTATCAAAAATGTCAGGCAAAAAACTTATATGATTGGAGGGAGAAAGAGATAAATCCCCTATGTTGAAGACTTTTTCTTGATCATTTTCTCTTCTGAGTCTTGAAGTAATGCAAACTTATTTAGGCATTCGGAAACTAAGAAAAGTGTAAAGAAAGAAATTTACCTCTAAGACTAAGCAAAGATCAAGAAAGGTTCTCATTTTGAAGCATTTTCTTTCAGTAAGATTACACTTTATATTTTATGTTACAAAATGTTTCCCACTTACTATTAGTTTTTCCTTGTTATTGTTCTTTAAATTATAATTTTGCTGTATATTTTTAATCTTATGACTATATCATACTTTATAACATTTTTGTCCTGTATCAAATCCTCCAATGTTTTATTAGTATAACTAATGCTGTGACTATCAACTTTGTGAAAAATCTCTGGCTAGGTTTATAGCGATTTTCTCAGGGTAAATTCTCCAGTTGCATGATGTTGTGAATTTGATAGTTCTTTCCCACTGGATTTATCCCAATTTGAACTCCCAAGAGTAGATAAATACCTTTATTCAATGTCTACTCTGCCAGACACATTATACTATTAAGGCTAAATGTAGCTCATAAAGAGAATCATCCTGATTATTTCAATGTAGTTTACATTATTCTCTTTTCTCTGGTTGCCTATCTCAGGATGACGGTGAAAGGCCACTGTTGATCTATCTTTTCTTCCTGTTTTTCTCTCTGTATATATAAATCTTATTCACTAAGACTTGGTCTCATTAATTTTACTACAATTTTGGCATCTTTGAAATTGGAGGAGGACAGAAATATAGGCCTTTGTGAGGCAGATAAGACATTTTGTCACTTATAATAAATTATTTATAGATTGGTCATGTAAATATCCATTTCTTCTTTTTTCCCATTAAGACTGTGTGCCTCTATATGAGCTCCCATAGCACCCTTCACTTAACCTGTTAGAACATTTACTGCACATAAAGCAGCTGCCTCTTTGTGTGTGGTTGATTCTCACAAAAGAATATAAATTCAGTTATGGCAGTGTCTGTGGTGTCTGTCTGGTTATCTCAGCACTGCTGGAGAGAGTAACTGGTGTACAGTAGATGCTTAATAAATATTTAGTGGAGGAAAAAAATGAAGATTCCAGGAGATTGAGAAGATTATTATTATTATTTTTTTTTGGTCTTTTTGCCATTTTCTTGGGCCACTCTCACGGCATATGGAGGTTCCCAGGCTAGGGGTCGAATTGGAGCTGTAGCCACCGGCCTACGCCAGAGCCACAGCAACACTGGATCCGAGCCACGCCTGCAATCTACACCACAGCTCACGGCAACGCCGGATCGTTAACCTACTGAGCAAGGGCAGGGATCGAACCTGCAACCTCATGGTTCCTAGTCAGGTTCGTTAACCACTGTGCCACGATGGGAACTCCGATTATTTTTTCTAAGGTCATGTCTGATTTCCAGACTGATGATTTGAGAAACACTTGAAGAGAAGATATAGCATTTCAAAACAGCTATGGATGATGTACTTTCCCCCTAGCAGTTACTCTCTGCTCCTGCTAGTTCATCTGGGTACAGTCTGTTCCTCTAAAAGCCTCCTCTAACTCTGATTTAGGGTCTTTTCCTAAATGTGACTCAGGTCTAAGTGTGATGTCAGGCAATGCACACTGTTAGAAATCTGCTTCTTTAGGGCAGCATTTCATAAGCGCAGATTCTACTTAAATGTTTTTAACACTCACTACCATATTTCAGTTTATCTTACATCTTAGAGCTGTCTTTATTAATGCTAAGGAAGCTGGAATATTTATGCTTTCACACTAATCAATAATTTATTCTAGGTTGCCTTCAGAGGAACACACATTCTCAGGAACCAGTTTCCAGCGTTCTGAGACAGGTTCTCTGGCATATAGAAGCAGGAACAGGTGCTGTAATTTGGGGAAAGCTTGCTTGAAGCTGGCATGCATAAAAATTCGATAAAGGGAGCTGAGAGGTATGGGTGGAACACTGACAGGATGTAATACACTTCCCAACAGAGATATTTTTATGTTTCTGCTATCTCATTAGTGAAAAAAAAGGAAAACAAACAAACAAACAAACAAAAAAAACACATCACAATCGAATTGTCCATTTGTCTCTTGAGGTTTTTCTCTTTTTGGTGTACTTCTCTGTGTTCTAAGGATTTTCTGCTGGGTGAGGTCTTGGTTGTGGAATCAACTGCTCCCTTTTATAATGGAAGGCAACAGTCTGGTTTCATTGTTAGAGGTAGGCATCCTGATTTCTGCTAACTTCGCTTTTCCCAAAGTGTTTAGATCTGGAACCACTGATTCCTTCTTACTTATGCTGGCCCTAATCCAATTCTGATAAAAACTGGCGGTTTTCCACATACCTCAGCCCCCTGGAGAACGTGGATGTCTTCTTGCTGTTCCCAGCCTTCTGTCTTATACGCCCAAGACATTTGGGTAGCTTATGTTTTATCATTTTATTCTTTCTATCCACTTGGGTATCATTTTTAGGGCTGTGTTTATGAATATTCTGATTATCCTCCTTTTGTCCCTTCAGATCCATTCTCTACACTTGCCCATCTTGTTCTAGGAGTCTGAATGATAATGGACTGCACTGGCAGACTCTTTTATCCTTTGTCTTCAGCAAGCAATGTGGGGAAAGGAGAGTAAGGACAGGGTATTCATTCCTCCAGCCTCACCCCTGTGGTAGTGCTGTGGGCTGCATCCTTCCACCAAGAGTTACATTCAGGTAGAGCAGCCCTCTACATACAGCTTGTTCTCCTTGCCACTTCAGGCCTGCAGGAGTACCAGTTCCTGGATTATCCCTGTGGTTTTCCTAGATCCCATCTACAACCTTATAAACCATATGGCTTTGCCCTGGCTGATGGACCTACACACTTGGCTGGTGAACATGCTCAGAGGTTTTCTAAATCATCATCTGGCCAGCTGGGCATACTTATATAATCACCAGGCTATAGGATGGAGGCACAAGGTAAGACAGAGATTATGATTGGCAGGTACATATCATTTCCCCCTACTTGCCCAAAGAATGGCAAAGTGCCTTGCGCAGGCTCTTAATTCAGGAATGTCATCCTAAGTAAGAAATGCTGGTGAACCGCTTCAAAGCAGTGTCTACCTTTTCTCTGCTCAAAGTTATTATTTAAGTTGTGGGGGAGCAGGCTCCTTATACAGCTCCCAAACAGAGCTAATGTGTCTCTGCATTGTTCTTGCACCATTCTAGTAACAGTTCAGAAATATTATCTGAACATCCTGGGCTCCCAGATCATGGCAGAGTATTGATTAATACAAGAAAACAGAAAATATGAGGGGGAAAAATGCGTAAGAAGCTGTGTTTTTAATCTTTTTAAAGATACTTCTTTAACTTTAAAAATGTTTTGTATTAAACATATTTGATTTATATTTATGGGTGTTTGGAAAGAAATGTTTAGCATATGATTACATGCATCTGTGGTATATGTATTTATATGCTTATCTGTGAAAGGAAATACGGTTTTGTGCAAATAATTCCTGTGAATGGGCTGATCTCTTTTTTGGTCTAACTGGGCACCTATCTTTCCATGCCCCAGGAAGATAAAGAATGGGAGTAATTTTCTTACTCCTTTTTCCTCAAGGGGGAGTTACACTTGTGACTGCTAAGACTGGGTATGTGAGTATAGCTGAGTATATGATGTGTGTCTTCCCTTCTGTAGGGAAGGCCAGTTTTCCCAGGACAAGTGTGGGCTCCACTTTCTTAATTTCTACTTTCTTGTCTCTTTTGCCCTCCCAGGAACTCCTTTACTTTCCTGACAGCTAAGTCATGCACCAAAACTACCAAAAAAAAAAAAAAAAAAATCCAGTATTTTAATGCATGCTGAACTATATTTTCTGAATTTCAAATTGCTATATGGCCAAAAATGGTTGCTTCTATACATATTTAAGATTTTATAAATGAATAAATAAAAGAGTGATAGAGAATAAAGAATGAAAGAAAGGAGTTTTATTTTACACCTTAACAAACCAAGATAATTGCTTTTTTCTCATGTCTTTCCTTGGTAATTGCTTTACATTTGCTGAAACTTGTAGGAGAATGAAAAAAGCATTAAGTAGAAGAGTCTGTGCTAAAGGAGGATGCTATTCTTCTGAAAGTAAAGCCTTAGGAGATTCACAGTTGAAACTGGAAGGAGATTCTCTGACTACAGAGTAGTTATTGGACCAAATAACCCAGACACTTCACTGCAGATTCCTCTTCCCCATGCCCTTAGGTCTCCAGTCTGATGCCAACAACACTGCCTCACAGGCTTGTCCCTGGAAAAAGGACTGCATATGGCTAGGACAAAAACTTTTCAAAAAAATTTTTTTTTTCAAACTCTTGGAAGCCATTCATAAACATTAGAAATGTGATTTTTTTGGGGAGGGGGCGCAGTGTGCAGTGGCTTGATGTGGGATCTCAATTCCCAGACTAAGTATTAAACCTGGGCCACAGAGTTGAAAATGCTGGATCCTAACCACCAGAACACCAGGGAACTCCCCTGGGCCATTGACTTTCTTTTTTTTTTTTTGGTCTTTTTTAGGGCCGCACCCAGGGCATATGGAAATTCCGAGGCTAGGTTGAATCAGAGCTGTAGCTGCTGGCCTACAGCACAGCCACGGCAACCCCAGATTTGAGCCGCATTTGTGACTTACACCACAGCCCATGGCAATGCCAGATCCTTCACCCATGAGCAAGGCCAGGTATCGAATCTGTGTCCTCATGGATGCTAGTCAGATTCATTTCTGCTGACCCAAGATGGGAACTCCAAGGCCCAGAGACTTTCAAATGAGACTTCCAAAATGGTTGTCCCGAATGCTAGGAAATACCTGAGTGTATATATAAATCTCCATTATATATATATATATATATATATATATATATATATATATATATAGATCTGTACATACAGAAAAATTCAGTGACACTTAAGGTTCATGCCCTTTCTTGTTTGTATATCTCAATAAATAAGGAAAAAGTAAATATTCACATAAATGTATACACACACATGCATGCGGGCACACACACATTTTTTTGTTGTTTTTGGGCAGAAAATAAAATGAAGGCTAGATAAAATAAAACACAGAACATTTGTGGAGAATGTCCCTTATGGGTGCTATTACTCATCATCAGTATGTACCCCTAGGGGTTAGTTTCATCCCAGCTCCTTCAGAAGAAACCTTTCACCCTCAGTATTTAGGGTCTCACTTGCCTATGTCTGTGTCTCAATGTCCAGACACAGCAGGAGACTGACTTCCCCTTCCTCACTGTGCATAGGGCTATCTTTCTCAGAGTTGGCTTTTGTTTGAGGATCAACTTTCCCTTTGGGAGAATGACACTGTCAATGCCTTTAACTTGCAAAAGAAATCCAATTACCTAGCAGAGTTCATTTTTGTTCTTGCAGAATGAAGAGTCTGAACCAGTTCCAACTGGCCATAAATCTCATATACTCTGCACTGAATGATACTGGTATATGGTTTCAATTTTTCTGAGAATGAAAGAATTGATTCTTAACTGGAGCTCACCTAATTTGTAACTACATATTTCTAACCAGAATTGTAATGTAAAGATAGAATTCTCACTGTGTTACAAAGAGTTAAATATCAGGGTGTTGTCTCTGCTGTGGCTCAGGTTTGATCCCTGGCCTGGCACAGTGGGTTAAGGACCCAGTATTGCCACAGCTGGTATAGGTCGCAGGTGTGCCTCAGATTCAGTCCCTGGCCTGCAAACTTCCATATGCTGTGGGTGCAGCTGAGAAAGAAAAGAAGAAAAAAAGAATTAGAATGTAAAGGTTTGATTAGACTGAAGCAGAATACACTGGTGAGGGCATAATCTCAGACGTGGCTGGCACGGGTCTGCAACTCTGCTCTATCTTTTACTAACCAAGTATATTTGAGCCTATTATTTCACTTCATTAAACCTAGCTTTGTTACCTAGAAAATATAAATAATTCTAGTCTCACAAGGCTGCTACTAATGTTAGTGTACATAATTTATGGAAAGCATTTTGCATAGTACTGGGAACTCCCACTCCCCGTTTTCCTCCTTTGTAAAGGAAATGTGTTAGTTCCTATTGTGGCTCAGCAGGTTAAAAACCTGACACAGTATCTGTGAGGATACTGGTTCGATTAGGTTGCAGATGTGGCTGTGGCATAGGCCGACAGCTGCAGCTCCGATTCAACCCCTAGCCTGGGAACCTCCATATGCCACAGGTGCAGCTGTAAAAAGAAAAAAAAAAAAAAAAGGAAATGTGAGTTTCATAGTCTGCATTTAGTAAAATTTATTCTTGTAAATGTATATATAAGTGGATAAAAAGGAGATCCACTTCCTGAGCTACACAACAGTGAGAGGTAGGCTCTAATTACCTCATTTAATGAAGAAAGACCTATAGATACTGAAGGTAAGGTTTCTCTAATAAAGCAGCCCACATAATCCGTTGGAGAGTGAAGTTCTCCAGTCTCCAAGTATGGCACAAATCCACTCACGATATTCTTCGTTTCAAGAGAACAGGAGTTCCCGTCCTGGTGCAGCGAAAACGAATCCGACTAGGAACCATGAGGTTGTGGGTTCGATCCCTGGCCTTGTTCAGGGGTTAAGGATCTGGCATTGCTGTGGTGTAGGTCTCAGACGTGGCTCGGATCTGGCGTTGCTGTGGCTATGGCGTAGGCTGGCAGCTGTAGCTCCAATTAGACCCCTAGCCTGGGAACCTCCATATGCCACGTGTGCGGCTCTAAAAGGACAAAAAGAGAGAACAGTTAAGGACCACCCAGCATTTGAAGAAGGATTATAACATGAATAAGAGATGCAGATGAAAGAGAATGTGAAGCTGCCCTGCTGCATCACACAGCAGAAGGTATCTAGAGGCAGACTGAGACTCTAACACAGGAAAATGGGGCTTGTCATCTTGTCTTGGCCAGTCTCATGTTTGTGGTGGACTGGGAAATCTCCATATGGGCTGACCGCAAAGACACCCTGTCAATCGCTGGTACTGGCAAAGAAGCTCTGATGAGAAGCCCTGGAATAGGAATACTCTCTAGGCAGTCCTCTACTAAAACAGAGAATGAGAACTGGGACACAAACCACCAGGAATTCCCTGGAGGCTACTTCTCAGCCTCTTTCTAGATTTATGTATTGGTAGACACTGTCCATCTCCTGAACTCAAGTTTTCTGATTGGGCCTTGCTGTGCTATGGTAGGAAAGGGGACAGCATTCATTTCTGTTGGTCCTGGGCCAGGTGAACGCACCGACTCAAGCTTCTGGTCTGGGAGTTCTCTTTCCAAATAGCTGCTGGACCCAGACAAGCCAGCAGCTGACTGTGTCTGCTAACTTGCATTTTGGCACTGGTGTTCCTGCAATGTGATGTTTATGTCTACCTCGTGTGAGGGATCACACCTTTTAGAGGATTTATTGCCTCAATTTTGAGCTTAGATGTAGAGGAGTGGTGTAGGTTGGGTATGGTCTTGAAGGAAAGAAGAGACTACTGTGAGTACCCTGGGAAAGACCTGGGCTTTGATCTTCCCATCATCATTCCCCAAGAAAGATAAATAAGACACTGGTGCTTTTCCCCCACTGTATGGTGAAGACAGGAAATGTGTGATTAAAACTCCCTTCATGGATAATTTAGTAAGTAAACAGCATCGCAAGAGAAAAGTTCATGTCTCCCAGATGCCAGCTCTTCCACATTCTCTTTAACAAGGATTGTGGTGGCTGAATGGAGAGCCCGAACAGTACAAATAATAATGATTTAGATGGGGTTTATAGGAGATGGGAAGAAAAGTAGAGAATAAAGACAAGCAATTTTCTTGAGCACATATTCTGCACCAGGCAGTGGTACTAACAGTATCTAATCAATAGCTTTGGACTTGAGGAGTGAAAAAGCAGCTCAAAAATAGTAACTGTCTTGTCTAAGAAATTTTGGTTTCTAAACCTGAAAAAATATTGCACCCCAAATAGTAAGCACTAAATAATTAAATTTTATTTTTCAAGGTAATGAAAACAAACAAAATAGCTTGTTTCTAGGTTTTTGACTGAAAAAAGATGGAGCTGATAATAATTTAAGAGATGATAATTATGGAGGTGATAATGTAATAATAACTTTCTTAAATTTTTTTCTTTTCCTTTTGGTCTCTAAAGGATATGCATATTTCAGACAAAGGTTTTTCAAACTGTGGGCCACAATTCAAAAGTTAGACTATGGCAGCAATTCATTGGAGCAGAACTCTTGGGAGAATGGCAACATCAGCAACAGCAGGAAGCCTGCAGCTATGAACTTGACCATCAGATCCAAGGGATTCACTGGGCGCAATCCCTTAAGGTGGGGCACCTGTGGAGGTGATGGGGTACCTGGAAGCATGTGTGTGCTCTGCAGTTGGGTATGTGACATGGAGTTACCAAGCATGGATATGCAGAGCTGTCAGGATGGAATCCCATGATGAAGAGAGTGAGGATGCAATGGCTTCATGTAGGTGCTCTGAGCAGAGAGTGTCTGCAATTCCTGACTGGGAGTATCTTTGCCAGGAGTAAGAACTGATTCTCTAAGTAACATGTGAGGCTATGGGCCAGGACACCAGTAATTATAAAGAGGCTTGACCTTGACTATGTCCTTGCTGGTAGAAGATGCAGAGATTGGGACTTCGCCTGGGACTGGTGCCAGGCTGCTCTCTTGGAGTAGCTGGAGCCCTGTGGTTTTAAGCTTCCCTCTCTTTAATGAGGTGTGTGGGGGAAACAGAGTGTGGTGGGGACAGGCCACCCATTTAATTGCTGTGGGATTTGGTTTGATTTTTTTAAAAAAATGCATTGAAGGCCTTCATTTTGTTGTTTGGGATAGGACTGGAGATCCAAACTGATCTAGGATTGCTTCCCTTCATAGTACACTTTGTCCCAGGGACGTCCGCTCTGGGTCCTGATTCATCCCCCAACATTTTATCTCCCCGACCCTGACCTTTTTCCAAAATATTTCAATCTCACTGTTAGAATTTCCTAATAGACCCAAAGATCGTCTGAAAATATCAGGGGATGAATGCCAGGGTAGGATATTAGAAAGACCATGGATTTTGAAATTTAGAAGCAAAAGACCACCACTGGGGTTATACATGCCTCAGTTTACCTTTTTAGTAAAACAGGAAAATAGTACATTTTCCCAGAATTGCAAAGATTGATTAAGATATGGTATGAAGTGGGTTTTAAAATATACAGTGGGATACAACTGTCAGTTCCTGCTTTAAATGTGAGTTTTAAACTTATAGAGGCAGGGTGATAGAGGAGGCAGAAGTATTAGAAACACATACTAAAGGGCAGGAAAACATAGATTATCTGTTCAAGACTGTATCCCTTTGTTGGTCATATGAAGGAAGTTTCTTCTAATGAAACGGAGTTGGGGGCAGAGAGTTAAAGGAGGGGATCTAAGGAAGTCATTTTTGGGGAGATTTTGAAATTTTAAGTGAATGTTTATGCAAAACTATTAGGCCAATGTGCAGAGAGATAAGAAGCTCAGAGAAAATAAGATTATTCTTGGCTAAGAATCTGATTACCAAGACAACTTGAATTAGCTACCTGAGCCTGTCACTTCTGTGAATTCTATAAAATTACCAACTTCTGTAAATTTCAGTTTCTTCATTTGTAAAATTAGTATAATAACAGAATTTATTTCATTAAGAATTAAATGAGATAAAGCATACAGACACTGAATATAATGTTTGGCTTATGTTAAGCAACCAAGAAATGTTAACTATTCATTTTATCGCTATTAATTTGAAAAAGCTTGACTCAAATATTTCCTAGTTATTAGTACATGTCAAAATTACATTTTATTTATTAATGAGGCAACCAGCAGGAAGATAAAGAAACTGGTTCTAAGAGCAGCTTACACACACACACACGCGCGCGCGCACACACACACTTTTATATAGGAATATATGAAATCAAACAAATACATGTAGATGGCTAGGAAAGAGATGCTGAAATAAGACTGCCATGTTAGACAGATGACTGATTAATGTCCTACAGGGAATAAAACCATATTCCCTTTAGGGTTAACGCCTTTGCTGAACTATACAAATTATAAGGATATTGATTTGTGCAAAACTTTTACATTATAAGACTATAAAAATGCCTGCTTTATCAGTTGTGAATTGTTAGTCAAATACACTGTGATATTCTCCAAGTTCCAGATTATTCTGGAAAATGCTCTAGCTTGAGGCCAAATATTTAATCAAACATCTGTTTACATTTTTCCATGTTTGGAATACATTTATTCTTAGTTATTATTATTATTATTATTTTTGCCACACCTGTGGGAAGTTCCTGGGCCAGGGACTGAATCTGAGCAGCAGTTGCAACCTGTGCTACAGTTGCAGCAATGCAGAATCCTTAAACTACTGTGCTGGGCCAGAGATTGGACACATGCTACTGCAAAGACAGAATAGATCCTTAGCCTACTGTACCACAGTGGGAACTGGAATACATTTTTCTTTACTATTATTAAAAGTATTTTTGGAAGGATAACCTAGAAGATACTGAGCAGAGATAAGTCAACTGATTTTAGGAACTTCTCCTTTCTATCAACCAACCAGGGTCTTCCTGATTCTAAAATCATGAAGGTGAGAGGAAATGAGGCCCCAAACCTGGAGCTTTTGTTGCCTGCCACAGTAGCCCTCAATCTTGGCTGCCTTTTGGAATCACCTGAGGAGCTTTAAAAAAAAAGCTCCCCAACTCCATCTCAAAACTTCTTATTTAATAGGTTTGGCATTTTGGATATATCTTTAGTTTTTCCCTGGGTTTGAGGATTTTTAGTCCCTGGGACCTCTGTGAATCTGGGGGAGATTATTAACAGCTGAAATAGGCACATAAATTGGGATGAAAGTGTTGTTTGTTGATACCAGAGCCTCCTTTTAGGGAAGATCTGAAAGTAGCAGCTTTAATGGAATAAAAGCAGTCAAACACTAAGAGGCTAACAGAAAAACTTCCTTTTTTAAGACACCACATCAATAATATCTGTATTGTGGCAAGGCAGTCCTCAAAAAGAGTTTTTAAAAGGGATGCACTACTATAACCATCTCCTATTCACCCCAGTGATGAGGGATACCCACCTACAGTTAAGAGGATGGCTGAACATACAATACCCAGCACTAGATAGATGGGTTAACAAAAGTTTACTACCCCCATACACTCACAACCTGGGGGAGAAGACACTGCAGGTCATGCAGGTTCACAAGGGGGTTGCTCTGGGAACAGAGAGAACCACCATGGGCTGCAGGAGGCAGCTTTCTAGGATCAAGAGGATGAGGTGTCCCCTGGCTCCCATGGGAGAAGGCAATTGGCTTATACGAACACAGAATAAAGGAGGGCACCAAAACTCTAGGATACTCAGGGACAAGCAAGGACTATGTCAGGACCCCGTGATAAGAGGGGCTGTTTGGCTGGGAGACCTCATGAGTGGGACTGGAGTCGGGTGGGGAACTCATGGTTAGGCCATTCAAGGCTTTCCTGGTTTCCTTCAGATGTCAAGGCAACATATAATACTGGGCCCTAATTTGGAATTTAACCACATACGCACATTCACAAAAAATCACGTGTTTGCATTTATGCATTAATGCAAAGTTATGCATGTATAAATGGGTACATACAGGCCTCCCTCCGTCCCTCCATATCTGTGAGGGACTGATTCCAGGACGTCCCCTGCCTTGTGGCTGCCCAATCTTGCGGATGCTCAAGTCCTTTATATAAAATGGAGTAGTAGTTGCATATAACCAACCAATGCACATCCTCCGTATCCTTGTATATTTTAAATCTTCTCTAGATTACTTATAATACCTAATACAATGTAAATACTATGTAAATAGTTGTAAATACAATGTAAATGTTATGTAAATAGTTGCTGGCATGAGGCAAATTCAAGTTTCACTTTTTGGAACTTTCTGGAATTTTTTCCTTTTTGAATATGGTTGGTTGAATCTGCAGATGCAGAACCTGATGATATGGAGGGCTGATTGTTTATCAAGAATGAAATAAAAAGACAGGAGTTCCCGTCATGGCGCAGTGGTTAACGAATCCGACTAGGAACCATGAGGTTGCGGGTTCGGTCCCTGCCCTTGCTCAGTAGGTTAAGATCTGGCGTTGCCGTGAGCTGTGGTGTAGGTTGCAGATGCGGCTCGGATCCCGCGTTGCTGTGGCTCTGGCGTAGGCTGGTGGCTACAGCTCCGATTCAACCCCTAGCCTGGGAACCTCCATATGCCGCAGGAGCGGCCCAAAGAAATAGCAAAAAGACAAAAAAAAAAAAAAGAAATAAAAAGACAGGGACTCAGCATCTCTTGTTCCCTTGGAAAAAATAAAAAGATCAAAGGGATGTAGCTCTCTGATTAGCCATGCCCAACAGCTCGTTTTGCTTCACCTACAGTAACTAATTCATGACAGGATTTTTGAATAACTGATAAATTTCAGCTCAATTATTAGTATTTGTGATTCTGAGCTTGCTGAGAGGTCATCAAAAATAAAAAGACTTTGTTAATTTTGTATTTTGCCTACATGAAAGAACATAAGGAGAACATTTTAGGGAGAAGGCAAATAAATTTCACCTGAATTTTAGGTGTCTGAGATATTCAAGTGGGGATGTCTGAGGGTCTGTTGATAGTACAGGATATAAACTGGAGCTAGACCTATTCACTTGGCAGCTATCAATTTTATAGCATGGGTTCACCTTAGCCAGTATGGACTGACTGCATGTTTATCTTCAGAGTTCCCTGGGATATGGTACTAACCACTGGCTAAGGCTATGGGATTTATTTGCTGAAGATAATTGGTGTTCCATAACCATGTACCTGAACTGTTTTAGGACCAAGGCTATGGGATATATTTGCTAAAGATAATTGGTGTTCCATAATCATGTACCTGAACTGTTTTAGGACAGGATGTAACAGTTTGCCAACATTTGGGAATAATAATCGGATTATAATAATTTAATAATAATAATAATTGCACCTGGTTTTTGCAGAACCTGAGGGATTTCATTGGTTTAGGCTGGTCATAAAAGTAGACATGCATACAAGACCAGTCCATTATAAGAGGAGCAAACTTGTAACTTCTTGGTGCCAAGAGGGTTCCCATATATATTATACTGCTAGTAGTTCAAGACCCAGAAGCAAAGTGCATCTTGTATAACCCAGTGGTGAGAAGCCAAGGAAGCCTGTCCTAGAAATACCTGAAAGTCTTTCATTGCATACCCTTCTCCTGATATTGCTGAATCCTTTACTTGTGATAAAGCTGTTTTGTGAGTATAAAAAGTTTGAGTTTTGTGAGGCCTTTCAGCAACTGAATACTTAAAGCAATTAATGCATAATTAACGTATCAGTTGATATTTAAACCAAAGGAGTAGATGGAATTATTTGGGGAAATTGTATGGGATGAGGGGATAAGAAAGATATGAGGGATAAGAAAGATATGAGGGATAAGAAAGATATGAGGGGATAAGAAAGATGTGAGGATACGAGGTTGAAAATCTGAGAAACTTCATTTAATGGCAAGCAGGAAAGCATACATCTGATGTACTGCAGATAACATCATAAAGTAGATAAAGCAGGTTTTGATAGTCCTGTTTACAGAAGAGGAAATCACAGATTGAAAAATGTTTTTACTTTCCCAAGGCCACACAATTAGATCTTTTAGACTCCTAAACCTGGCTCCTTCAACTATATTACATTGATTAAAATTAGTCTTTAGAGAAGTTCCTAAGAGAAAGCTTTGAAGAGTACAAGAAAATTTTACAGAGGTTTTGTGGCTTTCCTGACCAGTAGAGATGTTAAAAAATAGCAGTGTCTTCACCAACCTGCAATTAGGATTTCTGAGACATCTCTGTCCCACAGGGAAAGTCTGTTGCTTTCTACAAAACTAGTGAATCTTCATTTTTAGGATTTACTTTTTAAAATCAATTGAGACATCCCCACCAATGCCTAGAATAACCTCCCCTCCATCAAACTGCCTTTAAATAAGGCCATGCTATGTCCCTGCATTTTTCTCCATCTAGTACAATCTTGGAACATGGTGTGCTCTTAACACACCTTGAAATCATATATTTTACATTGCTAGTGTTAGTGTAATTTGCTTTTTATAGCATACACATTCCTGAGATAAATGTCACTTAAAAATGGATTCCTATTTTAAGAGCCCCAAACTGTGGGCTATGATGAAACTGAGCTCTGGGCAGCTCCTGACTTGGGAAAACTTTGCAGCTCTGTCGCTGAGTAACTTTCTTTTGCCAGTCCTCAAAATATTGGGAGTGTCTCCTATGTAAATATCTTGATCCTGGAGGTCACACCTAATAGGTACACATCCTCTAACAGGACTGTCTGTTCTGTGTCAACATTAGCATATTTAAAATGTCAAAAATATAGTAAAACCAGTTAGGTGAAATCTACATTATTTATTTACCATTTGGAAATGGGTTTACCAGGCAGCTATTTATAGGAAAACTTTAATTTCCTCAGTATTAGAAAAAATAAAATGTATCCCTGAGCTTATCGATTTTCAAGTTTGGACTTTTATTGAATCTTATTTACACTTCTTTTATTAAACTCAGTAAATATTACTGAACAGATACATTTGTCATTGCGTTCAATACTGGGTATGTAAATTAAATGGTATTTCAACATATCATCTTGCCTTGCAATCACTTATGATATAGTTGGAGCTGGGAAAGTTCAGTCCTGAAATGGCAGATGAAAAGTAAGAGGCAGAATTTGATCAGGTAGATAAAAAGAGACATTTAAGAATAAGGATCCTATGACATTTCATAAATTCAAAATTACTTATTAAACATTATGATAATTACTTCCCACAATAATCCTATATGTTAGGTGTTAATCTCTCTGCTTACAGCTGGGGTCTCTGAGGGGCAAACACTATAATCTTACTAAACCAGTGAGTGATGTGGTCAGGACTCAGGTCATCTGACAAATGGTCTTCTCCTGTCACATTTACTAACAACTTCCTCCTCCCTTTGTATTGAAGAGTTCCATCCTTAACCCTTGACCTGTGGTTTCTGTGATCACCCGTTTCATGTGACTTCCCAGGGCACATCTCAATGACTTCTTCCCACGCTCCCACCTCACACAGCTTTTCCTGACCATACCACTTAGATGTACTTTCAACACGTGACAGTCAAGTCTAAATTCTAGTTCTTGATTTGTCATCTTTACTTCCCTTTTTCATTGGCCTGGGATTAAAATCTTTTGATACTCTCCACTTTCCCCTATGATTATTAATCTAGCAAGCCTTGTTGATTCTCCCATTATCACAAATACCCAGAGGCTTAAAGACACCAGGCTGTCCTAACTAAGGGACAACCAAGTTTGATCCCTCTGAGTCAAGGAAATGTTCTTGCGCTGAGTAGGATAATAATAGCACCTACTTCATAGGATTTTAAAAAATTAACTGAGTTAATATGCGTAAAGTACATAAAGTTATTGGCACATAATAAGAATTAAAAAATATAAAATATTAGCACTAGTATTACTATCCTTGAATATGCTGAATTAAATTTTTAAGCATGCCAAATCTGTACTTTTGGTAGATTATTAATTTTCTATAAATGACATAATATATATAAAACTAATAGCAGATGGAGTTCCTGTTGTGGCGCAGCAGAAATGAATCCGACTAGTATCCGTGAGGACTTGGGTTTGATCCCTGGCCTCACCCAGTGGGTAAGGGATCTGGCATTGATGTGAACTGTGGTACAGGTCACAGATATGGCTCAGATTCCATGTTGCTGTGGCTATGGCGCAGGCTGGCAGCTACAGCTGCAATTCGACCCCTAGCCTGGGAACTTCCATATGCTGTGAGTGCGGCCCTAAAAAAAGAAAAAAAAAGTGCATGGTACGCAGGTGTCCAACACATGATAATTACCCCCAATATAGACCTCCAAGTTCCCTTTTAATTCTAGGAGTCTATGTTAAATACTTACACCATTCATGTACATATTTGTATGTTAAAGAGTTGAAAATATTTAATAAAAGTGTATTGAGATTCAATATTATGCAGAACCATATAATTCCTGATATTTGTTTTCTCAGGAGCTGAGGCCATTTCCAATGAAGATCTGTCAGCTGCCATTTTTCTCTTCAATTAGGTTCTGTGCCTTTCCTTATGAAACTGTAACTTGTGCTCGGCCTCCTTTGGTGGGTGGTAATGGCTGATATACTTGGGGCTAAACTTGTGCCACCAGAAATCTGAGGGTAATGCATGTGTGTGAGACACACTGTACTGCATTTCCATGTATCACACATGGAATGACACAAATAGATTATAATTTTTTAAAAGGCAGAAAAAATTGAAATAAATAAAATAAAGAAGCGCTATATAGAGATCCGAGTTTTGGAAAGAGGGCAGTTCTGCAACAAAAGGAATACAGTTAAGAATAGTTCTTCCTACACTGCTTCCTGCTTGGGCTTCATCTGCTCTTCAGGGAACATGACTTTAGTGAAGCCCTAGTTGAGACAATTTTGAAATGCAGTTCCCATGGCAACAGGCTTGAAGTGACATAAATCCAGAGAAACTTTTCTTCGTTCTTCTATCATCCAAATAAGAATCCTCTGAAGGCTCCTAAGGAAAACTCAACTTTTAATGAAGCTTGTGTCTTCTTTGCTTTCTGTGCCCCAAGGAGTCCTTTCCTGCGGGGCTCATTTCAGGTTTGTAATGATTTATTTGCTTTAATTATGAGTTGACTTCAGTGGAGGTGAGAGCAGGGATAGGGATTTATTGACATCACTAAGGCAGTGGCAAGTTTCTAAGTGTAAGATTCATGCTTGAGGCCCCCTGTTATTGAGCTGTGATCAAAATATATCCCCCATGTGGAGGACCAGCAAGCATGGTGTACATGCAAATGTCACCCAATACTCACCCAATACACACACACATAAATCCAGAGGGCTGATATAGGAGTTATAATTAGCTTGCTAATGGAGAACAGGCAGCTGCCAACAAGGTTCTCATTAAAAACCCAGTGCATGATGACTCCAACTGCCTCAGTCTGGCCAAAATCAACTGAGTATTGTCTGAAAGTTCACAAAGAGATCTGTGTTTTTTTGGTTAAAGATTTTGTCTTCATTTGGGAAAAAAAAATACTTGGACAAGGATGTGAAATGTTTACAATCCCCAACAAGCTTTAGTAGACTGTCGATGGATTTGGGAGATCTTCCCCGAGAGTTGGTTTTGAACGAGAACTGAGAGTTGAGAAAGCTTAGGATTGTGAGAATTTGGGGAAGAGGGATTTTTACTGAGACTAAAAGTGGGTACAGAAAAAGAAGATTGGAGACTATAAAGGAAAGCTCATCTGACTTTGTGATTTGGCTTCTGTGGTGTGACAGCGTGATCATTTGAAAAATAAGAGCATTGGTAGGGACTAGGTGAAATATTCAAGGACCTTGAGCCAGTCTGTGAATTAAGTTGTGTTGTAGAGATAGTCTTTTTTTTTTTTTTTTTTGTCTTTTTGCCTTTTCCAGGGCTGCTCCCACAGCATATGGAGGTTCCCAGGCTAGGGGTCTAATTGGAGCTGTAGCCACTGGCCTACACCACAGCCACAGCAACTCGGGATCTGAGCCGCATCTGTGACCTATACCACAGCTCACGGCAACACTGGATCCTTAACCCACTGAGCAAGGGCAGGGATTGAACCTGCAACCTCATGGTTCCTAGTCAGATTCGTTAACCACTGCGCCACGACAGGAACTCTGGAAAGATAGAATATTATTTCAGAGCCCCTCTCATGTCTATCAGCTCTTCTCTTCCATCCTGTACTAGCCTCTCTCTTGCCCCTTGTAGGTTCGCCTACCTCTTAGCAAGTTTTTTTCTCTTCCTCATTCCTTCCCTAAATCATACATATTTTATGTTTATGTATATTTCTTATAATATTTATCAAGGCTCTTCCATGTGTCCGCCTCTCAGTGAGACTTCCATTCCTGCTTTGCTTGTTTATTTTGCTTTTTAGGGCTGCACCCTTGGCATGTGGAAGTTCCCAGGCCAGGGGTCCAATCGGAGCTGTAGCTGCTGGCCTACACCACAGCCATAGCGATACCAGACCCGAGTCGCATCTGCGACCTACACCACAGCTCATGGCAATGCCAGATCCTTAACCCACTGATTGAAGCCAGGGATCGAATCCACATCCTCATGGATATTAGTTGGATTCGTTACCGCTGAGCCATGATGGGAACTCCTCATATGGTTTAATTTAACTCTCATAACAGCCCCATTAATTACTATCATCACCCCATTTTGCAGATGAAGATATTGAGAATCTGAGATTAGTGAATATTTGGTGAGTTGTTGCAAGCCAGGTTCTACATTTGGTTTAAAGATACAAACTGAATTAACCTAGTGCCCATCCCTCACGTTCCTGGAAGGATGAGGATGTTCACACAGATGGGGATATGTTGTGAGGACAGTGGCAGCAGATCTAAGGACAAGGCAGTGTAGGATTTTTTGGCTTATCCTCATGAGGGCATGACCTTATAATGATTCGAGTTCCTACTCATTCTGGAATTTTGGCATTTTGATAGAACATACTCAAAATCTCCATGATACAGAATTTCAGGTACTTTATCAAGTACATGATTCATATTTAGTTTCTTAACCTGGAATTAAACAGCTTTGGGAGGGGCTGCTTCCTCCCCAGTGGAATAAGAAACATTTTGGTCAGAGCTGATCCAAAGACTGTTTTCAGAGTATTTTAGCTGAGGTTCCCACAAAAATCCATGCTGGAAACAAAGATTTGTGTGTAGGTAGTTTATTTTTGGAAATGATCTCAGGGAAAGGAAGAGTGAAACAGAACAGGACAGAAAACCAACCCAAGGGTGTGGTACTGGGCCGTTTACCTTAGTCAGAGATTTAGGATTAGTCCCTCTGAGGCCCTATGAGATACTATGAGGAATGAACCACCAGAAACACAGTAGAGGGGAGCATTTATCCATCAGCTCCCACCTCATGTTAACTCCTTTACACTCCCAGGTTTGCCCACATACCAGAACAGCTGAGCAGATTCCCACAGGCGTTCCACATGTGGTGGCAGACATCTTAGGGCTGAAAAGCAGGGCATATGCAAACAGTGCAGCTGAGGAACTATTGTTTGGTTACAACTGCATGCAGCCAGCTGCCACAGCAACAGCAGAGGCTAAAAGCATAGGCTGAACAATATGAAATGAGGCATAAAAGGTGTCCAGCACAGAGAGTTTGGTGATGGTCCCTGAACTCAGGGCCTTGTAAAAATGTTCAGAGTAGAGGGTAGAGGACACCAAGTTATAGGGCAAGGCCCACATTATATGATTCCTAATGTGCTAAAAAACTTAGAAAGTTCTTTTGCTCCATTTGCCTGTTATTTATTCTGAAAGTCTATCCCTTGTCCCTTATCTTATTGTTGTGTCCTGAGTTAAGGTATCTGGTCTGGACTGTAAGATGAAACACAGTACCCGGAGGGACCGTGGCATCAAGTCATTGACATTCAATAGCTCATTAGACTAATTGGTTTTTCTCAGCACATCTGATCATGTCATTCATTCTCTTGCTCAAAATGTTCCATGAATTCACAGTGCATACATATTTCCTGTCCTGACATTCAAGCCTCTCCCCAGTATGAACCTGGGTTGTTGATCTAGGCCTGCTGTCCAATAATGTTCTTTACTTGCACAAACTACATTTCATCAAACTAAAGACAAGGCGGGCTTCTTCTGGATAAGTTGGAGAATCTCTTCAGTTGGAGAGGTTAGACCCATGTTTTATTCCAACGCTACTGCCAACTAGCTCTGTGACTGGCTGGGTCTCAATTTTCCTGTCTAAATGGTCTGGGGTGTGGGGTGGGGGAAGAAAAGATCAAGGGTATCCCAAACCTGGCTAAATGTCCAGATCACCAGGGGAGATTTAGAAGAGAAAACAGATCATAAAGTCCTACCTCTAGGGGTTCTGATTTATATGTCTGGACTGGACCAGCAAGGTATGTACTTTAATAAGCATATACTTATCTAATTCATTTGTACAGCTAGTTTTGTGAACCACAGGAGTAGAAGATTTATCTGTGAGGCCACAAAAGTATGAATTACCTGTCACTGAGCTCAAGAAGACTCTAAGAGACTGGTTTACAGAGAAATAACTTTTGTCATGAGAGAGGGAAGTTAGGAAAAGAGCAAAACAAGCAACAAGTAACAAATGTTAGTGGATTCAGTGGGGGTAAAGGTGGAATCAAGCCACAAGGCCTCAGGGTCAGATTGAGGGTACCAGAAGCCTGAAAGAGACGTGAGTGGATGGAGGACAGGGGAAATCAAGGACAATTCCAGTAATTTACCAATTTTGGAAAAAACTATTCTTAACTGATGGAGATTGTTCTTTACTACTAAGTTCAAATTCCAAGAGATGGAAGGTTTGTTTTTCTTGGACTAGATATTGTGTAATTCCTTTGATAAACTGAAACGTAAATGGTGTGTGCAATGTCCTCCTCTAAATTTGCACAGCATTTGATTTTTAATAAATAATTTTTTATCTTATTACTTTTTCTGGATATGTAGTTTTAGTTATGTTCTATGTTGTCTTTTCCCAGAGAATGTCAGAGCCTTGAAGGTAAGGCTTTATACATTTCATTATCTCCTACAGGGAGATTTTAAATGCAATTATTAAGAACAACAACTTTGGATGTAGATGGACCTAAACTTCATAAAACTTCTGTAACATCTAGGAAAATAATTCATCTCTAAAATGGGAGCGATAAGGGAGTCCCTGTTGTGGCTCAGTGGTTAACGAACCTGACTAGAATCCATGAGGATGTGGGTTCGATCCCTGGCCTTGCTCAGTGAATTAAGGATCTGGCGTTGCTGTGAGCTATGGTGTAGGTCGCAGAGGCAGCTCAGATCCTGCATTGCTGTGGTTCTGGCGTAGGCCGGTGGCTACAGCTCTGATTTGACCCCTAGCCTGGGAACCTCCATATGCTGCTGGTACAGCCCTAAAAGACAAAATAAATAAACAAACAAAAAGTTTTAAAAAGGGTGTGATAAAGCTCAGTTCATAGGATGTGGAGGAGAATTAAAGTATTAAATGTAAAATGCTTTGGGTCTTGGCATGCTGGGGTCAGCATTTAAGTGCTAGGACAGAAAGAGTATTTGTTATACATATATGATAAATGCTGAATAAATGCTAAATTATTTTTGCCTTTTACTGAGTAGATGTTAACTGAACAAATAATGTTTGTAAAATCCCATTTAAATATTATTAAGGGTATAAGCAAAAGTTCCTTCATTTTAAAGTTAATTTTTAGGGCTGTGGACCCAGGGGAACCTCTGGCTTTTTATTTCTAATCAGGTCCCTAGATCTCTAAACCCAGAATAAAACTGCTCAGTCTCCTGTCACCACCTGACACTGATTACAGGCAAGGATGCTGTCTCCTTTTCATAAGCTAGAAAAAAGCCTCAGGGTAAAGCCTCAATCAGACATCACATTCTTCAGTTAAGCAAGAATTCAAAGGCAGTTCAGGCTCTGATCCTCCCAAACAGAACAGGGACTAAATGGGTCTGTTCTTATTTACTTCATCTGTGTTAGCACCATAGCCATTTTTCCGTCTGAACAACTGAGGGTAAGAAAGAGTTGGATCCAAAAGGACACAGCTGAAGCTTCAGGCTGAAGGAGGTGAGCAACTAAATCTGGGCTGAACTTTTCATGAGTCTCCAACCTCAGGTAGTAAAGGCTTAGGGAAGGACCACTTCCCTTTTCTGGTCTGTGCAAGTTGACCATTAGGTAGACACTCTGGCACAGGTAGGATGGCTTCATCCTCTCAGAGGACTGTCCCCAGAGACTGGCCTCTGTCATTGTAAACTTGAGTAGACACTGGAGTTGGAAGGACACAATAAATGGACCAAAGTAAAGATCTGGAGGACTCCTGAGCCCATCCTTGGGTCCCTTCTTCCCAGCTGCATGCTCCCTCATCTTGGAGGCAAGTCTGACCTCCAGATGATGCTCCAGAGGCAGGTCACTATTGTGAGAATAGACTCATAGACTTTCAGAAAGGCTCTCCTGCTCAAGTCCCAAATATTTCTAATGAACAGGGAGGTGACAGGGAGGGCAGCAGTAGTCTCTCTTTCTCCCTCTAAGTGGCTCTTTTCCCTTGTTCCCACAGAATGCCTTAAATGAGAACGGTAGCTGAGAACTCTTCCGTGGCAGAGTTTATCCTCGCAGGCTTAACCAACCAGCTGGAACTGCAGGTCCCCCTCTTCTTCCTGTTTCTAGGTTTCTATGTGGTCACGGTGGTGGGGAATCTGGGTCTGATCATGCTGATTGGACTCAACTCTCACTTGCACACCCCCATGTACTTTTTCCTCTATAACTTGTCCTTCATAGATTTCTGCTATTCTACTGTTATCACTCCCAAAATGCTGATGAGTTTTGTCTCAAAGAAGAACATCATCTCCTACGCAGGCTGTATGACTCAGCTCTTCTTCTTTCTTTTCTTTGTCGTTTCGGAGTCCTTTATCCTGTCAGCAATGGCGTATGACCGCTATGTCGCCATCTGTAAACCACTGGTGTACATAGCCATTATGTCTCCTCAGGTCTGCTTACTTCTTTTGCTGGGTGTCTATGGGATGGGATTTGCTGGGGCTATGGCCCACACAGCATGCATGGTGAGACTCACCTTCTGTGACAACAATATGATTGACCACTATATGTGTGACATACTTCCCCTTCTCAAGCGCTCTTGCACCAGCACTTATGTAAATGAGATGGTAGTTTTCCTGGTTGTGGGCATTGATATTGGTGTGCCCACTGTTACCATCTTCATTTCTTATGCCCTCATCCTCTCTAGCATTCTCCGTATTCGTTCCACTGAGGGCAGGTTCAAAGCCTTTAGCACCTGTACTTCCCACATAATTGCAGTTTCTCTTTTCTTTGGTTCAGGGGCATTCGTGTACCTCAAACCTTCTTCTCTTTTACCCATCAACCAGGGGAAAATATCTTCCTTGTTCTACACCACTGTGGTGCCTATGCTCAACCCGTTAATCTATAGCCTAAGGAATAAGGATGTCAAAATTGCTTTGAAGAAAACTGTGAGCAAAAAATCATTCTCCTGAGAAAGGGGCAGTACTTAGGAGAGGGACTCATTTTCCTTTTATAGATGATTCAGGTATTATTGGTTACATGGAGGAAATTTCAACACTTCCTCAAACAAGTTTATCCTTCTCATTTTAAGAGTTTTAATTTAAGAAAAGTCTTAAAACCATAGGATACTAACATTTAGTGGACCTTAAGGATCATTTGGTTATCTCATATTTCTGAGAAGAGACATAGGCACAGATACCTTCCCCAGGTCACTCAGTTACTCAACAGCAGAACTGTGACTAGACTCCAAACTCTTAGTTTCTGATGCTGATTATTGCTACAGTTTACTTTCTTCCTCCCTTGGCCCTGGGAGGTTTCATTTCAAATGTGAGCTGGTCTAAGACATTAAAGTCTGGTTCTGTCTACAGAAATTTCAGGCAACTTCTCAAAGGCTAATTTTAAATATCACATTTTTGCATGAAGGTAGGAGGTATAACATTTTGTTGGGATGGTCTTGGCTAAATGACCAGACAGATTCTTGAAGAATTTTGCAGAGTGTACGGGGGAAGTGTGCTGGGACCCAGACAGCAGCAAGCACGGTATCTCCTGAGACAGGTGGAGCTTTGGGGACTTGGGACTATTACGGGGTTTGGCAATGTTTGGTGGAAGGCCCCATAGCATGTTTCAGGGTTACAAAGGATGGGATTTGGGAATTATTTGACACATAATAATTTCCTTGTTTTCAAATTGTGCTTTTAAAGTAGGAGTGGAGACAGCTGCAGCACAGAGTGGTCAGCTGAGGATCTGGAGACGATTTCGAAACCAGAGGAAACTGTGTGTTGTAAGCCAGTAATCAGGTCAGCATAGAGGGCAGCCAGTCGTAAAGGAAACCGCCACTGATGTTATGGTCCCACATGTGACAAAGAGTATGTGCAGTGTTCTCTGTGTGCCTCCTCAGGTCAACTTGCTGCCGCTCTGTACCTTACTCCATGCCCTGGGAGGCATTCCCTAAAGGACCCTGTCAGTGGGCTCCCTGGCTCCTGGTTTCTGGTTGAGTTAGGCCAATGGCAGCATCAGCAGAGGAAATCAGAAGGTGGGTGGTGGGTGATACTGTGATATTTATTTCCTGGAATTCCTTCTGGGAATAAAGTAACAGAATGCCCTGTTTCCTATCTGGTTACAGTAACTGTTCCCTCCTTTGTTTCTTCATGCCAAAATGTGGTAAAGTTTCCTGGCTCTTGCTAGTCTGGGGAACCCTATCATCCCTTTGCAGTTTCTCTCAACCACCTTTTTTGCCTACACCCTTACAAATAGTTCCTTTGTTATATTTTTCAATTACTTTGCTTTAGTGATCATCTTTTTTCTTTTGGAACCCTGACACACATTCCAGTGAAGGGTAGAAGAATGTGCAGCTTAAGTTTGTAAATCCATAGCCTAATGGTACTGTGTAAATGGACAAAGAGCTGCCTTTTGGTTTAAAAGATAATTATAAGTGGTGAACTTTTTTTTTTTTTTTTTTTTTTTTTTTTTTTTTTTTTGTGAAGCAACACTAGGTGAAATGCTATGAAAATGCTTTTGACTTACGAGATTCTCTTTAGGAAAATTCTATTTGGAAAAATGAAGTTGGGAGGGATATGTAGTTTTGCCCTTTGGGATGGTACAGATCAAAAGGATGAATTCAAAAGACTAAGCATGGAATGAAAGACTTGTACTTTAGGCAGTATAGAACAGGTGGATGGACTGGAATCTGGGTAAGTGGACAGGGAACAGGAGGGACCATAAAGACTGAGAAAGAGCAGAGACTAGAGAATTGAAGGGTAGAATCAAATTTAAACCTTATCTTTTACGCAGTAGTTATGTGACCTTAACCACGTTACTTGATATCTCTGTGCATCAATGCCTTCATCTTTAAAACCCTTTTCATAGGATTATTAAGAAAATTAAACTCCAGGTACTCAGAAAAATTTATCTCCATCCCTGCTAGATTTTCTTCTCTAAGTATCAGCACTTAATCTTTCTGGACTCATGCTTGCTTATATGAAAAATGATCATGCTGTGTAAGATTATTACTACATTCTCTCTCTATATATTAATATATGCATATTAAATGAGTGGTACATGTTCATGGCATTTAAAATTATTACCAAACTTGAAGCACAAAAAAATGACAAATAAAATAAAATAAAATAATTACCAAACAGTGAAAGGACATCCCTTCACTCCAATTTTCTGGTCCTTTTACCTCTCCCAGGTCCATCATTATTGCTAGCTAATTTATGTTGTGAGACAGTCTTTGCATGTATATAGTGCTTACACATACATAGCATGCGATATTTTCTTTGGTTTCAAAGTATATAAGCAGTTGCTTTAAAATGTGTCTACTGATAAAGCTATTTAGAAGAAGAGAGAATAAGGGGTTGTTACTGGATAAATAAATGAATAAAAAAGCAGAAAACATGTATATGAAGGATTATGGGTAGCCAAAAAGAGAGAAAGAGAAAGGAACACTGTGAAAATAAGGGAGCATCAACCTTGGTTACAAAAGTTTGTGCTCCAAGACAGAGCTCACAGCAAGAATTTGGTTTTCTTTGATCTCTTGGCTCCAATCGACTTTCATGATTGTGTAAAACTCTACCATATGGATGCATTATATCCAATGAGCAATTTACTATTGCTGTAATTATTTAATTTTTATAAATTATAAATAATTCTTGATGAACATTCAATAAATCTTTGAGCACCCCCCACCCCCCTTAGAATATCTTCGTAGACAGGGGATTACTGAATTATACAAGATTCTTGAATTTTATTTCAAAATCCCTTCTTGAAAGTTTATCTCAACTTGCACTCTCACTAGCAGCATAAATATATCTTGACTTTGACCAGATTCTGTACTGGTAAGGGTGGCACTCATGAAAACTCACTTTTAATTTTGGTCGTGATGGTGTTTGTATTATTTATTGTCTCTTCTTTTTACATCTTTCCCCCGCTCTACTTTGTAAACTACTTGTAGTATCTGGATGGGTAAAGAAAAGAAAAGAGGGAACAAAATTGACAATGTTTTCTCTCTCCTTTTACTTCCTTATATACTCCTTTTATTTCTTAACAGCTCTACCTTGGCTTAATCATCTTGCTGGCAATCTTTTTAATCCTGGGAAGGGAAGGTGCTCTGGAGCCTTTTCCTCTGTGATAATCTTTCTGGAGTATCTTTCTTCTACCTTCCACTGATTTCCACGCCCCTGCTCTGTGCTCTCACAGCACGCTGCATGCAACCTATCAACTGCTAGTCACAATGTAGGGTCCTTGGTCACTTTCTTTACTGTATCCACTCCCACCACAAATTAGACTATAGGTGTTATGTGAGCAGAGTCCCTGGTGTCTGTTTTGACATGTCCCCCACACCTAGCACAGAGCCCAGCACATATGGAGGGGGTGTTTAACAGATAGGTGTTGGACGAAAGAATGGAACTCCTAGTGGTTTTAGCAGTTGATTCACTAAAGGGGTTTCCTTGTTCTCACTCTACTGGCCACACATTCTTCTCTTCCAGCACACAGATAAACACATGTTTGGTTCCCAATATTCCATCACCAATGCTTGATTATATTCTTCCTATGTTTACTCCTGATCCCTAATTTTAGGCACATGCTACCTGGCATCTATATAAGTCAGACCCTATCTCAAATTTGTAAACCATAACTTTCCACTCTTTTAAGTGGTAAAATGTACAGTGTTTTGTAAAAGGGTTATCTTAAGCAAACTCTAAATCACTATCCAACTGAATATAGGGCTTTGAGGGAAAATTTGAAAAATACTAACAGTTGGGCTTTTATTTTGTACTTCTCATTTTAACTAATATCCCACAGACAATATACTGAAGAAAAATTTGTAAAATAAACAAATGAATCATACGTGTGTGAAGCTCCTATTTTCCCCAGAGTAACGGAAACTGTAAGTTCAAATGATTGTGCTTAAAAGATAAAAACATACTTAGGAAAAAACCCACCAAGACCACAGCCTGATTCTTCTTTGCTAACTTTGCCCCTGCAGGGCACAGCATCACCTCCTCAAAGCAAAGCTTCTTTTTTCTTTACTCTCGCAAATGGATATATTCTATACCCTCTTAGAATTGGTTCTCGGGACATCTGATAATACAGAGTTTTTGAAACGCTGCAAGTTCCTTAGTAATGTATTAGAGAAGATTACTACTTTTCCCTTTTTGTAATTAAAAGTAAATTGCAGGGAAATATTTTGAGAGTATGAAATGTCATGTTCCTTTTAAATCTTTCACATGCTAGTTTTAGCATCCAATAATGATGCTTGCCTGAATTAATTATTACTCTGATAGTTGTGAAATGATGCTTGCCTGAAGTTTTTATTACTCTGATAGTTGTAAAATGAAGATTTTCTAACTCCATTCAATTTTTTTGTTGTTGTTGTTGGGTAGTTTGCATTTTATCAGAAAGAACCTTTTTTCTTCTGTATGTATTTACTTATTCATTCATTCATTTATATCATTATGGACTTATGCATCCTAATTTTATCTGAGATATGATTCATGACTGTCATTAGTCACTTTGATGCTCAATTTGTTCCTGATTTGTTCAGTGTGACCCTCTTCACACTAGTTCTTAAGTTTTTTCTTTTAATATATCTCCATTACATTTTTAGGACTTTTGTACTTCCAGACAAAACAATCTGGCTCATCCTACACTTTACCTGTCCCAGCAGTGGTTCTATGCAGAGACAAGTGGAGTTTAAAACTGAGACAAGAATTCTAGGTGAAATGAGCTATATTTAATGTAATTCTGCAAGCAGGTGTTTAGTGGGAGAACAGTCATGTTTGCAAAGTATTTATTTATGTTTGCTCTTGGAGGATACCTATCCATGTACAAGTGAGACTTGTTCTGTGTGAAGAGGTCATGCCCTGTGTCCCAAAGCTGATGATCCCCAAGTGTCACTTATGGTCCCCTTCTCACCACTTTTTACCTGTTCACACAGCAATTTCCCAGGTTCCCATCAATGACTAGTGAGATCAATGGAAGGAAGAATTAGGCCTGGAGTGGGAGGGAAAAAAGGGAGGGAGATGCCTGTCCACACAACTTGCTTGCCGATGCCATGTAGTTTGGTCTCCTTCAAAGGAGGCAACTCTTTTGTCTCATTTGTCTCCTTCACTCATGTGTCTTGCAATAATCATGGTTTAAGAATAAAGGTGGACAAGAGTTTCACATTCAAAGGACTCATGTTTCAATTACATTATGCCAGTTCTCATGTAGTCTTCCCTAAAACTGGATGAGATAATTCTCTCTGCCTTACAGATGGGTAAACTGAGGCTTAAAGAAGTTATGGAACTTGCCTGAGATTGTACAGATAGTAAATGGTGGAGTCAATTGAATTTTGACTGCTCAACTCTGAGGTCCACACTCCCTATCACTCACTGCCTTCCAGAGGCTCAATCAGAATGTGTAAGAAATAGTGATGCACATATAAGCACTTTGTACCAAGTTGAAGGTCTTGCTGTCTTTGAGCTGAATAAGTCCATACATTTGCTCTCACTTAAAAAAAACTTGCCAGGGGAGTTCCTGTCGTGGTGCAGTGGTTAACGAATCCGACTAGGAACCATGAGGTTTCGGGTTCGGTCCCTGCCCTTGCTCAGTGGGTTAAGGTTCTGGCGTTGCCAGTGAGCTGTGGTGTAGGTCGCAGACGCGGCTCAGATTCTGCGTTGCTGTGGCTCTGGCGTAGGCCGGTGGCTACAGCTCTGATTCCATCCCTAGCCTGGGAACCTCCATATGCCGCAGGAGTGGCCCAAGAAATGGCAAAAAGGCAAAAAGACAAAAAAAAAAAACAAAAAAAAAAAACCCCCAAAAAAAACAAACTTGCCAAAAAGAAATGTCAAGGGAGAGACACTAAAGGTTATTCTCCTTATTCAATGCACTGAGCTAAAAGGGTCAGTAATATAAACATATGTGAGACCTGGTGGTAATGTGGATTGTGAAGTAACATATTCAGAAAATGCTTTTTTGAGATTATATACCCAACCTTGGCTGAGTGATCTAAACATGTAGAGAGCTTAATGCCTGGCAGACACAGAAAGTGCTAAATAAATGTTGAACAAATCCCTTGGGAGATCTTAAAATACTAAATTACGCAGCATTTTGTCCTTAATTTTTAAAAATAATTTTTCTTAAATTTGCAAAAGCAATGCTTGAGTGTTATAAGAATATGTGAAAGTATTGGTAAACAAAAGATTAAAAAATATCCATGATCCTGCCACCTGGCGATAACTAACGAATCTTAGGATTTTGGTGTATATTCTTTGAGAATATTTGTGTGTATGTAGTTGTGATAGCTTGGATTGGCTTACGAAACAAAACACACACATACACATACATGAACACATATAAACAGATGTGATTATATATTTTTTTCTTTTTTATGGCTGCACCTGTGGCATATGGAAGTTCTTTGGCTAGGGGTCAAATTGGAGATGCAGCTGAGGCCTAAGCCACAGCCACAGCAATATGGGATCTGACTCACATCTGTGACCTGTGCTGCAGCTTATGACAATGGCAGATCCTTAGCCCACTAAGTAAGGCCAGGGATTGAACCCATATCCTCACTGATACTATGTCAGGTTCTTAACCCCCTGAGCCACAACAAGAACTCCCAGAAGTGATCATATTAAGTATGATTTTGTAACTTTATTTTTCATTCTGTACCACACTGTAGACAGCTTTCCATGTGATTAAATATATATGAAAAATCATGATTTTTAAAGACCATACTCATTATGTTTGAAGCTGTAAGGTCAGTGGGATGATGTGAAATATTTCTTTGGCTTTGCAGAAATACAACCTTATTTCCTTCTTTTCAAAGAGTTTTGAAAAGAACAGTGATGTGCTCATTTGAGGATTCTAAAATCCTTTTCTGAATTCTAAGAGTAGCTTTCTCTTTGATTTATTATCACATGTGAAATTCTTTTTTTTGGGGGGATTCTATGCATTTTTTAAATTAATTGTTTTATCAAGTATGGGTTGACTTACAGTATCAATTTCTGTACAGTATAGTGACCTAGACATACATATATACACACATATATACATACATATATACACACACATTCATATATATATTTGAATGTACCTATATACACATATACATGTTGTGTATACATATAATGTGTATATAGATACATTCAAGTATATATATGAATGCATCTATATGAATATATATATACACACATTATTTTCCTCATATTATCTTCCATTAATTTAATCCCAAGACTGGATATAGTTCCCCATGCTATACAGTAGGACCTCACTGCTTATCCAAATGTAAACTATTACATTTACATTGCTCTAAATGTAACAGTTTGCATTTACCAACCCCAAACTCCCCATCCATCCTACTTCTCCTCCCCTCCCCCTTGGCAACCACAAGTCTGCATACCCCTTCTACCACTTCCTGGTCTCCAGCCCTATCCTTCTCTTTCACTCTTTACCAAATATCAAAAGGCAAGTCTGGAGATGTCAAGTCTCTCCCATATTGCTCACCACTTACTGTAGTAAAGTACAAACTCTGGTGCTAACCAATTTATGCCCCAGATGTGATTCTAGCTTCATTTGTGTTTCACCTATCACTTTCCCTAGTGGGAGAGAAACCTCTGTGACCAGGCAGGTAAATGAAGAAGCAACTCTTTCTCTTCCCCCTTCACCCAAAGCAGAGGATGGAAGGACCAATCAGAAATTGGGAGAATGGGAATTCCCATTGTGGCTCAGTGGTTAACAAATCCGACTAGGAACCACGAGGTTGCAGGTTTGATCCCTGGCCTTGCTCAGTGGGTTTAGGATCTGGCGTTGCTGTAAGCTGTGGTGTAGGTCAAAGATGCGGCTCAGATCCTGCATTGCTGTGGCTCTGGCATAGGCCAGCAGCTACAGCTCCGATTAGACTCCTAGCCTGGGAACCTCCATATCATATGCCGTGGGAAGTGGCCCTAGAAAAGGCAAAACAATGAAGAAAAAAAAGAAAGAAATTGGGAGAATGAACTTGAAATGTGGCTCAGTGTGGCCCAGCCCCCTTCCTACAGCTCCTCTTCCTGTTTCTAGTTAGGACAGGCACATCCCTTATCAAGATCCCCACTCATCTTTTCTATTTGCAGCACCTCTCCTTTGTAGAGAAGACCAACAGGTGTCCAGCTCAGTTTAGACTCAGATTCATAAACCTAGTCTATGGTGCGCAATAACAGAATGATATGGTCTTGTTGCAGATGTGCATCCAAGCTGGTTTTCCAATCAACTTTATCAGCAATACAGCTGGCACTTTTTTTTTCTTCCTGTCTGACTTTTGTGTCTAATTTCTCAGTTGATTCTGAACTCAGAGATCAAGGAAGGATATAATTTACTATTATCCTTAATCCACCCCAACTATCTCCAATTCTTCTCTGCCATGTATACAATGTTTCAAGTCTCCATTTCATTTTCCATTCCTCAAATCTGCAGTGCTTTCCTCCCATATGACCTTTAATTTTTTTTTTTTATATGGCTATACCTGTGACATATAGAGGTTCCCAGACTAGGGGTCGAATCAGAGCTGCAACTGCAGGCCTGTGCCACAGCCACAGCAACACCATATCCAGATTGCATCTGCAACCTACACCACAGGTTGCAGCAAAGCCAGATCTTCAACCCACTGAGAGAGGCCAGGGATTGAACCTGCATCCTCAGAGAGACAGCATCAGGTCCTTAACCCACTGAGCCACAATGGGAACACCTACCTTTAATATTTCCTTTTGTGATTCCCTTTGTCCAGAATGTCCTTCTGATTTTCTCTGCTGGTAAACAAGACTAATAGTAATGCATTTCTAAAACCACATCATAAAGCAGATTGTGCACTTCCATAGTAACAATGTAATAATTGGCGACCATTTCTGAATAAAGATCTAGCATAAAATAACCTGTTGCAAAATCAAAGGTACGCTTTCTCTAATACTCTAAATGATTTTTAAAAGTAATACAAATTTTACAAAGTGTGCAAAAAGCTATTTCATGTTTTGATTTTATAAGGAATTGCAAAGACAACAAGGTGAATATGGAGGCCATGAAAAACAACCTTATAACAGTGACCAATTTAAACACACGCAAGCCATTTAATCATTAATAAAAATAATTTTTGTGCCGTTAGCTTCCTTAATGTTAAACATAATCCTTATTATTATTATTTGTTGTTGTTATGGCCCTTCTGAGTATTAAAAAAAAGCTGACCAGATAATTTATTAAATGGACTTTTTAGCCAGCAAAAAAGCTTATGATTCATTATTAAAGAAAAGAGGAATCATTGGAGAATTGAAGGTATGAAAAACTTCGTATGGAGTATGAAGGATGGTCTCTGGAATCCAGAATATTTGTTCATTTTATCCTCTAAACTATATCCAAACAGCATTTCCATGGAAGGGGAAAATTATTCAAAATAGATAAAAACTCTGAGGGAGAGTTTGTTAACATCCTTTTGATATGAAGGTGATTTTGGCTCGTGTGGCTGCCTTCATCACAGGGAGATGAGAAAGTTGCCCCACAGCCTGGAACGATTTCCTTGCCTCCTCTCACTGCCCACAGACCCCTTAATCTCCAGACCCTATTCTAGCAGCCAGGGTTCTTCACTGCAAACTGTAGACGCTGATCCTGCTTAACTTCTTCAAAAAAGGGAGTTGTCAAGAAATAGGGTGTCTCATAGAATGTCAGAGCAGACCATCGAACCAGTTTTTGGAGCCAGGCAGCATCTAGGAGAAGCCAGGTGGCAGAATCATGGCCAAATTACACCACAGAACCATGTCGTTAGGCTGTGCTGGCTGCTCTTGCTGGGACCACCAACATCTGACATTTGTTATTGATAGATTTGTTTTTGTCTTTATGTATGCTAAAAAGAAACATAAATTGTTCCTGTTTCTTATGTCACTTGCCCCAGACTCAGTCCTACATGGGAACATCTGAGCTGAGCTCAGGTCTTATGTTCTCTGGAGAGATTTCACAGAAGGAGCCAAATCCTGGCTCCAACTAAGGCTCACACAAGGGCAGATTCCCAAATGTGGAAGGAGTGTCAATGCCAGATAGTCACAAACAAACATCTCTTTTTACCCCTACTTACTTTTTGGTTTAAAATCTGAATTCTACTTCCCTTATAGAGGCCATCCCTGACCCTCCAGACTCAGGAAAGCCTCCCAGTAAATGGTTTCACAGCACCCCATAACTTCACTCTGGCACATTTACTGTATTCTTTCTCCTCCTTCTTCTTTTTTGGCTATAACCTGCAGCATGTGGAAATTCCTGGGCCAGGGACTGAACACATACCACAGCAGTTAAGTGGAACCACAGCAGTGACAATGACAGACCCTTAACCCACTGAACCACTGGGGAACTCCACACTTACTGTATTTCTAGTTAGCTACTGTTAGCATCTGACTATTCTGGGTTTCTCCATCTAGATTAACATATTTGAAAGAATAGGGACTATGTCTGTTTCAATTGCTGCTTTACTCTTAGAGTAAAACTCAGGGCCTAGAATGTGGTAAATGCTCTCTCTATATCTGTTGGACCTTTTATATTTCTACATTTCTAAAATTACATTTCTAGGGAGTTCCCACTGTGGCACAGTGGGTTAAGAATCCAACTGTAGTGGCTCAGGTTGCTGCAGAGGTTTGGGTTAAATCCCAGGCCTGGTGCAGTGTGTTAAAGGATCTGGTGTTGCCACAGCTGTGGTGTAGGTTGCAGCTGCAGTTTGGATTCAGTCCCTGGCCTGGGAACTTCCAAGTGCTGTGGGTGTGGCCATAAAAAAAGTTATTATTTCTAATTGGTAGTTATTATCCTACATCCCTGGCTGATGCTGAATTCTGGAAAATTTCCATTTTCCAATTTACTTATTTTATCTTCACCTATGTCTAATGGGTTATTTAACATATTCATGGAGTTCCTAATTTCAACAATAATGTCCTTTATTTCTAGGAGTTCAATTTGATTTTTTTAAACAAAATTTCTTTATCAATTCTGATTTCTCCTTCATTATACTTTCACTTTCCTTTTCTTTCTTTGAATATACCAAATACATTTATTTTGTATTCTGTCCCTGATAAGCCTAATGATTTTGCAGGTCTGATTCTGTAAACTGCGGTTTTTCATTTATGGTGATTTTAATTGCTGGTGGCTTATTTCATGTTTGGTTAGTGATTTTCATTAAGAGCTTATACACCAAACACTCTCTGGCATAAACCATGGCAATATCTTCTCAGATCCACCTCCCAGAGTAATGACAATAAAAACAAACAAACAAACAAAAACCAAATGGGACTTAATTAAACTTAAAAGTTTTTGCACAGTAAAGGAAACCCTAAATAAAACAAAAAGACAACCCACAGAATGGGTGAAAATATTTGCAAATGAAGCGACTGACAAGGGATTTATAAACACCTACTATCGCTCAATACCAAAAAAACAAACAACCCCATCAAAAAATGGGAAGATCTAAACAGATGATTCTCCAAAGAAGACATACAGATGGCCAAAAAACACAAGAAAAGATGTTCAACATCACTCATTACTAGAAAATGCAAACCACTATGAGGTACCACCTTACACGGGCCAGAATGGCCATCATCAAAAAGTCTACAAACAGTAAATGCTGGAGAGGGTGTGGAGAAAAAGGAAGCCTATTACACTGTTGCTGGAAATGTAAATTGGTGCAACCACTGTGGAAAACAGTATGGAGATTCCTCAGAAAACTAAAAATAGAATTACCATTTGATCCAGAAATCCCACTCCCTGGTATTGATCCAGAGAAAACTCAAAAAGATACATGTACTCCAATGTTCACTGCAGCACTCTATTCAATAGCCAAGACATGGAAGCAACCTAAATGTCCATCGACAGAGGAGTGGATCAAGATGTGGTACATATACACAATGGAATTAAAAGGAAAGAAATACCAGCATTTGCAGCAACATGGATGGACTGAGAAATTATCATGCTAAGTGGAGTCAGTCAGACAGTGAGGCACCAACATCAAATGCTATCACTTACATGTACAATCTAAAACAGGGACACAATGAACTTCTTTGCAGAACAGATACTGACTCACAGATATTGAAAAACTTATGGTTTCTAAATGAGACAGGTTGGGGGGTGGGGGGATGAGCTGGGGGTTTGGGATGGAAATTCTATAAAATTTGGTTCTGATGATCACTGTACAACTATAAATGTAATAAAATTCACTGAGTAATTAAAAAAAAGAGCTTACGTTCCTCAGATATTTACCTGGGGGTAATTCTTTGATATCTTGATTTAAATTATATTTTTTCCAAGAGGAATTTTTTTGGTTGTATATGTAATAGGAATTTTCTGCCTAAAACACAGAAGTGGTTAGATGTTTTCAGGTATTTTTTAAATCTCTTTTTCTGTCCTTCCAGAGCCAAGGTTGAGACAGATACATATTTTTGCCCTCTTCCTATGTGAGCTTTTTTCTTCCTCTAATTAAGCTATGGAAGATGTTTCCCATTGGGGATCCAGTATTATGAGTCAATAATGGCTACAAACTCCCAGCCTGCTTGATTTCCAGGCTTTATCTCTTATGCCCTGCATAGGCAATCCAACTGTTCCTCATGCTCAAACCCCAGGTCCAGGGCTTGTGCACCCTGGACTTATCACTTTCTTATCTGCCACCTCAAACATTAACAAAGAGAGTTTCATACTTTATCCAGAATTCTTAGTTTTGTTATATCAGAAGAAATTTTTCTGAATATAAATTTTGCAAGATTGCTGAAAATAGCTAGCCTCAATAAATACATATAGGATGGCAGATAAATGAATACACTGACTTCTACTCTAATGAAGAGAGATAATTCCTTCTTACTTGTTCATTGCTGGGCCATTGCCACTTATGTGCTAAACTGTTAAGAACAGAAGATGCAGTGGATAAAAAAATTATGTACTAAAAGGAAATTCCTTTTATTCATAAAATTAAATCTCAAAAACATCATTGATACATGGAAATTGAAAAAGATTTTCTGAGTAATGAAGGAGGAGAAATTAGACCAAATAATCCAGACCTGTACTGGAAACTGTACTGGCCATTCCTCTTGAGTGTTTTTCCTGAAGTAGCTTGTGGCCCTAGAGGGCTTCTGTTGCCCCTCGACACTGGATAAACAAACATAAATTTGCTGCTCTGTGGCAGATCTAGAGACAAAGCCAGAGTGTTCCAATATGACTGTCCTGGTTTGCTGGGAATGATAAAAGAGGAATAGGAATGGAGGAAGGGAGGTAGGAAGGGGAGACACAGAGAGAAGACGGGGGGTGGGGGGGAGAGAGAGGGGGAGAGAGAGAGAGACGGGGAGAGAGAGAGAAGGGGAGGGGGGGGAGAGAGAGAGAGGTGAATGCTGTACCCTTTTACGACTGAATCTGGGAAGTCACACAGCATTACTCTTGGTAGAAATCTCAAGTTCCTGCCTGGATATCAGCGTAGAGAGGATATACACCACCTCTTTATTGGAGGAGTATTGGTCTCATTGTGCCAAGAGCGTGTAGGATGCAAGATGTATATATGTATGTGTGTATATGTGTTGGAATGGCCATCTTTGGAAATAATAATATACCACACAGATACACACTGTAGAGTAGTTATAAACATCACGTTACGTTAGAAAAAATTCAGCATAATGCCAGGCGCTCTGTAGTTGTATGCATTAATTCTTTTCCTTTTGATTTCCTCCCTTTTATATAAGAAACAGAAGGTTTTAAGAAACATAAGATTGATGAAAAGTAAAAATGATGGTTTTTTTTGTTTTGTTTTGCATGGGATACCATACTGAGAGTTGTTAGCTTAGTAAATCTCCATTTAATAAATTAGAGAATTATGACTCAAAGATGTTTAGTAATTTTAGTGTTAAATAAATTTGGCAGGATGATTTGTTCAATAATTAATGTGCTTTTATTCTCTATGTTTTAAGTAAAATTTTAATTTATGTAATATAAAAACAAAGCTTGATGAAGTTTTACACACTGAGCACATCCATGTAACCAGCACCCCTATCAGAAACAGAACATGTCAGCAACCCTGAAGCACTTTCCTACACTTTTCTAGTCATTAGCCCTGATTGACCAACCATGAATAATTGCTATCTGACTTCTAACACCAAAGATTAGTTTATTTGTTCTGGGACATCACAGAAATGGAATCATGAAGTATATACTCTTTTGTCCTTGGCTCCTTTTGCTTCATAATATGTTTGTACATTTATCTGTTATTCTTTAGTGGCTATATAGAATTTATCCCACAATTAATATTAATATCCCACAATTTATTATCTAGTCTACAGCTGACTGACATACAGATCATCTTCAGTTTTTGGCTATTATGTATATTGGTGCTACGAACCTTCTTTTTTTTTTTTCCTTGTCTTTTCAGGGCCGCACCCATGACAAATGGAAGTTCCTAGGCTAGGGGTCGAATTGGAGCTGTAGCTGCAGGCCTATGCCACAGCCACAGCAACATCAGACCTGAGCTGCATCTGTGACCTTTTTTTTTTGTTTGTTTGTTTTGCTATGCACTTTCTTATCATGGTTTTAGGTAAATATGTGTACTTATTTTTTATTGGGTATACACCTTGGAGTAGAACTGCTGTGTTAAAATGTATGTATATATCCAAGTTTATTAAATACTACTAATCAATTTATTATATGATATTTAGCAATATACATTATACCATTGGACCAATCATTACAATGTAGAATTGTACCAGTGTTTATTTTCTGTTCCTATGTAATTCCTCTCCTCTTATTTCCCTTCCACCTATTTTAGGCAGGTAGCTATGGTTTGTATTTATTTGCTTTAGGTGTTTTGGCTAGGTATAAATCAAAAGCAGCTTGCAGTTAATGACCTTACCATTTTAAGCCAAAGTCTACTGAAGAGATAGTACTGGTTGGTCAGGAAGAGTAGGTTCAGTGAAATAGAACTCTCAGGGCAAGGAGGGTGAAGACAAAGAGACTCCCTAAGTCAGAAAGTGGATAGAAGTCAGTGGGTCTGGAAGAGAGCAGAGGCCAGAGGACCTGAATAGCTGCTTATGCTGTTTTTAGTAGGGTGACTATATAATTTGTTATCCAAATCCAGACACTTTTGAGAGTGAGAGGGTTTGCTATTAATAATTATACAGGGATAATGGATGTAAATCAAGACTGTTCCAGGCAATCTGGGATTATTTTAGGCAGCCTCAGTGGAAACTTACAAATGCAATTGCTCACATATCTTTAAATGTTTCTTAGAATATTCATGTAGCAGATCACATGGAGACCAGTTTTATCATCTGAAGGATAAGATTAAAACCTTTAGGTACATCTCCTGTTAATACCTTAGCCTGCACACATCCATAGTGTAATTTTGTGCAGGGGTGTGTGTGCGTGTGTGTGTGTGTATGCTTTTTTGCATATGTGATGTGATATTTTAATCTACCCTTACATAGTAAAAGCCTGTCTACAGTCCTTGCAGAGCTAAGGGTAGGTGGTGTTTGTGGTGGTGGTGATGGTGAGGAAAACTAACAAATGACATGAAATCCCTGGAATTAAGAAGTTTGAGTACAACACTCAAGACCTAAAATTTTAAGTAAACATCATCATCCAGGCGGTAAACAAAGAGTACAATTTCTTTCCTATAGGGACAAGTCTCTGAGAAATTCGCAGGGGAATGAAATTGTATTTAAGCAGATTGAGATCAGCAAGCAGCATAAAGTTCTTCATGATATGCCAGCTGGGGTTCTGGTGAAAATGAGAGTTGCTATTTTTTTTTCTCCTGAGGTTGATGTATACCATCTGGGAAAATCCACAAACAGAAATCTTGGTCTATTCCTAGAGCACCTTGGAGACTAGGATCTGTAAAGTCTCTGACTCTCAGCACCAAAGGAACCAGAAGAGTTAAAACTTGAGGCTGTCTGCTTTATGCACTATCACTATTTTCTCCTTTGAGCTAATGGAAAAGGAGACTGCATAAGGGCCAGGACTGTGGGGGGTCAGGGAGGAGGAATGTCCGACTCCCATAAACTCATAACCAAAGAGTTTGGGATGCAGTGATTCCTTCCCTACTCTTAACACTGACTATGGTGTGAAATGCAGTGAAGAGAATTAGAAAAAGAAGGTAAGGATATGTAGCCAGAAGGAACACTCATGGTTTTCTCTCCAAGGTGGGAACCCTGTGTCTGGTTGAGAGAGGGAAGCAGAATGAATAGAGACAAAGGGGGACAGGAGAGCTCCTGTCTCTCAGTCTGAGGCAGTGGGCACAGGTTGTACTTCCAGCTCTCAGAAGGTCTGAGAGTCACTGGACAGCCAATTCAGGGCTCCATCTCCTCATCTCCCAAGTGGGGACTGGATTCTTGCTGCCCACACTCACAGAGTCTACCCTGGATCAGCCCAGGGGAGGTGAGATATAGTCACAGACACACTGTCAATAGCTTGGTGGTGGGGCATAGATAAGAGAAGAAAGGCAAAAAGGAGGGTATTCATGGAGGGTATTCATGCACTGGCTCATATTTGAGATCTGTTTTCCATTAGCTATGCTTGCGCCATAACCTGTCTATGTATTTTGTCCCTTGTTTCCAGACAGCTCCCCAGAAGAAAATGCCTCTAAGAAACAGCTCCTTGGTGACTAAGTTTATCCTTGTGGGATTATCACAACAAAAAGAACTCCAGCTCCCCCTGTTCCTCTTGTTCTTAGGGATATATGTCTTGACTGTGGTAGGCAACCTGGGCTTGATCACCTTAATTGGGCTGAATACTAGCCTTCACACTCCAATGTACTTTTTCCTCTTCAACTTGTCTTTTATAGATCTCTGTTATTCTTGTGTGTTTACCCCCAAAATGCTAAATGATTTTGTGTCAGAAAATATAATTTCTTATGTGGGATGCATGACACAACTATTTTTCTTTTGTTTCTTTGTCAATTCTGAGTGCTATGTATTGGTATCGATGGCCTATGATCGCTATGTGGCCATCTGCAACCCTCTGCTGTACATGGTCACCATGTCCCCTCAGGTCTGTTCTCTGCTGATGGTTGGTTCATATGTCATAGGGTTTGCTGGGGCCATGGCCCATGCTGGAGGCATGCTGAGACTGACCTTCTGTGATTCCAACATCATTGACCATTATCTGTGTGAAGTCCTCCCTCTCCTGCAGCTCTCCTGCACCAGCACCCACGTCAATGAGCTGGTGTTTTTTATTGCTGTTGGAGTGGTCATCACCATATCCAGTATCAGCATCTTCATCTCTTATACTTTGATTCTCTCTAATATCTTCCGTATTCCCTCTGCTGAGGGCAGGTCTAAAGCCTTTGGCACATGTGGCTCCCACATAGTTGCTGTGGTTCTGTTTTTTGGATCAGGGGCATTTACTTATTTAACAAATTCTTTTTCTGGATCTATGGACCAGGGTAAATTTGCTTCAGTCTTCTACACCAATGTGATTCCCATGCTTAACCCTCTGATCTACAGCTTGAGGAATAGGGATGTTAAACTTGCTCTGGGTAAAACCCTGAAGAGAGTGCTCTTCTGATGATTTTGTTTGTATCAATTATTTACTGGTAAACACATACTTAAGAATTTTTTTCTCTATAGGTGGGAGAGTTTTAATTTTTTTTTTAGAATCTTTACTTAAAAAATTCAAATTTCTTGATTATATTCTTTTTGAGGGTTACACCATTTACATTGATTCACTGATTATTCCATTAAGTGCCTAATGTTTACTGGACTCTATACTAGGTCCAAGAGATGAGTGAGATAAGGCTCTAAGTTTTCCATTCTTTTCCTTGTAGGCTAAGTGGGTTTGTCCAAGAAACTTTTCTGGCTGGAAGATGGGCAGGTAGTGGTATGAAGGCCCAAGAGAGTGAATTTATTTTTTCCTCAGTTATGGGAGCAGCCTTACCAAAGACAAAAGGTAGAATATACCTTGGGCCATAGGTAAGATCGTCTCCCAACTCCTAGAGAAGTTGCTTCACTAGAAATATTGTAAATCATCTCTTTCATATACATCCATGTATACAGAAGAGAAGGCCTCACCAAGAGTTCTTTACCAGGTCTGAAATGTAAAGATAAATCAAAACCAAATCTTTTATTTCAATGTTTCAAAACTCTTAGGCTTTGGATTGATAACCATGGGGTAGTGAAAGATAGTCTTATAACTGAGCCAAATTCTTGGGTTCTGGGCTCTAAGACTGAAAGCAGAAGAACAAAGTAGAAGTTCCATGGATTTATATGATTATGCCAACTGCGAACTGCCCTGGAGATACTGTGCATATTATAGACACTTAGGACAATTATTTTATTCTTTACAGTAAACTTAGATTTTTACCATCTCTGAGAATATGTGTTTGTGTGTGTATGTGTGTGTGTGTTTGTGTATTACAGTTAACTATTAGAGAATCAGGAAGAGAGAGAAATCATATTCACTTTCTACTTGCAGGGAGACTGGGAAAGGATAACGATTTTGAGTGCCAAAGACTTCTCTGTGATACTCTGTTAATTTTTTGCTATTCTATAATCAATATTTCAGATTTTGAAGAGTACACCCTCATAAATGGTCCTGAGTGTAAGCAGGAAGGTGAACTTAGGGCCAGACCAACACATGTGGCAAGATGGGAGGATAGAAACTCATGCTGAGGGTCAAAGAATGGAGCGTTCTCTGTGTGGAGACTAGAACTTGGGGTGTTCATGAGGAGAGCGCTTGGTACTTTTCTTTTGGATATGAGGAGAGTCATAAAAAGTACTCAGTCTACATATTTTGCTTTGCTTATATTTTTCCAACTCTTGCATAAGATTGGATATTGTGTATCAGCATGAGAAACAAGGCAACAAAAAGAAGTAAGATCTTCACATTTATCTCTCTGCTGATACTCATCTGAAGTGGCAGCTTCATACTGAGAAGAAAGGAAGTTCAAATGTACCTGGTTATGGCCAGAAGCAAGACATCCTGAGATGGAGCTAGGAACAGCACAGAGAAGCACCTGCAGCTTGGAACTGACTAAGGATGAGAGATGTGAGATGAAACTTAGTTTCCCCAAATATGCTCAAGGGAGGATGTCTCTGAAGGTAGAAAAATCTGATACTTGGATTACATCTAGATTATGATAATAATGATACTTAACATTTACTGAGCATGTACTCTATTGTTTGGGCACTGTTTAAGGTACCTTACATATATTAACTCACTCATTGGAATTGTGTTAATGCCGCACTGAACCACTGCTAGTCAGTCCTCTGGACTTAGCTGAATTCTACCCTCCAGAGGACTGTCTATATCTAGGCACATGGGGATCTGGGGATATTAGGAAGATCAAAAATAAGGAAGAATAAGAACAAATATAACTGATATGCATCAAGGAAAAATTACCATTAGTTAAATGAGTGGAAATAGGGAATAAATCAGAACCATAAGGATGTGAGTGGAAAAGGATAATTATGAAATAAATACATCAAGGCCAAGAATAATTTTATTTACATTCATCCTATATTGGCACTGGGGTGAGCAGAGGTGAAAGCATAAGTTTGACTTAATGAGACACCAGCTTGTATCTTTGTTAGTGAAGATATGAAATGACAAAAATTCAGAGGAACTGGTACTGGTTCTCACAACAGCCAGCAAGAGCCATTAACTGCTCACACAAAAAGCCAACATCTCATAAATTATGGAGACTTTCACCTCTCTCACAAACCAAGGATACATCATCTTTTGTATCCCCTGAGGTTGGTGTTGAGGAATTGTTGGTTCTCAAAAGGTCAACAGATAGGAACAGTTCTAGGGGCTTTTTCTTTACAGAAGGTGAGAAATGTGATTTGGTACTCTGAGTCAGATGTCTTAAAGTGGGTCCCTCTGCCATAATACCAAAATTCTGTCACCTCACAGCAACGACATTTTGACTTTCAGCAAGCAACATTTTCTCTTCAGGAAGCATTATTAACGTCAAGATTCCTCTGGGAATAGTCTTTGGTCTACTTCTCTTTTTGGCTCTTCCTGAGATGTCTCTCCAGCTCCCATGGCTCCAACAACCACATATTTGACTCCTAAATTCATAATTCTGGTTTTAATAGTTGTTTATAATATGTAATAAATTATATAGAAATATAAAAGTATTATCAGCATTGAAATCTAAATAGAATTATATAATGATTAGGTGGTGATATAGTTTCATAGACTAGAGAAGAATAAACTGTTCTTGATAGCTACATATTCTTATATATTATAAACAGGTAGAAGAGCAAAGAGGTAAGTCATGGACATCAAGTAGCAGGACCAACAGTCCAGGAAGAACTTTTAGGTGGAACTTGGGAGTGACAGGAACTGCTCTACTCTGTGGGGCAATGCATGGCTCAGTGCAAGGCCTTAGCCATGTGTTAGACAGACAAACATTGCCCTCTCTCCCCTCATACTTATATAAATTAAATCATTTACTAAGTTAATTAAATTATTAAATCCATCATTTACTAACTGCTTCAGCTACTGATAATATAAGTCTGATTGCAATGGTTTAACACATAAGAGTTTATTTTTCTCTAACACAAAAGGCATCTAGAGGTGGGCAGTCCAGTGCTGAGATGACAGAGTGAATCATCAAGGACTCGGTGTCTTTCTTTTTTCTCTTCCTAGTAGTGACTTCATTCTCATGGATGCATCATGATTTCCCAACGGCTGCTAGATCTCATATACTTTTGTCCACAGTTCAAGCAGAAAGAAGATAAAAGGGCAAAGGAGGGCAAAGGGTGCTTTTCCTATTCAATGAGTAACTTCCACTGACATCTCACTAGCCACCCCTGCTTACAAGGGTGACTGAAACTTAACATTCAACTTCCGGAAATTGCCATCCAAGAAAAAACTTATGATTCTGTCACTAATTAAGAAGGAGGAAATGACTCTTGAGCAGGCAATCAGCAATCTCTACCAAAGGATAGAAGTGGTTCCACCTGCCAAGAGGGAGCAGTTCATAAGTGAGCACTTCCCATTCCTACTATTGCTCCCTTACTTAGTCCTTTCTATGAGAGGAGGAGAGATTAATCTAACAGGTAAAACTGAAAAAGACTGACAAGTTGGTCATTGATGGAACTTGGCCTAGTGTCTCTTCATCGCTGACCTATTTGCACTGAATTAAGGCAAACTCCTGGCAAGGATAAGTCAGATCTGTGCCATTTCATCTCCAACTTCCCCTCCTGTCCTTTATAGGATAAAGTTAGGGTCCAGGTTCTAGGAGGGGGGTTTGAGTCCCGACATTGATTTTGCTAATAAGTTTTGCTATTAATAAAGATATAATGGTGTTTTGATCCTCCTTTGATTCCTTGTACTTGTTCTCACTAGTTATATTTTATATGAAGAGAGAGTGAGTTATTAATATTGCTAACTCACTCATAATACAGTTACCTTTGCATTTTTAGTATAAAGGGACTTCTGGGAATTGAAGCTTTCATTTTCCTTTTTTTTTCTTCTTTTTTTTAGGGCTGTACCAGCGGCATATGGAAGTTCCCGGGCTAGGGGTCAAATCAGAGCTGCAGCTGCCGGCCTATGCCACAGCCACAGCAATGCCAGATTTGAGCAGTGTCTGTGACCTACACCACAGCTCATGGCAACCCCGGATCGGTAACCCACTGAAGCCAGGGATCAAACTGAACTTGCATCTTCATGAATATTAGTAGTGTTCTTAATCCACTGAGCCCCAACTGTTGGCTAAGCTGCAATTGTTGGGCTGAGAACTCCTGAAGCTCTTATTTTCTTATGCTTTGATATGCTCCCCCTTGATAGTAGGTGGTTATTAGAAACTATAGGGGAGAAACAAAATTTTCTCTATCTTAGGTTTATTGACTAGCACCCTAAAAATTAGAATGATGAAAGAGAGATTAAAAAGAGAAAAACAGAAGTATATTAATATGTGTGCTGTGCACACACACAGGATTACTCAGTGATGATTAACTTCAAGGAGTGGTTAGAAATTAGGCTTAGATAGCATCTTAACAAAGAACAATAAATTTGTAGAGAAGTTAAAAGATAAAGGAAAAGGACCTTGAACTTCTGAGGTGGCAAACTGTGAGAAGGTAAGTATATGGGGAAAACTAATGGAAGATAAGGTCTAATTAGTAATATTTTTTTCTTGTTTCTTTTTTTTTCTTTTTTCTTTTTTTTTTTTTTTGCTTTTTAGGGCCACACCTGCGGCATACAGAAGTTCTGAGGCTAGAGGTTGAGTCAGAGCTGCAGTTGCCAGCCACAGCCACAGCAATGTGGGATCTGAGCCATGTCTACAACCTACACCACAGCTCCCAGCAACGCTGGATCCTTAACCCACTGAGCAAGGCCAGGGATTGAACCTGAATCTTCATGGATACTAGTCGGGTTCTTTACTGCTGAGCCACAACAGGAGCTCCTAGTAATGTTTTTTTTTTTTTTTTTTTTTTTTTTTTTTTTTTTAATGTAGATTCTGTTGGTGAGGTCTCTGGCCTTAAAAGCCTCTAGAGTTGTCTCCAGTGACTAACTTATGTCCTTCCAGGTAGAGAGGAGAAAGGAACACTTTTAACATTTTTGTCCTGCTTTTAGGTAAATAGGGATATATTTTCTTATACTGACTTTTTGCCAATAGTCCTTAGCTCAAAATAATCCTTATGCCGATATAATATATTTTGGAGGAACATATACCCTTATACCATTCAAGAACAGTTACCGAGATTACACAAATTGCAACTCAAATAGGGCCATGGACAGAGGGGCTCACTGAAAGCTAATATGACAGGAAAAATTAGGTTAGGAAATCCATAATTTCACAGAGAAGCAGGAAAACTTGCTTATCATACAAGATCCACCCAACCATTTACGGTTCAACAGATAGTAACTAAGTTCCAAGTTACAGGTGAAGAGTTCAAGATTTTACTTAATGGGAACATTAGGATTTGTAACTGTCTTTTGTTCCCATTACTATGTACAAACAACCACATATATTAATTAATGAATAAGCTAAGGAGGATTTTTTAAATTTATTTTTTATTAGGGTATAGTTGATTTACAGTGTTGAGTCAATTTCTGTTTTACAGCAAAGTGACCCATATTATCTTCCATTACGGTCTATCCCAAGATCATATCCTCTGTGCTATATAGTAGGACCTCATTGCTCATCCATTCTAAATGTAATAGTTTGCATCTACCAACCACAATCTCCTCATCCATCCCACTTCCTCCCTCCTCCCCCTTGGTAACCACAAGTCTGTTCTCCATGTCTGTGAGTCTGTTTCTGTTTTGTAGATAGGTTAATTTGTGCCATATTTTGGATTTCACATGTAAGTGATATATGGTATTTGTCTTTCTCTTTCTGACTTACTTCACTAAGTATGAGAATCTCTCTAGTTGCATCCCTGTTGCTGCAAATGGCATTATTCTGTTCTTTTTTATGGCTGAGTAATACTACATTCTGAAAACTGAGAATCCTAATAAGAACGTTTACCTATTTAGGACAAGTTGGTATCTCCCTGGAGGTGGGACGAGAGTATTTAAAAGCTGACCATCAGTAAAGTAGTAAGCATATTTAATAGCGTCAAATAAACACCAAGGAAGATTTACTTTTGGGATAAAACTTGATGGTATAAAAAAGGGAACACAGGAGAAAATAAGACAGAATGTATTAGTTGTACCATTAATTATAATGGAGTACTAATAGACATAGTAATGGTATTTTATAAAGTTATCATTATAAAAGCATTCACCATTACAAAAATACAAATTTTTCTAAGTATCATAATTTTACACACATTAGGAAGAAGAAAGGCAAGCCATGTGGTTAGTGATTTAAAATAATGTGAATATAAGATGAGAAGTCATAACATAAAATACTATGATTGAACCAAAGCAAACACATATAAATAATTGCAAATGTCCTAACTTCTCCATTAGTTGAAAAAGAAGCAGTCTGGATCATAAAACAAAATACAAATCCATGTTATATACAAAAACCTATCTAAAACCAAGTGACTCAGAGAGACTGAAAATAAAATGGTGGCCAAAGGTATTTGAAGTAAATGCAAACAAATGAACACATAAACAAAGAGTATGGATATCAGCTAGAATGAAAGTCAGGCCAAAACTGTTAAGCAAGAAAACTTTATAATGTTACAGGGTAAATTCTGCAATGTATATGTGAGAGCTGTCACCCTCTATGCACTAAATACTAAAACAGCAGGAGCTATAAGAAGAAATAAACACACTAACAGAAGGAAACTTTAAATCATCTTTCTCAATTCATGATAAAACAAATTTACTGAAAATGAGAAAGATAAAGGATATAGAAAATCCTCCCTAAATAAAATAATCAGTTAAACATAATTTTTATACATCATTTACATTATATACATGTAACCTGAATATGTGGATGTGTACATGTCTGTGTAGTTCTATTTCCTAGAAATCAGAACCATATCTTCTTATTAATACGTCAAGATAGTAGCATAAACTGAATAGATATTAGGTCATAAAAGAAAACCTCAATAGATGTTATATATTAGAAATACAATGTTTTCTGATCACTGTGCAATAAAACTAAAACTTAATTACATAAGTAATTAAGAAAACAAAAGTCCTCTATTACCTGAATATTTAAAAAATTTTAAAGGTACTTAAAAGTGAAAGAAAAATGCAAAATAGCAAAACATGTAGATAATGGATATGAAAATGCAACATTTTACAACTTATGAGATATGAATACTGCTAAAGGAGAAATATAACTCATAACATTAAATACTGTATCGATAAACAGAACAATGAAAATAGATTAATTAAGCACTTAAAAGGTCAGGAAAACCATAATAAAATTAAGAAAATAAAAATGGGGGTAGGAATTAGTAAAGTTACAGTTAAAAATATTAAATTAGAAAACCGAAAATAGTAGAATTAATAAATAACTCCAACAGATCTTTCTTTGCAAAACTGATAACAGATCAATTACTATCTATTCTAAATTCAGAAAAAAAAAGAAGGGGGGACAAATATTAAATTTAAGAAATATGGGAGAAATAGAAATAGAGGAAATAAAAAACTCAAACTACTTTTTTCTGCTCCATTCAAATGGAAAGCAAAGCTTGGATTAAACAGCCAATTTTCAAGGAAAATGTAATTTAATAAAACTAATGCTGGAACATATAGAAAACCTAGAGTCTAATTCCAGAGAATAAAGTTGTCAAGAGTTATATTACAAAATTTACTAGTCCCAAACAGTCTAAGAATTCTACCAAAGAAAAAATAATTCCAATAGTATTTAAACTGATCTAAGGCCTAAAAAAATGAAAAGCTCCAAAATCATTTTTATGAGATAAGTATAACACTGATCAAATTGTGTTAAGATTGCATACAAAAAAGACTGTCACTTATGA